>NC_090175.1:36310995-36956620 GCF_024679245.1 Pseudorasbora parva | reverse complement strand
TCTGTGCGAGGTCGCCTTGAGTGGTAGGAAAAGGGACAATCCAGTCTTCCCAAGTCCTCTTTGTCAGTTTCCTTCCCAGAATGCTGCGGTGCATGAGCGTCTGCCCCCACCCCTCCCCCATTCGGAAGGTGAACGGAACCGGGGCGGCAGTCGTGGACCGTGGCACGACGGGGAGGGATGTTGGCGGCAACTTATTGGGGAGGTGGAGATGCCATGAAGTGAGCGAACGGTCCTGGCGCGGAAAGACCCGGGGCAGGTTGCTCTCCCCCCACCTCCCCGTTTTCCAAACAAGTCCCCTTTAAGTTCATACCCCTTTCACTTCATGTCCACGTCGAAGTCCAGCACCAGGAGCTTGGTTTCCTCCGTGCCGTTACGGCTGCCCACCGCGCAAACCAGTTTGGTATTGGAGGCACGGATGCGCCAGACCACACCGCCGCTGCCTCCGCTCTCCAGTGTGACCAGGTTGCGGATGAACTCGCCTGTCCGAAGGTCCCACAACTTCACCGTACCGTCATCGGAGCTGGTGATGACAAAATTCTTGTTGAACTGCAAGCACGTTACTGCACTCTGGTGCTTGTGGGGACCTGAGGACGAAAGAAAAGAAAGGTTAGGAGTTGACATTCATTGTGTAAAAAATAGTACAATTGAATTGTATTAGTATTATGTAATAGTATTAATGTACACTTGTCTTAAAAAGTATATTACAAACAAAATTACTTGCAGATAACACAATATTACTGAAATAAAAGGTCACTTAAGTGCACTCGGAGTACACTTTCACTTGGATTGTTTTTGGAGCTCACAATAGTTTTTTTTATTTAAAATAGAGTCTAAAGTCTGCAGGAAAGAGATCAGAATTTCTGTTAAAAATCATGTTTTTTTAATGTATTTTAAAGCATGACAAAATATATTTATTCGTGGGGTTAACTAACATACGTTTAAAGTACTTGATAAACTGTATCAATATATTTAACTGTAGCGTTTTATTCAATATAACATTTAATGTCAGTATATTTTAAATGTACTAGATGTACATGACATAAGATTCAATAGAAATTACATAAATGTATATTTTAGTTACCATAAATGCTTACAAGTATATACAGCATTAAAATTTAGTCATATTTCAAAGACAATAGAATTATGAAATTGCATAATTACATGCTTGAGTCCTACTTAAACTGACCAAATAAGTTCAAATAATTGCATTAATATAAATTTCAGCTAAAATAAATGTTCATTCTACTGCAAATAACATGTATTTAAGTGTTGAAAACATTACATTCAATTTGCACTTAGGTATATTCTTTTAAAGTATATTATTTAAGTACTTTTCCACAAGGTATTGCAGATACAGGTTCATCACACACACATCGCAACGCTAAAAGCATCGAAAGATGGGAAATCGAAATGCAGCTACTTGCAACAATTGAGAAAGCGGAGAGAAAATGTGTAACTATGGTTACGAGAAATACTGTGGCATAAATGGCTTTGATTCTATGCCCTTGAGGTATTGAATTGAGCCAATCCTTCTGATAGGCCAAGGAACATGCGAGTCTAAACAAAAGTGCTTAGACTGCTGTCAGAGAGGCATATAGGGCCAAAAAAAAGAAAAGAAGAAGAGATGTGCTACACTGGCTCCTGTTACTGCAGCGGGGTGTGGTGAACTATTACAGCAACATCCACAGGCAATCCACAGGCAAATACTGAAAATCATGTTATCAAACATCTAGACCTGAGAACAAAGACAGACTGAAGTTCATGAGTGAATGAAAACTAAAATTTCCATTTCAAAGGCATGAATTTGTTCATGAATACCCATTAACAGAGCGCTAAAGTCAACTGTGTGAATGTAAATGAGATGGCCGCTCTCTATTGATGTGCAAGACACTACAGAGTGACACAATGGACCCTTTTCCTTTAATGAGTGACTGTGTATTATGAGCATTCGCATTTCAAAGCTCCGCCGTTGAGTTGAGCATCTTGTCTGGGGTCAAATGTGTGTTTCTGTGTCAAATGAGAGTCATTAAGTGATAACAGGAAATGCTCAATGACCTAATTAAATGACCTACAAACTGATACATGGTCCATCCCCCTTCGTCTTGCCCTCTGGGCACCCCCAACAAGACCACCACAACCCCCTCCAATTCCTTTCATCATGCCATCTATTCCCCACCCTTCCAAAAGATAAAGGCTCAAGATTCTAAGAGAGGCAGGGAATTATGAAAAATACATATTTGGCCTGAAACCAAAACTAAAAAATGATTTTATATATATATTTTTTTATTTCTTACTTTAAATTAGCTTATTTTTGTATAATTTAATTAAATGTTTTAATGAAATTCAATAATTTTAAATATACTGAATATATATAAAAAATAAAAAAAAGCCAAAGTAAAAGCCAAGATCAAATACACTAATTACAAGCAAGGATAAATGTGGTATAAGAAAGATACAAATAAAGTAAGGTCTAACTTTTAGGTGTATTCAGGTACAGACATGTAATAATCATGTCTAAATGTAAAATAACACTAGTGTTCACTGTATGAAGCAAATATAGATTCATCTTTGTTAAAGCTGTGTTTTGTTGTTTGATTAACACGGATGACTTAGCAGAAAAATGCTGCGTTTAAAGTCAGCATGAAACACTGATTTTATTTAAAACGGATTTTATTCCCTATTGTCCCATTTACCAAAGTAAAATGGCTTCTCAAACTAGGAAAAAAAACTTTTTGCACATCAGAAATTGATTGGATCGTTGCTAATTGCTAATTGCAGGTTGTTGAAGGAAAGGGATTATTGTCCCGCCCTCACCCATGTCATCAGAGAAGAGATTTCATTTTGATTAAAGATTACAAGGGTGCATTACTTTAAAAATAAAATAATGTGTACAGATAAATCATTTATAATAAACACTGCGATGATCCATAAAAAAATTAAAGCTACACGCAGCAACAAAGGGAATACTCGCTGTGAAGACTCTGAGTCTGAATGGATTTATGAACCCAGATAGACCAGTGCTTGTGCTGCAGATAAATAGCCACGATGGCAAAAAAACACTTGCTGTTTTTTGTTCATTTTTAATATTAATAATTTGATGCACTTATTCCCTTTACATTTTGTCTTTTCCCTTAGTTTAGTAGCCGTCCACCGAAGACCAGTAAGTCAGTATTTTCTTTTATTAAAGCATTACATTTTAAACTGTATACCCTTAGAACACTTGGTATATGTTGTGTCGTGCGATTTTTTTGTCTTTTTTTAAAGCGTTTGATGCAAACCACTATTCACTACCATTATATGGACAAGCCAAGTAGGCTCTCCTTTTGTGGTCCATAACAGAAAGAAGGGCGTTGGCATTTAAGAAAAAGTGAGTAATTTATGGCTTAATTTTGATTCTAGGGTGAACTATCCCTTTAAGTCACTGATCCGTCATTGTCATTATTAGGTGAACTATTCCTTCCAGTGAGTTGCGATCAATCCTACTCTCTCTGCTCACCTTGCAGTGTCTGTAGGCACTGGCCGGTCTTGATGTCCCAGATTTTGACGGTGGAGTCTGCGTTTCCAGAGACAAGGATATTATCCTTGAGCTCCATGCCGCTGGTGAGAGACTGATGACCTGTGAGCGTGTGAATACAGTTTCCCGTCTCCACATCCCACACCCGAATTGACGTGTCCAACGAACCGCTCACTACATGGATGCCGTCAAACTGCAGAAAGAGCGGATTAAATAAATCATTGTTCAGTAATTAATAAATTACATTTTGTTAGAAAACGACTGTGGCTAAACACCCAGAGTAGTCTTTCGGCTTATTCGGTCTAGAATAAAACCCAAGAACAATTCGATAAAAGCTGTATTGAGCAGGGCAGGGATTTGATTCATTTCACAATGAGATACAGCACAAGCTGAATTCCAGATATTTTCCATTCCATTGTTATTGCATTAAATGGCACTATGCTTGATTATTTTAATGTAATTACTGCAAAGCTCTTCAAATTATGGATATATGAACAAATGAGGACAAATGCAGATTAGCAGGGACTACAGTGCAAATGCTTTGTCCCACAGTTGCTAGGTCAAAGACAAATACAAGATACAAAAAATAAATAAAATAATAATAATCATCTTTGCAGTAATGTTGGTTTAGAATGGTCATTTTTAAATGAAAGATTTCCTTCAGTGCACCTTAAGTGCATACATTAATTAAGTTTTTTTGTGGGGTTGTAGAACAAGACAATTATAATGACCTTGCCATGTTAAGAAAATTGTCAAATTATCTGATATTTTAGCAATTATCTGGCTTCTTGTCGGTTGCACCACATGACATGACTGATTTGGCAGAAGCAGCCTGAACCTGTATTATAAACCAAAATGAAATATAATTAAAAACACAATTGTTCTTGAACCATTTTTGCAGATCCTATTACGGTTGCACCTAATAGCACTCATGATTAGATAATGCTGAGTCACTGAA
The DNA here is from genome assembly GCF_024679245.1 of Pseudorasbora parva. Taxonomy (NCBI): domain Eukaryota; kingdom Metazoa; phylum Chordata; class Actinopteri; order Cypriniformes; family Gobionidae; genus Pseudorasbora; species Pseudorasbora parva. The sequence continues at coordinate 36,952,148 of NC_090175.1, read as the reverse complement.
GGTATGTGGTTCAGGTAAACTTCCAGCAGTTAGCAGTAGGTCATAAAACTCTTTTCAAGAGAATAGACAGAATGAGTGCTTCTTATTCAGGCCAAATATCTCTTTAACCCATGTTCCTTTAGAGCAGTGAGGGATGATTTAGCTGTGAAGATCTCTTGCCTTGCTGCTCAAGAATTAACGTAGCAATGACCCGTGAAGCCATTTCATTTTTCTTTAAGGAGATGGCTTGATAGTTTTTCTTTCTTTAAAATACTAAATCCGTCAGCCATTAAAGAGGCAGGTGAAGTGGTTGAGCGTTAGTCAGGGTATGTGTGTCAGGTGTAGGTAAATGCCTATGTTTACCTGTAGGGAGTAGACTCTGTTGGTGTGACCCTGGAGTGTGTGTAGGCAGGTCTCGGTTTCAGGATCCCACACTTTTACCATGAAGTCATAGGCCCCGCTGACCACCCTACGGCCGTCATACTGGACGCAGCGAACGGCTGCCACGTGACCCATGAGCACGTGCAAACACTGACCCGTCTCTATGTCCCAAACCCGGAGCGTGGCGTCTCGAGAGCCGCTCACCACCCTGAGAGAGAAAAACAAACTAGTTTACTTTTCAACATCATTAAGTGTGTGCTCGCATTAAAAGTTTCACATAATAATGTTGAAATAATTTCTTTTTCAACTTATGGCAGAATTTAATCAGGCATTAATTCAGCAGTCTATGACAGTCAATTGCTTGTACCTTCAAGGGTTGTATTAGCTTATGGCATTACATAAATCAAAGGGAAAACATTATTTGCTTATAAAACCAGACCCCTAGGACACGAGTTTGATATATATTTTTTTAAAACAAACAAAATGAACATTAAAATGGGTGCTGGTGAAGCAAAGAGTAACAGAGAAACTACTATTGTTGTTGCTGAATGAAGCCTGAGGTCAGTAAACAAAATAAGCAATCAAGCTTGACACAAAGGGAAAATATGCACAGCAGTTGGCCCAAAGGCATTGAACAGAGAATATTGTCATGCGAGCAATTGTGTAGTTCACAACAAAGCATAAAGAAGCATGTATGCGAGTAATGTGTATTGTGTACAGCTGAAATCAGATGGGAAATGTGCGGTTTAACAAGCTATTGAAGGGAATTCTCTTTAAAGAAGCATTACATAAGATATTTTGCTTTACATAACACTTAAAAGAAAATTAACTCTTGCATGGTAGTTTATCCAAAGCTGAAACTCTACACCAGTGTTTCACTAACAATTTATTTTAACCTGAAATGTTTCAATTCAATTTTAACATCTAATAATATATCTAATTTTTAATATTTAATTATGGTAAGAGTGCAGTCCACACAAATGTATTAATTATGCACTTTTTGGATTATCTTAACATATTTAATAAAGCATTTCATTCATGTAAATCTATTATTAAATTCTGTTTAATACATTAAAAGGCTCACAAATTAAGAAACAATGTCAATGGGGTCTAATTCTAATTAGACCCCATTGACATACTCTATACGAAAAACGGTTGGAGTCAAAAATCTAATTTGTGTTCTACTGAAGAAACAAACACACCTACATCTTGGATGCCCTGGGGGTAAGCAGATAAACATAAAATTTTCTTTTTTGGGTGAACTATCCCTCTTAAAGCATAATCATGTAGCCCTTTGCTGGGAATCCCCCTATATATTATTTAATCCAACTTATTTGGTCATATGGACCCCCCCTCAAAAAAAAAAAAAATATATCCAATATTACTGTCTTCACTATAATAATACCCTTAGTGGAGTAATCTATATGCTTCTGGATGTAAAGTGCCTTTTGGGAGGGGGTAGTTGTTACCTTTTCTCATGCAAGTGCATGCAGCGCACTGTTGAGGTATGACCATACAGCGTGTGGATACATTCTCCCGTCTCTGCATTCCAGACCTTCAGCGTTCGGTCTGTGGAGCCACTGATAATGATGTTGTCTCGCATCTGAGAGGACCAGACCCCACCGGTGTGGCCGACTAACGTCCGCAAACACTGGCGACAAACAGAAAAGGAAAATGAGTGTAAATCAAATGAATTTTAATTGAAACTAAAAAAATGCTGAACAAAAAAGGTTGCAAATGAATTACCACTAATATTAAGCACTCCGATCCATCACTTTGACCTTTACCCAAGACATTTTCAACATATATCAAATAACTCTACAGTCCATTTGAAGTAGGAAGCTTCAGCAGGGTTTAATGGAAAAAGAAACACCCTTTATTTCACATAATATATTAGCTATTGATCGGCATGATGAGAGAAATCCCTTAGAATAATCCATAAGGCTAAGGGCCATTTCCTTGAAATATAATTAAACCAAATTCAATTTAATTTCAGAGGCAAACACAGAATCAAAGGTGCCTATGGTCATTGTATTACGTTATGAGGCGAGTGGAAAGCTTTGCAAGTGTCAAAGGCGTAACCTCTGAACCATGACCAATAAAAGCAGGGGTGATAAACCCAGGAGATGTGAAAGAGGAGGTCCTCGAGGCCTTTAATTCATAATGCAGCTGCTCCTATTTCTGTCTCCATCTCGATTCATGATCAACCGCAATGCATCATTAATCTTTAGAAGTGGCGACCAACCTCCACGACACCGAAGGCTTTCGAGCGTTTTAACCGCCTTGCTTTGTTCTATCGCCGTATGTGGCAATTGATGGAACAAAGGAGAAACTACTAAGGAAATCAATCCAATTAACAATCATTTCAAACCATTACTGTACCTGCAAAAATGACAAATGGGATAAACAAATGGGTTAAAAGCAGAATGTCTCTTCACAGGGAACCGGAGAAACGACAGGGATGTCGTCTCAACAATCCCGTGCCCAAAGCCAATTTCTTATCTTATGATCAAAAGCTACTCCACTCACATTTGTAGTGTCCATAACACGCCAGAGAGAAAAAGGAGGGAGGCTAAATCATGAATATTAATGTACTTCTTACTGCATTATGCATGAGGTGTTGTGTTCCATAATGAGTATGTGTTACTAAGGCGATGGATCTTTCCCATGGAATGTTGGGGTGGTTTAAATAATGCCGGTGAGCACGGAGAGCTTTCATTCCATGTTCTCAGGCGATTACAGCCTGCTCAGGCTGTGTCTGTGAGAGGACCTTTGAAACCAAATGGCTTAGGTGTCTGTTTATCTGCCCGTTGAGAAACCATAAAAGAGCAAGTCTGTGGCACCCACGAGGCATTGAGATTAGCATTCCGTTTGAGTGGCTGGTGGGAAACGTTTGAAGCCAAGGATCGAGGTTTAAATCCATTTGAGTAACCCCTTCCAAATTCCACTCATTTTACAGTCCACATCTAATCTTAGGGAAGAAGATACCGTGCAAATTGTGTCTAGGGTGGTAAAGTGCCAGTGCTTATTTTGTTTAGTCTCCTTCCAAAAAAAATCCACATTTCCCTTGTCGGACTGAAGCGGGTCCCGTTTCAACACCCTCGTTCTCATGTTCAAAACCCACCGTATCCTTGAATGGTCAGGGTTGGCGCACAAATTCTGTGTTTCAGATGTTTAGAGCAGCTGTTTTCATTGCTAACCCTATTTCCATACTAACAGAAAGTCCTCTCCCATCTGGTAGAGCACTATTATTAAAGCTTTTCATCATCAAACCACAGACTACAATGGTTTGTGGGAACTGGAAGTTTGAAGAACATCTGTCAGTTTAACACAGTTCAGCTGTTGAGCCTGGGCTTTGTAAAAGAGTTAAAAGAGGGTATACAAGGTAAACAGAGGAAATTATAGTGTGCCATAACCATGCTACGGTTCTCGTTGGCATAAAACCTCTTCTAGGAGCCAAAAAATGTCTGATGGCTGTTTGCATAAATAGAAAGGGTAAACAGAGTCTTTGCGTATAAAACCTAGCAATGCGGTCACCACCATATTACATAAGTTCCAAGGATTCTGGGAAGGGCTGACTATTCAAAAGGTCATCAGAGGTTAGATCAGTGTTATTGTTAAAACAAACTATAACTATAAACAAAGGTTTAAAATAAAACAAGTAAAAAATGTAATTAAATAAATGGATGAAAAACACACCAAAATTAGTACTAAAATAACAAAAAAAACAAGGGTTCTTTCACACTTTTGGTGGGCACCCGGGTTCGATTGACGTCAGAGTTTGGTTTGTTTGGATGATGTGAACACTGTCTTCCGAACTCAGGTGCGTACCCGTGTAGAGGTGGTCTGGGGTTGGTTTCATGTGAACTGATGTGAACGTAATCGTACTAATTTATTAATGACATAATAGCTGATAAAAATGTGTGTTTTGTATGTGTTTCACTCATTTACCTGATGAGCGTCACTGAGATACTGCTAGCAGAGAGCTGTAGATCTCATCTCTGCTCGTCTTCGGCGTTCTTTAGAGCATTTGCGGCAGATAGACGCAAGTGCCATTACGTGCAGAAGCATTGGTAACAAAACCAACGGTTCAAAACCAAAAATATAAAAGTGACGGGAGCAACGCTATGCATTTCACCACCTTCGCTGGCTGTCGTTACTAAGCAACCAGGTAAACAACTGCTGCTTTGATAACGCAAACGAACTCAGATTCAGAACCAAATAATATAATATGAACACAGTCCAGCGGGGGCAAGGGCAGAGGGAGCAATTGAACTCGGGTTCGGTCCGGACAATCGAACCAAGTGTGAAAGCACCCTAATTTGACTTAAGCTGAAAGGATTAAAAATTACAAACAAAATTGAAAGTTAAAAAAAAAAAAAAAAAAAAGCTAATTCAGCATAAGTAAATAGTACAATAATATATAAATAATGCACAAATAAAACTGGGTTAGAAACATTTCACCTCATTACATATGAATGGAGCTAATTATCTATCTACAGCAAGCATAAAACCCATTTCAAATTCTTTAGCAGGGGTGTTAAGACCATCAGGCCTTAAACAAGCAGAGGTTTAAGCTTATTCAAGAACATCTAATATACAATTTGCAAGATCAGCATATGAAGGTAATCTCCGGCTTGGGTGTGTTTGTTTCTCTGATGCAGGAGTGGGTGGATGGTTTGGGCAGGAGTGCTGCAGTCTGCATGTTAAGGAGTTGGTGGTCAGCCAAAGGTGCAGTCTGAGTCATGGCTGGAGCGAGAGAGGGGGAGGAGAGTCGCAGGAAATTAAAAGCAGAATAAAGCAGCGAAAACGAGGGGACAGAGCGTGAAACGGAGCCAAAGGCTTTAGGATGAGTGAAAGCAAGAAGTAAACAGGAGGATGGAGGCTGGAGGGCAGTTTTCACAGTGAGAGAAGCAGATGTATATGCTCATACACTCCCTGTGACCTCCTCACTCCTCTCTACAGTACGTCCTGTCACACCCAGGCCTCCTGCGCTACCGTAAACATCTCCACGAAAGGTGACCTCCAGTGGCAGCTGCTTTCAACACATTGCATAAACGGTCTCGAGGGCTTTCGGTATGAAATGGTCAATTTAAACCAAGAGTTCACTGTTTTTGGGCTGTTGTTTTTTTTTGCACAGTTCACACTTTAGCCTGGGTACGTTTTGAAATATCACACTGTACATTTGTAAAGACCGGATTAATGTTCTTATTTGCATATTCATGAGGTGATAGCATGCAAGTAGACGCTTTAATAAGTTGATTTGTCTGTGGAAATTGACAAATCCGCTTCGGCATCTTAAATCTTCGGAAATATAGTACAAACATAATACCGCTGCTGGTTTATTCCAGTTAACATTTGTTGTCGGTGTTCTGTGTTATTTTTCCCCTCAGGTGCTGAAACTAAATAGTACAAAATGCTCATGAAATTTTAATGAGGTAAGAACTGAGGATGTTTATGACCAGTTATTTGTTTCCAAATATTTTGCTGTAACTTTCCAGCACAATTTTGCATTGTTCCCACATTTTCAGATAAATGTATTTCAATTATTTAAGACATATTTATCTATATATAGAGAGAGCATTACAAAAACATTTCTATTGACTACAGAATTTGGACTTCTCCAAGATATTTTAGGATTTTATTGACGTCCAGGACTTTTCCAGGCTAGGCACTTTTGAATCAGTTTGATATTGTGCTAATACTAGTCACCTCTAAATGAATGCTAATACATATGCAATAATGCATATCTCAAAAAAAAAAGTTGTGATGTGCATCGATTTTTAGAATTTTTTAATTTAATTTTAGACACTTAAAAGAAAATAACACTATTTTAAGGTTCAGCTATTAACTATTTGCTTATTAGCATGCATATCACTAGGATATTGGTTGTTTATTAATATTTATAAAGCACATATTAATGCCTTATTCTGCATGACCTTATTCTACATCTCCTAATCCTACCCAATACCTAAACTTAAATACTACAAAAACTACCTTACTAACCATTAATAAGCAGTCAATTAGGAGTTTATTGAGGCAAAAGTCATAGTTAATAGTGAATGTGTTCCCTATACTAAAGTGTTACCAAAATTTTATAATACAGCATAAGGAACATTTCTAGTGACTATAGAATTGCCCATGATTTCTCTATAATTTTATTAATTAAAAAATGTACCAGGCCTGAAAATCACACTTTTGAAAATGCTGCTAGGTCAGGGATGTCCTTCAAAATTACAAGTGAGAAATGCTGCTCTAAGCACAGTGTGAAAAATCCTTTTAGTATTTTTTTAGGTCTTATTTTCAAGGCATCCACATAACCTTTTGTGGTCACCAAACCTTTCCATGCCACTCATCCCTGAACAGGTGAAAAGAGCTGTGGGTAAATCCTGTCGACACATCTCAGAGAAGCCAGATTAAGTACGTCTTAGCCCTGGGCTGGTTGTGACGTGACAGAAGAGAGAGATGTTGGCCAAGTGTCACTGTCACAATATGAGGAATATTCCACAGGCATTTTAAAGCTGCTAGATGTCAGGCATGTTCGTACAGCTGGCATCGAGGAAACGTACATTGCTTCAGAGTGTTGTTGATCGTCTCTGAAGTTTTAGGATGAATCCTTTTCAACTCGGGGAGTGTGTGGACGAGTCCGACAGTTCCCAGTGAGATGGAGAGATTGCTAAATATAATCTGTGAAGTGGTTTAATCGATAAAACGCCTCATATATTTACCAGGTAATCTGAACAATGTAGCTTATTTTGTTGGTCATGCCATGGAGACAACATTAAAACCAAAGTCGATAAAAGCCCCTATACTTATCTTGATCTTAAAGGGGTGGTTGCGTGTTTTTTTCCCCTAGGCTTGCTTGTGTTTATGGGGCGCAGTATAACATCTCTTAATACTTTTTTTTTTTTTTTTTTTTTTTTAACGCTGTATTTTTCTTTTATTAGTTGTAGTCCAAACCGGCCATTTTTGTAGGCAATAAAGTGCCAAAACTTTAAAAGACAATATCTCCGTTTGCATTGAACTTTCAGCGCTGTAACTTTGCAGATACTGTTCATGCTCAAGCAGTAACATTACACACTAACTAAATTTAAAAAAGTGAAATCGCATTCAACCACCCCTTTAATCCAAAGCAGCTCATCTCTTTGCTTATGTTTCCGTCACATTTCATCCCTCATCAGACGCTTATCGTGCTGTACACATCCTCAAGCATGGCACATATTCAAATGAGCAGGATGCTGTGTTAGAGCCTAATCTTCACTCAAAATCACTTTCCTATTACACAGCATGAGGCCCATTCATTTACTGTGGAAGGGGTCCAGTAATAGCATTATCATGCAAGTGCGTGTGAAGATGGTCTGTAATCCATGGCATGCCTATCAGATCTTTATCTACCATTCATATCAGGCATTGCTCAGATATTTACTTATTTTTATGTTGGGCTAATGATACTAGGGGTTGGGTATAAATCAACAAAATACAAATGTGTCAACCAATATACTAAAGTAGTTATGCCAGTGGTTCCTAGGCAGCTTTCTTGATTCAGCTAAAAATAGACACATAGCCACTAAATAATGGCAAGAACCCATCTCTAGTGAATTGTTCTCACAAGCGGGGTTCATTAAAACATGACTCTTATGGGCAAATTCTGGTATTAGGTAAAAAAAAATCTGGGTATAATATTATGGTGGGATTCAATAATATTCATAACAAATCACTATGTAAAACATGGGGAATCTTTTAAATTTTTTCATAAACTCTGGATATTACATTTTTACAGTCAAATGCATATATGTAAATTGATTTTTTTCAGTTTCTCAACTACCATTTCAATAAAATAAAAAAATCAGCTCTATGAGGCTGCCTTTATCAATGAAATATCCGGGTCAAACTGAACCACAAACATTATAATCATGACAAAAATGCTGTACACATTCCACGACACTGTTTCATAAGTGTGTTCCTTAAATGACCAAAAGTCAACCAGTATTAACCAGTATTTTACTAATAAAATCCAAAATGGGTCAAATTGGCCAATAACATAACATAATATAAAAGAATCATTCAAAAAGATATGCAAATAAAACAGTGGAGGTTTTTGAATAACAATTTTTTTATATATATGGCTCATCTGTAAATGAAATGAACCGTAACCTTAGCCAAGACTGCATGTCTCACACTGATAAATATATTATCCTTGATTGAAAAACTACTTTTAGCAACCAGTATTACATGTTCCTTCCCATCCAAGTTTTTTTATTTCATGAATCACTTCTACAGAAAGTGGGAACCAGCCCATAGTGGTGGTGTTGCCAACCCTCAATAAACATTATCTGTAATGGGAAAAGCTGTTAATCTGCTCTCAGATCAGCAGTGAAGGGCACCTTTTTACCTAAACAGAAAGAAACCTGCTGCTTCCAACAGATGGACTGCAGCAAAATGGCCATTTGGACTGGCAGTTTTTTGTTTTTTTTTTGCTTGTGAAAAACAAGTAATTAGCAATTTTCTGTTTAAGTCGATAAACTCAAAATGGGCTCCACCACAATGAGTGAGATGAGTGAAGGGTGTTTAATGAGAAAGGAGCACTTGTGTGCAAAGGAATTCCAACTATTCTCTCGCTATGACGTTCTTTGGCCGGCTTTATCCTCAGACAATATCAGAGCACAGCAAACAAAGAACGGAGAGAAATTTGGACAATGACACATCCAACCACAACACAAAGAGAAAGCACATACTTTCATTCTTTAGACAAAATAGAGGTCAAAGTGGAAAAAAATAATGTTCACAGTGTTTGTCTGAGTATGTGTGTATGTGGGGGTTTGAGATGTAGAAATTTGGGACCCATGACCCAAAGGAGCCTATTTGTCTAGATCTGCTATCGATCCCAACCCGAGAAGGTTTTGGTCTCAGAGGATGAGTATCTGCCTTGCATGAGCTCCTGGGGTTTTCAGCACTTAAATGGTGAACTGAAGTGTAACGAGAGGAAAAAGTAAACAGACCCAAGGTCAAAAAGACAGAAAGTGTAAGAGAGCCAGAAAGAGACGAACAGAGCAATGAAGCAGAGGGGAGGGGGGCCACATCCATAGATTCAGAGTGGCATACACAGCCGAAATAACATTTATGGCTGTGGCCATGACAACAGGACTGCCGACCGCAAAAGTGCAAAAATGCTTTTTCTTTTTTACACAAAAACTGTATATTGGAATTTATTAGTGTACTAGTCTTAGTTTACAGTTGAGTGAACTGCAGAAGGGAAGAGAGAGTATAGTTGAAGTGAAGCAGTCGCACTAAATCCCATTGTCTCCTGTTTTACTGTTCTACTTCCTCTGACAGGCGCTTCAAAGGACACAGCATTTCCTGTTTAATTGGCCACAGCCAGTGCCACGGGACTCTCTAAAGCATTGCATCAAACTTGAGACACGGTTCATATAGCTATAATCTCCTTTATATTAGGGAAGCATAAAATACCGGCATTTCATAGCTACCGGCCTATACCGGCAAATAAAAAAATATATATTGGTAACACTTTATTTTAAAGTTCAGTTATCAACTAGTTGCTTATTAGCATGCATATAACTAGGATATTGGCTGTTTATAAGTACTTATAAAGCACATATTAATGCCTTAGGCCCCGATCAAACAGAACGCGTTTTTAAGCAGTGCGCTGCAGTTTTTAAAAAATGTTTCTAGGCAACCCCCGAATCACCTGTACTGTCAGTCAAATCAATGTAACGGTGACCACAACGGAAGACCACCTCTCCATTCATTCGATTGGACAAAAGAAAATAAACGCGATGACGTTGGGCGCTTTTTTGCTCAGAGTTGACTTTTTTCAACTTCATGCGCTCGGTGCGCTCCTCCAAAAAAACGCGAGGCGCAGTAAGCGGTTAAAACGCGAGGCGCCCAGGGGGCGCATAAGCAGCGCGCATAACGCTCCCTGCCAACCGAAATCCATTCAAAGGCAAAAGTCGTAGCTAATAGTGAATATGTATTCCCTATACTAAAGTGTTATCAAAATATTAAATACTGAGTTTAATTGACTTATTTTAGCTGCTGAACGTATCAGCTGATATTAGGTATTTACTGCAATATCGGATATTTGTGTTTAAGATTACTTCTGCCATCTTACTCTTTTTTTTTGTAGACTTACAATGTTGGCAATATAAATAATTATGAACATATCAATTATGTTTTCCACCGCGGGCCAGCTGAAAACGTTCAATACAAATGTTTTTAGAACATACATAGACACATGCATATACAAACTATGCTCGCTCTCTGATTGGAATGCCTGTTTTAGCCTTTTTTGAAAGAATTTGGATATTTTTCTGGGTAACAGAAGTTGATCCAAGCTTTACAAGCAATTTCAAGCTGGTGCTTCTTTTTTTGACAGCTCCGCAAACAGAACTGCATGATGGGAACTAAGAGGCAGCCTGCCATATATGCGGCGATGACCCTAATCATGGCGCATCTGCCATCTGCTACGATGATGTGTCTCATCAGACAGCATGTTGCTGCTGCACCAATCGCGTCTCCGCTGTGATAAGACGAGAGCCAATCAATGCACGCTAGATTTGATTACAGAAGCTCGAAGGCTGATAACCTTGGGAATGATTTGAGATCCTCTTCCGTGAAAAGCGGACTAGTGAGGGTCACATGGGGGATTGAAGATGGAAAAATCTAACAAATGAGGATAACGCACGTGTTAGTACCCGTTATGATACTGAACATTGAAAGGAGAGATTTCATTAGACTCTGAATGAAAATGGAGGTCAGGACAGAAAGGGCAGCGCTGCATGAAGAGCGAACCACACACACACAAGCGCTATTTTACAACTGCCATAAACTTGCAGCACAAGGTCCATGTCACAGCATCAGCTAGCGCGATGAATCCTTAAAGTGCAGGAGGGAGGGAATGGAGAAGAAAGGAGATGAGAGAGAGAGAGAGAGAGAGAGAGAGAGAGAGAGAGAGAGAGAGAGAGAGAGAGAGAGAGAGAGAGAGAGAGAGAGAGAGAGAGAGAGAGAGAGAGAGAGAGAGAGAGAGAGAGAGAGAGAGAGAGAGAGAGAGAGAGAGAGAGAGAGAGAGAGAGAGAGAGACAGTGAGCCAAAAAGACAGAGTGTTTGCAGCTAGTGATGATCTCAGTGTTCAATAGAACATGACTGTTCCCACATTCTCACGTGAATAAGTGATGAAGATGCTCATGTGCAGGTTTTCTGGATGAATTGAGACGGCAGTAAGTGCTGTTGAACAAGGATGTTCAATGAAAACACACCTCCCATGAGAGAGAGAGAGTGAGATGATGAAGAGAGTGAGAGGAGGACAGAGAGGAGTCAGCTGCCCATGTATGTGCATGTACACCTCAGATATCAGAAAGAGAGCAAAGCCACCAAACATTATGGAAAATGGTTAATCAGTGATCACATTTATCATTCAATGATCATTAATACCGATAGTGGAACTAAAGCCAATCTTTTTTCACTGATAACCCAGCAAATTCATATCTCGTGAAGACATGTGACTAATAGAAGATTAATATGTTACTCTAGGACCCCTTTATATGAATTAAAATCGCAAAACTTCTGCAGTGGATTGCAGTGTTACAATAAAGTGACGGAGATGGCACATTTTTACATTTTGGATGTATTGTTGAATTATGTTTTTAAGAAAGTTGTCATATTAGAACCACTGCCGTGACATTTAGCATGATCAAAGTGAAGTGTGACTGTGGCTTTAAGATAGGGTGACGAAACAGCATTTGTTTGTCTTTATTTTAATCAGAATCCCCTGCAGTACTATTCTTATAGCAGATATTCAACAGAATATACTATATTCCATTTCTTAAATTTAAAATGTATGCATTTAAATACAATGATGCATTCACCTTTAAAGCTAAATAAATAAAACCTCACCTTTCCAGTAACAGCAGACCACACTTTGAGTGTGTTGTCATCTGAGCCGCTCACTATGCGATTTCCACAAAACTGGAGACAGGTGATGACATGATCGTCATGGCCTTTCAACACCTGGAGAGGAAAGGCACAAGAAAGAAAGAGAAGATTAATTACAAAATGAACAGAAATGCCAGTATTTCAGTGATGTGTGAGAATAATGTGAAATTGCTGATGTGTTAAATGGCAAAGCGGTTTCCAACTTGACATAGATGAATGAAACCGACAGGTTCATGGTCACCATGGTAACAAACGAGTGTCAGGTAAATAACTGCTTCTGTTGTTCTGGTGCAGCTGAGCACACGTGTACACGTAAAAACCTACAAAAAAATATATTTTTTGCACCCCCTGTGCCGTAAAGCTGCACTACGTAACTTTTTCGGCCGCTTGAGGGTGCCTATTCGAAACAAATGCGTAGTTTGATGACGCCAAATCTTGGGACATGTGGTCTTCACCTCACTGATGCGATTACTGTAGTATGAAGAAGAGCAGGACTGAGTGTTAAAGGAGCTGAGCAAGGCCACTGGAGTGATTGTTAGGCAAACACACGGCTCCGCGAACAACGGGAAAGTAATTATGACAGGACACAGTTTCTACATTTCCGCTTTTTTGGTAATGCAGCTCTGTTTATCATATTAGATACATTGAAGTGTGTTTAAAATGATGTTATAATGTTACTCTGTGCATTCGCTCGACCCTTGTTCACACTGCTAAGAGTAAAGCATTCCTGCCAAATAAAACCAGAAACCGAGGGTAACGCAGGTATGATGCAATTGACAGACGACTCCCTCGGACGTTCCGGTTCTTTGGTTAAAATAGCAATTTTCTCAAAATGTACAAATAGTTGGAAACATTTGGAATATTGTAAGAACTCAACTGAACAAAATGTATAACACTGGCCTAGCGGTTTTTGGATATTTTACTGCAAAAATCCTACATAGTGCATCTTTAAAGAGGATTTTTAAGTAGATCTTTACAGGCTTGTGCTGGTGTTTTCTTTAAACATTTCCACTCATATGTATTTCAGGACTAAGCCCCAGGTGACAGACTGATGGGTGTCTCTCAAAAGGAATTCTAAATTAGATTTGCAACAAAGACTAACAGCAGTAAAAATCCGTTTGAGTGCCAAATCTAACTAAGGGATAAAAGTGACTTAATATTATGCCTTGAAGTAACAAGGAAGAAAAAAATGAATGTAGGAATAAATGGGAATAGAAACAAAACCATATTTTCTGCTCACTAATGCTGCGTTTCAGACAACCCGTAACCCGTTTTTCTTTTCCAACAAAAAAGTGAAGAATAATTTGGCCTTAAGAGTCAAAATGAAAGTGAACACGCACTACCTTAGGTGATTTGAGGTCCCCTCTCCTCCAGTTGGTGTCTATTCTGTGTTGTCTGATGTAGGCACTCTTCCAGGGACTGTGTGTGAACCCTGGCTTGATAACCTTCCTTCTTTTTATGTGCAAGGGCTCGTCAATACCTGCGAATCAGATACTTTCTATGTTAGTGAACACCGATTCAATGAATGATTCTACTATTATAACAGCATCAATCAGGCAACCATTTAATAAATGTGTGGTTGATGGAAGAATTTCCAAAGTCACAGAGTTTGTGGAGAGCAGTGAAATCACCATCTTCTTTGCATTTTTCCCTCCAGAGCAGGTTGTCCTCTGCTAGAATGCGCCAGTAACGACACGTCTGAGCCGCCTGAAGTAGATCCTTTGGCTCCAGAAATGACAATACGTGTAAGGCCAACTACAACACAAGACAGACAAAGAGTGAGACATCAGGAGAGGGTGAGGAATGTGGTTAGAGAGTAGACTACAACTGAGTTCAAGACACTATTGGGATAAAAGAGCCTTTTGAGTTTATTTCTCAAACTTTTCCATAGCGGGGGTGGGGGGAGGGGGTGTTCTATTGTAGTTAAAAGTAAAATTACAGGTTGTAACAGCTTGATTCATCAGAACATTAGCTAATTCATTCTGATTTCTTTTGTAAACTTATTTTTAATAAACCTGCTCTTAAAGTATGTTCTTAAATTATCAAATAATATAACTCAATTTATCTTGCTATCAAAGGTATTTTCATATGGTGACAAACTGTCATAATTATTAAATAACATATCTAATATAAGCTAATATAATAACAAAACGTATCTAATATATATTTATCAGAGGTGGACAGTGACTAAGTAAATTTACTTGAGTACTGTATTTAAGTACACTTTTGAAGTATCTGTTCTTTACATGAGTATTATTTTTTCTGGAAACTTCACTACATTTGAAAGACAAGTATCATACTTTTTACTCCACTAGATTTCTATCAAGGTCCTCAAGGTCGAAAGTCGTCTCTGTAGCAACTTTTAAAGTCAATGGATATTTTTTTTTAAATTATATATCAGGTTATATATCAGATGTGTATCAGAGTATACGGTCTGTTCATTCAGCCTTAAAGTGACAGCAGCTTTGTAAAGGGCTTTGTAACTTTAGTATGGAAATTAGTTTAAGGTAGTCATATGCTAGCATGTTGAATAGAGCATCACTGAATAAACTGGCTTAAACCATCATGATGGCATATTGTGCACTTATACAACAATGCAACAATAATACAAAAAAATGCATTGACATAAAAATGAAAATTTACTTTTGATAATTAAGTACTTTTAAAAACAAATACTTCTGTACTTTTACTTAAGTACATATCAGTTTGTACAACTTTCACTTGTAATGGAGTAATATTTGACCAGCAGTACTTTTACTTAAGTAATATACACACACACTATATATTTAAACTATCAAACATATAGTTTTTATATATATAAATAAAACGCCATTTTAACCCTATTAAATGACTAAGGTCTTCACTTGATCACAGTAGTGGATAAATCAATGTTTGTTCTATTTTCTTTCTTTTTTTCTGTTCTCCCATTGTCAAGTGTGCTGCCATTTTGCAAAGATCTCTGTAAAGACAAAGCATGTCCAAACAGTTCCCCCAATCCTTATGCAATCAATCAGAAAGGTTGCAGTCTGAGATTCCACTGTGTGTACAGTATTAGCCTAGAGGAGTTTTTTCCACAATCTGCTTCAATCAGGCAGACAGACACACCCTGCATATTACTGCACTGACACAGAAGAAAAACAACCTTGACGGGGAGGAGAGCCAGGAAAGAGGGAGACAAGATGACAGGTGATGGAGAACAAGAAAGGCAAGCTGAAACAGCGACAGGAAGAAGAGAGGATGAAAGGAAGAGAGCGGATTGCCGTTACAGAAAGAAAGAGCAGAGAAAGGTGGGGGAAGGGGGTGCCAAGGTAGTTTCCTCTCTATATTCTTGAACAGAGGCTGAGAGAATTGTGATCTCTCACTCTCTCTCTCTCTCTCTCTCTCTCTCTCTGAAGAGGTGTAAAAGAGGACATGTCTGTCAACTAATCTCTAGCACCTACTACTTTGCTCTTAAACCACCAAATATCAGAGCCATAAACTGGAAGACTACGTTAAATGAAACGTAAGGGACAGAGTTTTGTTTTCATTAACTAGTCATTCTTAGAAAAATGTGCATTTAAGAACGTGAACACAAACCAACGGTATACCTAAAATGCTTGTTTGAGCTGTTTTAACTGAAAGCAACTTGCAATGACATCTCTTAAAATTTGTCAGCAAAAAAATGTTTGTCTCAAGATGCACACCCGTATTTTTTCTTCTTTTTTCTAAGGCACGATTATTTAAGCAACTTAAAGGAACACACCAACTTTTTGTGACTTTGGCTTATATTCCCCATCCCCCCCAGAGTTAGATAAGTCCACACATAACATTCTCGCCTCCGTGCGTGCCATAACTCTGTCTGACACAGCCATCGCTAGCCTAGCTTAGCACAAAGACTAAAGGTAAATGACTCCATCTAGCCTGCGTAATATCACTGCACTGCTACATGTATGGTACGGCAGAAAAACTCCTTGATTATTACGCAGGATTGAGAGTATAGTTCCTCGCCATATCGGTCTAGAAAACTTTACATTTTCAGTCAGTCTTGGTACACAATGCAACTGTACACGTCACAACATGTAAATAGGAAAATGTTGGCGTTATTTTGTCACTTATTAAGCAGTAGGCTTTGTGCCAAGCTAGGTTAGCGGTGGCTGCGTTAGAAACAGTTATGGCATCTAACTCTGCGGATACAGTGAATAAGCTAAAGACCCAAAAAGTCAGCGTGTTCCTTTAAATGTCCTAATTGAACTAAGGCATAATTCCTGGCTTAGTCTAAGCCCTGTTTGTGAAACCAGGCCTTTGATAAGTGATTTTGGGGATATATTTACCTCTCTGGGCAGCAGTGAGATGAAGTCTCTTTGAAACTGTGGTTCGATCACCTGCATCATGTGTTTCACCTGCGTGGGCTCACAGCTGTCAATCAACTCATCCAGCGCAAGCAGCTTCTCTGGGCCACTCCAGCTCTGTAAAACACATGTCAGCACATGTGACCAAGAACATATAAAGAATATGTGCACGTTTACATTTAGAGCTGGCAGTGCTTTTTTTATTGGCTATGCTGCAGCCAAACATTCCCTGAAATTGTAACTTCTGGTATGAACAGTACTATGAAGGTTTCTGTGAGTTAAATGGAACAGACTTCATGTCTTGGGGCTGTTGGAAACTTCCCAGGGTTCATTCTCTCCATATTAAGCTGCGGTCAACTTGATCCTGTTGAATAAAATGTTTCGCTGATCTCATGGTGTTCAGAACTTAATTCGCTCTCAGTGAGTTCGTGCTGCACCAGAGAGATTGTGCCAAAGTCATTCCGCTCTGAAGCGCATCAAATGAGGGAGGAGGATTGCTCAGGGATGCTTATGATGGAAGAGGGATGTACAGAAGAGGACTATGGGGAGGTAAAGCGTCGGGAATTTACTGCTGAAACGCTTCAGCTGCATTGTTGTCGCAGGCTGGTTTATATCTATATGTGTTTATGCAAGCATAACTGACACTTTTACCAGCTCAAACTAATGAGATACCATTAAACAGTTGAGTAAAAAGCTGATCCAAATGCTCAATTGTCTTTAATCGAAGCCAACTAATTAGACTAATCTTGAGATACAGGTGTCCTAAACAATATCAATGATTTTCCATGACTTTTCAACAACATTTGTTATTAGTTGGTAAGGATTTTTAAAAATAATTTTCATAGATTTATAGTTTCATAAATTTAATTTACAAAGCACAATTTCAGCATAATGATTCTATAATTAATATATAATAATAATAATGATGATGATAATGACAATAATATTTTTGGTAATTAATGTATGGGGAATAAGTCATGTTTTATATTAAAAAAATTCAGAAAATTAGACAATTTATTCAACAAGGATGCATACAATTAACAATTAACCAAAAGTGACAGTCAAAACATTTAAAATGTTATAACACATTTTATTTCAAATAAAGGATGTTCTATTGAATTTTCTATTCAAAGATTCCTGTAAAAAAGTAGCACAATTTCCACCAAAATATTAACAGTTTTCAAAATTTCAGTTGTCGTCAAAAGGAAACAATGAATTTTAGAAAAACAAAGAAAAATGTATTGTGTGTATGTGTGTGTGTGTGTATATATATATATATATATATATATATATATATATATATATATATATATATATACACACACACATACATACATACACACACACACACACACAAACACACACACACACACACACACACACACACACAAACACACACACACACAAACACACACACAAATTAAATACAAAAATATACTGTATACTAGGGCTGTAACGATATGCGATATGAAATCGAAATCGCAATACGCAGGTCCACGAACCTGTATCGCGATGTGAGAAGGCAGAATCGCGACACACCCCTTCCAACTGCCAGAATTATCCTTCCTGTCCAGGTCCAACTTTTAAGTCAGCAGTATGGCAACATTTCAGCTACCCGGTGGAGAACAAGGATGGCAATCGTGTAGTTGACAAGACCCACACAATTTGCCGTAAGTGTTTCAAGAAGCTTCCCCAACCGGCTGGCAACGTGGTGTGAGCGTGGCGTTTCTGTTGCGTGCCATCCGCGGGGCGGCTGCGTGACGTTTTCTCTTTCTTTGCACACCAGAAGCGTGTCTGACGCGGCACTTCTGTTGGTATTGATGTACAGGAGGCCCTATACTTCATGTTAAATATATATTGCCTATTGGTACCGCAAAGAGAACGTCGGCAGTAGCCTATTGACCCTACAGATATATGGTATTGACGGCAAAATAGGCTACAGAATACTGTACAGAATAAAACTGTTTTGTCCCCCCCATATCGAGGTTTGTATCGTACCGTTGGTCAAAAATCGTGATACGAACCGAATCGTGGGTTTGGTGTATCGTTACAGCCCTACTGTATACATTCATTGTTTTTGTAAAATGTATTTTATATTTCTCATTACTGTTTTATTGCATTTTTTGATCAAATAAATGCAGCCTTGATTAGCATAAGATTCTTTTTTTTATAATGATAGATTGCAAAAATGTTAAACAATCAATTTCTCAACCTGGGGGTCTTATTTGATTTTCAGGATTTGAAAAACTCACGTTATATACGCATTAAACTTGCTTGCTTAAGCAGCATTTAGCAAAGTTAGCAACAGACTCATACAGGCACAACATGCAGTGTAGATTTATAAGCGCTTAACACTGTCAGTAAATAAAATGTACGCCAAGCTAGTGTGTTTGAGGTGGGGAGTCATTAAGAATTATTAAAAAAGGGGTCTCCTGGAAAAAACTTTGGGAACCACGGTTGTATATTATAACTTCCCTCCCCTAGCAAAACTAACAGGGAAAAACAAACTAATGAACTCTAGAAAGAAAAAAAAATATTTAAAATTCCTGCAAGGTTTTCCATGACTGTCAGGACTTCAAAGGTTTCAATTCTAATGCCCAGCTTCAATCCTTAACACAGAACTGCTACTAAGATATATCCCCACAGGCTTGCACTGTAGCATGCAGAAATGAGACATTTAATGTGAATCACGCAAGCGATACTGAAGCTGCTGACTCATAGGGATATGGAGTGTCATTTGCACCTCCAGATATAAACCTTACAATAACTCAGGACAGAAACAAGTAACTCAATTCAAGCACTGACTGAGCAAACAAGCAAAGCCATTTCTAAAGCATTGACAGACCACAATTGAGAGGATGTTATACAAAACTATTGATTCTCTCCTGAGATAGCATTTAATGACTCGCCTTTGACGTCATGACGTGAACATTCCCAACTGAACAATTATTATTAAAGGATTTTTTAAGTAAACGGAAATCCAACATGACTCAATTAATTCAGAAGAAGCAAGAACATATCTTGGACAAAACTTTTAGCATTAGATGAAAGCTTCTTCATCCTTTCAGTCAACACAGGTATCTGCCATTTCATGCCAGAGCAGCTTCGTTAAGCCCGAGGACTGATCAAGCCTGTAATTATCTGTAAGGCAGAGCAAACACAGACTGAGGTGGAGCTTCTGCTTTCTGTTGAGGCTTGAATTGTTCTAGTAAGATGGATATGACAAAGTAGTAAACAGCTGCAAACTCAAAACGGCCGCATTTCCTTAAATATCTCATTTAGATTCTGTCAGATCTTAGTACCAGCACTTAGTAATTACTGTGAAAACCAGACGGCAGAAAAAGTTTCATAGCGCATGTTGTCAAGGCACAGTACGGAGCCCCCAGAGTCTCACAAACATATTCAAGGAGACGTTTAAAAATGGAAAAAAAATTCTCCTTTTAGTTAATTCATCACAAACTAATTTCTTTATTATAATTTAGCTAACATGCAGAGATAAAACAAGATATCATAACCAATTGACAATTAATTTCCACGACTTAACTCATTTCCTCGCAATGAATTTATACCGAATTTATTAAGTTTTACATGCATGTTACATGCAGGGCTCCGTAGTAACTTTTTATGATGCTTAAAACATTTTTTTATTTATAAATATGGGTCAAAGACAGATTTGTGTCCAAGTGCATTATTTACTTTTAAAATATTTTGATAAATTCATGACAAATTTATTCTATAAAGCCTAGTTAGTTTAAATACATTTTTAGTACATTTAAATAATGCATATGCATATGTTTTGCATAATGCATAAAGTTTTTTTTTTTCTTAAACCTTATTCAAACATATGAACAGATGAGAAAACTATTTAAAATAGCGTCTTAATAAAAATAAAAAAATAGGTTTGAAAACTTTTATATAAACAGTTTTTATAAATATCAGCTGTTTAAAGCTGTTGAGATTATTGAAAAACGGATATATGATTGCAAACATGGCTCTTTCATTATGAATTGACAAGGTAATAACAGTAAACATGATAATCCATCACCTAAAGGACACCAACTGATCCTTATTTCAGAATGAAAAGGTTTGTAGACCTCTCTCAAATACTGGTAAAAACTGATTTTTGCATGTATGGGTTGGAACACTATGTCAGGAGGTACAACTGCAGTATAAACTATTTGGTTGTACCGCTTGACATAACATTTCAAAGTATTTAAATTCACTTTGTCTTTTTATGTTATTTAAAAACTGAAACTTATATATTAGAAACACTATATATATATATATATATATATATATATATATATATATATATATATATATATATATATATATATATATATATATATATATAGTGTCAATAACCTATACATATGTGTCGTAAAATAGCTAATATGCGCACATATAGGATTAAAATGCTTTATTAATGCTTGTTGAAATCTAGAATATTTACTAGCAACCATAAACAGGTTACAGGTAGGCTAAGGAACCAAAACAATTGGCAGAAAATTGATATTATTACACTCTAAAAATTCTGGGTAAAAACAACCCAATGTTGGGTCAAATATGGACTAAACCCAGCAATTGGGTTGTTTTAACCCAGCGATTGGGTTGTCTTAAGCAAACATTTAACCCAACCGCAGGATTAAAACAACCCAATTGCTGAGTTAGTCCATATTTGACCCAACATTGGGTTAAAACAACCCAGCATTTTTTAGAGTGTAATAATAATGACAGCAAGATATAAAAAAAAAAATGAAGATGCACCTGGCTAACTCCTCCAGCAGGTCTTGTGAGAAACTCAAATTGTTTGGTTGAACTCACCTGAAAGGTGCGGAGCCACTCCTGCAGGCCCGTGGGGGGCTGGATGGATGTGATACGCCGTCTCTGCTGACCCTGCCCGTTGACCGCTCGCAATCCCCCAAAGGTGGTGGGGGTGGCTGGGTACGGCAGCCCTGTGGGACTGTTCAGTGAGGGTTCAGGAGAGAAGGATAAAAAGAGAGGAAAACTAATTAGACATCAGGAGCGGGAAAAAGACAACTTAAAACACATGAAAAAAACATTAGTAAAGGGCATTCTGGTGAAGAATTTCTGACACGAGACATGTACTCTGACATGAGGCATCTATATTGTAGTAATTTAACACTGATACAGTGCAAGTCTGTAGTTTATGGAAGGAGCAAAAATAGTTTACTGAATGTACTGGGAATGACGCTATTATGAAAATCGGAGGCTTTATTTCAGAACAAAAGTGTGAGAACTACCGCCAAAACCAAAGTGGTTAGTGTGGACTGAATCGGTGCCAGAGGAGCACTACAGTCCACTTGAGCCACCGTTGTGGTCCAACATTAGACAACATGGCCATTTACCTCGGCCTCACAATTCAATCAGTCGGCATGATTTAATTCAACCACCTGCTCCAAACCGATTCAGTCAAATGTTTATCTGTGTTTCATTCATGGAGTCCATGTAAAACTGTGCTCAAAAGCATAATGTATGCAAGCTATTAAGAACCAAAGCACATTCCTTTTTCCACTTGTGGTGAGAAAGGGGCAAAGAGAGTTGTCCTATGTCAGCAGTCCTTTCTGCACTTCTATGTCTCTGGGGCCCTACACTAACACCAAAAAGACAATTCAGCAGTCCTTCCTTGCATTCTGCTTATCTACAGATACCTTCTCTGGTGCAAGAAACGAACGGATGAGGAGAGCGAGAAGCGTACAGGCGAGCACGTAGTGAGGTCTGTTTCATTATGGATTCATATTTAATGGGACTGGAGACCGAGATGCTTCAATTACCCAGCGCGCAACTGCAGCCTGGTTGGTCGTGTACTATTCTAGTATAAACCAGGAGAACACCTGCGTCTTGACAATAAGGCATGAATACTCGTCAGAGCTGACTGCTGAGCTTGGGTTTGCCAAATAAGGAAACTCTCCGGTGGTGATTCCATGTTTAAGGTGTTTTAGTGTGACTCCGTCTCATTTCTGAACCATTTGCGAGAGTAAAAAAAGCTTGATTTGCATTTCCTGATGTATACATTTGCTTTTGCAAAGCAGCAAAACTAAATGTGTTTAGGTCATTTATTTATGTGATGGCAAAGCTAAATTCTCAGCAGCCATTATTCCAATCTATAGCGTCACAATCTTTCATAAATCATTCTAATGTGCTGATTTGGTGCTCAAGTAACATTTCTTATGATCAATGTTGAAAAAGACTGTGCTACTTGTTTTTGTGGATAAACAAGATTCTTCAAATGAACGAAGTTCAAAAGAACAACACTTTTTTGAAATATTAATCTACTGTAACATAGTATATCTCTTTATTGTCACTTGTAATCCATTTAATGTGTCCTTTCTCAATATATATAAATGGAAGAAAAATAGAGATAGATGTCTAACACTTTGTAAGTAAGTAACATTTGTTACAGTATTTATTAATCTTTGTTAATATTAATACAGACGTTGATTGTTTGTTAATGTTAGTTCACAGTAAATTAAATAGTGTTAAACACAACTTTTGATTTTAATGTATTAGTAAATGTTAAAACTAACATTAATTTAGATTAGGGCTGCTAAACGATTAATTGCGATTAATCACATGCAAAATAAAAGTTTGGATTTACATAATATATGTTTGCGCATGTATGCGCTCTGCATAATTATTATGTCTATATAAACACACACACACATGTGTATATTTAAGATTTTTTTATATATTTATATATAAAATATGTATATAAGAAATGCTGTAGAAGTCTTGTTCTTTCTTAATTCATATATTAACTAAAGTAGTTAACTAATGTTAACTTATAAAACCTTATTGTAAAGTGTTACTGATATCTCATATAAACAATCATGTCTACCTGTTATTGTACTATTTGGTAGGCGTGCTCACTAAAAGTTTAGCGCAACAAAGGCTAAAACATTTAGCAAATTTCAGGTAAGGTCAAGGTGGTGAGAGGAGAGTTTTACCTTGGACAGGGTTTTTTTCCTGAAGGGAAAGGTCGAACCTCAGGGCCATGGTCCAACTTTCTCTTCATCTGCAACAAAGGGAAGGAGGGGTGCTGGTTAGTTTGGGTTTGTAGAGGGCAGCACAAAAACGACAGTATAAACAGCCAACAAAGCAATTTGACAGTAATCAGAGGGAACATTCATCGACCTGTTTAAAACAACATGCTACTGAATGCCACCTGCGTTCCTTCCCATGTTAAGAGGTCACCGAGAGAGCCTGGGTTTTGTAGTAGAGTGTGTGTTGGGTATTGTACTAGTTCCCTCACCGCCAAATGTAGGCCAGAGGAAGGAAGGTCATGTCCACTTTATAGTGACATGGCACAGAAAAGATAAAGTCTGACAGCTGATGCTAACGCTTGTCATGTGAGTCTTCAAAGAGGTGTATGAGATAAACGTGCACAACCCCTCAGAGGAGTCGGAAAGGGGGGCACATACACACAAACACACATCTGTGTGGGCGTGACAGGCTGTGCTTTCACAACAGCCTAAATTTATATGGGCTTAAAAAAAAAGACTAACCCTATGCTTCACTGTCTTTTTCTATGTCACCCACCCCCCGCACAGGCTGAAATGGCCCTGGTTTTGCTGCATAGTTGGTGCTTGGCTACGGAGCATCTACTCTGGAAAAACAAGGGTTCAGTGTCCTCAACACAATGAGGTATTAAAGCACATTTGAATAAAACTATTTTAGGAGGGTACAGCGCTGCCAGTGAATCTGTGCAGTTCACTTTCAGGAGGAGCTCAGTGATAGACTAAATTATGAACCATTGTGCTGTGGCCAAGGGTTAAGGATACGAGCAGAAATTAAGAGTGATGAGTGAAGATTGTCACTACTTATATAAGCACATACAGTACATATACAGCACCATGTCACTAGTAAACAACAGGTCTGAAATGATTCAAATCAACAGGCAGTGTTTTTACATGCACAACAATATGCTAAAAAATTACCATGGGGAAAAAAGTCAGATTCTATTAACTCTGCACTGTTGGCATTGCCAAAAAACATTTAACTTACTTTATTATCTATCATGGATGTATTAAATTGACCAAAAGTCTGATCCTGAACGTTCTAGTCAACAACAAAAAAAGTCACAGGTTTTCAGAAAAATATTTAGAGCACAGTTTTCAAAACTGATCATTGATAATAAAATAATATTTCACAAATGTATTTACTGTATTTTGATCTAATAAATGCAGCTTTGGTGAGCATAAGAGACTATTATCACTATTACTATTGATGATAAATGTAATATTCAGCAGATATCAAAAATAATATTACATTTTCATACTGTATTACATGATTTGAAGCCTAAATTCACCTTTTTAGTTTATATTAAACCTGCAACATTTATTGCAAGCACTTTTAAAATAATTACTGATGTATAGCTATCAGCTAAGGGTGTAAAGATACCCTCATGTCACGATTCAATACATATTATGATAATAAACTCACGATACAATATTATTGCAATACTCGAAGACATATGGTAAAAGGTTAATAAAGAATGTACTGTTGATTAAAATGCTGATTTTGGTAATTGGGGTGGAAATGAATAGGCTTGGTGCTGGTAACCCAATGCACAGGACAATGGTGACGCAAGAATAAAACATATTCATGATTCTGAAATTGAAAATACAGAATTATTCTAGATAATAATAAATATGTTTGCATATGGAATTTAACATAATTCCACTTTTTACTGAAAACATTTGGCATTATCAGGACCAGCAAATATTCCCTCATTGAATCATTGTAAATGATCAACATTATATAGTACTATTTTTAATTTTACCCCCGACGCATATTGTTGTATTTAGTTACACCCCTGAAGTCAAAACTGTATAATTGGTGCATTTCTATGCTTAAAACATTTATGACATTTCATGGTGTTGACGTTTGAGACGACCATAGAAATTCCTGGTTTAAGATCAGCATACTCAGTTTACATTTTGAGAGTTTTGGTTTACAGTAAAACTGCCATTCATTGATCTGATATTTACGTGAAACCAGTCAAGCATTCGCATAATCACATTTGCTGCAACTGATCTAATGTCAGACGAGTCAGGTGTTTAATACACTGGTGTGGTTGAGCAGAAGGGTGTGTCTGATAATGAAGCTCTGTCTGGATTTCAGAAGGGAACATGCTGTGAGAGTCACAGTAAGTGTGAGTGTGAGTGTGTGTGTGTGTGTGTGTGTGTGTGTGTGTGTGTGTGTGTGTGTGTGTGTGTGTGTGTGTGTGTGTGTGTGTGTGTGTGTGTGTTGGGGGGGGTGCAGAAACGTCTATGAAATGCAACGAGGACATGCATGAATGAAGAGAAGATACAAAAAAAAAATGTACATGACAAAGAAGATGTATGAAAGTGCACATCTGTAACTGCTTAAGAGCCGGTGTGTGTTCGAAAGTGCTAAGACACTCTCGGGTTACTCCATGAGAACGTGTAAACACAAAACACGCAGGGAATGCCACATTTGCTAATCACTACTAATACCTAAACCTGTCAAGCCTACTCGGTAAAAAGCACTTAACACAAAATAATGTGAAAAGTGAAAGCATTAATTTGCTTAGTTATACATTCATTTCCCGGAGTGTATTAGACTGTCGCTTTTCTCTAGGGTTCACAGTGAGAGCCATCTGATTTTAGATGAGTCACTGTGTAATCATTCTCCGTGTCTGACACCACAGAGCAAAAATGGCTTGGTCTGTGGTTAACAGGAATGCTTGTGTTCATGGAAACCGGTGCAGCAGTCTTGGCAAATAACCTGTTTTAGTGAATAAATCTGGTGATTTATGAATGAATAACCTAGCTCTTTATATTGGGAATTGCTTAGATTGGACATGACTGCTGTGTATAAAGCTGAAATTCTCGCATTTTGGACTATAAAAGTATGCTATACTTCACAAAATGTAACCCCAACAATCAAAAAATGCTGGATCAAAGAAGAAATGTGAATGTTAGGTACTGAGCATCACGAGCACATTTTCACATTTTGTCCATCTTACACAAATCAAACCATCCTTGAGTTTCGTTTTTCAAACCCTACAATCAATGAGATTGCCGGGAGCATCCGTCAACGTCACTGCAGTTTACTTAATGTTGTTCTGATCAGAGGACATTTGGAAAACTGCAGTGGCTGCAAGCTTCTGATAAGCTCTCGGATTCAAAACATTCGTTTCACTCAAAAATTTTAAATCATAAAGTGTGTGCTTCGTGCCAGATGGGGCTCGGTTTCCTCCATCAAAAGCAATGACACAGTGACCCAATCACTGTAGGGTGGTCCGATGCCGACAGCAAGAGGAGGATACACACCCTTCAACAGGCAGCGCAGAAGCCGACACGACTCTACAAAATCATTCACATATCGCAATGCTATATTCACAACTGTGTTACATATCAACATGGCTAAAATAACAGCAAAGGTGCACAAGTAGGGGTTCTGCTGCATATCAAGCTACATAAAACAATATTACCAACAGGTTTACTCTGAATGGTGCAGGGAGACAAGTATCAGAAATACGATAGGATCATATTCATTTCAACTATGAAATAAGAATCAATTATACATCAAAAAGGGGGTAACTCTTATATAACATTCAATAAATCAGATTTACAAGTAAGGCTAAAAAGGATGCAGTGCTTCTAGAGATGTAGTATAAGGATGGATAGATATGTATGATGTAGGGAGCGCAGGTGCAGTGTGTGTGTGTGTGTGTGTGTGTGTGTGTGTGTGTTAGGATGGGCAGATGGTGAAGAAATAGTGATGGAGCCTATGTTCTCCAAACCCACCCTATAATTAAGTGCATCACATCCATTTTTACATATGAGCTTCTTATAAAAGGAGACTTAAAAGTACATTGTTCAAGTGAATGAATATCGAGGAAGGTGATTCTCTATGTCAGCTGGAGATTTTTCCGCAGTGGCCATAAGAACAGTCGCATATTTCACCGACGCACCCTTAAAGACGCGCACGGATCTACCCCGTGTACGCGGTCAGAGCGCGACGCGACAAAGCCGAACGCTGACGTTATAATCAACCAAGCTGTGTACATTGCACGCGCGCACCTCGTATTTGACTATTACACATCGCGCTGAACGAGTCGACATCGTTCGCATACAGTGTACACCGCTTCTTTGATTTATAATGGGAGCGTTCCTCACGCGTCGCGGTATTAAAGCGAGTCCCCTGAGAGGAGGCGGATGGCCGTATCGATATAACAGCCGCAGTGCATCCAACACGAATAACGGCGTTTACTCACTTTATAGAAGATCATCTTTAAAGTGCCGTAGAAACCCATGGTGATGGTGATGAAGATAATCCGGCTGTGATTCACTGAGAGTCGAGAAAGAATTTATGGAACGATATCTGCGCGATAAGGGCTCTATTAATCCCGGATAGATCCGACAGGGACATACTCATCCACGGACGGATGCATATGAAGCCGAGAGGAGGAATCCAACGACCCGCCCGTCTGTCTCTTTGACCGTCCTCTGAGCGGACTGACTGAGCGAGCAGAAGGAGAGAGAGAGAGAGGGAGGGGAGGAGAGAGAGAGAGAGAGAGAGAGAGAGAGAGAGAGAGAGAGAGAGAGAGAGAGAGAGAGAGAGAGAGAGAGAGAGAGAGAGAGACCCTTCCTTCTTCAGAGAACTCCCCTCTTCCAGTCATCCACACTTTATATTACTTATTACAAAGCAGCCTCATTACATTTTTTTGAGATAAAGAGTCATATTACATTATATTTCAATTGTAAAAGTCTTTATAATCTAACACATATGCCTGAAAAAAAACAAACTCTAAATTAAACGTTTGGAATCACTTTGAAGCTTATTCGGCTGTGTATTATCCCATATTACAATGCTGCCTCTTTCATTTAATATAGAAATACTGATTTCAATTTAAATTATTTTATTACATGGGAACAGTTTTCATTGTTCTCAGCCTGAAAACTGTTTAGTGGTGTTTATTTTGTGATAATGACTGTCTGCCGGTACATTATCCTGCTTATTACATAGCTTCTTAAATGAAAAGACAAAACATTGATCTGAGCTGAAATTCATCTATTAATTTATTTGTAGAGACAGAGCACAGCTATGTATGAAACAGATTTGCCAAACAAGCGGGCAGTTATACAGCATTTGCCCTGGACAACTCATTATGTTTGATATCTGCTGCAATTGACAAAATAGATTAAACTATTCAAGAGTGCCCTGTAATAAATTGTATTATGTTATTAACAAAAAGGACCAAAATGAATTGCTGGCTCTCAGGAGAATACGCTGGCTATACAGAGGGATCAAATGACAGGTTTTCTGCAGATGAGGATGCGAGTTGTGCAGCTCAACGAACACGTACATGCAGCAAGAGGACGAAAGCGGAAGAGCCTGAGATTATATTCAACCGAAACCGGGTGGTGCACACCTTCCACTTGTTGCTGATCCTGAGCCCGCCCCTCAGCCTGCCCCTCCTCTTGTTATTTCCATCAGACTGAGCAGGTGGTATTTGGCACTCGGGGTGGTTTTGTGTGGACTGCATGATTAAAGATCGCCCAAGCGTATACAGACACAAGGGTTGTTTGAAAAAAAAAAAAAACTACATAAAATGTTTCAAATAATATCTAAACTAAACTCCACAGGTGTGCTGTTTAGATGTGGAGAGGAGCAAAAACCAGCACCAGAACAAATAGGTCTGCAAATATACTCTGGCAACTCTGTAACACTTTACAGCAAGGTTCCATTTGTTCCACTACATTAACGAACAACAAAAATACTTCTAAAACTTCTATTAATCTTAGGTAATGTTACCATTTACTAATAAATTATTCAAATCAAAAGTGTCATCTGTTAATATTTAATGGACCCGAGCTAAAATGAACTGACAATGAACATCAGCATTTTAATAAACTAATGTTAATAAAGACTAATACATACTATAACAGATGTACTGCTATTGTTAGTTAATTATAGTTATTGTAATGACTAACTTATGGAATGTTAATGGAAACGTGTTGCCTACTAACAACCATGGGAGGAAAAAGGTTCTCTAAAAATCAGATTCCTGCTGTGGCGCTCTCCTGTTTAGATTTCAAGATATTTTGAACAATTCAAACTGAAGATAAAAGAAGTGACAAACAGAGGTGACTGCTTGTTGTCTGTTTTGTTCCTGTGACTCACTGAACAAGTCGAGACATGCCCCACAGACACCTCAGTGATGCCTATACTGAACAAAACTTCACTGCCTTCAACAGAGAGCCATGAGAAATGCTTAATTGTGTTCTTTAGCACTCATAATTATATTTTCATGACACAAATTTAGATATAATTTTAATAGCATAGTGTTTAGTTTGATTTAAGTTACTTTCCTGACTTAGATAGACACTGTCCAATTTAAGTTGTTTATGCAAACCCATTAATTACTGATTAACACGTCTAATCTTCCTATACAATGCAGTTTCAGTAAAAGTCAACGAATCTAAAACTAAGACAACAGACAGATTCATTGCATCAATAAAAAACTGAGAACAGTCCGTCATCAATGCAAACACACCACAGTTTGTTCACAGGTAACATGCAGTACCTTCCATCTATAAGCACTGGCGCTCAGAACAGTTGTGTTAAAGTAATCAGAGGTTGCCTTGCTTACCATTCAACATGCAAACCATTTTATTACACTTCCCCCAAATGGATCAGATCAAACAAACCGGCAAGTGTGATGAACCCAGACTAAACAAATCTCAAGGGACTGTGGTTGGTGTAAAAATGCTCATTAAAGTCTAATCAAGGTAAATGAAAAAGGGAATGTATCAAGAAAGTGTTAGCAAATGTAATTTCTGCCATTTGCCTGACATTCATTACAAAAGGAAAAAGCACAGGATTAATAGGGCATCTACTTGCGAAACAATCAGCATGGCATCAAGCATCTACTATTGACCGCCAAGGGCTAGGTGCTCCAAATAACACCAAACTGAGTTAAGGCTATAAGTAACCACGTTTTTCGTTGAGTTAGCAGTTTTAACAACCACTTTCGAATCAACATCCTAATCTGCCCCACTGAGACGGATTCTCGGAGAAACACATTTACAGTATAGCACTGTTGCCTCATCCTCCTTATAATGAAAGTTTAGGGGTTTGAAATTGTATTAATGAATTTTATTTACAACGTGTGCGGTTGTTCAGCAGTGAAACGAAAAGAAAAAGAGTACTTGAAAAGAAAGCAAGTACTGGAAAACAAACATTGTGGGCTTAGACCTTTTACAAAACAATTGCAAGGTTGGAACAGATCCCTTGGTTCGTTCTCTTTAATGACTAAATAATTGCACTTATTTAGTCATTAAAGATTCAATTATTGTTGTGCAGAAAAAAATATCCTATATGCTAACTCGGGTCGTTAGTGACAATTTTTACAAAAAAAAACTAAAATATGAATGGGACAACATGCACTATCATTTTATTATTTTCTCTTGTTTTATACCGTATATACCGGAATATAAGACGACCCTGAATATAAGACGAGCCCTCATTTTTCAGACTTATTTTTTTGGGGAAAAAGAGATTTTTGGGGAAAAAATTGGTTTTCAACAGAAAGTTTTATTTGAAAATTCTACTGATAATTAAAGCTACACCATGTAACTTTTTTAGTTTATTCTTAGTTAAAACACTTAGTTCTTTCAAATATATATGTGCTCAGTAGTGTATATTTACTTCTTTCAAGTAATAAAGTATTCTCGTAAGTTTATAATATGCCATTGAAAATGCATACGGGTGAGGGGTTCGAATGCCGGTCGCCATGTTGCCCCTCCATCTTGAAATCCAAAGAGGGACATACCCGTAAATTCAAGCTTCGCCTTTCGCGTTTTAACACTTGATGGCACCGTGTCGAATGTGAAGAGGGGGATTGCCATGTTAATCTTGGACTAAATCGGCCACCGTAGGAGTTAAAACTAAATCAGAATTGAGAGGAACAGAAACACTGGATGGTTATATACCTTTTCACCGCTAGATGGGGGAAAATATCTCACAGTGTAGCTTTAATTGGAATTTTTTCAACACCATTCATTACACAGCTCAACATTAAGCATGTTCATGTGCTTGTCCTTTGGATAAGTAAATCGGTCGTTCACTTGTCAGTGTAAAAAATGTGATTGTTCGGGGAAAAGTTTTATTTAACGTTTTTTGTGTTGTAAATATAATTTATTCTGAAGCAATATCCTGAACAGTGTTCAATCTGCTTTGGCATATTGAAAACTTCATATTTCTGATATGTTAACCTTTTTTAAAGGGCATTTTTACCCCTAATCTTATATGTACATTTTACCTATACATTCAATTAAAATAAGACACTATAGGGCTGTTACCAATTAAATTAAATAATTTACACTGAAAAATTACAACTGCATTAAATAATGTTATGAGATTTGCATTTTTGGATAAATAAGACATTTTAGAAAGTATTTTTAAACATGAAAATATACAGCCGGTAAGTCTTAATGAGAGCATTGAGTCGATTCATCCAAACGATTCATTAAAACGGCTGAATAATTCAAGATTGAGGCAGTCGTTTAAGAACAGGTTATTGAATCTTTGATTCAACCGATTAATTCAAAAACGGAATCATTCAGTAACGCACACTGTTGTCTTATGGTTCTGCTGTTTGGAACTTTGTTGCTTAGAATGTTGTTTGACTAATTTCACTGCTAGAACAAACACACTTATACTGCATCTAAAATGTAAGGGAATTAATGTTAATTTGTTTATGGAACGGACATATGAAATCAGTGTAATTTTCAGTCGTGATGGAATTCAGGAAAACACTTTTGGTTTAGTGCTGTTATTTAATTGTATCATATGTTATAAATATAAAAACAACATTTTGAATGTTTAGTGCAGTTTCTCTGTGTGAGCGGTGTTCATGCGTTGTGATTTATCCTCGAGAGGCTGCGCGAGCGTCAACAGCGTGACCTTGTTATCATCAGTTTAATAGATATGTGATTTTTTTTCTATATCGCGAATATAAGACGACCCCCCACTTTTCAAACTATTTTTAGGACATAAAACCTGGTCTTATATTCGGGTATATATGGTAGTTTATAATGAATTCATTGAGGAATACTAAAGAAGGTTGATGTCTAACTTTAAAACATTTATGAGAAGGAGGGTAGTAAATGATATCCCAGGTCACTAAAGACCCAAGGTATATGTTTAGGGTTAAAAAAAAAAAAAAAATAGAATGAATCTGTTCAGGTGCAGTGTTGTGCAGGGAGAGGACCACACTGAGTTACTGCGACCATGCAGCGTTAGGGACAAAATTGCACCTGTCAAAAGTTTCCAAGCAATTTGTTGATGAATTGCTAAGAAAAACCCTTCATCTTGCACTAGTTCCAATAAATCTGTGTCCTGAAGCCAATGAAACTGGAGAGCGAGCGTGCAGCTATAAGGGGCCGTTACGGCAATAACCTTGGTAACAAAGTCTGCATGAAATGGAGAAGAAATGTATTAAGATAAACTTGGTAACATCTCTGTCCTTTACAAATGGCAAACATTGTATTTTGTTGGAATTAATATAAAGACACAGGTGTGATGATGACCCATTTCATGGCTGTTAGAATATCACCATGGCAATCCCTAAACAAACTGGAGTGTATGTATGTTAGGAGGGGTCACAGGACTGGGAGTTTGTGTGTATAAAAGCCCTTTCTCTTGCCTTCGCAGACAAAAACCCTCCTAAACTTTACACAGCGGATAGGAATGTATGGCATGTGAGAAAGTCCTGCCCGCGTCTTTTGAAGAGACTCTGACCTCTCCGCGTTCACAGTGGAAAATTAACCAACTCCATGGCGAGAGGCTTTCCCTGACAAGCAACTACAAAAAACAGGTGCTTTCCTGGGAAAGCTTGGGTTGTAAAGCCTATTTTGTTAACTCCCAATTTCATGGATTTCAGAACGATATAAATATGCTTAAAGCAACAACACCTGCCAGAGACATGATAGATGGCCCACAAAAATGCTATATTGTTTTAGTGAAGCTGCAATACAGGTTCCAAGAAAATGTTAATTTCTGAAGACACTATCACAAAATAAGCAGGCAAACCGCCAAGGACATGCTGCAAACAGGAGGACAGCAAGTGAAAATATGTGGATGCTAAAACAGCTAGTAGATTTGTCCATGATGATGTTAATTCTTTGCCTGGATCTATTAAAATGAATTAATTTGGGGATATGAAGTCAGAAAGGTACAATATTCCTTATATCACAATGAGAAAAATGTAGAAAAACAATGAAATTCTTGAAAAGAAATCAAGGCATCAAGAAAAGAAAGCAGCTTGGCTTTTTGGTTGGTTTGGCTTAATCTAATATTAACTTAGTAAACATAAAAATTAACATCAGAAAAAAAATTGCCTAACAAATCAGTCATGTGGAGCACCAAAGTTCAGAAATATGCAAGGTGAAAAAAATGTCAACCCAACATGACCATAAGGGTAACATTAAAAATAAAATGATTAAAAAAAACTAACTAGTTTTTTCATAAAAAACATTCTTTCATTCTTTGTCATTGACCCTGAATCAGGAAAACTCATGGAAATTTAAATTCAATGTTAAGAAACTTGAAAGAAAACAATTTAGACATTTTTTTATTTTCTCTTTTTTAATAGAAAATGGAGGACAGGCAGTGTCCTCCCCATGAATGGGCAACCGGTACAAAGCGTGCAAACGTACATTCCAATCGGCCAGATGACATCGAGGTTAATGAATTCGCCTGCGGACTGCCACATCCTACGAAGCACAATGACACCATCTGCTCCTGACCCGGGCATTTAGCCTCCCAACTTGACAAAAAGGCCCTGATCCATCATGTTTGATTGGGTCATGCAGAATGACGCTCAGGCAACATCATGGGTGGGTGGGTGAATGATGGGATGGAATGATACACAGAGATGACGTAGGGTCACTGTCCAATTTAGGAATTGGATGAACAACAATGCTGGGTTGTTTGAATCACAATATGTATGCATCACATACGTGTTCTTTGCACAAATTAAATTAGATCAAGAGTAGAGGGGATTGACTTTTACAAAAATCAGTTAACCTCAGATGGAGATGTAGACAAATGTGATGTAACAAATAATCACTAAATATTCACTAAATATGATCCAGAAACTGCAACGTCTTACAATTTTAAAATGAATACAAATGGGCTCGAGTCGTTTAACTCTTCAATTCCTTTATGAGAGATGGGACAATGTTTTTATGGTCTAATGTACAGGTTTTTCTCAATTAGCACATTGCCATTTCATATGTCATGTGCACCCTTACATATAGGCACAATCAGTTCATTTTCTGGAGTCATACATGCAAATGTAGCCCATAATTCGCTCCATGAACTAAATACAAACTAGATACACGCATACATGCTCACTGACCTTCACACTAATCTTATCTCATCATAAATTCTTTGCAAACATCCTGACTCATATGTGGTTCATCATGCAGTAAAATCAAAATAGAGCTTTTTGTTTGTTAGCAACAGAGAAGGTAAGCCATTTTCTACTAAGCCACAAAGAGCTGTTCCACATCTATCAAAAGCACAACTGCAGTCTTAAGAAAAATAAATGTCCTTTAGTTTCTAAAGTGAGGCTCTGGTCAGTCCTTTTAAAACACCAGGAAAGAGTACTACAAAAAAACGTTCAGGTGTTGTTTTCCTATATGAGGACTGTAATTTGACCCTGCCTATAGTGGTAAAGTTGTGTAATTAGTGGGGACAGTGGCTACAGCTTTATTTTTCCAGCTGTTTGTGAAGTGAAGTTCTCCTTGATTTCAGTAATAGTAACTGTTACTGACTGGTCACAGACTGGTTTGTCAGCATTCTTTAAGAGAAGAGAGCCTAAAGCATTATCTTAAACACAGCGACAGATTTTGGTTCTAAAGAGAAATATGAACCAGCTCTTGGAGGGCCTCTTTCCTGCAAATTTGAGCTCAAATCCCAATTAAACACATCCGAATGAACTAATAACTGCCTCCAGGATCACTAGAAATCTTCCAAGCAGACTTGTCGGGGCATGTTGGAACTAAACTCTGAAGGACACTGGCCCTCCAGGAGCAAGATTGGACACCCTGTTCTAGAGAACCTCAACGTGACAAAACTGAGGTGCTGACCTTATAGTAATTCAGTGAGCAGATATGATAAGTTAACCCCTCCCCGATAGCTTGAAGTGAACCATAACAGGAGGGCAGCAGCCAGTCCTGCACAACATGAAAGAACAAACTGTTAAAAGCTCCACTTTTGACCCTCTGTGTTGCGGTGAAAGACAGGATTCTTCAAAGGTGCAGTGACCTTTAACACAGCAGATTCCCACAGAAAGTCTTTGCCCTGATCTGGTTTCATATGATTTTCAGGCCACTCAAAGTGGTGTTAAAAGTAGTTAAGGTGACGAAAGAGACGTGTGAAGAGCAACCGGCAATGTCCTCTGGAAAAACTATGAAGAAGTCTAACCTTTTTCCTTTTTGAATGAAGTTTGAAGACCAAATTGTATTACCATTACTCTGAAACTAAGTGAAACTTTGAATTTCCAGAAGACAGAGAGGCAAGAATCTTGTAACCAACACAATTAGTGAAGAAATGTCAATGCATGACAGGGAAACTCCACATAATTAATACAGTTTGATGTTTTATCTGAAGACAGTTGCCGAGGGTCTGCTCGGAGCATGTGCGATTTAGTAAACTGATGCCTAGCGCCACTGCAGTTGTTGATATTCTGGCTGAAGATTTTCTTCCCACCGAGTCACATGGTGCAGATACTGCAGTCAAGTCCGGATATAACATCTTTGACCATCTTCCTTATTAAAAAATAAAAGTCTCATTAAAAGCTGACCTTTTGTGGGCTGTTTGTTTTTGTGGCGAAACACTTGAGAAGCGACCGTTTTTTAGAATCCGTGACTGGAACTGTGTGTGTGTAAATGAGAAAGTAGTCGGGATGGAAGGTCAGCTAACACTGTAGATGATGATGATTACCACTAACAGATAAAAATAGACCAAGATTACAGTCCTGGAGCTCCACTAACAATGTTTTGTACTGTCATGAATGCATCTAAAACTGAGGAAAGGAGACATGGAGTCTGTGGGGTGAGAGACCGCTGTGGTCTTGAAACCTCAGTGTGAACCAAACAGCTCCACGCTCACAGCTCAAAAGAAAATGGAAAAAAAATACCCCCTATGTCAGCTACAAGTTCTAACCTCGATCCGACAGATTTCCAGCTCTCTCTATGAAGATGATGAACATTATGGAAGGTGAAATAATATTCTGTTAGCACATTCCTTCAACTTCGGGTGCACTTTATCTTCTCTAAAGGAAACTCTTGTGATGGATTACGTGCATTTAAAGTAATATTCTAGAGTTTGAATAGTGGAAAAATTGATGGAGCAAATATCTAGAGAAGCTAGAATTTCAGGAAATTAATCTTAAGATCTGAACGGTAAACAGCCTGTGCTCTAAGCTGCACGTTTTAACGTGATATATGGCCTCCACAGGTGAGTCAGAGATGCTCTTATGTGGAAGGAATGCAGGTGGAACATCTTAGCAGAACAAGTGTTCAAAACCGGCTAAAGATGTTTGCCTCAGTCATTTACACTGAAATCATCCCTTGTGAGATTTATTCTTAAAGGGTTAGTTCACCCAAAAATGAAAATGATGTCAATAATTACTTATCCTCATGTCGTTTGACACCCGTAAGACCTCCGTTCATCTTCAGACACAGATGAAGATATTATTGTTGAAATCCGATGGCTCAGAAAGGCGTCCATTGACACCAATGTAATTTCCTCTCTCAAGACCCATAAAAGGCACTAAAGACGTCGTTAAAAAGCCCATCTCTACAATCTCTCTACAATCATTTTATGAAGCGACAAGAAAAGTTTTTCTGCGCAAAAAAAAACCTAAATAACGACTAATATAGTGATGGGCCAATTAAAAAAAAAGTTTCGAACAGTTATGAATCAGTGTATCGATTTATGATTTGTATCGCCAATGTAACGTGATTTTTCAGCGTGATTTTACACGAAATCCGAATAAGGAATCAATACGCTGACTATTCTCGTTGCTTCTTAAATGATTGTAGAACCACTGTAGTGAAATGAGCTTTGTAACGACCTCTTTAGTGCCTTTTATGGGTTTTAAAAGAGGAAATGACATTGGTGTCAATAAAGGCTTGTCTGAGCCATTGGATTTCAAAAAAAATATCTTCATTTGTGTTCTGAAGATGAACGGAGGTCTTACGGGTGTTGAATGACATTAAGTAATTAATGAGAATTTTCATTTTTGGGTGAACTAACCCTTAAAGTAGGTCACACTAGGTACACTTTCTTCCAGAGTGACTTACAGTACAAATCTATATCAAGAGCCTTAATGGTGCTTGTTTAAGAGCTTAATGGTGATTGTTTGTCTTGAATCAGCAACCTTTCAATTACCAACCCTGAGCGCATTTTAGGTAAAAGCCATGGTAATCTGTGCAAAATCATTAAGTGCTTAATATCAGATTATTCAATACACACTGCAGCCAAGACTTTAGTCATAAGTGTCAAATTGGTAGAATGTAGAGGCAACCACACTTTATAACTGACATGAAAAACAGTTCTGTCCGTCAGGGTGAAACTGAGGCAAATGACATTCTAATGTATGTTTTGATATGCGTGTAACTCATGGAATAAGTGTTCCATCTTAATGTAGACCTTTAGCTTGAACTACGTAAACTGCTTTACTGCACAGGGCCTGTTCAGTCTTGTTGCAGCTGTCATTAGGTGTTTCCTTTTACACCAGCTCCTTTTCCAGACACTCCAGTCGGGCTGGTATAATACATAGTTTTCTACGCTGAGGGAGGATCTCAACCATGTGGTTAAACCCCAATTGCAGCTCTATAATATCCCTGTATGCGGATGCTGATTCTGAACCTGTTTCACCTTTTCAAATCTTACTCCTCCACAAGAAAAAAAGCATCAAAGCTGATCAGATATCAGTGTCAAACTTCAACTATGAGGTGCATTTCACAAGAACAACGGCTTTTGAAGAATGGAAAAATACCTGTAAAAATCAATCATAACTAAATGTACTACTGGTCGCTGTCTTTCAGAAGAAGAAAAAAAGCAAGCAAAAAAACACCATGGCAAAGAAAAACAGTTCTTGAATTTTTGTTTTGGATGGTGTGTCAGTTGAAGCGAGATGATGCAACACAATAGTAATGCTAGCCTGTCTCGCATAGTAAGTGAAAGACATTGCGACTTTAAACATCAAGCGATTAAAACAGGAATATTATGGTGTTCGTGATTATTTTTCTTATTTTGAATAGAACCAAGTTCTTGCTCTGGTTGGTTGGACAAATATAAAAAGAAATGATGTTCTACGAACTCAAGTCTTGTCAATTTAGTTCTGAATGGCTGTCAGAGCTTAAATCGTTTCATAAAAATGTTAACCAACAAACAAAACCCATTACAATGTCCTCATTTAAGTGTACCAGACTTCTAAATAACAGTGAGGATCCGATTTAGCTCAATTATGGAGCAGTGCCTGTGGGAAAGGTTTAAAGCGCTAACCACACGCAAACAGCAAGAATAAACATAAGCAGTCTCCTCAAGAGCCTAAGGACAGGCCTGAGGGGTTGGAGGAGCTTGCGCTCGCTCAGTTATCTCAAACAGTTTTCAAGAAAAACAACTCAAAGTTAGTAAGCGCATGTCAAAAATGTGTGTAACCTGCTAGAAAAGCTGGTATCTGAACTATTGTACATCCAGGACTTAATTATGCATTATGTTTGAATATGGAGCAAGATTAATCACTTGTGGCACAGAGGCACAAACCACTCTCCCTTGAGATATAAGAGAAACCCACAACTCTGGGTCAAGATGTGAGAGTGTGATGAAGTAATTACTCTTAGTCAGGCCCTGTAGGACAAAGAGTGACAGCCGCTAACGGGGTGACATCAAGTGTATGGTTACATCTCCAGAGGGTTGAGTGAGCAGTCAGTCCTGAGCAGAGACACAATCCTCTCAGCTCCTGCTGTCTGTGTGTACTGCAAAACGACAAGAGCAGGTTCTCCCAACCCGGTACCACAGGTGATGGCTTGGGTGAGGGAGGAACACAATGTAGCGATCAGAGACATAATGAGGCACTGAAGAAAAAAAAAGCAGGATGAAAATGAAGAGAATAAAGACGCATTGACAAGAGAGTCTTGTGTCCTATACTTTAATACTTGTCATCGTGTCATTTGACTCTCTGCAGATTGTGCACACAGTACATAGCCCATGGGGTTTACTTGATTTTTGTGTTTGCTCCTTTCTTGGAAACAACACAAGCACACAATCACTTACGTTTACATAATAACTTGTGTTTTTTTGCCTAGTCAAAATGAGGCTATTACAATTATTTTTATTTGCATTGTTTTAAATTAAAATTAAATTAGAATTTAAACTACATTTTAAAAATAAGGTTTCATTTTACACTATATAAAACCCTATTAAAATCCTATATATTGTACACTGTAAAAAGATTGCTTGTTGGTTGTTTTTTGTTGGTTTAACTTAAAAAAGTAAGTAACCTGGTTGCCTTAAAATTGAGTTTATTGAAATAAAAAAATTGAGTTGATACAATGAAGGAAATTTGTTTAATAAATAAACTCAAAATATTTTTGTATCTGAACCACATAAAAAATTTGATAAATCATGAAAATAGCACTATTTGGCATGTTTCACTACATCATCAGAAATAAAACACACAATTACCCAATATGTTTACAAAATCTTTTAATATTATTTTGATAAAGGTTGTCGAATCTCAAAAAATGTTCATTGTATTAACTCAAAATTTCAATTTCAATGAACTCAAAATTTTAAGGCAACCAGGTAACTTTTAAAGGCAACCAGGTAACAGTGTAGGGATGATATAAAATTTCATACTGGTAAATAAACTTGCCACAACAGGCGGGAGAGGGCGATATTGTATATCATTTTTGGCCATCAGTGAGCCGCTATCAATATGCAAAGTATTAAAATAGTGTTTGAATGCACGCTCGCATTTCATTTTCGAATTTGCGACCACGTGTACTCGGTATATAGGGAGCAGCGATACTGACTTTTACAAGGTAAGTCTCTCAGGATATGTTGCGGAACAAATGACTCTGAAATACTTAAATCTTTTTTTCAGTCATCTTACCTTACTCTCATCCAGTGATAAGTGAAATCTGACTCCTGCTGCACTGTGCTGCAACTCTGCAGCTCATATTATATGGAGCAGATTATAACTATAACCATTGTCAACCTATATTAAATGGTTTTTATTTCTAGAAAAAAAAGCAAAAGTAGAGGTGGTGTAGCAGTGGGAAAGTCATTTAATCTTAACACAGTGTAACAATGTCTACCGCAGCAAGCCTAATATATTTTTTAGACAATTTTATTAACTCTTTCCCTGTCACTGACAGAATTTTCCAGCTTTCTGTGATTTCATTGTTATATGGTAGGGGGCACTATTATGCATCTTCTGAAAGAGTATTGAATCTCCAGATGAAAAGACATGTGAAGAAGCAGAAACAAATGATAACATATGTACCACATATGTAAAATAATGCAATCATCAACATCCTACGTCATTTTTTACATTTATATATAAATGCTTTAGGGGTGTTGATGGGCTTGATCTACTCCATCTATGTTTTGATCATCGTTCTGAATCCGATACAGACGTACTGTAGTCTTGACAAAAATGTGGATTTCTTAGCTTGAAACTAGAATAAAACAGGGTTTTTATTTCTTTTGACATACTGCATGCTCAGATAATCACACAACAAAATTTTCTGGGGGCCATGAAACTTTTTGGCAACTTTTTGCAAAAACGTTGGTGGGGAAAGGTTCATTGCACAGAAGGTTCAGTGCACATTCCTAAAGAAATTGCTAAATGTAATTTCATAAGCTTGGTGCTTTACACTGCCTTAAAACATACAGACTTGACCACCCTTCCTTTACATTTGCCCAGCAGGGCTCAAGTGTGAAGTTACAAAAATTCAGTTGTGCATTATCACACAAAAACAGCCTTGCAGAAACAATGCACACTTCTATAAGCGCCTCAATGGTGTCACTTGCACCCTTGCATAAACCAGGTTTAGCGAGGATGGGGATAGAGGCCAATGTGGGCCTCTTATAGATTTAAAAAGAAAATAAAGAGAGGAAAAAGCGAATGGAAAAAAGCTCCATCATACCCTCCTTCAGGGTGTTTTTGGTACTTGATTATAAGTTCTGCTAAATTTTATGCTCAAGGAAACAGCTGGACCACAGGCATGGAAATTCACTAATTAAGACTGTTGTGATATCCATCTACACAGTCCCTTAAACCACCCGGGATAGACAGTTTGTTATATATAATGTTGGAGAGAGAGAAAAAAAAAAAAAAAAAAAAATCATCACTAAACCGCAATTAAATGAGAAGTTCTACATTGTTTGGAGAAAACCAGTTAGATAACTTTTGCTTTTTAATGATCTCAGAAAAGTAACAAGCAGTAAAGAGGGTGCAAGAGATCTCTCCGCAAAGTCGAACGGGTCAAGATTTCTCCTGCATTAACACCTCCAAAGACAGGCTTCATAGTCCAAAACAACACAAAAGAGTCCTATATTATTCAAGGGAGCAATCTGCCAGTCATCAATAATAGATGTCTGCCAGTGGCAGCAGAACGTTAAGTGCTCATGTATTCTTGATGAGTCTTGGGTTGGAGAGGAACTGCGTGCCACCTCGTGTTCTAAACGGCCAGGCCATGGGGAATCGTGGTTATGTATCCCTGTTAACACGCATGACTTCACCAGAACTGCCCCATCAACCTCCTCTCCCATGAATCCAACAGCCCTGAGCTCATCCAGACGGACCACACAGAGCGTTGGAAGACCGCAATGCCCACACTGTTTAACACCATTTTGAGTTCCTACTATGAATGAAATAAAGGGAATGTATTGCTCATTAAAGGTGCAAGTCTCTGTTTATTCAGTAATTGGGATTTTACCATGTCTTGTAGTTTCTAAAAGTTCCTTTGTAGTGGTGGCATTCAAAAACCAACTGAGGAATGTAGGTATGAGCTCAAGTTTTCTATAGTCTGCTGGCGAGAAGAGACCAGAATAAATACAAATGGCCATTTTGAGTGAGAGCCGGGATATAATGAACTACTTCCATTGTCTTGGGTAAGTTTGCGGAGGTCTTGAAAAATCG
The DNA here is from genome assembly GCF_024679245.1 of Pseudorasbora parva. NCBI lineage: Eukaryota > Metazoa > Chordata > Actinopteri > Cypriniformes > Gobionidae > Pseudorasbora > Pseudorasbora parva. The sequence goes on along the minus strand of NC_090175.1, from coordinate 36,909,287 downwards.
TGACTTGAATGCAAACCAATTGTGGGAGTCTCCTCTCTCCGTCATGCTCAAACAGCAAGAAATGATCTATAACCAATTCATAACAGAGTAACACTTTCATAATTATATAATGGAGCTCATCACCAATACTTTCATTATATTTTACTGACTGAAAACATGTTTATGTACATTTACCAGAACAATTACTTTTTATTTCCCTCTTTTTTTAAACGGTGTCTATTCACACCAAGTGCAAATAGCGTACCTTGTTGAATCTGCCTTTTGCAGAGCTTGCTCTTGTCTCTTTTCTCATCAAAAATCACATCGGACAGGCATTTACTTTCAATTTAAAAAAAAGTTCTAAATGTGGAAATAAATTTTATTATAATAAAAGCATTTATTGGGTAGGTTTAGTTGTAGGTGTAGGGAGGGCTTAATGTCCTTTTACGGCAGCATCCATTTAATAATTCAAATAAAAATGATTGCATCCTGTTAATGTACAGCAATACAAATAGTATGAATAGGTGCAAATAGTATGTATCTGTAAAAATAAAGAATATATTACATGTAATTACTAATTACACATTGCAAAGAAACACTACTTTTATATGGTGTAAACAGAATATATAACCATTTTCAATTAGTAAATAGCATCAGCAGCTATATCGTCAATATTATTATGCTATTTCCACTGTGTAAATATAATCTAGTTGTCATTTACACTTGGTGTAAATAGCATTTATCGCCATTTGCACAATTTTCGTCTTACGGGCGTTCCTATTTGTTGTTGCATGTATGTCAACATGTAAATGTACACAAATATTTGTAAAAATATATATATATATATATATTAAGGTAAATAAATGTAAAACCATTCACAATGCAATCTACAAAAATTCACAATTTATTCAAATTGAAATCAAGAGTGGATGTTTTAGAATAAAATTTGGAAATATGTGTAGGACACTGTTCTACTAGTCCTAAATTATTCTGGGTTTACTGTCGGGGAAGTTAAAGCTATACAGGGAAAGTAGCTAATGAAACGCATCTCATATACTACTTAGAACAGAAGAATAAAAAGAGTAAAAATGAAGGCCACAGGTTATCTAGTCATATTTCTCCTATGGAAGAAGCTATGAAGCACAGTATCCCAAAAGTCTCTGCTCAAATCTCTGCCCGGGCCCTCTGAGAGCACACTCCAGCGTCTGCTAAAAATAAAACCTCTCCTAATGATACTTCATGTCAAAGTGTATTAACATAGTGGTGAGGCAAGGCATTTACATAGAAGATTCTTTCATTCAAAAATTAAACATTTAGTTTCAGATACACAAAAAACATTATTCTTAATGAATAACGCACAATGATTAAAAGAACTGGAATGGTGACAAAACCATGAACTTTACAACAAACGTTTCTTTTCATCTAAGAGAAGGCCTATAAGTACTGCATCCTACCTTTCAGTGACAAACTGAGAAATGTTAGGAATTTAAATTGAATTAAAGCGACAACAAAAAAACTATTAAAAAAGATCCATGTTCCCTTGAGGATGGATAACTTTATTTGACTATTCATAATATCTGAATAACAACAAGCTGCCACTCCCAAAAGGTGAGATGAAAATAAGCAGATAGAAAAGGATTTAATTATTCAATCTTGATAACTGGGTTTCGTTAAGATGCTCATAACTATTTAAAAGTTATTTATATGTCTATTCAATATAAATGTGTGTGCATGTGAGATTTTTGTCATATGACCCTTGTTTTTCCAGTTTTTACATCGTTCCCAAAGTGTATATCATGGTTAAAAAAAAATGTTTGATTTAATATTTGCATCATGATTTGAGATCTCAGAATATCAGAATATTACAAATTGTTAAATTATTACAAACACATTTGTGTCAAGCAGAATTTCATCAATTGTGAATGTCTACCTCCATCATCCACCCCTTTGACACTATAAAACTCCAGAATTGCACTCACATTGACGCTGGCAGCCTGCAGCGGGCCTGAATTAGAGATGCTGATTAAGGAGTTTGTGTTGGGCCGGCCGCGCCCCTCTATAGCACATGCTGAGAAATGCAAACTGAACGTGGTGCTTTAAGTGATGAGAGATGCTAGATCAGTGACGCAGTCTATGCACCAGCTACTCAAGCGCTTTCTCCAACTCCTGCCTCAGTTTGGTTTTGGATACTGAGTTGTTGATTAAAGTCCAACGGGATCCAACAAGGCAAGAAGTGTCAATAAACGTGTGTATAGAAAGACTCAAGCATCCACTGGCACACTGTACAGAGCTGCTCTACTGAAGATAGATTCAGTACAAACATGACTTCCCTTCCTTCCATCAGCCTCGCCACAAAGAGGGAACATCTTTCATGCCAGCTGGCCATCCTCCTCTGGAGGATAAGACACTACATGATCCAGGGAGCCAGAAAGAGAGGTTAGAACATCTTCCCAAAAATAGACGCTCGTCTTGCTTTCATACCACAACGGCAGTCAATTTTCCGTAGGAGGATTCCTTGAATTTTCATACCAAAGCCACACTGCTTTTTCCAGTGATCACTGGACAGATTCTGTTTTAAAAACAGCCAGGTAGGAGCCACTGAATGAAAGGAGATAAATCTTCTATAACACTGAGGCTGATATCTCGGCTTCACAACCATTTGCATATTCTCATTTTATAATCACTGCTCCACACCTCTGTCTTGGGGCCGGGTAGATAAGAGTTGAATCAATGGGCTTGTTCATGAACCATCCCTTGCTAAATCAATCATGTACACTCAAAATATAAAGGCAATTCTACACTGAAATATTAAAAAAATTGTTCACCTAAAATTTGTACTTATTTACCATCTTAGAACACACACAAATCATACTTTCAGATCAGATCTTTTCAATGAATTGGTTGATCTGGCTTCACACAACCTGAAATAAACTACTGACAGAATCAGTGGCTGTATCCAAAATCGACCCCTACAGCTTCATTCGCTATTCCCTGTTTTACTGCATTAATACAGTCCACTGAATGAGTGAATGAGAACGAATGAATGAATTTGGATTGAATTGTAAGAACTCCTGGCAAGACGAGGGAATGTATCTGGTGCAACGCTCAGCATATTGCTATTTTCTAGGTTTTGAAAAAAAAAAATATTGACTGTATATTGGTTGGTTAAATTGTTATTGAGGTGAATTATGCAACTGAATGAGTGTACTCAAATGTCCATTATGGTTTCATAGACCACTAAAAAGGCTCGTCTCTTCAAACAGTACACTTCGTAAGGGTGATTTGCCTCATGTCACTTTAAATCCATACAACTTTTGGTCATCTTTGGAACAAAAATTAAGAGTTTTTTATATTCTGAGCATTTTCTGAGCATCAACCACATCTACTGAAAGTCGAGGTAATCAACATTTTCAAGCTTCAAAATGTACATGAAGACATCGTAAAAGTGATCCATATGAGTTAAGCACTAAGTCCGAAGAGACACAATTGCTTTATGACAAACATTTAAATCAGATCAGATATGGTGAAAGATATGGCACATCAGATATGGTGAAAGAAACTCTAATGTGATTTAAGACACATCCAGTGAATTAAACCAGAGAAGCAGATAGGTCTTGAATCATTCGGACTGTTTTTGTGAGCCAAATTGATTACTTGAAAACACCTGACTTCAAGAATCAGATTATTCAGATTATAAATGATGGGTTTCTCAAACAATGCTCATCATACAGCTTCTAAAGACTTATGACACACATGAACTTTTATGGTGCTCTCACTTATATTTCTTGAAAGCGCCAGTCCTCCAGTTTTTTCTTAGTCTAGAAATTTAGACACACCCTAGCGGCAGCAAATCTAATTTGCAGTGAGTGTCGTCTAGCAACTCTCCATAGACTTGTGAGCTGGATAAACCAAACTCTGGCCAATCACATCGTGTACAGAGTTGGTGGGTGGGGTTAAGATAATGACGGCAGAGTTGCAGCCTTTCAAATCGGCTTTGACCGCGACTCTGGAAGACTTGGAGTAACGCTTTTCTTTGAGAAAAGAATAGCACTGAAGTCATACTTAAGAAGGGAAGATGTGTTCGGAGTTTTGCCGACCGGATACGTTGATAGATTTAATATTCACTTAGCTCTGCTTCACGTTGTCTGGCTGGTTGTCGCCATCCAATTGCGTGCAGAGGGAGTTTGAAAGACAACCGTTTATTCCGCCTCTCAGATTGAGCCCTGCCAATGTTGAGTTCCCAGACCAAACATCTTGATGTGGTTCTGGCTTGCCAGGCTAGTTTTTGTAATAATATAGAAAGAAGTACATCATTTCAAAATGTCTCCTTTTTTGCTCAATTGAAGAAAGTTAATAATATAATAATAATTGTTTGGAACAACTTGAAGGATGATGTCAGATTTGCATCTTTTGCTGCACTTCCTTTAAATCCACTTCAACATCTGACAGTCGATTTACCTTTTTAGACTGTAGATTGTAGGTTATATCTTGAAATTAGTTTTATTTGGTGCCTATCTACGATGGATGTACCCACAATGACTAACTTCTAAGTGTCAATTAGCCTTTATGTACAGCTTAGTATGTTAGCGTGTAGGTACATGAACGGTAACAGCTTTTTTCTTGTGTTGGCATATCTGCACTGAGACCTGCCCACCAGGACAGCTGTATGGAAATGAGAGAGCTTGGGCTGCACCATTACATGGCCCGCCCTGGCAGCGCTCAGAACAACGGCTCTCTCAGCAGCGTTGCTTCAGGCATGAACTTGGCAGATTAGCCATTCAGGAAACAAATAAGCCCTGTAACACAGACGGCCCCCTTAAAGGGAGAAATAAAAACAACCTGAATGCTACGAACCGGACACAAGAGGCCTGAAAAACACCAAGTTTCCTCCCTCTAAAGACATTGTGTCTGAGAGGTGGAAAACCCTCTGTCGGTGAGCTTGTTTTCCAACTCGCTTGCCTCTCTCTCTCGATGCACAGGCAGTGATATTTAACAAGGTTGTAAATAAGCAGCCCTGGGGCATTGCATTACAACAGGATACGTGCACCCTAAAGTGCTCGACAACAGAGGGTACACATCTCTGAACGAGCAGTACAAATTTCTGAACGAGAGAAATCGTAAAAAGTACGGAGCTGACCGCCCACTCCTCTGCTACTTGTGATGCTCATCTGCTGGAACGTGTTGGTGTGAGATCTAACATGTAGCACATACCACTAAGGTTACGCTGCTCTATTGATTGGACCATAGCATATGTTTCTTGCTGAAGAGGCTGGTTGAGTCCTTCGCTCATTGTCGGTGAAACTCTGATGAGCAGAGAGAGAGAGCGGGCAGGCTGTAGATCTCACTCGCTCCATAGCCACTGGCGGTGGGCGGCAGCGAGAAGGACGCTGTCCACCTCCCTCTATCGGTACATGGTTGCCAGGCAACACGGAGAGGTCTGGCCAACCGGAGGGTTGTAGTGCTCTCCTTCTGGCCACTCGTGAGTAAACTCCAGGACTTTTATGAATATGTATGGGGATGATGGGGAGATGATGGGAAAATGAAATGCAAACTGCAATACGTTATTGTGATTGTCATTAAGACACTGAATCAACACTTAGGTACCACTTAGGCCTGTCTATCAATTGAATCAAATTAATTACATATAATTCAAAGATAGTGACAGATGAGAAAATCATTAAACCATTTAAAAAAGGCCTATTTAGAAATCAATTTAGAATATGATTGATAAAAAAATTTAAAGGGACAGTTCATGCAAAAATTACGATTCAATTAGTCACCCTCATGTTATTTCAAAGCCATAAAACATTTGTCCAAATTCTTTGGAACACAAATGAGGATATTTTTAATATTCTCTCAGCATTTGTTGTCAATCTATTGAAATTCTGGGTAATCAACATGTTCAAGCATCAAAATGTACATAATGACCTCAAAGTCTTCGGACCGGACATCGCTATTTAGAGGAGCTTTATGATTTAGGCATAGAGCACATCAAATGGGGCAAAAATGAAGCTCTAATATGTGCCTGATGGGCAAGAAAAAGATGTGCTTGACATTTCATTTACTACACTGTAAAAAAAAAAATTGGTTGGTTTTTGTTGGTTTAACTTAAAAAAGCAAGTAACCTGGTTGCCTTAAAATTGAGTTTATTGAAATTAAAAATTTGAGTTGATACGATGAAGGAAATTTGTTTAATAAATAGAAACTCAAAATAGTATTGTATCTGAACCATATACATTTTTTTATAAATCATCAGAAATAAAACACACAAAATTACCCAATATGCTTACAAAATCTTTTAATAATATTTTAATAAAGGTTGTCGAATCTTAAAAAATGTTCATTGTATTAACTCAAAATTTTAATTTCAATTAACTCAATTTTAAGGCAACCAGGTAACTTTTTTCTAAATATTTTTTACAGTGTATACTGTGCTTTTTTTCATGTGTTGATTTTTTTCATTTTTTAATAGATCCATGAAATATTTAGGAATTTAAAAATTGTGTGCATTTTTATTATTTACTCAACATTTATATTTCCATGAAATGTTTTTGTATAAAGTTAATACAGCTTTAAAAAATAAAATTAAAAAATAAGTAACTCAAATTCCCAACACTTTAAATGGAAAACAAATGTTTGGAATACTATGTAAAATGCAGTTTCTAAGTGTGTGAAGATGTGACTAACTCCACACAATAAAATGAACTTTTTGTCTAGATTTAATCTTGTAAATGTTCTAACACTCTTAAAGTTTGAGACATATATCATGATCTATTTTAATTACTAAAATAACTGTCTGATTAGCAGTCCTGAATTGTTAATAAGGGGTATGAAAACTAGCCCAGTCACAAAAACCCATCTAATTTGTGTATTGAGGGTGGAAATAATTCTCATAATTAGAGTATTTTTTCTTTTTTTAATTACACTCCACCTCAGCCCTCATTTTTTTCTATTGGCCAGCCATCTGTCTCTGATTCGTTGTGTGCTGATGTGTGTTAATAACCGTTGTGGAAATGTAAGGACACAAACAGCGACATGGTTTCCGGCCATCCGGCCAAATTATGATGCATCCAGATAACATGCATTTTAATATCCTGATTTTTCAAGAGGGCAAATGGAAGAAAAAGCACAATGGCATGATAATACTCGGGGACGGCAGCACTCAGTGTGCATTTATTAGGAAAAAGAACACCGAACTGGACAGCTGGAAAGACGCTAAAAAGAAGCTGTGAATTCTACGCAGAATGAAAAAGGACTACTTAGTTAAGAAAGACAGGATTACCTATAGATGAAAAATTCACAGACATGGTGAGCTTATCTGTCACTCAATCCACAGATTAAACTTCTGACCTAACTAAACAAATAAAGATAAATGTAATACGAACTGTGATCTACCTTCCTGCAAAGTTCGTCTCCAATGTAATCAAACACACCTGAACCAGCTAAATAAGACCTCTAGAAACACTTCTTAATTACAGGAACAATCTCTCCAAGAACAGGATTGGGAACCCCTGACCTAAATCATTACAATAAAGTGGTAAATCCTCATGAGTAGAACACCAGCCAGACCCCATATGCAAGAATGAGTTTCTATGACTTTGAGAAGACAAAACTTTGAGGCTGAGTGTTTTGAATTTCGGTCTGGCCTCCGGAGATCTTCTCCTCTGAACTTTTAATTAGTAAAGAACCTTAATCCGTCACAGTCTAGCTAAATCTTTTCAAAAGCATCCAACGTCTACAATAAGACTGTTTATTAGTAAGAAGTAAGGTAAATTGTAATTTTCTTTAAAAAAAAGAAGAAAAAAAGAGAACGTTTTTAAAGCAGTCTCTTACACTCACCAATGCTGCATTTATTATTATCATTTAAAATACAGTAGAATAATAATATTGTGAAATACATAAATATATTGTGAAATTTGATTTAAAATAAACATTTCATATATTTTAATCCTGTGAAGGCAAAGTTGAATTTTCAGCAGAAGTCATTTTGATTCTTCATTAACCATTCTAATGCCTCAATTCCACTGAGCATTAGCGAACAATGCCATGCTCAAGCAAAGAAGAAAGTGACAATGGGAGACATGCAGCTGATCTTGTTCTTGCTTCTTGGCATGTGGCTGTTCGTCAAAAGAAGAAAAGGTATTGTGGTTCAACTGTATTAAAAAAAGTATCCCCTTGTATCATGCACAAGTGAAGATTCTCTGTCAACCATCACTGTCTGCAGTGAGTCTAGCTCCATTAGGCTACTGTACCTGGCACCCCAATACAAGAGTGCCAAAAAAGTGGTATGGTGTGGTTTGGAATTAGGGTGCTATTCACAAATTCTGCCAATGGAAAGGACGAAAATTAAATACTGCTCGGTGGCAGAAATCATGCTCATGGAAGCAGTTATTAACGTAACTGTAAGATGAAGCAGAGCAGAGCAGTGTTGTGGGAGCTGAGCAAGGCCACTGGAGCGATTGTTAATAAGAATGAAACACACACCTCACAAGCAATGGGACAACGGGACACAGTCACCAGTGCCATTTCTGCTTTTCCGGTCATGAGTATGAGGTAACAGCTCTGTTTATTATATTAGATACATTTGAGTGTGTTTAAAAGGATTTTATGATGTTCCTCAGCGGCTGCTGTGATACTTGTTGCTCACTGCTAAGACTAAAACTGAGTTTAAGAGTTTCTGTCAAATAGAACCGGAAACCGAGGGTAACGCTGATATGACTCAATTGACAGGTGACTCCCTCAGACAACCCGGTTCATTGGTTAAAATGGCAATTTTCTCACAATTTACAAATAGTTGGAAACATTTGGGTTAATGTTGGGATAATTAGAACTCAGCTGAACAAAATATATAACACTGGCCTAGTGGTTTTGGGATATCTTACTGCAAAAATACTACATAGTGCACCTTTAACAAAAGTCGGTTTGAAGACCTGCTACTGTCGTTTAGTCAATCTACTGGCACCTTCTCCATTTTTCTTGTTATGAAAACAAGTCAGGTCTCTCTACTCGCTTGTCATTGGTCAGCTGTCAAAAAGGTGCTTGATGTAGCGCATTTTTAATGAGAAAACTTGTACTTTTTTAAACAAGAAACAAGACCTGCTGAGCTGCAGAAAAATCGCGTTGGCATTTAAAAAAACGCTCACGACTTTTTTGAAAACACTGATTACTCTATAGGATTATAATGTAAAACAGACACTGGCAGCTTCAGAAAAGACGTCAAGTGTGAACACGGCCTTGCTGAATAAAAGTAGTCATTGAAGAGTGTAACTCAAGTGTCCTAATTGATGAGCATTCTGCACAAGCATCCATCTTGTTAAATAAGTTTGTCTGGAATGTCTGCACTGGCAAATGATGAAAGTGCCTCTTCTAATGACGCCTAATGACGAGAGCAGTAGGATATTTTAAATCTCCTTTTTAAATTCGCACCTGACAGATTTCAACCAACAAATCATTCTCCCTTCTTCCACAGATTTGGCAACTCCGACAAGCTCTAAAAGTATATTCACTCCTACTGTGTGAACCGATGTCTGAAAACATTCCAAACTGAACAACTTTTGTCAGGAGATGACTGGCAGGTCAAAGCACGAGTTTCTCTGCCGTGTTTACCGGTTACCTCAACTGTTTATACCAAGCTGGAAGTTTAACGGCCTAAGAACAGTGATATAAAAATAGCCCTTTTGAATGCGACTGATTTGGGATTTTTGATTGAAAACCAGGTGCCAAAGAGATCCCATGTCTCTTGATGCAAGCATATCTCGACTAACCCACATGCGCGCGTGCTACACATTTAAATAAAACCGCATCTCTAGAGGATTCTTCGCACCAGCACTCAAATTTATGGGATTAGGATGCTCAAGGTCTGTTTACACATCCAAGCCTGTTTGTGCGTGACTAAGAGCGTGTGCACACGTGCACTTCCTGTTTACTCTGTCAAAGCTAATATCTGAACGAAGAATCTGAGGCGGTGTTTCTCAGCAGGTTCTGACAGGGGAAATGACCCTAGGGACGAAGAGCTTTCAGCAACACAACGGTAACAACACTGGTTGAGGGGTTCGCAGGCGAGTGTTTATTCATCAAACGGGATTAGGCTTTGGTGTGCCGTATCAAGTGATGGGGGCTTGTTTTAAGAGACAAAACATCCATTGCGGGTCGCAGAAGTTAACAGAATATGACAGCGGGATGAAGAAAAGGCCTAGATGAGCTCATTCTTTCTGTCTCTCTTGTTAGTGTTATCAATGCGCTCTTATTCTCTTCAGACAAGTGCACTTCGTTCCAAATATTGTGCAAAGATAAATATTATCAGGTCACTGTCGGAGACACTACGGCATCGAAAGTGGAGAGATGAAAGATAACGTATTCTCAGCCTCCAAAAAAAACAGTTGTTCTTAAAGGGATAGTTCACCCAAAAATGAAAACTCTTATTCACTCTGTTTGTGTAACCCATGACTTTTGCTTATCTTCATATTAGATATTATAGATTATATATATGATTAGAAAATATAAGAGAGATTTATGACCATTAAGTCAAAGTCTAATCACCCAAAACTCTGACGCTTCAAAATGTTCATAAAGACAACAAGAAAACCATATGAATCGAACGGTTCAAAGCCTTCTGAGGAAAGGACTTTATATGATGATCAGATTTAATTTAGGCTTTTATTCACATAGAAACATTCATCGCCGAACGTACATATTTTAAAATGTTCATGAAGAAATTTGAATGCTCTGTCTTGTGTTTTGGGTGAACAGACTTTCAACAGAGGGACAGAAATCTCTCAGATTTCATTAAAAAATATCTTCATTTGTGTTTCGAAGATGAATGAAAGACTTATGGGCTTGGAACTTATAGTAGATGACGGATTTAAATGTATGTACTATCCCTTTAATATCACTTCTGCAGCCCTCATACGCCTACACCAGGGTGGCCTCATGAGTAAGACATGAACATATATGAAAAGAGATACACAAACAGAGACATTGAGCTAGATGGACTGCACAGCTGGTTGGAAAGCAGACAAGGCTCTGGGTAGCCTCAGGATGACTCTCTCTCTCCCTCCACAGAGGTTTGAGTCCATCAGACACACAGCAGGAATTACAGCAGATACCTGACCACATGCCAGACATTCAATACAAACAGACCTGTGGACATCCTCAGGACGCCATTCCTCAGATGTGCCCAGAAGCATGAATTAGAGATGTTTATTTAGAGAAATGGCACATAATTAGGCTGATTGGTGACACTTTTTCTCTCCTAAAACTTAACTGGATTTAAAGTGTTTTGATCAGTTTAGAATAGGTCCCCTTACAGTGAAATCGCCATTTTGAACAATCATGTTTCTACAGTTTCCCTAATTGGACAAACTTCTCTACAGAGTGCTAGTCACTCTATGCTCTCTCCGACAACATTTGTGTCCTGTGTTGGCCACCGTAGCTTCTCATGCTTCGAAAGGGAGGGGTGAACAGTGAGTCATTGTAATTCACAACCTCACCACTAGGTGTAGCTGAAATTCACACTGCACCTTTAAGGATGAATAAGGGAGACTTCATTAACATGCATTAAAGGGGTCATATAATGGTACACGCACTTTTACAAGTTGATTATGCAGCAATGTGTGTTGATAGTGACTGTACACAACCATCCTATAATGATAAAAATTCATCGTGATTTTTTTAATCTCCTTATGTTTTCACCTGTCTGAAATCAAGCCGTTCTATGTGTGACGTCACACAATCAGACACCCCTCCCACGACTGTTGAGTGACAGCAGCGTTTCAGCTCAGACCCTCCCTGAGCGAGCTCAAGCTGTCTGCCATTGTGGATACGCTGGAGCAGAATGGCGTCTAAGCGATTGTGGTGTTCTGTTCTTGGGTGTAATAATGAACACAGCAGTCATTTTGATGTTGATATCTGATATATCGAATTGATACGGTTGAACTTGCACAGATGTGTCCTGAGAGAGTCGTGTTGTCAAACTTTCTCCTGTTGTCTAAGCAACACTTCACACTCAAAGCCCCCACAGAACAGGGGGGCGGGGTGAGCAAAGCTCATTAGCATAAAAGGCACATGCACAGGCCCCGTCCACACGGAGAAGCTTTAAGCTGTATATCTATACATTTTGTACCGTATCAGCATTTCGTCCACACGGATCCGGCGTTTTAGAAGCATGCATCCGATATTTTTTGAAATCGGGTCCCAAAGTGGATAAATCTGAAAACGATCATCTTCCGTCTTCGTGTGTACAGCGAATCCATATATTTTCTGAAACGGTGATGTCATCACACTACGTCCAGCACGGTGAAAGAGGTAAGGGATACAACTACGGGCACTGGGCATGCGCACATCAATATCGCGTCATTTAATTACCGCATCTGCATTGTTGTAAGGGTATGTTTTGGGTTGGGGTAGGTGTAGGCATTAATAAAACATCTGTTAAGTAGCAAATGTATTTATTGTTATTTTATTGTGAGATTTTGCCTCACCTCCGACCACTGCTATACCCCTGCTAGCCACAACTCTTCTTCTTCGTTTGTAGTGTATTTCTGTGGCAGAATTTCAGCGCCACACACTGGCCTGGCATGCAAACTACATCGTTTTTAGTCTGTTTTTGTAATCTCGTGTGGACGCAGATATTTCTTGAAACGAGGAAAAAAAAAAGATCGGATTGGGAAAGCGCTGTGCTTCATGTGGACAGGGCCACAGAAACGGCTTGCTGAAAACAGAGCTGTTTTTCACCAGGTTAAATGAGTGATTTCTTAGAATACTAAATAGAATTTTTTTATTAAAGTATATTACAAAGTTTTAATTTAGACACTAAATAATCATATTAACTTGTACAAAAATAGCATTATATGACCCCTTTGAGGCCTGATCTCTTCAAGAACAGTAACTATAAAGTTAACTATTAGCATCCAGAGACATTATTCTTTTTTATTCCAAGCGTGTGCTTTTATGTCATGTTTGAGCTCTTTGATGGATTCTGATTGGCTGTCAATGAGTTTATCATTTATCAGCTAGATAAAATCGTTCTGAAAGTGATTCCATCAATATAATTTCTCTGTGCCATTATTGTTATAGCTGTGGTGGGAACTCTGCTATTCTTTAACATTGAGAATGATTTTTAGTACTATGTCTTTATTTTTAATGTTGTGTGAATGGGCTTTTAGGACTCACTAACAATTAACAATACTTTTACAGCATTTATCAATCTAGACTGTTCTTTTTTTTTTTACACATACTAAATACTGATATATTAATATTACACATTAGTGTATTATAAACAAACATGAATGAACAATGTAGTATATTTCGTAGTATTGTAATCCAGCCCTATAGTGGAAACAACAACAAAAATATAAATAATAAAATCAAATAAAAATAATAAAAAAAACATGCACATGCTTCTGTTCAAAAGTTTGGGGTTAGTATGATTTTTTTATGTTTTTGAAAGTTGCATATTTTGCTCACCATGCTTAGTAATATTGTAAAATAATAATAATAATAATAATAGCCTAAATAAATACATTTTAAATTAAATTCCATTTTTTCATATTCTTTGAAAATGTCATTTTTCCTGCGAAGGCAAAGATGAATTCTATGAGGAACAATTACTCCAGTCTTCGGTCTTACATAATCCTTCAGAAATAATTCTGATCTGCCTCTTAGGGTCTCAAGAAACATTTATTAACCAGATGAAATCATGATACATTTTCTTATCTAATGATGGATTTGAAAATAGAGATATGTATTATATTATTTAAAATATAAATATTTTGTAATGCAATGCAAGTCTTTACTGTCCCGTTTGAATAATTCAGTGCATCATTATTGAATAATGAATTACTTCAACAACAACAAAACATTTTGAATTATAATTTTATGGTCAAGCTATCTGGAGCTTGTCACTAAAAACACCAAATAAATAGTCAGAACTGGTACCAATCTATATATTGAATTGGTGCAAAAAAGTAAATATACTGTTGTATAAGTGACTTCAGAGCTGTAGAAGCTGAGAGTGGCCATGTATGAAAAGGTTAGAGCTATTGGTGATTAAACCTGGATCAAGCCGAGTTAGCAAGACTATAATGAGTAGCTGTAATCAGGACTGTCTGAAATGAAGATGTTTAATGCTTTTTTGTATAACAGATAAGCAGATCTTTCACTCAGGATATCTTAAACAAGCATGAAGGATAATGATGTTGGTAATGAGAGCTGGATAATCGCATCAGAGGTTTATTTAAAGCATGATTATGCTCAGACAGCGAGGTAATCAAATCAAGAAAAGGAAGTCCCTTATGTATCAAATAATAAGATTCATAATCATCTTGCTGACCTCGGTCTCAGAAAGGTTAAAGAGAAGCTATTATGCAGTTTTGACCTCTAATTATGAGGATCCAAAAACTGATCTCAGGTCTCTTAAGCCAAAGTACCGTTCACTGGTGGTGCAAATATTTTCAGATAATCCTGATGTCGATGTCTGGGATGTTCACTAACCATTCAAATGTTTGAGGTTGGTAAGATTTTTTTATATATATTTGAACGAAAATCTCTTATGCTCATCATAGCTACATTTCTAATTTTTTAATTAAAAAGAAAGTAAAACTATTATTACAGTGCAATTTTAAATAATAACACATTGTGGCAAAAAAAGTTGGCAAAACTCAAATTTGAAGTAATCTTTTACATATTATTTTTACATATTTTTACATATTTTTTTTTAAGTTAAGAAATTCAAACTATAAGTAAGCAGAACTGGAAGATTTAAATGTTATAGTCATACAACTTAAATGCTCTTAACTTGAAAATTTTAAGTATGTTAATTCATACATTTAACTAAATTGTCATGTAACCTCAATTTAAATATTTTTTTTAGTAGTGCAACTTCAGCTAGCTATAACTGGATAATTCAGCAAATGCTAATTGGTAACCATGCTTTGTTTAAGGTAAATTTAAATTTGTCTAAATTAAAAGAAACAAGTTCATAGAACTCAAAATAATGAAACAATTCAGATTACGTAAAATGTGTCAGTTTTGTGAGCTCAAAAACGGAAAGTTCTAAATATTTATTTAGAGCATTGAAGTTACAGTGCATCAGTGTCACATAATACTTTAGAAATCATTATAAAATGATTGGTGCTCAAGAAGCATTTCTTATTATCAATGTTTAAAACAGCTATGCTGCTTGAAAAGTGCCGTATACACTCTATTGTTACAATAGAAAGTTCAAAAGAACAGCAAGTTCACAGCCGGCCCTGACCAATTTGCTGCCCTAGGTAAGACTTTACCTGGTGCCCCGTATAAAGGTTTAGCTCTACTCATTATCAGTCCAAGTTGTGGAAACACTGGTACAGTTATATTTAACGCATTGCAGCAACTCAACGTAATAACTGCATTATTCATATTATTATTATTCATATTATTATTATTATTATTATTATTATTATTATTATTATTATTATTATTATTATACAATGTTCATAATGTTGTAATTTTTCCAAATGTAAAAGAATCTTGAGATCACAATGTAACATTTTTTTATATTATGAGAAAATATGAAACATGCCATATTTTCATTATTGTAATATCTTTTAAAACATTTTATAATAGTATTCCCTTACAGTAAATTTAAAACAATCTAAATCCAGTCTTATCCAGTCAATTTACCTGTGAAATGTAACATATAATAATATAAAGAAATATATTATTATTATAGATGTATTAAACAAAGCATTAGTATTCCTTTACAGATTGATTATGATTGATAATGATAATAAAACAATTTATGAAATTGGGAAGTATTTCTAGTTCCATGCTTTGAATAGATAGGGAAAATAAATGTTGGAATTTAGTGTTGTTTTATGTTTGTTAGGTTTTTTTTTTGGTAAAGAGAAAAGACTGTTGGTGTTGTTTGATATTCAAGTTTCTGCTATATTGAAGTTTTTGTGGTTCCCATTGTGCTGAAGAATAGACAACGTCTGAAAGAAGAATGTCATTTACACCTAGGATGACTTGAGGGTGAGTCATGAGGTAATTTTAATGTGTGTTTATTTTACAAATTAAGTTCCTCTAACAAACTCAATGTAGTTTGTCAGTTAAACAATTATATTCAAAGTTGTCATAACTCAAAAAGATTGATGCAAACGGTTGCTTTTTTAGTGAGATTGTGAGAATAAATGTATTTATTTTAAAATAATTTAAAATAAAATTACGGACCTAAACTAAATGGTAGTGTATGCAAATAATAAAAAAGAAACGACTTTAAACCCCATCATGCCTCCAACACACTATAAGTTTGTTATGCCTCAACACACTATAACACACCTTAATTTTTTTTTAATTAAATGTTTTCAGCCTCCACCAGATAATCCTCATTGTATGGTTGACTTGCTATTGACCACAGTACTGCAATGGCTTTGTTAAAGCTATTAGACTGATAATTTAAATGTAACTCAAGACCCTCAGAGAAAAGTGCAGTACACATTGACTCTGGAAATTGATAAGGATTTAATTTAGTTTCAAATGTCTTTTGCTTTGTAGAACACAGCATGCATGTTAAATTAGACAAGCACCTTAATAAGAGACAACAGTGATCAAACAGGAAGGAGCTAAATACAGAGTGCAAAAAAAAAAAACCACTAAAAAAACACACTGCTCAAGCAAACCTCTACCTTCTGCAGACCAAAATTGGCCTTTAGACATCAAATACATAAATGTGCAATTTGTTCATCTTGTGCGTATTTTTATGCTTTTTAAAGTAAATGTGAAAATTGCCAGTTCAAAAGAGTGATTGCTAAAACAGCAGAAATATCCAAAGCAGCTGTATAGTAGGAGTTGGTCAAACAGGAGATGTATATTTATTAAATGGGCGGCTTTCAGACAACCACTTAATAAAGAGCAGATGTGAATATGCTGGTGGGTGGTTTATAGCACGTCTGACGGCCGATGTGATGACACTTTGAACGAAGATGTTTCTTAAGATGAATAGAAAATATGGTTGACTTGCACCATGAGGAGATGATTACTTGTTTAAACTTAAGTTACAATTGGACGTTTTTTTCATGCCCCTCATTTTAGGGCTTTCAAAAGGTCCACAGTAAACTGTGTAAATTCTCTGCTAGAACGCATTAAACATCTCAAGAGATGAGCGTTTGAAGTCCACCTGTTTCTCATTGAGATTCCTGTGATGTGCGCTCAGCCGGAACGCCTAAGCGTCTGAGGGAAAGGAAAGACCGGATAACTGGCAGACTCTACACTGTCCTAACACTGACAACAGTTGGGCTGATTTGCTCTAACAGGAGGGAATGCGGCAATGAACTCCGTTGCTGGTGGCTGGAGGTCAAGTATGCAGTTGTGGTTTCTCTGACGTTGGAAGATACTGGGGAGGTGCTTGCTTTGTGGGCACTATTACACCACTGAGGGAGGGGGAAGGGGTAAAAAACAAAAACAATTTTAAGCCCAAACATGACATTTTAAAACATGCAGCTATATGAAATCTAAACGGATCAGAGGAAAATAAGCCTGTCTGCTGCTATAGCAACTGCATTTGAAGATGAATGTCCTTGGTTGGTTTGTCACAGAGTTTGAAGAAATTCAACCTCACAAACACAATCTGCACTGACACAGAATGGTACACGGGAACAGAAAAATGTAACTACAACAATGACACAGCAACTTTCCAGATCTGAAGTGTTACTTGATTTGATCACACCAGTACAATGATTCTTATAGAGGAAGAAATATTTGGAAAACCATAAGTAATTTGTAAAAAAAAAATTAACGGTTATGTGATTCACTTAGAAGAACCAGCTCATAAGAGTTGATTTGTTAAATATTTGGACTTCACTGATCATTCTGTATGAATTAGATTCCCTGAAAAGAACCAGTCCACAAAAATTCAATTGTTAAAGGGTTAGTCCACCCAAAAATGAAATTTATGTCATTAATGACTCACCCTAATGTTGTTCCACACCCGTAAGACCTCCGTTCATCTTCAGAACACAGTTTAAGATATTTAATATTTAGTCCAAGGGCGTATCCAAGTGTATGCACACTATACACACTATAACAAAAACTATGACTTTATTCAGCATCGTCTTCTCTTCCGCGTTTGTTTTCAAACCTCAAATAAAGATTAAAACGGTCATAAATCAGTGTATTGATTCATGATTCGGATCGCCAATGTCACATGATTTCAGCGGTTTGGCAGTTTGACACGCGATCCAAATCATGAATCAATCCGCTGATTCATGACCGTTTGAATCTTTATTTGAGGAATGAAAACAAATGCTGAATAAAGTCGTAGTTTTTATGATTTTTGGAGCAAAATGTATTTTCGATGCTTCAAGAGATTCTAATTAACTAACTGATGTCACATTTGGACTACTTTGATGATGTTTTTATTCCCTTTCTGAACATGGACAGTATAGTGTGCATACACTTGGACACGCTATCGGACTATATATAAAATATCTTAAACTGTGTTCCGAAGATGAACGCAGGTCTTACGGGTGTGGCACAAGCCTGCAGCACTCCTCTCAGAAACGGAAGCCTCCGCTCCTCGATCGTATAACTAATTGTTCTGCATCTGTGAGAGTGTGGGCATGCTTTTGCAATCGCTGGTGTATTTCCTGTTCTCTACTGCGCAACTCCGGTCCCGAAATCACTACTGCACAGACTCGGTCCCAAGATGTCAGCGCCGTACAGGACATCTGAAAGCTTCAACTCTGGCCAGCCGAAAAGGATGATGTCGCATCGTCCATTTTTTTTTATGGTCTATGGTGTAGAGCGATATTAGGGTTAGTCATTAATGACATAAATTTCATTTTTGGGTGAACTAACCCTTTAAGGAATTGGATTACTATGCTCATGCTGTATGCTTATGATTCAGTAAATGGATCTTCTCATAAGAGTCATTTGCTCATGAATTCGCTGGACTACACTGGCTGTAGGCTACTAGGGATACCACAATTCTCAATATAATATTGAACTGTTCGGTACGGCATTCACTGTTCAATACGAGCTAGTGAATTGTGTTTTTTTTCCAGTTTTGCATTTAATGAATTATTTTTCTACAAATTTTAGCATTTGCCTCCATCCCAATATACTGAACAACACGACATACATTCACATCACACGAAAGTGGTAGAGTTATACTCACGGAACACTATAGTAATTCACAATCAAAGTTCATTATTTGCATGCGTTTAAAGCCTTGCCGGTTAAACATTTGATTTGCGTGCTTGCACGGTTTTAACATGCACTTTTCCTAGCGTGCAACCTAAACGCCTGTCAAACACATGATTACTGGACTTAGTAGTACTGTGTTAATACTGTCAAATACACATAAGGTTTACATAAACACAGTCGGTATCGGTAATGTCTAAAGTGAAAGTAAAATCGGCATATGTCTGTATATTAGATGCACGCAGGTCTTAAAATTGACAGCAGCGCAGCCTAGTGAACAGTTGCCCTTAAAGGGAAAGTTCAGCTCTAAAATTGTCATTATTTACTCAATAATGTTGTTCCAAACCTGTATTCATTTCTCGATGACGGTTTTCATTTTTGATTCATGAACAATCCCTTTAATGTTAATGCAACAACAGAGAAAATCACTCACTGCTCTTGACTGAAGTAGTAAAGAGTACTACTTTACTGAGTAGCTAAGAATCAATGTACATTTTATAGTGAAGTCTATAGTGTTTTATTTTTACATTTATTCATTCAATTTCACACTTAAATGCTGCTGAACAGCTCTGAGCTGTCAGTGTAAATCTTTATATTTTATATTATATAATACACTAAGAATATATAAACAAGTTGTTGTTTTTTAAGTAAAGTTAAGTTTAAGTAAGGCTTTTCAATTCTTTTAAGTAAAACAAATAAAGGGTATTGCCAAAAAAATAAAAATTAATTCTCCTTAACCTCCTTCCTGTTCCTGTCGCTTAAGAAAAGAATAGCAAAAAACTGATATGACAAGCCATCAGAACTGAACCGAAAACGGTGGTTAAAAACCAAAGTATGTATTGAACCGTGGACTAACTATATTGTTGGATCCCTAGCCTGTACTTGAGTCATTTGTTCAGTAATTGGGCCATAATGGCTGGATGTTCGGTTTCGTGTAAACGCATGTACAAAAAACCTTTCACATACAAAATGTCATTTGGTTCTGGTAGTTAAAGAAATGAACTGGTTTTGAACTGGTTTCCAACCCTACTCCCATGATAAGTCGGATTCCACGACACAACCTGAAAAATAATCTTCAATATTTATGTATTAGTAAGCAGCTTTTGACTCCAAACTGGATTTCATGTGGGCTGGTCGGGTTGCAACTTGAACACAGAGTAAACCAATTACATTTTACTGCCATTAAACAATTTTGTTGTTTAGCTCAACACAAGACAAGGCTCCATTTAATCACTTTATGTGAATGGAAAAAGAGAGACAAGAAAGTGTTCGCCACATTCTGGATCTTAGCTTAGCCTTGACAAAAAAGGCTTCTGCGGCTCTGTTTCAGGCTGATAAAATGGAAAAGCAAAGCTTTTATAAGTAAAAGAGCATTAAAATGCTTTACAGCTCTTAAACGCAACTTTCCCATTCAATTTGGCTGGTTCTGATGCTAATTCATTAGGGTTCGTTTCTTTTTATGGTCTGCTGAGTTAGACTCTGGGTACTATTGTGGATTGACAAGCCCCGTTTCACAGGCTGGTATTTGCGTCATAGACCTCCATTTTACTACAAAACACTTCTCTAACAGGATGTAGCTGAAAATAGCCTTGAAAAATGAACTAATAGAAAGAAATCCATGCAGAAAGGGGATTTAACCACCATCTTGTAAAGACACAGTGCTTTTGATGCACTGCCAGGCTCCCAAGGTCCCTCATCTCAACCACCCCTCCGCTGGCAATGACTTCTGCCCCCATGACACGTGTCGGCCACTCAGCTTGCTTAGTCTGAACTATTGGAGAGGCTGCAGGGGGTTCCAAAATACAGTGCGCCCACTGTGCTGTCACAAAGTGCGCTGCAGGAAAATTCAGTTATCTGATTGCTCCCTGGCCTTGGATCAGTGACTCACAGCCCAAGGTTAACACAACACTCCAGCCACCTCCACGGTGCATGGCAGAACAATTCCACCATGCCAACAATGGCACCCTTATTCAAAGCCAAGAACAACCAGCATGCCTGAGCTCAAGCGCCTTCACTATGCACCCGAAGAACCTACGCGTGTTATCTTATCTAGACTATGCAAGTTCCATAAAGTCAGTGACGTTATTTCAAGCCCTGACTACATAAATTGACCACTGCGTTTTTCAACCCAAAGCAAAGACTGACCAATTGCTAAAGTCTGAAAGAGAAGGTTTTTCAGAAAGTCCATATTTCTCAGATTTGGTAGTGACGGAACAACCACAGTGACTAACATCCAGAAAATCTCTTACCAATGAGTTTGGCAAGATTAACAATGAAACACTTGTTAGGAAAATGCCAAAGGGTACTTGCCCATTTTTTCCATGACAAAATTACCCATTTCCTGATCGGATTCATTAGTGCCATTTTTTTTGTTGTAAAACAGCTCATCACTGGGCAGTGCCCTTAGAGAAAAAACGTTGTACCTTATCTACCCTCAGAATGCTCATATTAGATCAACAAAGTAGCAAATGTATACGTAACAGCTTGAATTCACTACTTTAAAAAATCTGAACAGATTTGAAAACACTATAGGCATCATACACTTGCTGTCTTTGTAGTTTGTACAACTGAGCATCATACAGTAAACAACTGAGGATTGCAAAGGTTGACAGTGTTGCCAAGTTTTTACAACAAAATCCGCCAACTACTAGTCCAAAACAGGGGGGGGGGTGTTCTTCGGAAAAAGGGGCGTTTTGGGGGTCAAATGTGTTATTTAGGCAAGGTTGCCTGCTAAAATTTGCATTCCTGGTTCTATGCTAGGGCTGAATGATATATCGTTATCGTATCCAGAGGCATAGCTAGCAATTTTGGGCCCTATGAAAGAATATGAGCTTGGGCCCCCTATAGTACCCAAACATACAGGCCAACCTATAGCGATCCAAAATCATTGTCAGCCATTTAATTATATACTACTCAAACCAAAGTTTGAGGACGGTATGATTTAAAAAAATGTTTTTAAAGAAGTCTCTTCTGCTCACCAATGCTGCATTCATGTTATTAAATTCAAAAAAGCTGTAATATTGTGCAATATTATTGAAATGTAAAATAACTTCTCTATGTAAATATATAGTAAAGTGTAATTTATTCCTGTGATCAAAGCTTAATTTATCATCATTACTCATCTTCAGTGTCCTTCACTAATCATTCTCATATGAGGATTTACTGCTCAAGAAGCATTAATTCTTATTAAAGTTGAAAGCAGTTTTTTTAGGATTATTTGATGAGTAGAAAGTTTTTTTTTTTTTTGAGAAATAACTTAAATATAATACATAATACATGAATACATATTCAGCAAGGATGCATTAAATTGTTCAAGTGACAGTATAGAAATATATAATGTTGCAAAAGCTTTATATTTCAGTTCTTTTGAACTTTCTATTCATTAACTAATCATAAATGTTTCTTGATCATCAAATCCTCATATTAGAATGATTTCTGAAGGATTATGTGACTCTTGATACTGGAGAAATGAGGATAAATTCAGCTTTGATCACAGAGCAGAAAATACTTTTTAAAAAACATTTTACAAATCTTACCGTTCTCAAACTTTTGACCGGTAGTGTATATCTGTGTTAAAAAGGCTATCATACACATTAGCTTCTTCTCATCTCCATCACCTTCTCCTTCCTTCCTGACTTGCATATTCCCCTTCTCAAAGCTGAGCTTTGGTTGATACAGTCTTTGCAAACTGATTGTTTCTGTCGCTTGTTTAACTTCTATCGTAACTTACACATCTTATCTTGCACTTTGTGATTGTTAACTGAAGCTCAGCACCTGTGAACATTGGCGTTTCCATGGTGACGCGTCATTGCTTGTCACGTGACACACCGCAGCAGCAACAGCGCTGAATGAATGATGATCTGCTTTTATGTCATTTTTCCTTTTTTATTCAGAATATTCACAAATGTGTTAGCTATGGCATGAAATATCTGATATTCCGATTTTCAAATACATGCAAGTTGTTTAAACACCTTTATAACGATCACGTTAGTTGAGCTGTATGCACGATGGGCGCCGCCATGTTAGTTTGTGCCGCGGACGCAGTTCAGAGAATCGGATTTGATGGACAACCTCTATGTTTACAACACGTCTTTACTTCTCCCGAAATACTTAAAAGTAAGTGGTTGGTAAACTGGGAATAGAATAGAGTAAACATTGAAGTTACTTGATATGAATAAAATGTTTCGAATTATAATGGAAAGGATTATTATTACCTGTTCCATAGACATCAGTGTGTTTTTAAAAAACTCTAAATGTATTTATTTTTTTGTACTTATGTGAGAAATGCTTGGTTTTCACCGAACATGTAGTCATATCGTATTGTATCGATATCGAGATATCTGGCATGAAAATCTAGATATTAATTTTTGTCCATATCGTTCCGCCCTATTCTATACATCACATAATTGAGGTCGCTTCAACCCGGGGATATGGAAAGCAACCCACGGGAAAACCACAGACTTGGCAAGTCCATTTGAGTTCTGTTGACATTTGACAACTAACGTTATGCGTCGCTCCGTTGCTCTGATTGGTTGTTGGTCTATCCAATTGATGAAACACGCCCCATAATCACAGCCCAATGGAGCAGTATCAGACATGTGACCACGTCAGGCTATGTAATTATAGTCTGAAGAAAACAAAAAGAAAAAGAAAAAGGAAAGTAGTCTGTTCCATCATACGCAACACAAAATCTCAAACTCTGATCTGCCAAAATCTGCAGATTGCCTCTGATTTTCAGAAACTACCACTGACTCTTCCAGACTGCAAATCTGGGCCAAAATCATGTAGTGCATTCCAGCCTTAAGGTGCTACTATTTATATTTTTTCCCTTTAAGGTCCCGCCCCAGTGACAAGCTGTAGGTAACATTTATGCATAGTCCTTTTCTGAGAGTGTGCACATCAGAAGTCTCACTTCTCAGAACTAAAAACTCCTGACCTAATGGTCAACCATGACCAGTGCCGTCTCTCCAGTTTGATTGACAAGTGTTGAACAACTGTGATGGATATAAAATAGTGAGAATAAACAGCATTAATGAACAGCAATGGCTAGAACAAGCATTACGGGACCATTTAGAGAGGTTAGTAGCGAGCTGCCAAACTCAATGAAAACATCAGCTGTTAGACCACACTGCCACCTGCTGTTCACCAACGGATAGTGCGTTTTATTCTTGTGCACTATGATTCAAAGCTTTGTTGACTGCTGGGGGAATTGTATGTAGTGCATTGAAGTACGGCTTTTTATTAGAAAATATTCTGCTTACCTACCATGCGACAATCCAGCGATGACATCAGATGTGGAGGGTGAACATAGAAAGAAAGAAAATATATATATATATATATTACATCACTAGTTTAGAAATGGTTATGCTTTAACTGTAGCACAAATTATAATTAGTCTATAACGTGTGTAGAGCCAATGTACACTTAATGGCTGTCCGACTTCACACACTCGATTTTATTAACTCCTTCAAGTGAACTGTATTAGTGGACTAAAGAAGGGAATAGTGAATAAGAGTTTTGGGGGGCGATTTCGGATTCAGACTATGACTTTACCAGGACTGCCTTTAATAATCAGTGGCACAGATGGCGCATTCTGAATCAGTATTCCGAATCTCTGCCGCCCTTCCATCAGAATGAAGACAGATAGGGATATAAATCAACAGGGGAAAGCAGGATAAACAAAAGGCCATGGAGTCTGTGCATGCTGATGGGAGACTAATGCAGTAAAATGTATTTCTGGGTGCGGCTATGGACCACTTAAACACAAACACCCCAGGAGACTCCATAAGGAGTTTAATTATCAAACTAAAACACAAGGTGTTCGACGCAACATTAATATAAATGGAACGGGAGGCAGAGAACGTGTGCCAAGTGTGAAAGAAACTGATTTTACTCCCTCATAAACACCACAATAAATGTATCCATTAATCAGTTAATGAAAAATAATGACATGTAAAATCGAGACTGAACTGAACACAAACTCATACATACTGAACACTGACTTCAACAAAGTTCTGCTACAATAACCTATATATAAAAAAAATTAAAAACATGATTTTCTTCTATTAGAACTACTCTTCCTAAACATTTGTCTGCCAAATCAGAGTCATGTGGTACAACTAACAGGCAGAAACATGCAAGAAAGAAAGAAAAAAGGGGGGGGGATTGGATATGGTAGAAAGGCACCCTGCAGATCCTAATAGTAATATTATAATATTTAAAAAATCATTTAAATCAACAGATAATTTATGATGGTAAGGTTGTTGAATGCAGAGGTGGACAAAGTACAAACTGGTCAAATATTACTCCATTACAAGTGAAAGTTGTAAAAACAGATTTTTACTTAAGTAAAAGTACACAAGTATTTGTTTTTAAAAGTACTTAAGTATCAAAAGTACATTTTCTTTTTTATGTCAATGCAATTTTTTGTATTATTAAGTGCACATTATGCCATCATGATGGTTTAAGCCAGCTTAAGCAGTGATGCTCCATTCAACATGCTAGCATATGACTACCTTAAACTAATTTACATACTAAAGTTACAAAGCCCTTTACAAAGCTGCTGTCACTTTAAGGCTGAATGAACAGACCGTATACTCTGATACACATCTGATATATAACCTTTTAAAGAAGAAAAAAAAATATCCACTGACTTTAAAAGTTGCTACAGAAACGACTTTCGACTTTGAGGACCTTGACAGAAATGTAGTGGAGAAAAACGTATGATACTTGTCTTTCAAATGTAGTGAAGTTTCCAGAAAAAATAATACTCAAGTAAAGAACAGATACTCAAAAAGTGTACTTAAGTACAGTACTCAAGTAAATTTACTTAGTTACCGTCCACCTCTGATCAAATGTAATTGGGAGAAACTAAATTTTGTTATTAAAAAAAAAAAAAAAAAGATTAAAACAGACACATGCATTGAATCTGTACAGAAAATTGTTACCATAACTGTAAATGTATTAAAATCACAGTTTACATAGTGGTTAAATGTTAACTTTTCTTGAAAATTTGTATAAACATTTTCAAAACTGTATGAAACCAACATTAATATATCAAAAAACTAATTTCAAATAACTTGATACAAGTTACTGTTTTAAAGAAAATATCTTTTATTTTCAAAATTCTAAATATTGAATTATAAAAGTAATAAAGACTCTTGCAGAAAAATGAGTGCAGAACAAATATCACAAGGTCTCCAAAACGGCAAACAAGCACAAGTGAAAAAGACACCAATGAAGCTGATTTTTTCAGTGAACTAATGTCCTCCAAGAGAGACAGGAGGTTGAGACAGCAGTTATCTGGCCTGAAGTCGCTTCTGCCACCCTGGCGAAGACATACTGTGCTCCTGACATCATTCCAAGCACTGAGAACAGCCAAAGCCTGCAGATTCCACACTTCTGATCTCTGAGCACAGACACAAGCCGTTCCTCTCTGACCTTAGAAGCCTACAAGATTATAGGCGGAGGAAACCCAAGTGTTTTCCAACAATGAAATCTGCAAATGCATCTAATGTATACTTTCGTGATATGCACATTTGTTTACCACATCTGAGAAGCTTTAAAGAACACACCCGCCCTCTTTATCCTTTAGCGTTGACTGATGTTGCCATTAGCATGCTTTCATATATACTAAACCCAGTTGTGCTTATTAACAGAGCCCCCAAAGCACAAGCATTAAGATACATCTGTTACGGTATCTTACACTTTCAAATCCATCTTCAATCTAACAGCGTTCTTTTAGGGTAGAGGAGGTGAGTAGGGAGTAATGTGGGTCTAAAGAGACTGTCTGAGATGAAGATCAGGAACCAGGGACTGACTATAAGACTAAACACAGAATCAAAAGACCTGCTAGATTCTCAAAGTCATCCCTCATGATTGATCTTCAGAGACCGGCCCAAGAGAAAAAATCCAATCATCCAAATATTACATAGCAAGAAAATGCAAATGCGACTAACTTAATGTTCAACTGCAAAGGCAACTGCAACTCTATTTCTTTTTTTTTTGTCTAAGGACACTGTGTTCTTGCTTTGCTCTGCACTGCACAAATCATCCGAGACCAGATACTTTCAGAAGTTCTCAGGAAATGTGTATTTGCACACTGTAAAGACC
The DNA here is from genome assembly GCF_024679245.1 of Pseudorasbora parva. Taxonomy (NCBI): domain Eukaryota; kingdom Metazoa; phylum Chordata; class Actinopteri; order Cypriniformes; family Gobionidae; genus Pseudorasbora; species Pseudorasbora parva. The sequence goes on along the minus strand of NC_090175.1, from coordinate 36,882,017 downwards.
AGACTTTACAGGGAAATGATGGGGATTGGGTTTTAATTTGGTATAAAGAATCGCACTCACAAATTCAATGCAGTTACTGAGACACAACGGCATGCTGATCTTTTAAAGGTCATAATAGGCCTAGACATTATAGCTAAAACAAAGATCTCTCAATATAACTCTAGCTGCTTTTTTGTTAGACAAAATGAACACTACCTGCAAGCTGCAAGACAAGGGAACGGCAAAGCTAACCTTTGCAATTCGAAGAAAGGTGCTGTTGGCACTTTTAAAATGTATAAGCTAAATGCAGGTCTTTGCTTAATATTTTCAAATTTTTTCATCAACAAGTCAGCTGCCTAGAACCCCTGACCCATTTAGGCAACGAATACCATCCACTGGTCAGGTCTTAGTGGGCGAAAAGGACCGAATAAGCCATGGCTCCCATAAATGAACAATCAGAAAGGGATGCACTGAAATGGAAATTCTGGAAATTCTTTTTTTTTTTTTGTATAATTGTATTACTATTAGACATTTCATAAAATGAATTGAAATTCAATCATCCTTTTAATGAAAAAATAATAATAAAAAAAAAAAGGAAAAAAAAGGCCAATGGACCCTTTCCACAGACTGTGATGACTTGTTATAACAGTCATCAAAATTGTATATTATATATATATATATATATATATATATATATATATATATATATATATATATATATATATATATATATATATATATATATATATATGTATATATATATATATATATATTTTTTTTTTTTTTTTTTTTTTTTAAATTAATGTACATTTATAACACTAATAGTTTGTATTATATTACTCATGCATTAAATTACACACACACACCACACACACACACACACACAACAAAACTTACTGCTGCTATAAAGGTTGATTCTAAAACACTGTCTATGGGAGTGATGATAAAACCATCACTCTCGTTTCACTGCCATTATCAATCTCAAAGATTTTTTCCCTTTTTGAAAGTTGCGAAATCACTATTGTTGTGTTTTTCTCTTGCTATTTGAGCAAATGTGGACACAAAAGTATTTATATTTAACGTATTCTCTCATTCACTGCTGTAAAAGTTAACCCAACAATGACAACTTCCGCTCTTTTTTTCATCTCAGAAATGTAAAAATGGTCTATAAAATTAACACTTTTACTGAAAGTAACACTAAAACGGACAGAAAAAAATAAAAGAAGTGTGTGTATATATGTGTGTGTGTGTGTGTGTGTGTGTGTGTGTGTGTGTGTGTGTGTGTGTGTGTGTGTGTGTGTGTGTGTGTGTGTGTGTGTGTGTGTGTGTGTGTGTGTGTGTGTGTGTTTTCCTCTCTCTTTATTCAGTTCTATGCAACAATCACATTTAACATTTATTTTTGACCAGTTATCCAAAAAATGTATAGTCCTAATCCTACAAAGCTATTATTATCAGAGCATGTGAGCAGAGTGTAGCGGGGACCATTGACAGGGTAGCGCCATTTTACCAGCGTTGCCCAGCACAGATAATACCCAGGGTCATCGCTAGTGGGGTGAAAGTGACGACTATAGGTGCCCCCACTGCCTATTAAATGCAGTAGTTATTCTATATATTCCCCTACTCATATGAATCAATATACATTTGTATACCTGAGAGTTCATTGAAACCCCCCAAAAAGTGCCATTTAGGCTAGTAAAAGAAGTTAATTAGTGAATAATAGAATCAATCAGCGAGTTGAGGCTGCTCCAAGAACAACTGAAGTTAGAAGTTATATAATAAATTAATAATAATAATGATAATAACAATAATAATAATAATAATACTACATTTTATTTGGTAACGCACTTTATGTTAAACAAAATCTCAAAGTGCTAACATCATGAAAACGAGACCGAGGCCAGGAAAAAAAAAACAGTCCATCAAAACATTTATTTATTTTATAAAACAGATTAGAAGGTTGGTGCTGTGCTCCAACAGGACACCTAATAAGAGACGCCTCCCGCACACTCCGCTATGGTCACATCTCTGTGCGCCATGCACCACCTGAACGATTACGCGCTCAAAGTCGCCATCTTTTCTAAATGTAGTTTGCTGCTTTGTGTAACATACAGAAAAATGGATATGCGAGTCAAAAGGATTACAGACGTGTTGCTGCTGATGTGATGTTTTTAACAGTACTGTCAAGAAAACAGGAATACAACTCATTTCTACTGGATACATTTATTAGCTTTATTTAATAAAATAGCACATTATAAGTGAGAAACTTAAATGGTTTTTATTATATTTGACTGCATTGATTTTCAATTTCTTAATCAGCTGTTAGACATCAGACTGACTGGAAAGACATTTTTAGGCTTATCATATTGCTGGTAGGCCTACTCAAAAAATGTGAAAAGGAGCATCACACATGTGCAGCGGAAACGGATATAACAAGAGTGAAACCCAAGCGCTGAACACTGAGGGGTTGGGCGGCATATATTTGTGGCCATTTTTCTCTTTCAGCGGTCAGTTTTGACTTTGGTCAGTAATGCCCGGTGGAATTGCGATGCATCTCTTACCAAAAAATCCAATGCACGTCACTGATCATGCTGATATCACGTGATCTAGCACCGGATGTCCCCTTATGCACAGAAACTGAAAAACAGGTCACTTTTGAGCTGCTTAATGCATATAAAGAGATGTTACATAAAGATAAAACATAACCTTGCCTACTGAGCGAATTACCAAGCAGGCTGTGTAAAATCTCTCTACAGTCTTATTATCATATTAAAAGCATGGATCACTTGACACGTATGTAATCTGCGGACTGAGAAGGTCTGGTCTCCTAATGTCAAGTCAGCAGTAAAAGGGTTCTCGAAATGTGCTGGATGAGCAAGTCATGAATATTTCATTCAAAATGGTTATACAACACAACAACTTGAACGTTTATATTGAGTGAGCCTATCAAACCTGACTTAGAAAGTAAAGTTAACTCAAATGTATTCATATTACTAAATATTGTGCAGTGCAACTTAGTAGGCCTACTTGATATCAATTATTTATTGGGTTCAACATTCTTAATTTAATTAATTCTTAATTTTTTTTGACACCAGTGACAAATAAATGAAAGTATAAGGCTGCAATTTTTTATGTACATGCAAGAGACACTTCTGTTATAGGAAAAACACTTGTGGTAAATCTAATCCTAGATTAATTTCAGGGTCCATACAACAGAGAATGCTAATATATGTGAAAAGATGAAAACAGAGGATGCCTTGTAGCTTTTCAGAACTAGAACATAAAACCTTATAAGCAACACTTTCCTCCCTTTTCAAACTTCCATCCATGTAAATGCATTGCAATGTCCATGAACACACAAAGCTATTTGGTAAACAGTTAATAAATAAGGGTTAGGATTTACAGTATATTGTATAAAAACTAAAACTTCTGGAAGGAAGGGCGATGTGCTGCTGAAGTGACGCACCTCTTAAGACCAAGGCCCTTGAAGTGATTGGTTGTGATCAGCTTGAAATGGAAAGATTACTGTGCAATGCTCCAGCGAGGATGGTAATGCTAGGAACCTATTAATAACCAGGCATGTCAATGGGTTACATTCGTGCACATACTGCCAAACCGTTTATTCAGCATCTCAACTGGGTGGCTACGTTTACATGCAACCAAATAATCCATTAGTAATCAGATTGAAGGCTCAATAGGACCGAAAAGCCTTCATGTAAACACCTTAATAGATCCGATCGGGAGAATATGTAAATGCTTGATCGGATTGAAAACCCAAACTGGAAAGGACTGCGCATGCGCGACGTAATGATGTTTTAGTTAAATATATAAAATGTCATAAATGACTCGTGTTATTCTAAAATTCTCCAACTACTCGTGTGAAGTGGAGCAGCACAACGTCCCATCAGTCCTCACTTCATACTCTCATCCACAGCACTGTAAAAAATATTGTTGGTTTAACTTTAAAAAGTAAGTAACCTGGTTGCCTTAAAATTGAGTTTATTGAAATAAAATAAAAAATATTTGATACAATGAAGGGAATTTGTTTGATAAATAGAAACTCACAAAATAATTGTTTCTGAACCACATACATTTTTTTGATAAATCATATAGCACAAATTTGGCATGTTTCACTGCGCCATCACAAATAAAACACACAATTGCTCAATATGCTTAAAAAATATTTTTACAATATTTGAATAAAGATGGTCGATTATAAAAAATGTTCATTGTATTAACTCAATTAACTCAAAAATTAAGGCAACCAGGTAACTTATTTTTTTAATTATTTTTTAGAGTGAGACATTTTATTTTGAGCGTGTGAAGGGACATTTTTACTGTTTGATAAATATAAGCATAATATGCACAAAAAGCGGGAAACTGTATATCCGTGCAATGTGCACGGAAAAACTAAAACAAAAAAAACATTCGGATTAGAAGCTTGTGACTTATAAAGATGCACATCAACACAATCACTATTTATCGTTCACGTAAACACTACGTTTGGATGAATTCATTCTATAGAAACAAACGGTGAGATCCCACTAATGGAATCAGAATCAAGTAGGAAAAGGACTAAGCAAATATTTTTAATTTGGACCAAAATCAACTTTAGTTCTTTAAGACTTATGATACGTTATCATACAGCATTCCTGGTGGACGCTGATGGTGGTGCATGTTTTATTGGATGTGCAGACTAATATACAGGTTTTATAAATAGGCATAGAGAATGCCTGCGCTCTATCACCCACATGATACACAGTCTTGATAAATCTAGGAATCCGAGTCAAATTTCCTGAGCTGGGCATCTAACTCAACATGAATACAGCAACTTCACTTCTACTGAAAGCAGTCGTGATAAATAAGTTCATCAGACCTGTATGAAAGCATTGAAATTCCAAAAAATAATATCATAACAAAAAAGAAAACAACACTGACACGAGTCATTGAGGACATAAGGAGCCTCAATATTTTTAGACAAGGAGAGCTTACACGGCGAGAGCAGGATTGTATATTATGCAGAACATTTGATAAAATCTCTAGGGGGAGTATGTTAAAGTACAACGTCTGGTAAAAGGCAAAAACTGGAAAAGTTTTGCAGCGAAAATTCAAACCATCTCTTCCAGTTGGGTTTTTATTTTATTTTATTGTAGGTACTGGGATGTTACATGTGTTTACCGAATTTCATACTTGTACGTTAAACAGCGTGGACATCACTTAATTGACGTTTTGTAGGTGCGCTAGGGAGCAGAGGGAGCCATTTCTGCATGTTTTTAACCCGCGCATGGGGGATGGAGATCACACTCAGAGCTCAGCTGGCAGCTACAGGCACTCATTTAAACGGAGCTATGGTGAGCAATGCAAGTCGTTTAACTTCTCAAATTAATTTCTATTAATGTTAAGCTTGCAAAGGCATGAACTGAAACGCGCCAGACTGAACTTGCGTTGTGAATGTATGCCGTGAGTGTAGTCACGATTACCTCAGCTCTCATCACAAGAGCTCAGCTCATTTATCTGACTCCTGCAGTTAGTGCTCAGTGCTGTGATACTCGCGCGGTGACTCACTCATTATATTGAACAGACACGTTCAGTTACGTTTTTAATTGTAGTGTCTTCTCCAACTCAGTCACAGTAATCTAGTAGCGGTGGCTTTGGGAATGGCCTAACAGGGCAGCGAAGCATTCTGGGAATTGAAGTCTTTCATCCCCATGAGACAAAAATACATTTTCTATCTTCTCTCAGTCTAGAAGGCACCAAATTCAACAATAATTTCACATTTCTACTACATTGATGACCCAGTTTAAATACAGATTCATCTTCCCAGCGCTGAAGTACCCCTTTAATCTGAAACCCATATCAGATGGACATTTTATCACTTCTGATGCGTGTGCTCAGTTTTCAAGCGTTTAGGCCCTCAAAAATGTGATTCATTTTGGAGAAGAACAATAATAGAGCAATTCCAATACAGTCCACACACCATCAGTGCTAATTATCCATTCTCCAAACTCAAACAATGAGGCTAGAAAAAGCATTAAAAAAACGAGCAACGGCCGAGCATGTTGAAGGCTCTCTTAAAGGGGTACTTCAGCGCTGGGAAGATGAATCTGTATTTAAACTGGGTCATTAATGAAGTAGAAAGGTGAAATTATTTTTAAATTTGGTGCCTTCTAGACTGAGAAAAGACAGAAAATGTATTTTTGTCTCAAAGGGAAGAAAGAAAACAATTCCCAGAATGCTTCGCTGCCCTGCGAGGCCACTGCCAAAACCACTGCTACTGAATCACTGGATTACTGTGACTGAGTTGGAAAACAGACACTACAATTAAATACTGAACGCGTCTGTTCAATGTAATGAGTGAGTCGCCACTGCAGGAGTCAGATTACATTCATCGTGATGGATGAGCTGAATGAGCTCTCGTGATGAGAGCTGAGGTAATCGCATCCGTGCTCGCAGCATACATTTACAACGCGTGATCAGTCTGGCACGTTTTCAGTTCATGCCTTTGGAAGCTTAACTTTCATAGAAATTAATATGAGAGGTTAAAACACTTACATTGCTCAGCATAACTATGTTTACATGAATGCCTGCAGCTGCGAGCTGAGCTGTGAGTTCGATTTCCCATCCCCCATGCAAGGGTTGAAAACATGCGGAAATGGCTCCCTCTGCTGGCTGTAGCCTTTGGCCAGAGTTTTTCCAGAAATAAAGTGCATAAATCTCGTCTCAGGGGGATATGGGGGGGATTAGCAAATGGCTTTGTATCAGTAGAAATCCTGAAGTATACTTCAGGGTTTCTACTGATACAAAGTCATATGCTAATAGCTGAAGTAACCCTTTAATGTCTGTGCATATGGTGAATTGTGTGATGTTGCATGTGCAATGTACTGTGTGCCAGTTCAAGACAATGCTCCAAACTGACATTTCAAATGAAAAAATCCTTGTTCAATCACTGAAGCTTTCTTTAGGAACCTAAAAAAAGCAGGGATGCCATAAAGCAGTGTCATTTGATAATGGATGAATTCAGTGGTGATGTCACACTGACAACACTGTTTTGACCAAGACTTGGAGACAAACTCATGGGACTGAAATAGAGATCAGTTTGAAAGGCTGGCTACAAGTGTTCAGTCATAAGTGGGGCACGTAGTGGGTATGCAACGCCTCCCAGAACCTCAGATCCAGTGTCTGCTATAAATCAGTCTCTGCTTTTTCACTAAATTCAGAAAGCTTGCCCGTCTTTCTCTCTCTTTCTCTTTCTATATCAATCTAGAGGGCAATCTAGGCTGGACCACACAAGCAGTGGCATACGGCTTTATGCCCAAATTAAATGAACCATGTAGACAGCTGCGTCAGTTACACCATGGCCAACTGACTGCTGCTGGACCGCAGATGAGCCAAGTAGCCATGGGCAGAGAGGATAGGGTGATGGAGAAGGGTGAGAAATGTTCCCAAAGAACTAGCGATGAAGACCAGACATAGCGTTTAACCAGGTTCTGGGCTCAACTCCCAGTCTGCTCCAGTTTGTACTTCAAAAAGACACATCCTATTCACTTAGGCACATGTCAAGCAACCTGTACTTGGCAGTGATAAATGGGCAAAATTGATCATACTTCATGAAGATTAGGATTATGTAAGTGAAGTTGCATTTTGGTTATATGCCGGGGTTCCTCAAATCCATCTGTTGAGGACCACTGGCCTGCAGACTTTAATCAAAGACACCTGAGCAAGCTAATTTAGATCTTCAGAATTACTAGAAAATTGCAGGTAAGTGAGTTTGAGCTCATCTTTGTAGGGCAGTGGCCCTCCAGGGGCTATTATAGTATAAGCCTTTGAGAAATAAGTAACTTTTGGGGAAATGGAAAGCTTGTTATACTGTATGAAGAACACAACAAACAGATTTAGACCATACTTAACCAACAGAAACTCACAGACGAGGCATTGACTATGATATTTTGGACATGTCACATCAAAAGAAATACCAATAGAAAAAGACGGCATTCTTTAGGAGGACTGATGTTCTACGGAAATAAGACAAGTTATTCATGAGGTCACCGAGTCGGCATCGACTCAATAGCGCTTAGATAGTTTACCCAAAAAAAGAAACTGACATAACTGACTTACCCTCACATCGCTCCAAACCTATATGACTGCATGTTCTGTGGAAAACATAAAATATATTTTTGAGAAATGCTGCCTTTTTTCCCCCCTCCAATACAAATGGAAGCCGAGGGTAACCAAAACTGTTTGGTTAACCACCTTTTTCAAAATATCTTCTGTAGAAGAAAGTCAGTCAGAAAAGTTTGGAACAACATATGTTAGAGCAAATGTTGACAAATTGAATTTTGGGGTAAATTATTCCTTTAAAAACGAAATAAATTGTCAGTTAAACACAACATATAAGCTTTAAAAAAACGTTTAGTTAAGGGTTTGATCAGGTCATGGTCATGGTCAGGTCAGGTCAGGTCAGGCTATCCATGGAGGAACGTTGTCCAGGGTAACTGTTGCTTGACCTGCCATTCTTAAATATTCAACTACCACCTCTCAAGATATCCTGATAACCAGACTCAGATTACGAGCTGTTAACAGCAACAATGTGCTGACAACGCATGTTTAGCACAAACATTCATTATTGCAATGGTCCCGGATATTAAAACGCACAAATGTTTTAAACGGAGCAGCCCCATCTTCAGTTACAGCCCCTGAAAGCCTTTCACCCACACTGTCAGCTCTGCAAGAAATGTTAGCACCTCTTGGCAGCCTCGCAGCAGGTGGGAGGTCTTCAAACACATGGTAAAAGTTGCTGTCTGAGTTCAGCAGCAGTTTTAAAGGCGCTTTTGGTACTGAGGGTGGCCCAAAATCGTCAAAGGCCAACTTTTGAAACAATGTCAGCAGTTCTTTGTGGCTTTGCTGCTATCAAGCGCCAGCTGGGCTTGCACACTTGGGTATGCCACTTACATTTAGCTTCAGTAGTTGTTCAGATTCTCTGTGCTGTCATGAAAAATGTGTGGACATCTACATTTTTTGTTTCTACACACAAAAAATACTATTAACAACATGGGACAGATGAACTGACATCCCCTTTATGTTTGTTGGTGGGAGTTTAGCCTTCCCATATGGAGAATGCCGCAATACTATTTGCCTAACACTTTCTGTTTGTCTGTCCAGTGCTGGTACGGGCCGGCTCAGAATAGCTTTGGGCAGATGCCTTCACCCAGTGTTATTTGGAGCTCAAGGGCAACGCAATCCCATCATCTTCCTCCCATAGGAGCTGGCGTGGGAGGACACATCAGCTGACAGGATACTCAAACAGTGCTCATGCACAACAAGGTAAAGAAAAGTCGTATAGGTAAAACCATTTTCACTTAAAATCACGCCAAGATGGAATGGCAAGAGTTTCAATAAATGTGAAAAACTACTTCCGCCCTTTTTGGGAATGAGCCTCGGGTTGGTTTTCTATGCCCACAGCACAATGGCAGACTGTTTACTTAAAGAGAGGCTATGCCCCTGAAATCTTTCTCTGTTTTACAATAGAGTTGTAGAATCTGATTCCTTTTAGAAAATCAGACAAGAAATTTGAATGAACCATTCATAAAAGGGTTGATATATTCACTTGAATCACTATGCAACAATCTACATCTTCAATTACTATATTGTCCTAGTTAAAGCATTTTAAGCACAGGGTGGCTTAAATATTGTTTGTTTGCTTGTTTGAGCAAAACTGTTTGGAGAAAGTTTAAAATGATCACCAAGTAACAATGTATACCGCTAATGCACTGAATTCACCAAACCAGATCTTATTTTTAGTGTCCTCTTGTGTTTTGCAGAAGAATATAAAGTGGAATAATTGACATTAAAACAAGACACTGTACCTTTCAATAACTTAATAGTACTTTGTTAATACTTGGTAGTATAGTCAACTGTTTAGTTTGCTTAAGTGTTTTTTCAGTTGTTGTTAGTCTTTTCTAAACAGTTAACATGTATAGGGAATCTCCTGTAAAGACAGCACTACAAACATGCACTAGAGAATGCAAGCTGAGGCGACTCCAAAGATGTCTGTGCACAACTTGGCAAGAAATCTGGTGGATGAATAGGAGCATCAAAATGTAGTGATCCAATTTATTGATACATCTTGAAAAATCAAAAAAAAATTATAATAATAATCTTCAAATTAAACATCTGCAGCTTGATCCAACATGATTCATGAGACCTGTGTGATCATCACATTGCCCCTCAGCTAACACATGCATGACGACAAGCACCATCTTGTCTCCATCTAAAATAAAGCCCCTGAACTAACCGCAGTGCATAGAAACAAACACTTCAAAACAAATCCAAGTACGCCGACAACCCTCAAAGCCAGATCTTAAAAAAGCCTGAAGTGTGCAGCATGTAGCATTTACCACACTTAAATTTGTTTGTATGAGCTGCCGGGCTCTTGTGTGAGAGATTGTTAACACATGGCTCACTTTAAAAAACACACAGAAATTCTTCCACAATCAGAACATAAAGGAGACTGTTTAAAGAGATTTTAAAAAGTACATAGCTCTGGCAATCAACTGTAGACAAGATCCATTTTTTGAAAGTGTACTCAAAAAGTTGCTATTTAAAACAACTGTTTCATTTTATCACTGACAAAAAGGACAAACACTCCAGAGCACTGACTCCATTGTAAGAAAACTATTCTCCACAATTTTTCCAATTCTTTATCACCAGCATTAACTCTTTCCCCGCCAAACACAGAATTTTCCGTTATTTGTAAGAAAAACGCTTCCCGGCCAAAAACGGAATTTTCAGGGCTTCTGCGTTTTCACTGTCAGATGCTAGAGGGCGCTATTACACATCTTCTAAATGAGAACAGAATCTCCTGATCAAAACACACGTGAGGAAGACGCAGTAAAACCAAGCGGCAACCTCCCCCAGTTTCTGCTGAAGCCAATACGGAAGTAACTTAAACTGCAATCCCTCGACTGGCCACTAGGGACTTGATCATCGTCATTAAACAGCATATGAATCAAAACGATCTAAAGTTACTAAATGAAATGTGGACTCAAGATGAGCTATGGGACTGTGCAAGCATTAGGGGTGTTGAAGGACTCAATCTACTCCATCGGTTTGATAATCGTTCTGAATCTGATCTGGAAACAGTCTTTCACAAAAATGAGATTTTCTCAGCTTTTTTTTCACAACGTTGCTTTTTTATGAAAATTACCCATATTCAAGTGTTGATTAAAAAAAGGAATGCATGAAGCTAAAAGTTGTTTTTAAAGAAGAGGGTCAGCTCTTTATTTTTATATTACATACTCAGATATTCATTAAACAAAATATTGTACAGCTATTACATTTTTGTCAAAATTATCAAAATCTTTGGCGGTGTCTGGCAAAAAAAAATTAAAACGCTGGCAGAGAAAAAGAAACCCTGGTGCTTGAATGGGTTAGGGAAGTTAAAGGGACATATGATCTAAAAACTGAAGTCATTACTTACACACCCATGAAATTTCAAACCTGTATGCTGTGGGGGAAAAAAAATCATTGTCAAAGTTGATGTAATATTTGACTTGAGAGCTGTGGAGAATTTAACAAACTGTACATTTTGGTCTGTTCTTTACACATCATATGGCTTCAGAGAACTTTGGAAAACTTAGGAATCATTTAGGGCTTGAGAGACATGGAAATATGGAAAAAGCTGCGTAAAGCTTCTTCAATTCTCCTTTGTTTTCCTCTTTAAAAATGGCTTTGAAATAACATTAGGGGGTCAATAAATGATAATTTTCTTTTTTGGATGAACTATCTCTTTAAGGAAACTGGCATAATGAGACTTACAGGCCAAAGGTAAGAGCTCAAGTGGCAAATAGCTCTTGATGGTGACCATGGCATAGCATCGATGGGCAGGACCGGATCACTTTACCCAAATGGCAAAGCAGATCCGGAACAGAAAAGCAATACACACCCAAGGGCTCTGGTGTGAAAACAAGTTAATTTCCTGGGGGTCTTTTCGGAAACAGCCGTCTCCTATACCAGGCCTGGGAAAATAGAAGGTTTTTTCTCCTCAGCAGTCTTCATTGGAAACTCGGTTGCCATCTATTTATAAGAGGGTCTCTGAGATGACATAGAAGTAAGGGATAAAAAAGTTAAACTGGAGAGAACTTTTGTTTTGTTTTGTTATAAAAGACCATACCCAGACTTAAGGAATATTTGGATATTAACAAAAACCTTTTCAATTCAAGTTTCATCCCTGTAGGACATTTTTGTTATTTCCTTTCTACAATTATAAAAGAAGCTGTTTCTTTATGCTCAGTGGAGCTGCTGAACCTGCTGAACGGAGTTTCAGGGATCTTATATTGGCCTATGGGGACCACGAGAAATTCAAGCAATTTCATTCAGTGGGGCCAGCTGGTGGATCTCAAGTCACTTCTGCAAGGTGGTGTCCGAACCAGCTGCTCATTTGGTTAGGCATGGGGATGCCTGTTTTGTGGTGTTGAGGTTTTGGGATCTATTTTTGCTCTTTTCTCTTCCTCCTTTCGATTTAAGAGACTCTGCCATCTCAGTGGAGGACTGATTTTACAAGGAAAGAAGAAAGTGAAGGGACAGCATTAATTCTGAATGCCGCTTCTCAAGAAAAAAAAAGTCTAGTCTCAAGAGCAATGTTTGTGGAAGTTAATCTTCTGCAAGGAACATGTCCACATTAGTGATACAGACCATTTTATTTGGCTTTCTCCCTGTGCTATCAGTTGGTTGGTTCCCACCACATCCTCAATCGCTTAAGAACACAGGTGGCAGGTGAAAAATTAAGGGCTGAACAATGTCATGGCAAACAGGGCATGGTTTCATTACAAATGACTTGAGTAAGAGATGTGTTATCGCTTGCTTGCAGTTTTTTTATGAATAGGTTACCATGGACAATTGATATACAACTAGATTCAGTATTCTCTATTCTAAGGGTTTTCAAAATGTTTTTCAGAGACCTCCAAACATAATGAATCCTTTTTGAGGGACCCCTCACTTGTGTGCAAAAAGGCTGCATTTCTTAAATCAAAAATCCAGTAAAAGACGAACAATATGAATTATTACATTTTTAAATAAATGTATTTTAATATTAATTTTAAAAATGTAATTTATTATTGTGATGGCGAAGCAGAGTTTTCAGCATTATTGCACCAGTCTTCAGTGTCACATGATCTTTCAGAAATCTTTCTAATAATAAATAATAATAAAAGAACAACAACTATTTGCAATGGAAATCTTTTGTAATCATTAAATGTCTATACTCTTACTTTGGATCAATTTAATGCATTCTTACTGAATAAAAAAACAACAACCTTTGAACAGTATAGCGCATTAAGACACTTTCTCCACATATCCATCACTCCAATGGCCTTCCCTCACATAACTCTTCATTACTCAGACAAATTCCAGATAAAGGATGCTTACGGTTGAATCTGTAATAACAGTAATAACTTGAAGCTAAATGCAAAAGTCAGTGACATTAGACACCCAAGACTACAATAGAGGCTGCCATATATGGAAATGTCTATAAAAAGAAATTTCTTAAAATTATGATTTAGTGATGAGGATGATGACTTTGCTTGTTTTCTTCAGCCAACCCACTTGAAGATACAACCATGTTTGTTTGCTGTACCCTAATGCCCTTATTTTTTGATGAAATGGCTGATACCGGAAGGTCATGAGTCAACTTTAAGCCAGTTGGCGAGGTGTTACATTGCAATGAGTTCTCCATGAAAAGAGTTGTCACGTATAGTGTCTTTCCGGCCGCTCCCGCATTGACTATGCAGCACACGTGTCGCTGTATTATGGGATTGGTGGGACGTTCCATAGATCAGTGAGCAGCTGCTTTCCTAGCCAATCAATACATTTTCTCTGGATCTGGGCAGGGTTAAAAATAGGAACTCCCAGGCAAGACTTTTTAAGGTCACCGGATGGGATATTAGTGGCGACTAAAGAAATCATGAGAAATAAGCTATGCAAACATAAATGGACACCATTTTCTTTGGAACAGAGCAAAAAACAGATGATTTAGATAAATGAGTAGTTCTTTATTTTTATACTCGCGTATCTGTCTTGGTCAATATGATTACCCAAATTTTTTTTACTAAAGCACACCCCTTAGTCAATGTCCCTGAGCAACTTCGCTAAATAATACGTGTAACTTCTAAAAAAGCAGCACTAAAATGACATCAATGTAGCAGTATGACATGCTCAAACCAGCGCTGCTATATTAGGTCTCCTGACTGTGCCCAAGCAATTACTGCTATTGTTGGTTTAAGAACGACAGGGAGGCTGAAGGTTGAACGATGACTCACAATCTCAGCAGTTGCCAATGCAATTTAAACAGCACCAGAGAGCACAACACTATGACTGAAATTTCCTGGGGAACAGTCACAAAATCTTGCATAAATAAACTGAAAGTGTCAAGTAAATATCTTTTCTAGAAAAGAAAACAAACATAAACTGGTATTTTGCAACATATAAATGTTTAAAGCAAAATAGTATGTTTTTTTTAAATCATAATTAAAATGCCCGGTACAGACTTGCTTCATCGCAAGCGTGATGATAAATAGACATTTCTGACCAAAAATACCTCTACTCATTTACGCATGTAAGTAAACATCCCGACAAGACGATAACTATTCAATCATGTGGTAAAGTAAATAATCTGAGCAAAGCAAATGGCATTAACATAGGCATGCTTTAGGGCACAGTCGTGTGTAGACTCCTGGGACTCACCCGTCTGCGACAGAAGGGCAGACTTTGAGCTATGATGTTGATGCTGAAGATCCTGAGGACTTTATGTGGGGGCATAGGCTCCTTGGTGATCTCCTTGGGGTCAGCCAGATCCAGTGCCTGGCTCTCCGGGAGAGCCTGGGGGGCCTTCTCCTTGCCCGAGGACTTGGTCATCTTTTTCCTCGGGCTGGATGACGAGAAACGGGGAATGGGGCAATGCCTCAGCATTGCCAACCCAGGGCTAGTAGGTCATATCCCAGAAAAGGCAAATTTGTGGGACTCTTGTCAGTGGCTGAATCACTGATTTTTCCTAGAAGCCAACTCACTAGAATGTTTTCGAAGAGACAACAGCTCTAAGTGTGCACACCAAGTCTGCTGCCCTGGATTGTACCCCCTTTTAAAATATCCGAGGGTCTGATGTCACGAGTCTGTTGGACCAAGGACCAGCTGTCCTGTACTCGACTGCCCCTCACCCAAGCAGACAAGCATAGCATCTATTCCCCTAGCCCAACATGGAGCAATGTACCCTCAGAGATAGATATATATTACTTTACATCTCAACCTTTACAGTAAAACACGAATTTTGATCAGAGGATAACGATCGCTTGAGTATGGACAAAAAGAACGTCATGGGCTAAGTGACTATGGGCTACCATTGTGAAATGACATTATGAACAGACATGATTACTAACCAAGTTCAAATCAGCATGTCTAATAAAAGAAGGATGAGCAATACAGCAAAGCGCACATTTAAGCTGCCTTTTTAACCGTCTAAGAGTTAGCGTTTTATAATGGCCATCAGTAGACTGACAGCAGTCATGCTCATCTGACAACTATGAACATTTTAAAGGCTTGTAAATCAATGTTTCCTACAGAATTATGTTAAGCAGCTGGGGTGCCTAAATCCATCCTTCATAATATATAGTCATATAAGCAGTCAATAACAATATTGATTTAATTTTCACAAACCTTACGTACACAAAACTATGTGGAAAGCAATAACTTACAGTTCAGTGATTGAGTCAGATGTTGATTCAGTAACTAATCTTACTGATTCAGTGAGTTCATTCAGTGAAAAATTATTCCGACTGATATGAATTCATAATTTTAGAGTTGACTTTTTGAATTATTCATTAACAGAACCAATCATAACAGTCATTAGTTCATGGTGTTGCCATCCAGGTTTGTTTATTACATCATGCAAACCATAATGACAACAATAGAATGGAATTGGAACAATGCAATTATTTTGTGATATGCTGTAATTTGAATTCTCCGGAAAGTAGTAGGTTATACAGACACTTATTGCCTTCTTTTTTATCAATACTGAGAATATACTATTCTTTTCTTAGTCTACTATATGGTAGAGAAGTATGAATGTTCAGATTCAACATTTAACCATAGCAACAAAAGGGGGGTTGGGGGGTGAAGTCTGTCAGATTTGTCTATGCTGAAAATCACAAAATCACACCACTGGGAAAAGCAAAATGGAAATATTGCTGTAAATTCAATCAGACCAACAAAACTACTTTACTTATTATACTGTAATGTAGCCTGGATGCCAGCTGAACTCAGCCCCAGCCACAACATTTGAGCTTGAGCAGTTCGGTCTGGACATGATCAATAGGAGTGATTATGCCCAAACAGAAACTGTTCTTAATGAAAAAAATATTTTTGGGGGGTAGGGTCCTCCAGAAAAAAAGGCGTTTGGGGGTAAAATGTGTGTTATTTTGGCAAGGTTGCCTGCTATAATAAGCATTCATGGGTCTATATATATCACATAATAGTCGCTTCAACCCGCAGAAGAAAAAAAAAAGCGGACTTGGCAAGTGCAGTTGAGTTCTGTTGACATTTGACAACTAACGTAATGTGTCGCTCCGTTGCTCTGATTGGTTGTCGGTCTATCCAATTGAGGTTTTTCCTGGTTCGGTTTTAAAAACGCCCCATAATCACAGCCCAATGGAGCAGTATCAGACTCATATTCTGACTAGAATTGAGTATGACCATGTCAGGCTAATTGTAATGAATACTACACTAAAAAAAATGCTGGGTTGTTTCTTCCATTTTTGACCATGTTTAGGTCAAATATGGAAGAAGAAAAACAACCACTGGGTATAAAATTTAGTTCAAAATTTTAAACCACCGGTTGGGTTTGTATTTGTTTTCATGAAACAACCTAGTATTTTGTAGTGTCCAAGTGTCCCCATCCAAGACCAATTCAAGGGTTGATTGGAGAAAAGTACATTTAGGGTTTGAGATTGTAAAGTAGGGTCTGTGTAAAACAAGATAGATACACATAAATACCTGCATTTTAGGAGCCCATATTAGGGCCTCAATTTCTCTAGTACAATGTACATTTGTGGAATATAAAGCGGAATATATTTGTGGAATTAAAAAAATTAAAATAAAAAACTTACGATGCAGAGGACAGGGTTTACTCGATTCAAACTGACCCGAGAGGGCAGATCTCATTTTTAGCCCTGCCCTGGAAACCCAAAAGCTTCTGTCCTCTCACTTCATACAGACACACATAAGCCTTCACCTAATCTCATGACGCACAACTATGTGCCGTATGTGCACTGCTGAGCCTCGGCCCGTTAGCATGACTGGCACAAGGTAATTGCAGGGAATGCCAGAAATGCAAGGGATTTAACCCTGGCTCCTGCAGAATGTCAGGCACAGCCTTCTGTTAGAAGGAATCCTTTATTCTGCATGCCCGTCGCTTTTTAAATATAGTCTCTCTAGGGATGTTGAGGGAAGAAACTAGGGTCTGGAAAGGAAGAAACTGGAATTTTCATTTAGGAGATCGACACAGATCAAACGGTTGTTCAAACTTCCCCCAAAAAAACAAAAAAAACGGGGGCTACTATTAATAAAATAAAAACCCAAGACAAAAACATTTTTATTCCCACATTACCATAATATTTTACTTATAAATTACTATGGGTGTAAGAAAATATCAATAACCGGATTGAAGCGTGCACCCATTTTGGTTTCCACTATAAAGAACCCATACAGGAGGTCAACAAGAATCACATTGTTTCCAAAATGTATAGACTGGGCCTGTCAAGATGACATTTTGCTGGACGAAAAATTGCCCAAAAATTATTGCGATAAACGATAATATTGTCGTTCTGAGACCATTTTCATCTAAAATAATGGCATAATAATGCAGGTACAGCTTTTCACAAATCAGTAAACCTTTATTTCTAAAGACTATTTAGCACTGAATACAGAAAACATTTTAAATATTCACAATAAATGAACAAAACAACCAAAAACAATACAACCAATGGACTCTCAGTCTGTTAACAAAAATGCACTAGAATAAATACCAAAAACAATAAATAAAATGGATGAAAACTGCAATGGATGATTGTGTTTTAGGTACATATTAGGGTACACAGTTCACAAAACTCAGGGTTTGGTTGGTATCATGGTTTTAGGTTCTGTACAGTTCTTGTTGTTTTGTTTTTTTTTTCTTTTAATTGTTAACACTCCAGAAATGTACTACAGCATATGATATACAGGATATAGCTTAGTTATCCACAATTTAGGATACAGTATTAAAAAAAAGTTTACATATCATGTAATCAAGCACAAACTGAACTGGACTTGACCATCTCTGAGAAAAGCTAGGTGAGATTGAGATACCGCAAGAGAGAAGACATTGATGGCATGCTTTCATTTCTTTGTCAAAAAAGGAGAATGTGTATTGCTATCTCTACAGGAACTTATGTGCCTTTTTTTAGCACACAAAGATTGAAATGAAGAATTAACTTGCATTTATCAAACTAACAACTTCGGTGTAGCTTACCTTGTACTTGACACGTTTGATGCGAGGGTGCACTTGGCAAAAATGACGTTAACGAGGAGTGTGCGAGAGCCCATTTCACTTGCCGGTGTGCACGTCAAATTTTGTAACTTTACGAGCGGCTCCGCAACCGAAAAATCACGAGTTCCAGGTGAATCTGGCCGAGCATTACGTCTCATCACGCCGGCACCCAGTCTGCGCGTCGAGTATAAACCAGAGACCGTAAAAAGGGTATAAACACCTCCCCAAACAGAAAAGGTGTGCACAGTTAGCAAAAGAGACAAGGAAAACAAACAAGCATGCAAATGGAAATTATCGTGTCCAGAAAAATTAGAGCAAATTTTTTTGAATTGTGCGATTAATTGATTTATTGACTATCGCGACAGGCCTAGTATAGATTTTTTTTTTTTTTAAGTTATATCAGCAGTCTGTAACTTTTAGGGGTTACAAATTAAATTACCCCTCAAACAAACAAAATAAATTTGAGCAAGTACAAAACCAGCCAGTGTTCAAAACGGCTTACCTTAGCTTGATTTATAACAGTAAAACTTTAATGTTTTTTATTCCAGTGGTACTTGGTGTATTTCCGTGGGAGATTCGAGCATATCTTTGTGTCATTACCTCCCATCTGTACACATAAAGAAGGTGTCCCGGCTAGTAGACTATATTGCGCATGATGATGTGGAGGCGGACACAGAGACAGCTTTTTCTGCTGGACAGGTAATACATTTCAATGGTTTAATTATGAAAGAGTATAACACACTTGTTCACTTAATTCATAGTATTATAGAGTTTTCTTTGTTGTGCCTTTCTCGCTTTGCTATTTGCATTATGGTAAATTTCAATTATTTTGTGCTTGCTATAAGGAGGAGCAATTCACCTCTACACCACATTCATTTGTTGATATATGATGATTAGAAATTAGACTAAACTGAATTACAGGTAGCCCTAATACACATTGAATGTAGTCACGCAATGCTGATGTTAACATAACAAATTTGTTAAAGTATTATTTGCACGGTTTAACATATGAAAAGCAATCGTTAGATTTAATCATCGTGATTTATTGCAATGTTTTTTTCCTCCTTATATATTATTACTTGGTCAGAATAAAAGTGGATATTAGCTACTCAGTTGTTCAGATGAAAATTCTTATGTTAGTCATAGTTTCAAAAAGTAGAATCTGTGATTCCGAATGACAGTGTCCACATCGGCACCGTGACTGTCAGACGCACATTCTCCTCAAAATATTGGATTCATACGCACTGTGCCGTGCTGAGGCACAACTCGCATAAAGTTGATAATTCCGTGAATAACTGTAATTGCAAACAGATGTGACAACAAAAAGGAAAAACTACGGACTGCAGCTTTATGGAATTAAAAATAATATTGCAAGTGTAATAAATTAAATCTAAAATGTATTTATTTTTAATACAAAATAAAAATGATAAAGGCACACTCAAACAAATGAAAAGTTAAAATATAAAAATAAGCTAATTCAAAATACTGATAAATACTACATCATATGATATAAATAATACTAAAATAACCCGGGTGGGAGACTTTGGAAATCTTCTTAAAGCAATATGCTCACTTTTATGATGAACAAACTGAAATTTCACTGATCAACTTTGTATACAAAACCCAAATTGAGTATGGCAATAGATCAACAACTTAATCTCACTGGCTCTTGAATGTCATGTCACTTGAAGTGAATCTACTACTACTGACATGTCACCATATTTGATTTATCCATTGATCAATTACCAATTATATAACTTGTTCCCTCTTCATCAGCAGCCATATCACCCTGTAAACCAAGACCCATGGTTTCCCTCTGAAGCTAAGCAGGGCTGAGCCTGGTCAGTACCTGGATGGGAGACCAACTGGGAAAACCAGGTACCTGCTGGTAGAGGTGTAAGTCAGTCCAGCAGGGGGTGCTCACCCTGTGGTCTGTGTGGGTCCTAACACCCCAGTATAGTGATGGGGACACTGTACTGGCAAAGAGCACCGTCCTTCGGATGAGATGTTAAACTGAGGTTGTGACTTTCTGTGGTCAATAAAAATCCCATGGCACTTCTCGTAAAGAGTAGGGGTGTAACCCCGGTGTCCAGGCCAAATTCTCTCAGTTGGCCCTTACCACTCATTGCCTCCTAATAACCCCCATCCACTGAATTGATTCCATCATCCTCTCTCCTCTCCACCTATCACTGGTGTGTGGGGAGTGCACTGGCGCCGTTGTACTGTGGCCGCCGTCGCATCATCCAAGTGAAAGCTGCACACTGGTGGTGGTTGAGGAGAGACCCGTCATGAGTGTAAAGCAGTGTAAAGTACAGTAGTACATATGAAATCACTATATAACTGCCTCACTCATTCATTTAAAGTGTTCATCACTTTCAAAATCAAAAGATCAAGTCCACGGTGTTGTATGCATTACTTAATGCTACCTTTATGACATTGTTGGACCCCACTAACTTTCCTTGTATGGACAAAAACAACTGATATATTCAAATATTCTGCATTCCAAAAGAGAACGGACTATTCTTAGCCTTACTCACTTTCTATTAGAACTACAGTCAAGGAGACAGACAGACACACATGTTCTGACAGTCCCCTGAAGTGAGGACATGAGGCATTTCTTAAGGTCACAGGGGTCTTGAAAAGCAGACCACATGGAAAGAAAATTGTCCACACACTTGCAAAAAGTACATTAACACACACTCATAAAAGTTTCTTAGTTACACTTTAGTTTGGGAACACATACACTATTAACTATGACATTGGCCTCAACAAACTTCTAATTTACAGCTTATTAATAGTAAGGTAGTTGTCGTCATCATGGTTAAGTATAGGTATGAGGTAGGATTAAGGGATGTAGAATGGTCATGCAGAATAAGGCATTATTTGTACTTTATAAGTAAGTACTAATAAACAGTCAACATGCTAGTAAAATGGAAGCTAATAGTCAATGAGAATTGGTCCCCAAAATAAAGTGTTAACAATTTCCCTTCGCTGCCCTGATGAACCGACACTCCGGCAGGCAGTAATTCACAACACTTCACAAGACACCTATACACCACCAGACTCATGACAGACGCAAACGCCGCTACCCTGACAGTGTGACAGCCCACCATATACATGTGGGTTAAATTAACAAGATCTACTCTCAACTTCACCACGATATACTCGCAGACTGAAAATAAAAAAAACACTTATGATGACATCATGTTGAGTTGAGGGGAATTTGGGTGACATCATAAAAATATAAATCAATTTCACCTGGTGGAAAATAAAATTATTTTTTGCAGTAAGCCACCCACTTGCATTCTACTAAAAAAGTCCAGCTACGAAATGTATATAAAAAAATACAAAATGGCTCGTACAGAGACAAAATAAATGCAGCACCCATTCTTCTTCACCTGCAACACTAAAATGTAGAATAATTCAAAAGAGACTAGTGTGTGTGTGTAACCATGACTCTACATACGGTATAGCTACAGTAAGTAGTGCTAACACCTAGGCCCAGCCAAAAACTGCAGTCGACTCATTTGAGAGTAAAACAACCAAATGAGCGATTAAAATTTCAAATGCTCATGAATCATTTATGCTTAAGCTGCTTGAGGGAAAAAAGTTCTTCAAAAGGTTCTTTGGGGACAAAGTTATGACAATAGCACATTTTGAACAAAAGGCAATCCTCCGGTGAAGCTCTAACACGAGTTTTCCACATAGATAGTTTGCAAGGGCATTTGGTTGTTCATAAAACTGTTTTTTTTTTCAAAGACCTAATAATAGTTTGAGCAGGATTTGAATGATATCTTCTTTCTACACAGGTTTATTAAGAGCACAGAAGGTTGCTGAGCAAAAATCAATAAGCAAGTTCTGCTTTATTTTTGGAAAGTTTAAGGTTTGGATCTAGATATGAATGTTGAATCTTTTTGTGAACCTTTCGGTTGAACCACTTTTATGTTGTCTCAGGTCTCAGAGAATGTTCACGTCTGGCAAAAAAAAAAACAAAAAAAAAAAAACAAATCTGCTCTAATCTGATTTTTGTTTTGTTTTTTTCTTCTAAATCACATCAGATACCGATCTGAACTGGTGATTCTCTTAAACTGACCGCGAGTAAAACTTTTGTGTTGGCATGATCATTAGAAAAAAAGGCAAAGTTTGCGATAAGAGTTTGGCTTGTAATTGCATTTTCAGATATTTAGGAAAGAGCTAAAAAGGTTGTCTGGGTGAGACCATTTAAAAGTTTGGGGTTGGAGTTTAATGTTTTTTCGTTATATTCAACCCAGGCTGCATTTATTTTCAAAATAGGGATGCACCAAAATTGGGCTGTGGGATATTGAAGAAAAATGCAATAAGTGATATCTTGTTAAATAAAGCGATATTTAATATGCGATGCGACATTGCTATTAGTGTGTAAAATCTATTTACCGCAGATTATATTTTAAAGTATTTAAGTATTTAAAAACTGAAAATGATATTTGTGCGTTTCACATTCTTTCGGGAACAAGAAAGCATCACTGCAACTTCTGAAAATAACAAGCAGTGTTTTAGCAAAAACTATTTGAACATTAATGTAAATAAACAAAAAATAACGCAAATATTTAAATACCAAAAACTCTTTGCTTGACTTAACCTAAAACTGAACATCAAGAACATCCAGGTAAACAAAGAATGTCCTGAACTATAGTGGATGATTATTTTTGTTATTTTAATTTATTCTGTTATTAAAACTAAAAACTGTAGTCTTCACGTGAATTAAATATACACCGATTTATGATAAAGCTACAAAGGTTATTGAGCCAAGAGCACAGTGATTTTCTCTTTTGCACAGATCCTATTGGCACATTCGGCTTCGTTCTGATATCGTTCACTTAAAGCATAACCGACTGGGTTTGCATGAATACTCATACAGCCATAACTGTGTGTGTTGACAGTTTTAACTATGTAACAAGAAACGAAACAGAAGTGAAGGGATCAGACACTTTTAGAGTGGCAACTTGTGCGCATGTTTTGGTGTGTGTGTTTATCAGACAGGGAAAGACTGAAGGGAGTTATTTTTTAACCCTTTTTAACATCAAGCAAGTCACATAAGTAACAGTCGTGTGCCCAGTCTATTCTCTGCTATATGCCGACCTAAAACGTACACTTTTCACAATGTTGAAGCAGTCTATTCAAATCATTAAGATATTACGTGCCGCTGAGATATATGCATATTTGCGATCTTTTGATCATTTCTATATATTGCACAGCCCAAAAACAAAATATATAAACAAAACAAAAAATTCTGCCAAAATCGCTATTTTTGGTTTTGGGCTAAAATGTTTTTGGAGGGCAGAAACCAATGACCGAGCCAGGGATTTAATTGTTCAGTGTCTGTTTCGATGAGATAAACATGCTGTGTGGACACTAGCTCCATGAGTATACTAGCTCTGCATTGACCATTTTAATCAATAATGATAAGGTTTCTTAAATCCAAAATCTTTCAGTCTGTACTGTTTTCAGTTGTGTGAACAAAACTTCACTAAACATTTGTAGTGTGGCTGCCATCCAATAATAACAATATGCTTAGTGCTCTGTTGTATTGTTGTAGCTTTTTCCTTTTAATATAAAGTTCTCAACTTCTAAAAATTCTGTTTTAAGAAATTCAAACAAATCTTGTTCTGCCGCACTTAAAGGGATAGTTCGCCCAGAAATGAAAATTCTGTCATCATTTACTCACTCTCAAGTTGTTCCAAACCTGTATGAATTTCTTTGTTTTAGCTGAACACAAAAGAAGATATTTTGAAGAATGTTTGTAAAAAAGCAGATAGAACAACCATTGACTACCATAGTAGGGGGGAAAAAATACTATGGTAGTCAATGGTTACTCTATCTGCTTTGTTACAAACATTCTTCAAGATATCTTCTTTTGTGTTCAGCAGAACAAAGAAACTCATACAGGTTTGGAACAACTTGAGGGTGAGTAAATGATAGGAATGTGACGGTGAGGAAATTTTCCAACCGGTTAATTAACGCGTGACAACACCGGTAATACGGGTATCAATGACTGGGCTTTTAAATTATATTTAACCGAAAGTAACATGCACACCTGCACATTTTAGATTTGGTTTTGAATTGGCGCCAATTCGGGTGCGGGCTGCTTGAATTGTGGGTTCATTAGCCTATTATTCTTCATGAAAAACACAAAAACAACATAGTACAAACATTTCACTTTGAAACCAAAGATTCCGCTATCATCTTAGTCAGCTCTTCGCGCTTGCTCAGATGAATGAAATCTGATACCTGCTGCGTTTGTGCTGCAACATTCGTTCGGATTATGCTTTAAGCAGACACATTCAATTTGTACTGTCTGTCCTCTAACTAAACCAAATTATTTTATAAGTATTAAAAAAAAATCTAAACTATTGTAGCAAGCCTAATAAATGACAGAATTGTAATTTTTGAGTGAACTATCGCTTTAAATACGGCGTGACAGATTACTGTTGCCCCCTCAATTTAAGCGACAACATGGATAAAGCATGCGTGAACAATCATCTCATCTCCTCTTTACTACTAGTTACAGCATTAAATAAACATATATGAACATCAGAAGGTAAGTTGAAAAATACATTACATTTTATCGAAAACAAACCTTGTCCTGTGTCATGTAATTGCTCAGTGTTTCAACAAGGGTGATACCTCAATAAAACAGCTTATAGAGTCACTCAATGTCACATTTAACTCAAGAAATCTAGCCAATATCCATAAACCCAGATAACTAGAAAAAATAACCGTAGAGGAGAGCATTTTGCTCTGCTGTAGAACCCGCTTCGGGCAGCTCATTATTGGCCAGCTGCCGCGTCAGCATCACACGTATGTGTTGCGATGTTCACGTGAACAGTGTCAGCCAATGGTGAGCTGGCGTTCTGACACAGAACCCTGAAAGCGCAGCACTGGAAGACTGACACAGACGAGAAGAAACTCAAAGATACGGTTAAAAAAAAAACAACAGCAATATTGTGAAATAGTACCATTTAGATTAACATTACAATTTAGATTCATATTTCAATACACTGTAAAATGTTACATGAAAAACAATGTATGTAAAATGCGATGGCAAAGCTAAGCGTTGTCTTCAATCTTCAGTGTCACATGATCCTTAAGATTCTTTAAATAGAAAGCATTTATATTAAAAAAAACATTTATATTTTGAATTGAAATCAAAAAGAAAGTTTGAAAAAAACAGTTATATTTTAAATAGAAATGTTTAAATAAATGTAACATTTTAAATGTCTTTACTGTGACTTATGATCAATATAATTCATCCTTGCCATTTATTTTTATGGGATGAGCGTAAATGGTATAATGCTGTGTAGTGCCAGCCAAGTGACAAAAATCGTTGTGTTGAAAATATATTTCTATATTTAAAAGTGATCCACATGAAACGGACAGATTTAGATTGTGATTTTTGCAGTATCACATGATGAGAAAACTCTAAATGTGGTCCACATTCAGCTGCAGTGTGAATGTAGTGTGAAAGAGCTGACATTTGAGGATGTTGCCATAGCTGGTTCAAACCTTGTTGAAACCTGGGATTGCTGCTGCATAGCTGCTATTGCAGCTTTTCCTCGAAAGTTTTCAGTTTCATTCATCTCAATATACTGTATCTTCACTTGATGCAGAATCAGATAATCAAAGCAAAACTCAAATTGAAACGGAGTCTTTGGCAGCCTCATGTGATCAAGAGTGGAACTGCATGAAAATGCAAAACAAGATGAAACTTGAAAACAAAGTAATTCCAAATAAAAGACCCGGATTTAGAAATGCGGTAGCATGTCAGGCATCTAATTCTCTTAGTTTGGTCCCATAAAATGTAAAATACTTAGTAAAACAGGTGATCCTGCCTCAATTCGCTATCCATAAAGATGTAGCAAGTTTCCTCATTGCAACAGCGTCCAGTCACTCTTCACCTGTTCATCATCTAACTTCTACACTCCAGTGACTCTTTGAGCAGATGGGTGGGCTGATAATGAGGGTTGCCAGGCAACATTTTGAAGGGCTCTCACAAGAAAGTTCCACCTCACAGGAAACAGAGCTAAGGTAGAGAGGAAGGAGTCATCTGCCCAACCAGACAATGTCTGAGCACTCCTGATGTCCTCATTTCAGTCTCGAGTTAAACACTGGCATATAAATGTAATCAATATGCTAAATTTATGCAAGAGACCACAGCAGTACAATGACTATTAAAGGGACAGAGTTAATTTGATAGTTAGCTAGAAGAATAATTGGATAGTTGAAGAACTGGAATTGAGAATTTGGCTTAGTACAAAGAAATAACATTTTTAGTAGCACTTTTCTCTTGATTTTGGAGTGAAACATGACATTTCATTTCATTTCAAACACAAGATTAACCATTTGGGCTTTTGTCTAATTTTGGGAATGGGGTTGGAACTCACAATCTTTTGGTAGAAGATAAGATCCAGTATAAACAATCCTGACACTGAGTATAAAAAAGCCAAATACTCCAACAAGACAGCAGAGTGCTGTAGATTATAGATGCATGAGGCTGTGGGTGTGTAAATCTTGTGTTAGTTTCCTTCAGTTCTGTCTGGCGAATGACACTCGGCTCCTTGAAGAAGAGTTTAGAGTACATGAATCAGTGCGCTAGCCTGAAAACACCTCTACAGAAGTCAAACGATCAAAACCATAAATATGAATGGTGCTACCAAGCTTCATCCAGAAGAATAAAACAACCCTATTGAGCAGAATGACAGACCCATACAAGACTTTCAACACTGAACACTTTACTCGATGCGGTTTAGACATGGCAAGAGAACAACATTCTGGACAGTGGTAAAATTATACCGCACTTGAAATATTTACTAACTTTGTGAGCATCCTCAGTGAAAACCTGCCTTGAAGAAAAAAATGAGAAAAAAAACCTGCTCAGTATGCAGGAGAAATTCCTTCAATCTCATTAGTGCACAAGAGAGAACACTGTGAAGCAGCTTCACATGACCTTCGACTCAATGGTTTCCCAGAGAACAGGTGTCTACCAATGTCTGTGTGCTAGTTCTCTCTCACACACACACACACCAACACTAGTCATAATTAGTCAGGTATGTGAAATGGAAGCTTGTCACATGTCTGTGTGTATTAGACCCAATTAATTTATAAACAATTTTAAGTACCTTTCAATAACCTTTCAATAAATACATTAATGTATGGTTCAATGTTTGAACCAGTAGGTGCACACGGGTCCTCCAGTATCCAACCTCCAGGCTTCACTTTGAGCATGCAACCGTCCGGATGTTAAATTATGTACTTTTTCGCTGCTAGAGGTCACCTATTTACAACAAAGGCGTAGCTTGATGATACAGAGATTGTCGTCTTTACCTCACAGCCGGTGGAAAAGTATCAGGACGGGACTCGGGTAGAAATCGTACATGGATGTGATTATTAACGTTAGTGAAATTCAAACAATACGATTAAACATACTGAGCAATATTAGTTTTAGTTCTATAAAAGTATCCAAAAAGTTTGTCTAATAAAACATATAATATAGGCTATTAAAGCATTTACATTTTACATTTACGTTTATGCATTTGGCTGACGCTTTTATCCAAAGCGACTTACATTGTGTTTTTAAAGTACACATTTTACATTTTTTTTGTCAATTGTCAATTCTTGCTTTCCCTGGGAAATGGGAATCGAACCCATGACCTTGACGTTGTAAGCACCACACTCTACTGGTTGAGCTAGAGGAAAGCCTGTACCTCAACCAGTAGAGCTGGAGCACTGGTGTCCACTGGATTTGTGGATGTGTTCTCTGGATTTGAAACATCTGGGATAACGTAAGTACACAGGTCAACACAATATATAACACTGTTCTAGTGGTTTTTGGACATTTAAATAAAAAAATCTTACATATTGTGCCTTTAAGTCTCTTTTCTCCACACTGCAAGATAGTGAAAATGGACTCGGAGAACAAACAGAAATAAAATTAACCACAAAAAAAATTAAATTGGAGTGATTTGCAGTATTCATTAAATGATAGAATCTCACCTGTGCACTTGTGTGGGAGAAAACATCCCATCTGAAGATGGGAAGATTACAGATTTCAGACACTGATCACAAAGATGTAGTTTCTTTCCTAAAAGAACATGTTTACTTGGCAAGGTCTTGTTAGTTCTTCAACTGATATGTAAACAAAATTTTTTTAGAAATAGATCCATAAAAAGCGGACTAACTATATCAAAACTGCTGCTGAAACAAATACAAGTGCATTTGAAACATTTTCATCTGAAAATGTGAAACTATAAGAAAATAGGGTAAGAAACCCTATAAGAAAAACTATAAACCTTAAAAAAAAAAAAACGCTTGTTTTTGTAGAAACATGTTACGCATGTGATTCTTGGAGCTCGGCGCAGAAGCTTTCATGACACGATGTCAGCTCTCAATGATGCGTCTTAAACCCACACACCCACGGCGGTAATTCACAGCTCTACATACGACGCCTGTACCTCGACATGCCAACGAGCCAAACGCAGCTTCCCTGACAGTGCGACAGTCCGCCTACACATGCGTGTGCAGGAACAGGTTAAATTAATGAGCCCTGCTGTCAAATCAGTCACATCCACACAGCTGGCATTCCTGTTCATGAAATGAATCTCAATGCAATGAGAACTTATGATTTGAGATTCATATAAAAACTACACAAAAATCTACACTATAACTCAATAGATTTACCATTGTATTTTTTGTTATTATAAAAGTTTCATGGGCTGTATTGTAAAAAAAAAAAAAAAAAAATTTTTTTTAAAAGTTTATTAAAAGGTGCAGCAAGCAATTTCTGAGAAACAGTGTTGACTACTTGAAATCAACACCCAAACAAACACACCCTACTTCATTACTCCACCCCTAAAATAACAAACACACTATGCAACACACACAGTCAATGAATAACAGCTAATGCTCCAGCTCCAAAAAGCTTTTCTAATATTAACTTGGGTCATAATTCTTGTCTGATTGTAACAATTCGTCTTCCAATTATATTCCTCTGACCTTTTCCTCTTTGGCAATATCTCAGCTATGTCTCTTTCAACTATCTTTCTACAAATGTCGCGCTTGCTTGCTCTCTCGCTCTCCTCCCCTATCAAGTTGGACATACACCCCTATTGCTGATGGGCTGCAAGAGTGTCTTGGTGCTCGGTGGATCGGTCTAATCCGCTTTGATTCGGTATTTCTCCACATTTCTTAAGTCAGTCACACAGACAGCTGGCCTGACAAGCCAGACCCACACAAGATGTTTGGTCTGGAAACTCACCATAGACAGGACTCAATCCGAGGGGCGGGATAAACGGTTGTCTTTCAAACTCCCTCTGGACACAATAGGATAGCGCTACACCAACCAGAGCAACGAAGGTGAAACAGAGCTTGTTGATAGATTAAACATTCGCCGTATCCGGTCAGCAAAACTCCGAATGACTTCAGTGCCGTTCTTTGTTCTTTTCTCAGAGAAAAGTTTAACTCAAGTTTTCCAGAGTCGCAGTCAAAGCTGATTCAAAAGGCCGCCGTTCGCCAGTTTCTGTGTTTACTAGAAGCACGCAAATGCAACTCGGCCGTCGTCATTATGGCCCGCCCACCGACTCTATACACAATGTGATTGGCCCAGCAAGAGTTAGGCGATAACAGCTCAAAAGGGTATTAAGAGTTGCTAGACGACACTCGCGGGCAGATTAGATTTGCTGCCGCTAGGTTGCGTCTAGATTTCTAGGCTAACAAACAGCATGAGTAAATGACTGAATGTGATTTATTTTTGGGGAGGGGTGAACTAACATTTAAAGAACATTCTTGCAACTTTGTCTTTCTCCAAAAGGTTAGTAATATTGTTATTAATAACTTCAGGTTTTGTTCATGGCTTGGAGTTAGTGATATTGTTATTAATAACTTCAGGTTTTGTTCATGGCTTGGAGTTAGTGATATTGTTATTAATAACTTCAGGTTTTGTTCATGGCTTGGAGGATTTTTTTAAAATTATTATTATACAATTAATAAATATATAAAACCTTTGACTTGACTGTTCTTAAACTCAGAAATGGCCAGTCTATTCAGTGATTATGCACAAACATGGTTATAAAAAAAGAACATTTTTAATTTGTGGTTGGTACAGCATCAGAAAGCAATTTGCATCACTGTTGCTTTCACATTGACATTCAGTCCAGGGTAGCACTCAATACCCCAGAGGATTGGGGTGTTCACACAAGGCGTGTTTATCCTTTCAAACGGCCAGATTGAGGGATATAACTCAGCGGAACAGGACACAGAGGTCTTGAGATGTGTTAGGCACGTTTTTAAAACAAGCTGTTTTAGCAACGCAAAATGTTGAAGCCACTGAAGCACAATGCAGCAGCCCAAGAAATCAGTCTGATGCATATAAATAGGTTAACAATTTAGAAACAGAATGGACACCCACCCAGCATAGACAAAACGACCCAAAATCAAACTGGTTCTCTAGTAAAGAAGCAAGTATAAGAAAGTACATAGAAGCTGTTTTAGTGTACTGTTAAAACAAGAATAAAGGACCTGTCTATGTATTGTACTGACTCAGATCAAAGAATTGGACACGCATCTACACAAGTTTGATCTCACTCTCTTAGTTTGGCGCTACAAAAACATACCACAGTAAAGCAGACAGTGGAACAGACAGAGCTGTGCCATATGACTGTGTGGTGTTGTGTCCCAAGAAAGGGCATACATAATGAGACGTGCGTATGAAACATTCAGAGCGCTCTTCCTGTGATGTAGCTGCTTTAGGCTCCGAGCCTGACAGATGGTGCCAGTCAGATGATCCCAGAGCGGGAAAGTGCCAGTGCTTTCCTGCTCTCACCTGGGAATGTGGGGAAAGTGGGCGTGTGTGCGTCTTGGCCTACCTAACTGAAATCTACACTTTACAACTGTCATATAGAGGGCAGGGTAAGATGTGCCACTTTACACTTAAGCTGTACTCAAGTAGAAATTATGTAATGCTAATGTTTTTTTCTATTATCTACATTTAGAAGAGGAGCATGAAACAAAACTAAATTTAAAAATGTAAAAAGTTGTAAATGTAAAAAAATGGTGTATGAGTAGTGTCAGGTCAAGGCATAATATGAACAGGAGATAGAGAGTGGTGCATTTAAATGATTATAAATAACCATAAAAAAGCACAAGGTCTTAATATATTATCCCAGAAAAATGCTTAATATTTAGAATATGAAAACAATTTGTATTAGTAGTTGTACTAACATTTTGTACTTTTGTAGATTGTACATTCTACCTGCATTTGAAAGCAAAGCTTCCGAACACTATAAACTAGTAGTATATAATTGAAAATGTACGCGTTTATCCGGAGGTATCATGCAGTCAGCCGGATCCAGGCCGCATCCAGATCAGATGGTGGACCTGCCCCCAGACATGACCAGCACATCCCTGAAGTGTCTGCTGAGACCGTGTCAATTGGTGTCTCCTCTGATATTTCCTCACGACACATCATCCTCAATAAACCCGTCTCTGGCGTGATGACTCTGATTTTTTTAAATATTTGAGGCTTGCTCAGTTGAGGACACTAAAATTTAGGTTTCACATAAATATCCAAATAAAGTGAATTACTAAATTAACTGTATCAACTATATTACTGATCAGCCCACATTGTCGCTATATGATAAATTGAAATGAGCTGATGACATCACCGTTTTCTCCAGAGCGACTGTACAGCCAAATCAAATTTTGTTGCAATATTTTTCTGATTGACACAGTGAAGCTGCTTTTAAACAATCAGCATTGTAAAAGTGCTCTCTCTCTCTCTCTCTCTCTCTCTCTCTCTCTCTCTCTCTCTCTCTCTCTCTCTCTCTCTCTCTCTCTCTCTCTCTCTCTATATATATATATATACATACACATATATATATATATATATATATATATATATATATATATATATATATATATACATACATACATACATACATACATACATACATACATACATACATACATACATACATACATACATACATACATACATACATACATACATACATACATACATACATACATACATACATACATACATACATACATACATACATACATACATACATACATACATACATACATACATACATACATACATACATACATACATACATACATACATACATACATACATATATATATATATATATATATATATATATATATATATATATAAAGTTGACGGTGAAAAAAACAGGACTTTCCCCTTTTAAATTATATCGTGACACAACAAATGTGTATGTGTATACTAGATTAAAAGGACACAATTTACCCCACTCTAGACTTCTTGCCCCTCAAACGACAGGTGGTACACAATTCAAATGAAGCACATGACTAAAAGATTCGTTTCAAATGCAAATAAACATTAGCATTTGCATTTTCAACAATAACAGCAGGAAATAATTTAGAGTAGAACATCATTTTATCCACTGGGTTACAACTGAATCAGGAAAAGTAGACTATGGTATCATTAGACTAAGAACACTTGAAAAAGTAAATAGGGTCACTTTCTTTCTTTTTGTCTTCGATAGCTAATTGCCTATTTTAAGGCCATTTCTGATGTCAAAGCTGACAGGAGTCACAGTCCTTTTCCCAATTTTCAATCTCAGAATTCAATGCCAAAGACTGCAGAAATATCCTGCAAATAAAGTAAATCAAGTACATCTAACATGACTTCTCCAGTGTAAATAACAGTAAATAACAGTAAATAACAGGAAGGCAGCAAGTGTTTCATGCCTCTGTAAACACAAGACTGAGACCAAAAAAAGTAGAGCTTTTGATGGCGCAATAGCTTTTTGAAATTAGAGAGCGATTAGGCCTACTTCTTACTCCACTTGACGACAACACAGGCTTAACATCAGCTTACCAGACACAACAAGTCCATTTCATCTTCCCTTCTTTGAAGAGCATCTGTGAACCCACACAGGCCGTTTAACTCGATTGGCACTTAATGTGGCTGTCTGATGCGGGTCTTCAAATAACTGTACCGCTGCCGCCCTTTGCCAAGTGTGTATCTCTTCAAGACACTGCTAGTCTATATGACTCGATATTGTGTAGACAAGCTAACTTTTTTTTTTTAGCTGAATGTCTCCTCTTCTCAAACACACATCAATTGCTGTATTCCTACTGGTTTGTCATCAGACAGCTGTCGTAGAAGTAGTTGCAGTGCAGGACTGTGACCTAAAACGACACTGCAAGAACTTCAGAGGATAGTAGGATTCAAAGCTAATTAATCGGCTGTCGTTAAAATTCCCAAAATTAGTCTCAGACAGCAACAGCTTTAAAGAGAAAAATTGAGTGAAAGCAGCTTGTTTTAGCCCCACTGAAATTAAATTGTATCTATAGCGTTGCAGACTTTAAAATCATCAATTTACTCCCAATGATTCCAGATATATATATAAATCAAATTAACTCATGTTTAATTTATGCGCTAATTTAAGGAATGCCTTTTGGGCATTTTCTTACAGCTTGTTCATTTTTCAGATTGTTTATACACTGCCTGATTCAATAGTCTGTTTGAATCTATAAAACCCATGGCTAGGGTTCAGCACAGATCTGAAGAGGCTCACGGTTCACATAACAGCCTTGAGTTAATTACACCTTATATATTACATAAACCATGAACGTCGAACACAAGGGAACAACTGACACTCACCAGCTTTCTGCATAATTAACCATTTCTCTAAAGCACAAAAAGTCCGTCAACTTTGAGCAGATAGCTGGGAGTTACTTTTGGAGAGGGGAAAAAAAATTAAAATCACAAGACAGGAGACCATT
Source organism: Pseudorasbora parva (assembly GCF_024679245.1). Taxonomy (NCBI): domain Eukaryota; kingdom Metazoa; phylum Chordata; class Actinopteri; order Cypriniformes; family Gobionidae; genus Pseudorasbora; species Pseudorasbora parva. Next base: position 36,847,660 of record NC_090175.1, on the reverse strand, counting down.
TGAAAATGGAACTGAGTGAGCATTGTGAACCCAAACTCAGTAGTCAGCAGAAAAAGGCAAAAAGATATATATATATATATATATATATATATATATATATATATATATATATATATATATATATATATATATACAGTCTTGTTCAAAATAATAGCAGTACAATGTGACTAACCAGAATAATCAAGGTTTTTCATATTTTTTATTGCTACGTGGCAAACAAGTTACCAGTAGGTTCAGTAGATTCTCAGAAAACAAATGAGACCCAGCATTCATGATATGCACGCTCTTAAGGCTGTGCAATTGGGCAATTAGTTGAATTAGTTGAAAGGGGTGTGTTCAAAAAAATAGCAGTGTGGCATTCAATCACTGAGGTCATCAATTTTGTGAAGAAACAGGTGTGAATCAGGTGGCCCCTATTTAAGCATGAAGCCAACACTTGTTGAACATGCATTTGAAAGCTGAGGAAAATGGGTCGTTCAAGACATTGTTCAGAAGAACAGCGTACTTTGATTAAAAAGTTGATTAGAGAGGGGAAAACCTATAAAGAGGTGCAAAAAATGATAGGCTGTTCAGCTAAAATTATCTCCAATGCCTTAAAATGGAGAGCAAAACCAGAGAGACGTGGAAGAAAACGGAAGACAACCATCAAAATGGATAGAAGAATAACCAGAATGGCAAAGGCTCAGCCAATGATCACCTCCAGGATGATCAAAGACAGTCTGGAGTTACCTGTAAGTACTGTGACAGTTAGAAGACGTCTGTGTGAAGCTAATCTATTTTCAAGAATCCCCCGCAAAGTCCCTCTGTTAAAAAAAAGGCATGTGCAGAAGAGGTTACAATTTGCCAAAGAACACATCAACTGGCCTAAAGAGAAATGGAGGAACATTTTGTGGACTGATGAGAGTAAAATTGTTCTTTTTGGGTCCAAGGGCCACAGGCAGTTTGTGAGACGACCCCCAAACTCTGAAATCAAGCCACAGTACACAGTGAAGACAGTGAAGCATGGAGGTGCAAGCATCATGATATGGGCATGTTTCTCCTACTATGGTGTTGGGCCTATTTATCGCATACCAGGGATCATGGATCAGTTTGCATATGTTAAAATACTTGAAGAGGTCATGTTGCCCTATGCTGAAGAGGACATGCCCTTGAAACGGTTGTTTCAACAAGACAATGACCCAAAACACACTAGTAAACGGGCAAAGTCTTGGTTCCAAACCAACAAAATTAATGTTATGAAGTGGCCAGCCCAATCTCCAGACCTTAATCCAATTGAGAACTTGTGGAGTGATATCAAAAATGCTGTTTCTGAAGCAAAACCAAGAAATGTGAATGAATTGTGGAATGTTGTTAAAGAATCATGGAGTGGAATAACAGCTGAGAGGTGCCACAAGTTGGTTGACTCCATGCCACACAGATGTCAAGCAGTTTTAAAAAACTGTGGTCATACAACTAAATATTAGTTTAGTGATTCACAGGATTGCTAAATCCCAGAAAAAAATAGTTTTGAGTTTGTACAGTCAAAGGTAGACACTGCTATTTTTTTGAACACACCCCTTTCAACTAATTGCCCAATTGCACAGCCTTAAGAGCGTGCATATCATGAATGCTGGGTCTCATTTGTTTTCTGACAATCTACTGAACCTACTGGTAACTTGTTTGCCACGTAGCAATAAAAAATATACTAAAAACCTTGATTATTCTGGTTAGTCACATTGTACTGCTATTATTTTGAACAAGACTGTATATATATAGTTGTCACCATTAACGTGATTAATTAAAGGTCCTTAACACATTAAAATAATGTTAATAAATTACAGAAGTACATGAAGCTGCATCATTAACGTAATTTTTTAATGAAGTTAGATGATCTTTTAGAAGTCAAGAGTTTATCACAATCACACTGAGTATCTACAGCACCTGCAACCCTGGGAGGAGGAAATAACCAATTCTCTAACTCTTGAACTCAATTTTGCTTCTCTGTTTGTGATCAGGCCATTTTAAACCGTTAAACTCTAGAAAACGTTTTCAGTGATCTGGTAATCGAAATCGCACAGAACAAGCTAAAGTAAAGAAGGCTAGGTTGATTACGTCAAACATATCAGAGAATAGAGACTCACATTGTGCTTTTAGTGAACCATTCATTCCAGTGAGTGCTTAGCTTTAAAACATGAGCTCTGTCATATTCTGCGATTGTTTCTGAAGAGCGCAATTTCGGTGACATACTGGAGTCGTACAGTCATACACTATGAATTATGTAGTGTTTTTTTTTTTTTTTTTTTACATGGGTGCTTAGGTGTGTATAAATGTATTATAACCGAATTATATGGACTTCTTATATTTGGTTATTTAATTGGTGTCATTTTGGAGTCTCCAATGATCCTTGAAAGCTTGCAGAAAACACAGTTTTGTGAGAATCACTATTCAATTTCATGATAAGTCTGTAAAAAATATCCAGGTCTCCAATTGAAAATGTTCTAGTGACTGATCACATCTAAATCATCTAAATTTCTCAGTTGGCCAAATTGAATTTCTGTGAATTAAATCGAATCAATTCACAGAAATTTAATTTGGCAAACTGAAAAATTTAGATATGATCAGTCACTAGAACATTTTCAATTGGAGACTTTTTTTTTTTTACAATGTGTGTGTGTGTGTGTGTGTGTGTGTGTGTGTGTGTGTGTGTGTGTGTGTGTGTGTGTGTGTGTGTGTGTGTGTGTGTGTGTGTGTGTGTGTGTGTGTGTGTGTGTGTGTGTGTGTGTGTGTGTGTGTGTGTGTGTACACACATACACATTGTAAAATATGAAAAAATAAAATAAAATAAAAAAAGTCTCCAATTGAAAATGTTCTAGTGACTGATATATAATATGATATATATAAAACAAGGTCAGGTTTATTTTGGAGCCTGCCTACATCTGTCAAAAGGAATGGCAAACATTTTAAAGCACTAATAAGACAGCCATTTCAACACAGGTGCTCAAACTTTTTTTAACCAGCTAAGTAATTTCCAAAATGCAAAGTCACTTGTTAAAGACAAGCTTTCAAGGCTAGTTTTCTCAATGAACTACCAAAACAAATCATGTCTGTGATTAAAAACAAAACTACTGTTCATTGTGTTTGTACATTTTTTACATTTGAAATTAAATGTGGGTATTGATTAATTCTATTTTAAATATGGGTATTGAATCTGTTTTAACTAACATCTAACCTAACTAACATCTATGATTTTACTCCGTATTTAAAAATGAAAGGAGTCTTTACAACTGTTGAGTCTTTCAGAGTGACAAACTCCACTTTTAAATAGGCAGTCTGGAGATCTTTGAAAATGTGGCTAATCAGGAACCAAACAACAAAGCAAGACAAGGTCATATTTCACCTCTTACCATTAAAAGTTTATGTGGAACTGCTTCAAAGTTCATTTATTCAGTCCTGCTAAATTCAAACTTGAGGTCAAGACTCTGACTTTAGGCACTGACGTCAGATGAGAAAATGGCACAGAAGTACTGCGTTTCACTTTTTTTTCTGTTCTCTAACACTGCATGAGGGAATTCAATCATTAGTGAGCTTAACGCAAACACTATCAGTTACAGCGTATTGCTTTTGACTACAAATTTGACATTAAAACCCAGAGTTACTTCTATCACAGCCTTTTCAAGAGCTCAGCATGAGCATACTATGAAAAGTCCTGAATGCATAATTCCTAAACACGCTGGAAGAACATTTCCTCAAGAAAAATATTTTATAATGACCTCTTTTATAAAGGTTCAGCATTATTGATGTTTTTAATCAAATCTTGTTCTAGCCAAGAGTAGACACCGAGCCACAGACGTGCTCTGTACTATTGAGTCATTATCCGGCCTCCTTTACATTGCAGGTCTTAATGTCCAATTCTGAATCGCTGACTATATCAGTTTTTGTTTAGTTTTTTTTACAACCAGCTTACATCTTTTAAAAGTGACCCATATAACTGATATCTACATTTACACTATACACTTGGCAAAACAACCCAAGTACTGACCTGGAAATCTTAGTTTGAAAAGGAAGTAAAAACAGCGTAATATGTAATGGACAGAGATTAAATGATAAGATTTTGCTTTCTGCACCATGTTTAAAAGGTCATCAAAGGTCTTTTAAGGTGGAGAAAAAAGAAAAAAGTGTGCTTGTTGCAAGCTGGGCGAATGTAGCAGTGATCACTGCTGTAATTGCTGTGGTTGGTATCCATCTGAGTTTTTACGACTCGCATTGACGGGAATATCCCAACTGTCGGCTTGCATAGCAGGCAGACGCAAATGCACATATCCGACTTGTATCAGATTTATTTCCACATATCAATGAGGCCTGAAACTGATCTGAGAATATTGGAATCCATGCGCATTTCCCCTGCTTTCACATTCATGGGTCATATCCGATCTGTGCCACATGGGAGGGAAAAATCATAATTGGGTGACCTGGAAAATATACTGTAAATGTCACACTAGACCAAAACAATACAGTAAAGATGCTTTGGTCACACTTTAGTTCAGGGTCAAATTCTCACTATTAACTACGACTTTTGCCTCAAACTCCTAATTTACTGATTATTATTAGTAAGTAAATTGTTGTGGTTAAGTTTAGGTATGGGGTAGAATTAATAGATGTAGAAAAAAGCCTTTCAGAATTGGGTAATAATTATGTACTTTATAGGTATAAACAGCCAATATCCTTGTAATATGCATGGTAATAAGCAGCTAGTTCATATTGAGAATTGTACTCTAAACTTGTTAGTGTTACCAATTTTTTTCACAATTACTTCAAATTCCATTACTAATCAGTTGGTGGACTAGTCAACTACGTTGTAGGTATGTAGTACTTTTGCAGTATAATATCCAAAAACCACTAGGCCAGTGTTATATATTTTGTTCAGTTGAGTTCTTACAATATCCCAAATGTTTCCAACTATTTGTAAATTGTGAGAAAATTGCTATTTTTAACAAGGAGCCTGGCGTTTGAGGGAGTCGCCTGTCAATTGCATCATATCTGTTACCCCCGGTTTCTGGTTTTATTTGGCAGAAACGCTTTACTCTTAGCAGTGTGCAACAAGTGTCACAGCAGCCGCAGAGCGAACGCACAGAGTAAGGTCAAAACATCATTTTCAACACACTTAAATGTATCTCATATAATAAACAGAGATGCATCACCGGAAATGGCGCTGGCGAATGTGTCTGGTCATAATAAAAATCCCGCTGCTCGCAAGGCTCCAGCGGCTTTGCTCAGCTCCCACAACACTCTGTCCGATTTTTAACTTGCCATCATAAAAATGCAACACTCATGGTATAAGATACTCAAAAACAAAAATACATACATCATAATGCAATAGCCAACCATGTAATTTATATTAAAATAAAATTAATTTAAGGATAACTTCTAGAGAGGTTTGACTGATCAGACAGACAGACACCTTGTAATGGACCCCATACCTAAAATATAAAGGCAGTTATATTTGCATGACCCATGTATACTAAAAAAAGAAAAGAAAATAATTGCAATTCAAATAAGGCCACCTATTACAATCAATTTGTTAAAACTGACAAATCATTTCCTTTTGTTAATCTAATGAGCAACAGAATGTGCACTGTAATGATCAACTAATGTTAATTCAGAACCATATAACAGCAGCAGCATAAAATTAAACCAGTAAAATGTAAAATAATGATCATTTATTAATAAATTCAAGTTAACACAATTTTATCAAGCTGCAATGCATGCTAGGAACTTTGCGCAACGTAACATTGTTTTAGATTCCTGTTTTTACATAAGTACTTTTTGCAGTTTACTTGCATTGTATTTACATTTTTATTAATTTTATAATTTTTTTATGCTAAAATATAATCTGGAAATTATTTACAAAATGAAATTTAACTTTGTGACTTTACCTTAAATGTATTACCCAATAATAAACTATACATATATATTACTATACAATAATTGCTTAATATAAATATTTCCAGCAAGCATTTCAAATGAAATGTTTAATCATCATCATCATCATCATCATCATCATCATCATCATCATCATTATCATCATCACATCTTCTCTCCAAACTTTTCTGTGGAGCCAATAGCACCCTCTTGCTGCCCCCTAGTGTGGCCAGAGACTAGTTTGAAACCCAATGTGCTTTCAGCTTAAGCACAGCCTACTGTCAACAGGCTCATTAAAATTACCTCTATGAAAAAACAGTTCTAATACAAATCTAATACTTAGCAAGGTCAGCTAGTCGACCATTTTGACCCTATCCCTAGTATACAGAAGGAGCCAATATGTTGTTAAAAAAAACCCTTCCAAAACATTGACGTCTTTTTGAAAAGGCACACTCCAGAACATCACTGTTCTGCAAACTTCAACCCTGCAGTGACTGCCTCGATCAGATAAACAGTGTTCTCATCCAAAACACAGCGCTTTCAAAAGCCAGATGATACACTCTCCGCACACAGATGTGATAAGATGTTCTCTGGAGATTCACTCACCAGTAACAGTGCGACCTTCTTCATACTGCGATTCCCCATGGCAGCTCGGAGAGAAACAAACGGTTTAAGGATTTGCGGGTCGCCTTCTGTCAGTGCGATGACAAGCGTGTCGACATCATGAGGATGAGGAGGGTCTGTGCGCTCTTGCGTTCCCTCCCCTCGCTCTTCCCTATCGCCGCTCATTTGCATTTCCTCTTTGCTCAAAAACAGACCCAATTTCTCTATTTTGTTTCAAGCTGACTAATAAAATGAAATGAAACTGCTTGTGTATACAACATGGCTTGCCAAAAATCACATGTTACTGGAGTGAATGTTTATGGCCTTGAATGTTTATATTTGATGATCAACCACTGCAGCCAAAAAAACTGGGCCAGTCGTCTCAGATCCACAGACACATGTATCATTAATTATGGTGATTGCAGAATGACAACCATTGGCTTGAAAGCCAGCCTCTGCGACGTTCCTTATGACCAATCAGACTCGAATTAAAGCTTACTTGCGTCCGACCCCATAAACATCAAAACACATCTCCATACAGTTGTTGAATTTGCCAGTCTGTGCAAACTAAGCATAGAGGAACAACCAAAGTCAAAAACACTTTGCTACACTATCAGAAAAAAGGTACATTATTGTCACTGGGGCGGTACCCAAAGGTAAAAAAAAGAAAAGGTACTAATACACACTCTTAAAGTACTGATATGTACCTTTTGAGGTACTAGGGGGGAGTAAGGTACAAAGATGTACCTTTTCCCTTTTGTACCTTAGGTTACCGCCCCAGTGACAGCACTGTACCTTTTTCCTGAGAGTGTTTGAAGGTCAATGACAAGTAATAACAGGCAGCTTGCTGCATAGCACCAGCCTGCTGTTTAAAATCTCAGAACATGGACGAGTCCAGACATGACTTTTTCAACAGAACACTATAAAGTAGCCAATATGACCAAGATGATATCTGGAACCATCAGTGTGAGTACATGATAAGATTTGCAATTTTAACTGAATCATTCCTTTAACTCAGGGTTTCCCAAACTGGGGTTTTGGGAGGGAACTGCAGGGAGTTTGAGAGTTGACAAAAAGCTAATCATTATTTTTATTTTTTTTAAGTCAAATTAAACTAAATAAAAAGTGCTGCAAAGGTAACCTGAATAATCACAGTATGGTTTAGTGTAATAATCAAAATGCGATTTAGTCGGATGAGCTGTTCATTTACACTCAAGAAGCTCATGATCCGGTGATCTCAGTATTTTAAAGCGTATCGGTTTACAGTAAATGCTGCTCTGCATGAACTCCATCTTTAGGAATGCAATTTACACCAGGTTCACCACATTTTTAAACTTGCCAACTAAACACAGACTTACATAGTCTTTCAAAATAAAAGTTATAGGGTTTAACATCTGAAAATGAATAATTTAAGACACATTAGTACCGTCACCTGTAATGTAAATTATTCTTATAATCTTCAAATATGATTTTTAAAGTACAATTGTAGCATTTCACTAATTATAAATGCCATTTTAGAAATAGTTAAAAAATAATACAAATAAAAAAGCAATAAAGAATGTTTTATAACCCCCCAAAAATATTTTGCCGGCCATTTAAGAAGCTACAAAAGACGTTTTGTTATGAGATAAAATGTTTATCTCATATTGTTTATCTCAAATACAAAATAGTATTGAGCAGCCTTACACTGTACAATCTTTTTCAAATAAAATAACAATTAAATATTGTATTTGTTTACTTGGATGTCAATGACTGACATCAGAGAACCAGGAACATGAGAATGTGTAAAATGTTATGAGTACAAATTTTTTTTACATCACAGGTGTTCAGCTGGAAAAAAGGGGGAAATCCCAGCTTTAACTTCCTTTACCCAAACGATCCAAGAATGTGAGAACAAATAGAGCAATTTAGTTTTAAAATAAAAACCATCAAGCAAATCCAGACACACCTGAGCACATTCAATACAAGCTAATATTTGACATGATATCAGCAAACTAGCCTTTTGTTAGAAAGCATATCGCCTTATTTAGTCGTGGATGTGATGTTTGGGTTATGAATGTCAGTTCATTACTCCATAAAATCAATTCTCCCAACAAGATGATTGTTTAGCTGCTGTAAAGCCAAAAACGACCAGTAGAGGGAAGCAAACACCATGACTGCCGAAGCCCTGGCTCAAGAACCTCATCCTCTGCCCGCATTAGATACTTCTCACTACATTAGACTTAATCAGAAGAATATTTGAACTTTGGGTTAAGTGAAGTTCAGTCGCTTACCTTTTTCTTGAAGACAGAGGGTGAGCTTTGGTGCTGTCGTCCAGAGGACTGGTCCGTGTTATCATTAGGGTCCGACACACTGGTCCTGTGGGAGGGAGAGTGGAGGCCATCCTCTCCTTCCTCCTCCTCTTCAGCCTCCTCCTCCTCTTCCCTCCCACTCTCTTCTGAATGCTCAAACTCAAACTCGTCGCTGTCCTGGTCCATGTCCTCCTCGTCGCCATTGTCCTCTTCCTCCGGCCGGTCGTCGTCTTCCTCTGAACGAAGTCCTGCCCCGACCTGCCCATCCCTTCCGCCATTATTATTCTCCTCTTCCTCGTTCTCCTCCTCGTGATGCCGTCTTCGCCGCCGACGCTGCTCCCACATCCACTGGGCGCCCTTCTCGGCTCCGTTCACCTCACTCCTCCGCCCTTCCTCGACTGGTTCCACTCCGGAAGGCCATGGCTCCTCCTCTCCTTCCCTCGGCCGCTCTCGTCTGCCCTCTTCCTCCTCGGCCGGTTCTCTTCTCTGTTGTTGAGCCTCCTCCTCCTGCTCCTGCTCCTCCAGCACCTGGTTGACGTGCTCCGCCTGGGGCTGAGGTGTGCGGCCGGAGGTGCTGTTACCTGCCCCCGGCCTCTGCTGCTGGGCCGCCCTGCTGCCGCTGCCCCCCGACAGCAGATCCTGGTTCATTTCCAAAAGCCAGCTTGCTACCTCCTGCACCTTCGCTAGGCTGTCTGAGGAGGACAAGGACTTGGCATTCTGAAAGAGAGATGGAGACATGGAGAAATGGTTTAAATCACCATGAAATCAACATAAGGCAAAATAAAACAGGGCTGGTTATACAAAAGAAAAGAAAAGAAATGCTATTCTCCTGTTTGCATTCAGAGCGTGCTGAAAGTGGTTTAACTCATTCTTTTATTCATGCCTGTGAAATAAAACAATAGATATTTGCATCTATGCTGGGAAAGATGCGATATGAGGAACCCTCAAACAATGGGCACCTCTCCTGCTTGGCAGCTGATCATCTTCTAGGCTTGGTTTGGCTTGGAAACCACGGCAACAGTATCACTTCAACACATGCAAACAAACATTCAGTTTCAGTCAGTCAGTCATTCAAGTTTATGTTTTTACTTTGTTCCATGTCAATTCTACTGTCCTCATAAAAAAAAAAAAAAAAAAAAAAATTAGTTAAATGCCAAAATATATAATCTATTAATGCTAAAACAAGCCTGCTTGCATAAATGTACAAAAATAATACACACCTACTACCTTTGAGGACAAATTACACTGATCAAAAGTATTAGTAAAAGCATTTATAACTGCTGTTCTGTTCAGTTTCTACTTGCATTTTAAGAAAGGTTTCTTGAGCACCAAATCAGAATGATTTCTGAAGGATCATGTGACATAGTATAGTGTGTGTGTGTGTGTGTGTGTGTGTGTGTGTGTGTATAAATATTATATATATATATATATATATATATATATATATATATATATATATATATATATATATATATATATATATATATATATATATATATATATATATATATATACACACACACACATAGTATATCTGTTTTTTGTTTTTTATATAAGCTTTTGTAACATTATATATATTCTATATTTAGAAAATAAATTCCAACATTTTTGAATTAATACTTCAGAATATATATTTTTTTTACTTTATTTTTCATCAAATGATTTTGCCAGCTTTGGTGAGCCTTTCCGCGAAAAAAAAAAAAAAAACATTGTTAGACTCCAAACTTTATTTTATCTTGATGCAATCATTTTATCATCTTAACATGATTTTGTATTTAATTCACAACTATGGGGAGGGAGATTACAAAACAATTTTCGCCGTAGGGGGCAGAAATGGACACCAAGTCTAGACAAAAAGTCTTGTTTAACACTGACTCACTGTTCAAGTACAATTTAGATAATAGAAACTACAATAACAGCTTCAACAGACCAAATACAATCACTGAAGACAATAAAAAGCCAGCAGAGGGCATCACTGCCAAATAAGCGCCATTCATGTACAAGGGTTTAAAATCCAGACTATACCACATGCCTGCAGCAGGATGTACACAATAATATCATGTTACAGTAAGGATGGGTCACCAGTGTGAGCGAGTTTGGCAGTTGTTATGTGCCCGTCACCATGTCTTCACATACATTTTTAGATGCGCATTATGCTTTTGTTTTGCGGCATGTGGATTTAGGACTACTGAAATGTTAGCTGGGCAAGTAAAAAAAAGAAACGAAAAAAAGGAAAGGAAATAAATCCTTATTAAACCCTAAAATTAAACGTTGTGCAGAAAGAGAGGCCAGTAAAATGGTAGATGACGGTATGAGTGAGAGCAGGGATGTGCTGTGTAATCCAGACAGGAGTGCGAGAGCATGAGTTTGATAAAGACCTGCTGATTAAGATAACGGAGGGAGCGCGCAAACAGATGGGCCGAGACAATAAGAGATGAGAGGCTGACTGACTGAATGAATGCTGTTGTTTGCATAAAGATAAATAAGAAAAATACACAACAGCATATTAAAAAGACCTCAACACCATGAAGAGGGTTACCTTTGAACTAAAGGACACGATTAACACTAAATTCTCTGTGTTTATTTTTGTGTTAAGTGGCCATGTTCTTGTTCATAATTATGTCAAATAATTAATGCACATTCATAAAAAGTAACGATAACTAGATCTAAAGTTTTAATAATCATTCTAATTATAATAAGCACATTGTCTGTTGGCATGGATGCAAATACAGTTAGAGCACTGCAAACAAGCCTTTATATCACTTATTGGCCGTAGCAATCTGTTGGAAAATTATGAGAAATTCCATAATTCTTTCAAAAAGTCTCTCACTGTACATTTTGGGTTCACTACAAAAATCCAACTCAAACAAAACAAGATTAAATCTTTCGGGAATCCAGCTATACTTTTTGCACTGATCAGTCAGTCAAGTCAGGCACTAGTAAACATTAGCAAAAAAAATTGATATCGACCATTGTCAGAATATACACACAATTATGAATGATTCTCAATGTGCATTAGCCATGTTTTTTTTTAGTTTTTTTCTAGGTGGTTAACTTACAGCACCGACCAGCAGAACTAACAGAACCATTCTAACCTACAAAACCTTGTCCCTGTTTTTTAACGCAAGCATCCATTACTGCTATATCCTTCATCCATCGGATCTATGCATTTACTTTTCTCAGAGGTCTGAATTAGGATCTAATCACAGCATATATATGAAGGCAGAGATCTCAGGGCAATTTAAAATGGCTTAAAGCATCCGATTAGATGAGCTTTTGATTACCCAATCCTTTCCTTTATAACAGAGAAGATCAGAGCGCAATCAGCCAAGATCTAATTGGAAAATAATTGTGTGGCAATGAACTTCAAATAGACATTTCAATTTCCCTTCCCACAGAGGCTGAACAAGGTGAGTTCTATACCCATCCATCCTCCGGGGATCAAACCGAAACTTGGTTAGTTTATCAACGTGCTAAAAAGCAATTACTTAGCAAAGTGTAAGATGCATGCCAGTCCAAACACAAAGCGCCTGGTGAAACGGGCTGTTCTGTGTCTGGAAGGTGCTGGGCTTCCTGTTAGTATTCATGTCCTGCATGCGGGCCTATTCGTGCAACTGCATTAGACACAGAACACAATTAGTGCTGTTAGACTGCACAACTGAACCAGTGCGTGATCAAGTGACACTACTGCAATCTAACCGGCAACACACACACACACACGATTACATTAAGCCTCATTTGCATTGAAGGCGAGACATTAAAGTGTATGAAAACTGCCTTAACAACAGTAATTTGGTTTAGCACGCTTTACACAGAATGCAGCTCTAGTCTCTTGCTGCAGGTTTCTATATTTTTGAAGATTAATAAGTATGTTCTGTCATCGGTAGTAAAGTGGGGTGCAGAAGGTCTCTAAAGGTCCGGGTATACTTTTTTTTTTTTTATGCGTTCCGATCCATCTTGCGGTGTTCAAGCCTTTCGAAGTATGCTCTTTTGTCTGTGAGTGTGAAAGACATGTTCAGTCATGTTACGTCATGTGGACAGTGAACAGACATGGACAGCCGGAGTATACTTTAGAAAAACTAGATACATGTTTAAGGACTTTCACCGTTCAACAGATAATTAATAAATCATTATACATACACATTTTATATTATTATACTCTAAATTATCTTTATTTCTGTGATGCAACACTGAATTTCAAGGATCGTTACTACAGTCTTCAGTGTCACATGACACTTCAGAAATCATTATATTATATATATATAGAGAGAGAGAGAGAGAGAGAGAGAGAGAGAGAGAGAGAGAGAGAGAGAGAGAGAGAGAGAGAGAGAGAGAGAGAGAGAGAGAGAGAGAGAGAGAGAGAGAGAGAGAGAGAGAGATAGTGTGATAGATAGTGTGATAGAAATATATATATAGTGATGGAAAAGTTGTAATCACTGAAGAATACTGATTATTTTGTGTTTGTGTTCATACAGGAGCTAATATGCGTCTCTGCCATGCAGGACACTTCTGTGCTATATTTAACTCTCTTACCATGTGTGGAAAAAGGCAAACAACAAAAATAAAGAAAAGAAATACATTAAAGAAAAAGATTATAGTTCAGCATTATATAATTTCTTAGGGAATTAATATTATGAGTATGTACACTTGTGTATTCATGTAAGGAAATGTGTTGTACTTTTTATCTTATTACATCACAACATTTTTCTGAAAACAATAATAAAAAAAGCGTAACAACCACATGAAACCAACACATTTCTAAGAACTTGCTACATGTTTTTTTGAACTAGATTTTTAAAAGCTATTTTCTTTTCTTTACTGTTGACACTCTCATTTGTCATTGACCCTCAAATTACTTGGGAAAATATCCGAATGATTCAGGCTTGGTATTTTCACTGGCCGCAAAATAGCCCAAAGTGTTTGGCTTGAACTCAGGAGTAAGTGTAATCCAAAGAAACTAAAGAAGGAATCAAAACAAAGAAGTCTAACAAATTCATCAAATTCTTACATCAAAAGCATTTACTTGACTAATGAATACAGCACGGTTTGTGCAATGACACAGGAAACACTCCAGAAGTTTTATAAGGATTCATTTCCAGACATACGCTCTGATGTGGAAAAATGGAAGCATTGCCTTAAAGAGAAGCATTTGGCTTGGCTCCCACCTGGGAAATGCAGCCAGCCTGGCGTAGGCGAGAAAAGTCTGATAAGGGAGTGAGGTGCATCATTTCTTTAGTTATTACTACTGTGTACACTTCAGCAGCAGGTCATTTATCTACATCTAAAGGGGCTGAGAGGAAGGTGAAGCCAAATGGGTTTTGGCACATTCTCTCAGAGAGAACATTTTCAAAGGAGCTGAAAGGGAGGAGGAGAGAGTACAGGTATTATTGGTTTTACGTCATTTCCTACAAATCTGCCCGACTGTCATCTACTCTTGGACACCTCAGTTACAGGAAACATTATAAATGAACAGGAAAACTGAGGGTTATTTGAAACAACCTCAAAGGTACCTGGATGGCTCTTTATGATAAGAACCAAGCCAAATAAAAGGAAAACCCATCACCATTAGGAATTACTCGTTCACTCAAAACTGCACCAATTCCTCTTGTGCCGTTAGCAGCAGAATAAATGACAAAGGCCCATTTGAAAGATACACAAGAACAAAAGATGAACAGAAATGTGGGTAAATATCTGCAACCTGTGCTGTAAAACAGATCTCCTGCTGAAAAAAACCTTGGTTCTTAAAGGTTTTAGTTTAGCTACAGCAACAATGGGGGATCGGTTTGTTCAAGAAAAATGGTTTGTGAGAATAAAACAGTGTCTCTGACCTTGAGCCAGGCAGAACAGGCTGAAAAGACTATCCGCTGACAGGCAACGAATAGCTGAACTGCTTCAGTACATACTGGAAAAGACTCGGTATATCTCAATATGCAGAAATCATACGCATTGGCGTGTAGTATAGGGTTGCAACAGTATACCGGTATGGCAGATTATCACGATATTGACATGTGCGATTATCATACCGTGAGCATTTGCATATCCAACGTCATTACACATCACTGCTTAGACTCCACTCTATATATACAACTGAGACCCCTGACCCCTATCTTATCTCTTTATTCTTTTTATAAGTGTTTTAGTTTACCTTTGTTCTTATCTTTGGTTATTGTTATTTTATATGTTCTTTTGATTTAAATATGATGAGTGAAAACTGGGTTTGATGGAAATAGTAAGTTTGACAATAAGGTTTGACTATGTGTAAATCTGTGGAGGGTATGATGAGTGAGTATGGGTTTAACAAGAAGGTTCCTGAGTAAAAATCAGGGAATAGTGATCAAAATGGATGTTATGAACGTGTTTGAGAAAGAAATGAAGGAGAGGTGTTCTAATAAAGATGGTACATGTATGTAGGCTGTAAACTGAAGAATGTTTATTTTTATATCAGACAATTACTGTGGATCTGACCATTTTATTTTATGTTATCTTAATTTTATTATTATTATTATTATTATTATTATTATTATTATTATTATTATTATTATTATTATTATTATTACTATTATCTTTACAACTGTTTTAACTATGCTTGTTTTTAATTTTTTATTCATCCATATGGTATTCTTTTCTCTCATGTATTTGTTACCACTGTTTTAATTAATTTCTATGTAAAGCACTTTGAATTGCCATTGGGTATGAAATGTGCTATACAAATAAACTTGCCTTGCCTTGCCTTGTCTTTAAATTGTTTCTACAAAAATTTGGAGAGTAACTGAAATTACAATATCAAAATATTAAAAACTCCAAAAATATTAAAGTTTAGTTTATTATTTTCTAATCTAAAAAGATAAATAGAATTCCTTATTTTGTTCAAATTAGATTTTTTTTATTTCTTGTATTTTAGGCCATCCTATGTATGGCAACAAGTAGGAGAGAAGAAAGGAAGGAGAGGCAGCACAATGTTCTTTATTAAAAGAACAGATTTTAGTTTTCATTTGGTTCATTAAATACCAGCTGTCATCACTAGTATTTAACCAGCTTAAGCTGCTTTTCCAGATGTTAACTTTCTGCCACTGAAAGGTGCCCCATCTTTTGACATAACATTTACTCTAGTCGAACATCAAAAGATTTCACGATCCAAAAATCTCATAAGGCTAATACCATAGACCTTTTCACACAAACAAACATGTTATTCTTTTGTCCATATCCCCACCTCACCTCCAGGCATCACATAATGGAGAGGTAAAATCAGCAAAGGACAGAGACACAGACAGGTGTAAACACAGCTCTACTGTGGTAGAATGACTCACGGCCCTGAGGGGAAAGCAGTCCTCATTCATAAAAAAAGAGGACAAGGTCACTGCAAAAAGAGCTACTGGCTACAAAAACGGCTAGATGGAGCAGTGATGTGGTGAGTTTAGTGACAATTGCTTCTACATATTCAAATGACCAAAGGTTAGTCTCATTCAACCTAATTATAATTAGTCAGTTGGTCATATCGTAATTTGGAGCGAAACAGGTCAAAGTGGACTTTGGATAGTGGACTTCAGGAGAAACACCTAAGCACTCCCCCCACTCACTATGATGGCCAGCACTGTGGCAGCAGTGGAGTCATTCAGCTTCCTGGGCACTACCATCTCTAAGGACCTGAAGTGGGACAATCACATGAGCCGTGTTTCCAATGTCAGGCCATATGCAGGCGTGCTAGGGCGTGCCAGGGCAAGTTGCATTTCCACTGTCTCTTCTGGAGCTTGATCGGGTCTTGCCGGGGGTTGCTTGGGGTCAACAGCCAGGGGGTTTGCCCACAGAATAGCTTGGTCCAAAGCGGGCCAGCTCAGGCTTGAGGAATGGTTCCAAACAAAGGCAGAGTTTATCTGAGTCTGGAGATGGCAATGTTGTGGATGATCATATACCAGATAACATCAGCATTAAAGACTTTTAAAAGAATTTCAAACAGCAGTGAGTGTTAAAATAACGTTTGTGATTCGATGTGGATTCTGATCAACGTGTAAGGCAGAAATATTTATATGTATGCTAACCATTACTATTAGACTGGGTAAACCCAGCCTGATCTGCCAGCGATTTGATTTCAGCCTGCAACTCAGTCTGGAAACCCGTACATGCATTTCTACTGCTTCTGTTACACGTTTGCAGGAACCAAATCACAGACTGGCTTATCCACCAGGTGCGCTATTGGCGGGTTTAACACGATGATGGATAGAGACATGATGGGTCTTGCACGTTGATCACGCCTCTTGTGGTCTGATTGGTTGAAGGACTATCCAGTTGCATACAGAGTCATTTAAATGATGCTCGTTTATCACGCCTCTTATGGCCTGATTGTTTGAAGGACTATCCAATTGCGCAGAGTCAATTGAATAATGCTCATTGAGCACACCTCTTGTGCAGTAGAAAATACATAGCAGACTCCCAGACTTTTATACAGAAATATAAAAGATAAAATATAAAGCAAACAAAACACAACTTACACATGAATCAATCAATCATATCATTAAAAGCTAATCTAAACAGATATGTTTTTTATTTGTACTTTAAATTGGGAAATTTAATCCGACTGTCGAATGAGTAATGATGGACAGTTCCATAACTTGGGAGCTGCACAACTAAAAGCCCTACCACCAAAAGAGCTCATCTTGAAATTTGGAACAGACAATAGTTCTGCCTCAGATGATCTCAGAGACCGAAAAGGAGTAAACAGATGAAGAAGGTCCGAAAGATAATCAGGAGCCAAATTATTTAGAGCTTTATATGTAAGGAGTATAATTTTGTAATGCACGCGGTAACAGTGCAAATTGAAAAAGAATAGGAGTGATATGATCAGAGATATGTGAGTGAGTAACAATCCTGGCTGCTGAATTCTGAATTAAACTGCAGTCTGTGAAAATGTTTTTCAGGAATACCAAATAAAAGAGAATTACAATAATCAATCCGGGATGTAACCAAGGCATGACTAAGTACTTCTGTGTTGTGGTATTAATTGGCCTCAAAGTGAAGAACGGAGTCTAGCAATGTTAAGTATATGAAAAAATGCAATGCATGAAATATTATTAATATGTAAACTAAAAGAAAGTAAACCATCAAGTATAACCCCCAGGCTGTTCACTTGGGTGGAGAAGTTCACCGAACAATTATCAATAGCCAGATTGAAGGATTGGGCTTTGGATAGAACAGATTTAGTACCAACAAGAAGGGCCTCAGTTTTGTTGGTTGTTGATAGTTTTCCAGTGATATCTTTGTTGTTGTTGTTGTTTTTGATAAAACTTGCATTTGTTGGCGAAATGATGGGTTTTGCGTGTCGCTTTTCCAGAGAGGCGTTTTAGTGAAGTGCTGCCGAGCTTCTGAGCCGATGGTGGAAGCAGCGTGGTTGTGTGCTCGGTGCTCCAGGTCCGAAGCTATTAGCCCAGCCTGGCCCGTTGAAAGCCCTGGTTCACACTGGCCCGACAGTGGAAGAGCAGCTAATGACTCTATGGTGAAAAAGGTCCAGATGATATTGTACTTCCTTCACCAGCTGTACTACTGTTCCATCGAGTCAGTTCTATGCACCTCTATAACTGTCTAGTTTGGTTCAGCTACCAAATCAGTCATCAGGAGACTACAACAGACAAGTCCAGACTTCTGAGAGGATTATTGGTGCTCCCTTGCCCCCCCCTCCAGGACCTGTACTCTTCCAGAGTGAGAAAGAGTAAATCTTATGTGAAAGGTTGCTGTCCAGACAATATCTTAGATCAGTAGCCACTAGAAAATCTAGGCACACAAACCATTTATTCCCACAGGCTATTTCCTTCTTCAACAGTTAAATTGCCTTCCAAAAGCAATGCGCCACAATTTGAGATTCTGATTCTGATAAATGTGCAACTAATGAATGTCTTGAAAATAGTTTGAAAAATCTTTAGTCTGGGGGCAGCCCTAGTAGCATAACTGTAAAAAATTATATTTACCCTGCAAAATGTTTTAACGTTTTGTAAATATATTAATATGAATTTTATTACTATTAAATACAATGCCTAAATTATTTTGCAGAAAATAAAACTACTGATTTTAACGTTATATATATATATATATATATATATATATATATATATATATATATATATATATATATATATATATATATATATATATATATATATATATATATATATAAACTACAATATGGTTCCTACCCTTATGTGTTCAAAAGCCTTCTCACTGTCTATATCATTTTAGATGTCCCATGAGCAATATTTTCATAGTCAGCAGAAAAACCTCTCAGACACACAATGAAAGTGTCATTAACTGCGTAGGACGCCATTCACAGCAACAAAGGAATTCAGTGCAATAAATTTGTTTGCGTCCCACAGGCAGTGTGCAGATCATGTTCACCTGTCTGTCGGGCTCAGACTACTATTGAAAATGAGCTGACAGCTCCAGCAAATTTTAATCTGTAAATCATGAAGAGAAAGCAACAAGCTCCTCAGGATTTATCAGTAACTTAGTAAAAAAAAAAAAAGTAAAGGAGGAAATGACAAATATGGCTTTGCAGTTTGCACGATTGTGATGTTTACACAGTTCACAAGGCAAAGGGAACAAACCTTTTTTTTGTAATAGGATTTGTTTGTCATAAGATTCAGTTATTTTCTTTGTTTTGTTTTTTATCAGTAAATTGGCACAAAAAAACAATCAATCTAAAAAAAAAAATGTAATTATTAGTATTAAATTACAACCTTTTATGTCTAAAAATGGTGGCAGACGCAGCTTTTATCAAAGCAAAAGTGATGTCAAAAAATGCCGTCTCTGAGCAGGTTTATTTAAATGAGCAGATTGATCCATTGAAAATGGCTCCCTGATATGTTTTTGGTCCATTTAAACCTGAATGCAAGCTAAAGTGTTGCTGAATAGTTGTAGTGAAAATATCAAACATACTCAATCCAAATCAATTTCTCTTGTTTTAACCCATGTGACGGTAGGGTCATCAATCAGTGACAAAGGCTCCACATAGTCAGGTGACCATCAATATTGCCGTCCAATTCACACCTTACTTTAGTTTAGAACCTCTATGAAAATGCAATTAGATAAGGGAGTGAAAAGATATGCTATTATAGACATAATCTTGTTTTACTTTTGTACTGTCAATTATTTTTCACAGCCAATATTTCTGGAGAAGGCACAGCCTCCCATACCACCTTCCAAAATTCCACTGGTAATGAGCAAGTTTGCAGATAAAAACTGAAGAGATTTGAACCAGTCCCTGAAGTGCTCCCGTCTCCGAATCAATTCACTGTACAGCAAAGACATGCACTCTAATGCAATGAACAATTCAGACTGACCCGTACAACCTCTGAGCAGTCGACACAAATATTTACAACTGCCCTGCACCGACTCAGAAAGCGAATAAATAACATTTAATCACGTGTGTTTAAAACATTGATATTACCTATGGATCTGAAACCATCCCAGGCAGCCTTGAGTGTTCAGCAGAATGCAACAACACAAGTTGTCTCACCTAAGCCCCTTTCACACTGAACGTCGGACCCGCAATATTCCCGGAACATTGCCGGGTCGCCTTCTGTGTGAAAGCAACCACGTCCCGGAATTGATTACCGAATTGAACCCGGGTCGGGGACCTAGTAACATTGCAGTATTCGACCCGGGACGAGCGCTGTGTGAACAAAAGCCAAAACTAATGCCGCAACGTGTACGTAGTTATCGTGCGACTTCTAGAATTTTTTCAATAATACAACCCTGCAGTCCCAGAAGAGCTAGTCGGTGATTTAAACGCAGAGAGTGTTCGTATACAAAAGAAACTAAAATTAAACAAGAAGAAATGTGCGCAAACTGGACACAAGTTGAGACCACGGAGCTCCTTTCTATCCGCGCTGAAGCGGAGATCGCTCGCCGTTATACTTCACATACGGATGTCACGTGTCAACTCGATCCGGGACCGTTACAGGTTGTGTGTGAAAGCGCACATATTACGGTATTTCGCTGGCAGTGTGAATGGACCAAATCTAGCGAACCGGGAACAAATGCCGGGTCGCATTATCCGTGTATTTGCCAGAATCGCAGTGTGAAAGGGGCTCTACATACAGATTGTACAAAAGCATTGTGACTAAAGCATTACTTTTAACATTTTTGCACAGGCAAAACATGGACAGTAGTATTGACTAAAAGCTTGCGCCAGTCACTTAGCCAAAGAGCCTGTGTCTAGAGCCAGGCCTTTTTTGTATTTAAGTACTTAAGCAATAATGTGCCCAGCCAGCATCCGTACGCGGTTGTGGATCCGTCTGTATGGCTTTGGCAGACCATAGCACCAAGCTCTGATATCCCTGAACAAAAGACACAGATGTGCAGTTGAAGTACTGCAAAGGCCTACTCTATGCTGGCTCTGTCAGGATTGAAACACAAGCCTTAGTACCATTGATAATCCAGAGTACCTCTCCAACAGAACAGGCAGACAGCCAAGCAGACAGAAATCTGTTTCGCAGAACATGCTGGCGTTGGATCAACTCTATAGCTACAAGGATTTTTATATTTGCACTATTCCACTTTGCATTTACTGATTTACGGAAATAAATGAGACATAGATTGAGAGAACATGAGCCAGTGGGAATCGTGTGGTCGCAAATGAAGCACCAGACTATCATCTTCACAAGTCATTAAACATCCCATGAAATCAAAATTGGAGTTTGTGGCTTTTAGCTCATGTTAGCAATCAAGCCATCTAAATGTTAGTGTACTTCAAAAAGGTGATTAAAATTCACTTTTAACAGATATTTCAAATTTACAGCCCTTCTCTTCTGGGAAAAACCAACCAAAAATATGCATGACTCATCCTGCACTAGACAGATTTTCATCCAATTAAACAGCATTTAACTCTTATGCGATCGAAGAACAGGGCTGAGTCAATACTTTTGGTCCATTTCCCAGAATAAAAAGACACTAAAACTGCATAAGTGAAATTTGTCAATGTTTAGGAGTGCACGAGGATACATATGGCTTTAAGAAAATCCTTTAGACTCAAATTATACCACATGCCCAAAAGTAAAACTTGTCAAATGTGAAAGATGAAATCTGATTACAGAACATGGAGAACATAAAAATCTTGATTTAAAAGAAAATTGGAAAGGATAGTTCACCTAAACATGTAAGACTTTTGTTGAAGTTCAAAACCCAATCCAAGTCTTCTAAGGAGACACAGTTGCTTTATATTATGAACAGATTTATTGTGGGCTTTTATATATACACATCAAACATGTTAAATGGAAGCGTGAACATGCTCGCTTAAAGGGTTAGTTCACCCAAAAAAGAAAATTCTGTCAGTAATTACTTACCCTCATGTTGTTCGACACACACAAGATCTACGTTCATTACAAATTAAGATATTTTTTGATAAACCCGATGGCTCAGAAAGGCCTCCATTGACACCAATGTCATTTCCTCTCTCAAGACCCATTAAGGCACTAAAGATGTCATTACAAAGCCCATCTCACTACAGTAGCTCTACAATATTTATATGAAGCAACGAGAATAGTTTCTGTGTGCAAAAAAACCCCAAAGAAAATAACGATAAACAAACAAACAAACAAACAAAACGCTTCATAAAGCTTTAAACCGTTATGAATCAGTGAATTGAATTAGCAAAAAAATCTTAATTTGTGTTCCAATATGAACAAAGGTCTAACGGTGTCGAACGACATGAGGGTAAGTAATTAATGACAATTTTCATTTTTGGGTGAACTAACCCTTTAGGTACCAATGAGGATTGTTCTCTGCTTACCATATTTAATGTGGTCTAAGTATGTACACTAATTAATACAGAGCCAAAAATCTTTCAAGTTTCAAGTTGCGTTTCAAAGATAAACAAAAGTTGGTTTAGGTTAGGTTTAAAATAACATGAGGGTGAGTAAATTATGCCAATTTTATTTTTTTGAGTCAACTAACCCTATAAGTACTTCCAGGTGGTGAATGTGTGGCATGTATTAAAAAAAAAATCCCTCTACCTAAGAAAACTAATTTGAAAACCGACTGCAACCATCCGTCAACTGATTAGAAGTATCCTGAAGGGCTACCCTCGACTAAAGACTTTCTGGTTACACTTTATTTAACAGTACGTGCACTTACAATGTACTTACCTAAGAAAGTACTGGAAATGTAAGGCAACGATATCGGTTAAAGTTAGGTTTAGGGGTATGTTAAGGGTTACCTTGCTATTACCTAGTTATTGTAAATACAAAGAACAGGATTGTAAAATAAAGTGCTGCCGACATTTCTGGTCGATATTTCCTTGCCACTGTCGCCTTTGGCTTGGCTTGCTCAGTTGGGGACACTAAAAATATGATTAAAGTTATTCAACTTATTATACAAATAAAATGTATGAATTAGGTCTTATTTAATTCTATAAACTTAAATACTGATCTGCCAACATTGTTGCTATATGATAAATTAAACTAAGCTGATAACATCACTGTTTTCTCCAGTACGACTGTACAGCCAAATCTAATTTTGTCGCAATATTATCCTGTTTAACACTGTGAAGCTGCTTTGACACAATCGTGATTGTAAAAGCGCTATATAAATAAAGTTGATTGATTGATTGATATTCATTTAAGCTATTAGTGGATTAGTCGAATAACCCTTAATAGCACTCCAGCACATGCATAAAGCTCTCTTTAAAAATACAGCAGCAAAAAACTACAACAATATGGACAATTAGGCTATACCTGACTCAGTAGTCACCCTTTTCCCCCTCCAGTCTCATGTTATGAGAAATGGACACGAGCTTGTCCATGTTGTCAGGGAGAGACGAGCTCCATGTCTTGCTTACAATGAAGCCAGCCTTTGAGATGATGTGCTCCGATGGCATGGAGGTGGAAGTTAAGTTAAACTTGTCGTGCAGTAAGCTTGGTACTAATTTAGCTACCACACTCTACAGAAACACTTGGATATGTGCCTAATATTAGCGCACATTTATCTAGGTTAATGTTAGAGCAAGCGGCCATGTTAAGTGGCTAACTTTAGTCTACTAACATGTTTCAAATGATAAGTCATGTTTGAGGTCGCATGTCAAATTTTTATAGTCATTCTGTAGCCTCTTGAAATGGTCCCACACTTGCCAATATTCAGCGTATTAGCACATGGCCCAGTCATGTTAACAATCCCTAAATGAAGATTTATTTTCCTGTGGCTATCCGACTAATTAGAGGCTGCACGATTATGGATGAATTGAGAAATCATTTGTGCATGCGCGCACGTGTGTGTGTGTGTGTGTGTGTGTGTGTGTAATGGAGATCGCAATTTTCCCAAGATTCTGAAGAAGGAAAAAAAAAACAGGCAACTAAGAAAATTACATGAAAACTAGAGGTTCTGACAAAATGGCCATTGCTTTAGTCTATTTGAAAGAAATTCATTTGAATGGAGTCAATCTCTCATTCATCAAGACTCGTTTCATTATTGGATGATTCAGCATGTCAATCTTGAGTACCTATAGAGTAGTATTGCATCCTTCATATCTCTGAAAAGTCTTTAGTTTTATTATATTATAAAAGAAAGATAGGGTGTACAGAGTCTTTCCGGGGGGAAAAACAAGTGGCTGGAGGCGTATCATGTGGGCGGAGCTAAAGATTGATGCAGCTATTCTGTTGAGAGCGTCTGAAAGCTCTGACATCCTTAATCGTGAAATTTTTTTTTTAAATTTTTTTTTATCCTAAATAAACAATTGAGATCAATCAGATTTAGCCATACATATATGATCCAGAATCAGATCTAGAACCAGCAGCAACAACGACTACAGCAGGATGTCTCAATGGTATGTACTCCAACTTATATATGCTTAGCGGCTTGTCATGCTCGTGAGTTTTACCACATTTGTGTGTTTACTTATGGTTTATGAGGTCATCAATTGGTTCATGGACTATTGTATGTGATTTAATGTTAGCAGTTGCACGTGGAATGGTTTTCCACGTCAGACTAATGTGCGTTTACATAGAAAAATAATGGAATGGTATTTGAATGAACATTGTTTATAAAATTAAAAATGTCAAAATGCAGGAAACAAACAAAAACACTTGCACAACTCCATTGCTCCCCCGGAAAAACAAACTCCATCCACTGTCCCATTAACGCTGGGTGCTTTGGGAAGCTGTACAGGGTTGTCTTTAGCCTAGAAATCTAGACGCACCCTAGCGGCAGCAAATTTAATCTGCCTGCGAGTGTCGTCTAGCAACTCTCAATACCCTGCTGAGCTGTAATCGCCTAACTCTTGCTGGGCCAATCACATCGTGTATAGAGTTGGTGGGCGGGGCCATAATGACGACGGCCGAGTTGCGTTTGCGTGCTTCTAGTAAACACAGAAACTGGCAAACGACGGTCTTTCGAATCAGCTTTGACTGCGACTCTTGAAGACTTGAGTTAAGCTTTTCTCTGAGAAAAGAACAAAGAACGGCACTGAAGTCATTCTTAAAAAGGGACGATGTGTTCTGAGTTTGCCGACCGGATATGGCGAATGTTTAACCTATCAACGAGCTCTGTTTCACCTTCGTTGCTCTGGTTAGTTGTAGCGCTATCCTATCGCGTGCAGAGGGAGTTTTTAGGGAAGCCGGCTGCTACGCTGCTGTCACAGGACTTCACAAAATCAACAATGTCACCAAAGAAGTGTGTTTTGGGTTGTCAAAGCGTTTGCTCTCTCGCTCTAGTCGTGCGTGCACGCCCTTCCGGGAGAAGATCCCGTATGGGCCGTACAAGGACATTCCGCCATTTCTCACGTCAGATAGACCCATACTCTTAAAAAACTTTCCGAAACTGATGAGAAACAAGAAGGAATATTTTTGCCACAGAAATACTCCAAACGTCCTACTTTTTTTGTTGAAACTTTGTCCATGTTCAGGATGGGAATCCAAGTCTTTAAGAGTGTATGCATGAAACAGCATTCTCAGTATGCATGAAAACGCATTAGTGTTATTTTAATGTTTGTAACACAAATAACAACGTGTTGTTAAAAAGCTGTGAAGCTGCTTCATACTGTAGAGCCTACATTTATGGAAGCTTCTCTCTCCAGATCAGCGCCAGAGCGACACATATGAATGTTGCAGTATGTGATGATCGTACTTTCAAAAGGTTTGCCAAGGTCCCTAAAGTCTTTGGTTTAAACAGTTTCACATCACAAGCGCCAGCGGAGCCGACCCTCTCATTCATTGACATGGGCAGCGGCAAACACGCGTTGTTCATGCTCCACTGACGCATGCGTTGTGAAATGGGCATATAAAGACATAGCAGAATCATGCTCGTTTAGGAATAAGATCGCGTGGGTGTTTGATTCGAGATTACGATCTTTTAACGATTAATCGCGCAGCTCTACAACTGATTAAAATTTAGTCAACTATTAGGGGGCAACCTTAGTATATTGTTGGGTGAGAAAAACAAACTAGTCTAATTTAGTCTTCGCGTGAGACAAAAAAATGCAAACCAAGTCAAAAAAAATGTGACTGTAAAAGCTAATCTAATATAGCTCTCAAATTAGCCTAGTGTCACAATGACAACTCACAAGGCTCGGAGTCTGAATAAAACTTCCTGCCAGCTAAGCAATTAGTTTTATCGTGTCGTCCTGTGTTAATGTGTGATATTAAAGAGGATGCTAATCTATGCAATTATACTTTTGCAGCAGTCACGGGGAGCAACAGCAGTGTCTAGGACGCATTCAGCCTGGTATTTCTATAAATAAAAGACTAATGTCTCCTTTGTGCCCTTGAGTCTACGTTTCATCGAGGAAGGTATTAATCAATACCAGAGCCATGAAAGGATTTAGTCCAGTTTGAAAAGAGGTAACCCAATCCTTCAAGACGAGGCTTACCCAGGATGAGGGAGAAACGTCTCACTCAGAGAGAGAAAACCACTACCTGCCTACATAGCAATCAGAAAGCCACAGAGAGGAAGACAAATGGCGTGAAAGCAAATCATCCTTTTCAGCTTTCAAATCAGCGTAGCATTGAGCACTCCTTTATCTGCAGTTCTTATGATTACAAGTTAAAAACAAGGGACTAATTTTGCTATACGGTGCCAATGCTTAAAATCTGCAAGCACTCTTCACTTTTACAAAGTTTGTTTCTTTAATAAATGATTTTGGATCAATTGTCTTTACCTGAAAAAATAAATGATCGTACCTATTGTGGAGGACTGATCAAATAACTGTCAAAATAAATTAATCTTGCAACATACTCTATTTCCCATGCTCTCAACAAAGCAGATTATATGAGGCAAGTCGAAAAATTTAAAATAAAAGGTAAAAAAAAAAAAATTGATTATTTTCCTATGAAGAACTAGGACGATGTGGTGTGAAGTGAACATCTCAGAGCCAGAGCTTTTTGAAATCCAGGACTTTTAAAGACTGTCAGTCCTGCTCAACAATCACAGCAGGCCAAACTGACTATAGGCCACATATGAGGGTCCATGAACTCATATGCCCACACTTTTCTACTGCGAAAAACTCTCTTCAAAAGCAGAGGAGCGAAAACTCAGCTGCAGACAGCCTTTAACAGATGTCCATTAAGAATGCACGTCTGTTCAAAGACAGCTCTATGGTTGTCAAGGTAGCAGGACAGCCATTAAATCACCTGGTTCTATTACAAAATCAATTACTGCAGTGCGCTTGCATGGTCTCCAGTCCCTCTAATGGCCAAATAACAATGGAGACACTACTGCAAGGTCAGTCTTGCTGTGCTGATCCAGACAAACTGAAATCTTCATCAAGAGAATGCTAACAGATCCTCTCTCAGAGAACAACTCTTACACAACTAGTTGAAAACGCAAAAAAGATGGACCAACTGACCATTATTTATAAAACTTTAAGATTGTGCATCATGTTGGCCTTGTCGACCTTATTCTGGATTGACTAATGGTTGACTGGGTTGACTAATTAAATGTATGGTCTGTTCAGGCACTGGAACTGAAGCATGTCTCATTGTTCAAGGTCACCTTAAATTCTCCCTTTGTGTCCAATAGAAAGTTTTTGGAATTGCTCATTTCCATTTTTTCACTACTTGAACTATTGACAGCAAAGTAAAAAACAACAACAAAAAAAACAGTACAACCCATTAAAAAGACAAGTACATTTATCCTTCATCATAGCCTAGTTTTCATCAAAAATGACATTTACTCCATCCATAACTTTTTGCAACTTGTCTGTAAAGATACCAAGGATTCTTGCAGCATATTTCAAACACTCCTGCTACAGAACTACACATTTTGTTTTTAGCTGGAGGTTACCTTGTGCTGAGGTGGGCAGCCAGTAGCCAGGCGCTGCAGGTGCTCAGAAGTGTGGCTGCAGGACAGCAGGTCTGAGCAACAAGTAGAGCGGCCCAGCCTCTTCATCAGCGATGAAATGATGCTGCAGCCACAACCGCACATTGACTTGCTCATCAGAAGCCAAAAAAAAGTTGAAAGAGAAGACTGATGACACAAGCCTTGATGAAAGAAAGGTTCTCAGCAGTCAACGGCCAAATGCTTGAAGGAGCATACGGTCAGATTAGGTGACAGACAGGGACCAGAGTTTGACAAGTGGTTGCGTCAAAAGAGCGATCTGCAGTTCTCAGGAAGAAAACTGCCACGGAAAGTAAAGTTTCTCCAGAGCCAAATAAGTCACAGGTCTACAGCCTCTCACCTGATTTCTAGAAAGAGTTCCTTGGACATCTAAACAGGCAAGAAGACCACCCTGTGAGTTCACCTTAGGACACGGTTGTTCATATCAAGTCTTCTTCCCATGATCAGTATTTAGTTGTTCAGAATTTGGGGGGATACCTGTGAAGCTCCTGCAAGTGCCGGAAGCTTGTCCATGCCTGTAACGTAGAGCCTGAAGATGTGGTTGTTCCCGCAGGTGGGTGGTGATCCTCAGATGGCTTCGGAGCAGGTAGTCAGAGAGTGCCGCTCTCAAACAGGCCAAGCTTACCCTCCCTGCACTTCCCTCAGCTGCTTGTGATGAAGCTGCATCTCTTCCTTCTCTCTCCCACCCCCTCCCTCGTTCTGACACAGTCCGCTCTTCCGAGCATCTCGATGAACAGCAGCTCTGAAAGCCCCTCCCTCCGTCTCTCCTCCTCACGCTCATCTCAGCAGCCGGACTGCCTCCAGTTACAAACCAGCATCTGATGCATCTGGATTTGTAGTGGGTTCAGAATAGCACAGCACCAGACGACTTTCTACAATATGCACAATTTGTACACAATGTAACATGACCTACTACATTAGTAGTGCAGTATACCATCAAGCATACCCTTTGCAGAATATTATATTTAATAATGCAATGTCCTCGACTTTTCATTTTCAGTCTGATGAATGGACTGGAAGCAATATATTGCATAACTTCTTTCATGACTCATCATTTGAGTGGACAGCCAAAATTATTTTAAAACTGGATTACACTCATAAAAGATACATTTATGTTTATGTTAGTGTTTCAGTTTCAAATTCTACTTTGTTTTAAAACTGTATATATTATGTATGCAAGGTTTTCATTCCAAATATGGCCAGAGCTTTGTTATAATGCGATTATCCTTTACCCTTGTTATTGAGATACGTTTCCAAACCAAATTACCAGAAATATCTTTATCTTGATCCTGAACCAAGTTTACAGACATCTCAATCACCTACTATAAGCGGGGTTATGAAAGCAGGACAATCCCACATAAAAATAATGAATTTTAGAAAGAAATTACCTAAATTACAAACAACATTACAACAAAAGGTCAACTAAAGAGATCAACATCAACATTTTGCTGGAGGCATGATTACGCATTTAGGAAACTGGAGAAGAAATAACACTGATAAAGGTGCCGACAGGCTGTGGGTAAAACGAAATGAAGGCAATTCTGCCTGAGCAAACCTTCTTTAGCCCAAACGCATCATGACAGTCCATCTCATCCTAACCTTATCTCTCAAAGTGTTGAGCTCCCTCACGTAATCTTGCGCATCCAACCTGATTAGCGAACAGACTGGGCTCCCTTGGGCCTTGTGGGAGATATGCAAATTGCCTGACTCATCAGCAAATTATATGAAGGATGATAAAGAGATTCCACTGTAGGGATCACACCATTGGCTGATGGAAAGGAGAGGGAAGATATTGCAAGGCACAGTGGTGTCTCAGAGGTGGGCAAAACATGAAGCTCCAGGCGACCAGCCAGAAAACTATAAATAGACAAGCATAATCAGGACAAAATCACATTTCATCATAACCATTATCCAAAAGGGCATGCACCTTACAGGTATACGTGATGGGATCAAACGGTTAAGACCCTAAAGATTCAAACAGAGCCCATTTTGAATTGTGAGAATGAACACAGCAGCTTTATTTTGCAAAGTGACCCAACAGACTCATGAAGTCTGACAGCAACCTTGGACAAGTCTGTACTGGTTCTGTAGGGAAACGTGTTGAATCGAGATTCGATTTTTCAGTCAACACCAGCTGCTTCCATCATGATAAGATGTGGTCACAGCAAGAGACTGTCTTTCTGCTCAGTATTCAGGAAGCCAGGTGAAATCAGCCATGTGTGCAGAGGACATGCATGGGAGGTCCACGGCTCCACCAGCCTGGAAACGAACTGCAGTTATCGCTTCAAGGTGCAAACAATTTCCAGTGCATTTTGCATTCAGGTGTGATTTTTTTTTTAGTAACTGAAAGCTTGGCACTAATGGTTTAGGGGCAAATTAGTTGTCACTTTATTGCACTGCACTTATGATTAGGCCTGCTGCATTCTCTCTCTTGCAATCCATTTCAACTTCTTTCTAACACCTGTTACACCCTTGCTTACTCCACCAAAATTGGGTTCTGAAGTAAAACTCCTTACTGACTGAAACATGGGGCTTCACTATAAGTCGTCTTGACATTGTGATTCATTACACTCAGTGTATTCTCTGTGGAATCTTTAGCCCTGTTGCCAGAGTAAATGGACCAAATCAACAAAGCCCAGCAACACAGACAGAAACTCATTCATTCTCCCAACTGTGACACAATCAGAGATAAAACAAAAAGAAAAAGAAAGTCTCAACAGTGGGGCTTCATCTGGCTGGCATAATGATATCAAAGACTTGCAGCTTCCTGCACATTTTTTATAGGACAATGCAATAATCTCAAGACAGTTGAAAAGCCTTTACCTCCCCTATGAAAACATTTGTAGCATTTTAAATGAGAAAGCAACATTTAAATGTGTTCTAAGGGTTCAATAAAAGTGAAGCTGTAACCACAGCATCTCTAACATGCTTTAGATTGCCACAGAAAATAATTTAGACTTCTAGCGCACTTAAAATTGAAGTCAGAGAGGAAAGTCCTTCTGAGGGTTTAAAAGCCTAAATGTGCAGCTTATATTTTTGATAAAGCATTTACAATAACACTTCCAAACTAAAATGTTATTTGAGCTGTTAAGATGTTTAAATTGTCTTTTAAGTGGTTTTCAAAGGATGGATGTCATACATTACCAATGAAATTCCTGTGGCTGGTGTTTTCTCCATGTAAACATTAATGGATAGTCATGACAAGTCCTAAAAGTACCCTTCAAATGTACAAGTATCATGCACAGGTTTACCGCACATAAAGGGTGAAGAGATTGGATATAACCTTGCAAAGTTAATCAGCAATTGTATTCTTAAGTTGATAAAATGTTGATTACTGCTCGGTTTCATAAACATTTCAACGTACTATTTAATAACTGACAATATTATCTTAACACCATCACTCCTGTAAAAGTAATAATTGCTTGACAATTGACCCTTTGCTGAGTCACGCCTGAAAACCGCCACAGGCCAATCGAGGCTTAGCAACTGTAACTAGGCGTGGACGGTCTGTCAAGCTTTCTAATGAAGCAAACATGCCAATGCATTGTGCGTATGGATTGTGCAAATCTGATGCCTGGTATCCTAAAAGTTTGGACGGAGGGTGGAATTTGTCCTCGAACCTAAAACCCAAGGTGACAAATGCCAGGCGTGAATCAAGCAGTGTGTGAGGGCCCCATTCAAAACTAAATGTCGATGTGATGCAGTAAATAGACTAGTCTTGTAGCTTTATTTATTCGTTCTATTGTAGTTTGTTTAGACAAATCTACCTCCACTTTTTAGTACAATGTCCACATCTTCCATGTCTAATCAAGAACCAAGTTCCCAACCTGCATTTTTTTCTCCTCCTCTTATGAGAATCTGTTACACTTATGTATATAAGCATGGAAAAGATCTGTCACTACATTCATCATGACTTTAAACAAGTGACTGACTTGAAACCGTTTACAGATGTGATGGCCAATAGTTTGCCTGCAAGTACTGAGAAAAGAGGTAAAAGATCATGCTGTGTTCTATGTACATTATTTATGAATATTGCTTTTCACTGTGTCAGCTCCCTGCTTTCACATCGATCCGGTGCGATCCAAGGTCTAAGAGTGTGGATTTCACAGAGGCAGACAGAGAGGGATAGGAAGAGACATTCAGATTTTTCTATAAACATGTTAATGGAAGAGGGAAAGGGGTTTGATAACAGGATGGAATGTGATCAAGAAAAAAGGTCGTTGAAAAAGCAAATTGGACCATTTAAAAAACAAGTGATCTTTCTAGAGTATGCTACTACTAGATTTTTACATCACCTATTTTGATTGGTATTTGCCTGTGCAAAACTTGTTCGCCACAATGTAAAAACATGTCATGACATGGAGCTTCACTATGTTGCTTAAGTTATTTGCCCAAAATAAACACATTCTGAAAAATATTTTCAATCCTCGTTCCAACCCCTTGTTGGAAATGACCAGTTTTTAAGGGGTGGGTCCTCTTAAATCTGCGTAAATTGAAAGCTGAAACATCCTTTACCTCCCTATTGTGACGTATATCCAAGTGAAGCCGATTCTGAAACAGAAAAACATGTTTTGTCCCATGTAATTTCCAGGGAAATTAAATACTAACTAAACAGAGGCAGATCTGAAAGGCAGTTTGCAATCAGTTGTGGAGGAGTCTTGCCCTCCGTCAAGATACACGTCATGAAGAGAAATTATGCCATTTCGAGGGTAAACAGACACCGTTATGATTGGCTAACGTCATTGCATTGAAAAAAATATGTATCACCCTGACTATTACACACGAGTAAGAGTTTTGAAAAAAATATCCATAGACAACAAAGTATTATGAAA
This sequence comes from Pseudorasbora parva, assembly GCF_024679245.1. Classification (NCBI taxonomy): domain Eukaryota; kingdom Metazoa; phylum Chordata; class Actinopteri; order Cypriniformes; family Gobionidae; genus Pseudorasbora; species Pseudorasbora parva. Next base: position 36,814,728 of record NC_090175.1, on the reverse strand, counting down.
TAATTGATTTACGATAACTGCTGTGAAATCAAACACAGTTGTCTGCTTTCTTTTCAAATAAAAAAAAGTTTCTTTGCAAACTTTCCATTACACTGTGCCTCATTTATCAAGCAATTTGCAGTCAAATGCTCTTAACAAACATAAAATGTAAAGACGCAATCCAGGACAGCATTGAATTAAACCAACCATTTCCTTCACAGGTGTCCTTGTAAAGTCTGTACACACACAAAAATGGGCAGAATAAAGCAAATGTTCTTTTACTCTTCCATTTGTCCTTTTGTCAGCAGAGAGAACATCAGAAACCGATCGGGCATCTGTATAATGTATCTAATGCAGAGAAAGTATCAGGGAGATGCGTTGTATTTTCTTTCTAGGGAAGCATTAAGCGATTGAACGGAAGTCTGATTGAATGCCAGTCTATGGTGCGAAGATGTATAACTATTTGTCAGTATATGCAAATACATTTGCCTATGTGCTTTTATTATAATGCAAAGGACATTTATAAAACTTGCAGGATGTTTTAATGGTAAAACAAAATAATAATTGTCAAAAGATGAAGGAACTTTTGATTTCTAATGTCATGACCTCATGTATGTAACTTTGACTGTTTTATCTCTTAAAGGGTTAGTTCACCCACAAATGTTCACCCAAATTAATTACTCACCCTCATGTCGTTGGACACCTGTAAGACCTTCGTTCATCTTCGGAACACAAATGAAGATATTTTTGTTGAAAGCTGATGGCTGAGAAAGGCTTCAGAAAGGCCTCCATTGGCATTCAGTACATTCCCACTGACCCACTCACAAGACCCATAAAGGCACTAAAGACGACATTACAAAGTCCATCTCACTACAGTAGCTGTACAATAATTTTACAATGCGATGAAAATAGTTATTGTGCACACAAAAATCAAAATAACGACTTAATCCACCAAATTATTGACGTGAAGTCGACGCATGTGCGAGAATATGCTGTTCGAATCATAGCGAATACATGACCCGGAAGAGGAGGAGCGCCGCTATCGCATGAGTTCCAGGTGAGTTTATGTCAGAGACCTAGACGGAAGGCAATAACTTGGCGGATAAAGTGATTATTTTGATTTTTTTGTGTGCATAAAAACAATTCTCGTCGCTTCATAAAATTATTGTACAGCCACTATAGTGAGATGGACTTTGTAATGTCGTCTTTAGTGCCTTTACGGGTCTTGTGAGTGGGTGAGTGGGAATGTACTGAATGCCAATGGAGGCCTTTCTGAAGCCTTTCTCAGCCATCAGCTTTCAACAAAAATATCTTCATTTGTGTTCCAAAGATGAACGAAGGTCTTACGGGTGTCCAACGACAAGTCTGACTGCTTTGGACATGTAAATGCACAGTATGAGACTAGTTATGCACTAACGTTAAATAAACAGGAATAAAAACTTGAATAGGCTTAATACACTCTTAAAAATAAAGGTTCTTAAATGGTTCTTTGGCAGGGTGTATGGTTCCATGAAGAAACTTTAATATCCAAAGAACCTTTCCATTGCACAAAAGGTTCTTTAGGCTGTAAAATGGTTAGAAAAAAATTGTTCTTTAAAGCAGCGCTTGGTAACTTTTGCTCTCGGGGTCCCCTTACAGTTTGGGAAAAATAATGCCCTCAACTACTGTCGTAAGCTCTGTCATCCTACAACAGGGGATGCCATCGCGCGTGCATTTGTTGACATGACAACCCTGATAGCCCTGAACTAATAATGCGCGGGTCGTCTCATAACCCGCGGACACCATATGTCTATTTAATGGTCGCGGGTGCGGGCCGGGGTTTTAAAAATATATACAGTGGTGCGGGGCAGGTCAAATAACTTCATAAAAGCGGCCCCACAGGTTGGTGCAGCACTAACAGTTCCCCTGAACACTGCAGGAGGAGTTCACATGCAGGTGTTCTTCTGGCGGCGTGAGTGAAATGTCTTCATCCCAGGTACAGTCAGTGGCATATGTTTCAGCATGTCATATGAATGTAATTTCATGGGTTTTATTTATTAAAACACCAAATAATCACGATGCTCACGTTTACAAGCCAGCGTCATTATAGTAGTCTATTGGTTACCGTTTTACAGAATCTATATGATACTTCAGTTCAATGTTTGAGTGGTAGGTATACCATAAGCATGACAGCATCGGACGGGCACGCCTCCTTCAGCTCACGCCAACGAGCAAACGCTGGGCCAATGTTGATCCTCGTCCTACCTTTAATCCCATCACTTTTTCATTTCCTCTTATTGCTTTCCTCCAACAAAACCTTTTCTTTCTTATTTGTCTCTGCTGCTTCGGACATGACTATATTATCAGACAAACAAAGTTGGGCTCGCACGTCCGAATTTAAGGAAGTGTGGATGTTGGTGGAAGTGACGTATTTGCCGTAAAGCAGTCAAATTTTGTAGTTCTTTTTTTTCTCGGGTTACTACCCGAAACTTGAAGTTTAAAAGTATGATTAAAAACGATACAGACCCCATCAAGCTATGGCAGATGTGTCAGTCAACCTATTGCAAGTCGATGTATCATCACAAGAGTCTTGAAAATATATTATGAAGGTTGAAAAGTTACCTGGTGCTGCTTTAAAGAATCTTTCACAAAACGGTTCTTTGGGGAACCAAAAATGGTTCTTCTATTGCATCACTATGAAACCCCATTTTTGGTTCTTCCTGGCACCTTTATTTTTAAGGGTGTATGCACAACTGTAATAGTGATCCTTCGCAAAAACAAAAGCAAACAATAAACTAGTAATATCTTACTGTACAGTTAATTCAGATATTCTTACTAAATGTTTCTACTACTAGCATTTGCTAATAGATCCAGGTCGAATAAGATAAAGCAATCAGACAATTTTCCCAGTTCTTTAATATAGCATAAGACCAAAAGGCTGTCAGGAGTAAAAATACATAATACAAAGAGTACTTTAGCTAGAATCAAGTCAGGAAACCCAGGAAGAAGGTAGCAACTGCTCCCAAAACATTAAACCATTGTTTTACCTACACAACAGTCATTGTTTCAGGTAAGAGTTATCAATTTCCTGTTATCAGGAATGCCGCAGTGCCTGATATCCCAACACTGAAGACTATTGGCGAACAAAAGCAGCAGACCATGTGCAGAGGCAACTGGCCAGATAAAAGTTCTGTTGGGTGATTTTACATTCAATGACAATCAGTTCAAATGACCTTTAGACAGCTATGGCTAGTGTGCGGAATATGAAGGGAAAAAGTCTTTTAATAAAACAGACACGCAAGGTCAATTTAAGACAGACACCCCTTGATTTTCAAACAACCTAGGGGTTTTATTAAATCCAAATTTTCAACATGAATTGAAAAACACAGCAAAGGAAAAGGCTGTACGTGGATACATTGAGACAAAGTAGTATGCTGCAGAGTTTGTTCAAAATAGGAACAGGCCATGATGATCAACTAGTCCACTGGTTGACCAAGACATAGTCTTGCCTCTATTACATGCCTATTAGTGAGGGTTACTAACATATAAGCCTGTGTGTTAACAATAAAAAAATGAGACAATATTATGTCTGTCACAAATGTTATTAGACAATGAATTGTCCCAGAAGTCATTGCGATACACTATATTATGGTCATGTTAAAGGGGTCATGACTAGGCCTGTCGCGATAGTCAATAAATCAATTAATCGCACAATTTAAAAAAACGAGCTCGATAATTTTTCCGGCTGCAATAATTTCCATTTGCACGTTTGCTTGCTTTCCTGGTCTCTCTCGCTGACTCCACGCATCTCGTTGGCCAGGTGTTTATGCTCGTCGCGCAGGCTTGGTGCACCGTGATGAGACGTCATGCTCGGCCAGATTCTCCTGGAAATCATGTTTCATTGGTTGCGGAGCCGAACGCAAAGTTACAATATTTGACGTGCACGGCGCCAAGTGAAAAGCACCCTTGCGCTCTTGCGGATGCGCCGAGTATAAACGGGTCTTATAGCTACACTGAAGTTGTCAGTTTTATAAATGCAAGTTAATTCTTCAGTTCAATCTTTGTGTGCTAAATAAGGTACATAAGTTCCTGTAGAGATAGCAATAGCAATACACACTCCTTTTTTTGCCAAATAAATGAAAAGCATGTCATCAATGTTTTCTGACTTGCTGTATCAAAATCTCACTAAGCTTTCCTCAGAGATGGTCAGGTACAGTTGTTTGTGTATGATTACAAGATACCAGTAACTTTAAAAAAAAATAATAATAATTAAGTTATATATCATATGCTGAAGCAAATTTCTGTAGTGTTAACGATCAAAAGAAAAAAACGAAAACAAGAACCGTACAGAACCGAACCGTGGGTTTTGTGAACCATGCCACCCTTAATATGCACCTCATCTGTTGCAGTTTTCATCCATTTTATTTATTGTTTTTGGTTGTTTTGTTCATTTAATGTAGATATTTAAAATGTTTTCCATTTTCAGTGTTAAATAGTCTTTAGAAATAAAAGTTTATTGATCTTTGAAAAGAATTTACCTGCATTAATATTAGCGTTTTTAGCAATAATTTCTTGGCCAATTTATCGTCCAGCAAATTTGTTATCATGACAGGCCTAGTCATGACATGAAACCTAATTTGCCTTGATCTTTTAGCATATAACATTAAAACGTCCTGCAAGTTTCATAGCTCAAGACGTCCTCCCCATTATAAACAAAGCATTTATTTAATCAAGCTCTAAAACGCAGCTCGTTGTGGATCCTACGGGGCAAGGTGACTTCACCTGGCACCAGTCATTTGCATATGACCGGCTCCAGCGGAGATAACAAAGCCTACTTTTGCATCATCTGCATTGCCCACAGGTGTTCAGCCAACATGCAACGAGTGGGTCTGAAGTAGCAGTTTACAATAAGACTGCGATGCCACGCATATGTGCCGTTCCTGGCTGTGGAAAAATAACGTGTTTGAATACGCTGCTGAAAGATAGACGTCAAAAAATTTGATTCAGTTTATTTTTACATTTCACAGTGGATTAAGTTGCAATAAATTTGCAATTTCAGTGCTTTGCGAATACTTTCATGATATGGATTTGATAGCAAAGCCAAAACCATGCAAGTAACAGTGTTCATTCTAATGCTTGATCTTTGACTTCTGATGTGTAATTATTCAAGTTCAGAAGTTCAGTTCAGAAAATTTCTTTCTAAATCGTTTTATACACTTTATGCATCAGTAAATCAAGCCAGTGGCTAAACGGTCAACTGCTAAGCATCATGAAAATAATGCAATTTTATCAATTCATTTATTTAAATTGATTAAACTATATACAGAAAGCAATAAAAGAACACACCATTTTTAATGGCTTAAACTGTCAATCAAACAGCATGAGTTTATCTGGACACTTGGCAAAAGTCACGTTATAATTACGCTGTTATTTCGCAGAGCAAAGCTCTTACTGTATTCATATCATGTTTGCTGTTAGTTACGATGACAGCATTCGTGAGTGCAGGAATCGTGTTGCAATGACGTGATCACTGCATTCAAGCGATCAACAAACTGTCTGTCATCTACTCAATGCTCATCACTGCAATTTTTTTCACAAGTATTTGAGAAGGTTCCAAACACATTTCAAAATGCAAAGATGTTAGCCAATCAGAGCAGTGGACGTTTACACTAAAGTCTCACAGCAGACATGCCCCTTCAAACAGAGTGTTTAAGCCAGAGGGCTAAAATCAGGATAGAAAAATTGAATTTTTTTGTTTTCTATTTTATGACGTAAAAATCATACTAACAAAGTGCACAACTTATAAAGGAATAAAAAAAAATTAGCACATTTACTTCATAAATTAAATTTAACCACGGTGCCCTCAGTGGCTCAGATGCCAGGAGACTATGGAGACACTTGGTTAGTTTGTTAGTACTTCCAATAACAGAACATTTGCACATAAAAAATAATAATTGTTGGCTCAGACATTGTATATCTCCAGCTACAAGTGGATTAATGAGGCTCACTCAGGGTGGAATCTATGCTAATTGAGCAGATCATCACCAGTCATGGGCAAAGAAATCTGGAACTGCTCATTTGGAAACTTGGCGACAGTTTGCATGCAAAGATTTTTGACCAAGGAGAACTTCGGCAAAGTTCTAGCAAAGTCAAATTTATTTATGTAGCACTTTATGCAATAATTTTTTTTTTTTCAAAGCAACATTTGGAATGAGTCAGATACGGACATTATTATTTCTGACGTCGCTACAAGGAAATAACCCGGTTTATTAATAAAGTCATGTAAACGAAATGGGGCATGAACTCCAAAAGTTGGCAGGACCTCCACATGAGGGTGGGGTCTCCAAGTGAAAAGATTTAAGCTACTGGCTCTGGCTTTATCTAATTGTCATTGACTTACATTTCTTAATGAAATGTTCGTAAACTAAACATTGTTTCTAGTTGATATTAGAACAAAAAAAAATTATATAACATATGCCTTTATAAATAAATATGCGTGACATCTCCTGAACTGGCATTTTTTTTTAACACTTTATGCAGCGCAAATCTGAATAAAGTGCCTTGCAGTCAATTTCACTGGTTAAGGTTAGGGTGTAGCGTAGGTTTAGGGGTTAGAATGGGTTGTAACATATACTTTATGAAATCAGCAGTGATTGACGTGATCAGTGAAATCTATAGAATCGGAATGCATGCGTGTCATGTGCCTGTCTGGCAATGGGAGGATGTCATGCCCTATTTTGGAGCTCCCACCCAGTTTTGGAGTTCCCATCCCCATTTGGAGATCTCCAGGCTGCAGCTATACCCTTCTCAGTAAAAAGACTATCAATGGAGACACCAAAATCTCTCCAGTTTCATATCAAAAAATAAATACAAATCATTTTAATGGGGTAGTTCCGTGTTTTTTTGTTTTTTTTTTCTAGGCTTGGTTGTGTTTATGGGGCGTAGTATAACGTCTTAATACTTTCTTTTTTTTGCGCTGTATTTTTCGTATCTTTTATCTTTACTCCACACAGATGTCTCCAAAGTCCTTTGAACGGCTCGTTTGCTTCCTACTTCTAGGAAGCCCATCCCTCCGGAAAACGCAATGGTCTTAGATTGGTTAGATGGCCAAATGTAGTTTCATGTATTTTTATTGGCTGAAGTGCCAAGCACAGGTTGTCCGGAAACGCCACACCCCTTACCATTACGAGCAGAAGTCACAGCGTTTATGTCAATTGCAAGGGTTTATGATATCACCAACCCGGGAAGAAGCAAACCGGCTTTTGTAGGCAATAAACTGCCATAACTTTAATAGACAATATCTCCGTTTGCATTGAACTTTCCATTTGCAAGTAACTTTGCAGATACTGTTTATGCTCAAGCAGCAACATAACACACTAACTAAAGTTAAAAATGTGAAATCGCATGCAACCACACCTTTTTTTTTAAAAAAAGATATATAATACCATCACCAATAAAAAAAAAATTTAAACCGGAGATATTTCGGTTCCTCCATTGATACTCTATACTGTGAAGGGTATAGCTGCAGCCTGAAAATCTCCAAATGGGGAATATATACTGTATATATATATATTAATTTGTGTTCCGAAGATGAACAAAAGATAAGACTAGCCGTTTAAGCAACCTACAGGCAAGAAGATTTGGAAATTACGGTGTTTTGCAAATTCCCAGTTTAAGGATTGCCCAGCAAAGAACATCATAGCTGCAAAGAAATCCACAGACAAACTCCTTTTCTTACAAATGAGCCTCTAACCTTCCGTGATATGATTTCCCTTGATTAATTACTTGTGCCAAAATTGCATGAATGGGTAACTTCAGTCTAACAGTCAGCTGGTATTCTGGCTGGCATGGAAGCACACCTGCTAGTGCCAACATCAAAACGAGTGGTTTGTGGCGACTCAACAGCAAGAGAGTGCCAAGAGCAGAGGGGGGATCATTACCTGCCATTTATTAGACGGACCGTGCCAATATGTCGTGGCCAATGTGAGTCATCAGAACACCTGCACGAACTGACACAATCACACGCCTGTATGAGGATTCATGGCCTCTTGCTCCTCCTAACACAGCAAAATCATGCGTGTTTTCAGAAGAGGCGATCATTCATACAAAGTAATTTATATGCAAAACAAAAAACATCAGCCTCTCTCAATTGTGAAAATGATTCAGCGCTTAATAAAGTTTCACTTAAAGGTTCCCTCAAAGTTGAACCAGCTTTTCCAATCCATGGTCAGGCGTGGGGAATAATACTGATTGCAATACTAATTGCATCCCTTCCATTAAAAGCAGTGATACCCTAGTACACAACGTTCAATGTTTTCCTCCCATTAAGGTTTGTTACAGATAGGTATTTCATTAATGTCTCCACTGCTCTCTCATCTAGGACTGCACGCTGCCAGTTAATGAGGATTAAAGTTAAACAGGTTTACAGTCATTAGAAGCTTGATCGATTTCAGAGCATCACAGAAGGCAACAATGTTTCAGAATAATAGGTGGGAGTTAAATAAGTTATGGCTAAAATAATGAGAAAGAAAAACGGGTTTAAAATAAAAATACACTGACTCACTGAAATAAAATGAAATTCAGTATGTAACTGTGAATATAACAATGTACAGATGGGGTTTCAGTGACTTCCTCCAGTACATATTCATGTCTGTAGCTGACAATAAGTGACTGTGTTTATGGACAGATATTCATTCATTCAGCAAACTTGTTTAAAAACACTGATTCATTCAGTAGCAAAACTCCACTATTTTGGTATAATATGCTTTATATAAACACTTCCTTGTATTATACGGTTTCATTTTAAACCGTATGCAAGAACTGTCATGGTAAAAGAAAGAATGTGAGTGAAACCCTAACCTAACCCTAACCACATTATGAGTAAATTAGTGCTCGGAACACAACCTAATGCAATAATGAACAAAAATACACTGACGTTCAACAGTTTGGTGTCAGTCATTTTTAAAAGAAATTAATACATGTATTCAACAACAGTAAAGACATTTATAAGGTTACAAAAGGTTTTTTTTTTTTTTATGTGACTAAAGGCATAAATATTTTAATATACTGTAAAGCCGCTTTGGAAAAAAATGTATTGTAAAATTAGCTATATATTTAATTGACTAATCCGTCTGAACAAATCTATTTAAAAAAGCGACTTCCACAACAATATTAAGCAACTCAAGCAAATTAGCATATTATACATTTCTGAAGGCTTATGATGTGACTGAAGACTTGAGCAGCTAGTTATAAAAAAGAAAAGAATTTGCCATCATAAAAATAAATTACAAAATATAAAACTAATCATTAAATTGTAATATTTCACAATATTTTTCACAACTAAATGCAGCCTTATATTGAGCATAATAAATAAATAGGCCTACAGTATATAGAATAAAATGTAAATATGTAATATATATATATATATATATATATATATATATATATATATATATATATATATATATATATATATATGTAAATATGTAATATATATATATATATATATATATATATATATATATATATATATATATATATATATATATATATATATATTCTTTTTTTAAATATTATTATTATTAAACATATTGCATAGGTATACATGCTTTTTGTCCAAGCTGACATAAAATAAAACATGTAGCTGTATTTTTTTCCCCCCAATTTTGTCAGATAGAATACCTTAACCAAGTTTAGTATTTTGTTCTTCCTTGATATTTAAAATACTTCTAAATCATAACATTTTTATTTGTCCTTATATTTTGATGGTTTGAACAAATATCCCCTTCGAATATCACTTTTGGCCACTACTGTATATAAAGGGACATAAAGGAGCAAACTCAACTATATAAAAATATAAAACATGAAATATTTATTTTAAACAAGTAATGGAATTTATATAAAACAAAATAATAAGATAAAAAATGATTAGTCCAGTTTTAGTGGAGGCTGTGTGTTATGCAGTGCATGGGAGAATTTTCTGAATAAAAGTGGTGACAAGAATGATAAGTAAGAGTACAGAAATAATAAAAGTATATGAATGATTAAATACAGTATCACACAGCCTAAACAGGCAAACTCTGTCCATGCACCTGTATATACTGCCCTCTAGTGGGACTCTGGACCAAACGCGTTGTTACCAAGGTAACAATGCCCTGCACAGGCAAGCTCAAAATCCTAACTTCCTGTCACCACAACAGGGACAGGCAGGGTGGGCTAACCGCTGTTCACTGAATGTATTTCCTGTTTTCAAGCAGCGCTTCCGAAACGTGAATGAGAATACCGACCGGTGTAAAACTGGGCATTTTTCAATGGACTGGAGGGGCCAGAAAAATCTAGTGAGCTAGAAAGCATTGTTGGGTATTTTTAGATCTAAAAATTGCTGCGGTGTCAGAACATTCCTACAGTTCTCTAAAATAATATTCCAGGTTCATTGCAAGTTTTGCTCAATTGACAGCATTTATGGAATACAGATGATTACCACAAAATAGTTTTATATAGCTGAATTTTCTGCATCATTACTCCTGTCTTCAGTGTCACATGCTCTTTCAGAAATCATTCTAGTGTACTGATTTGATGATAATGGTGATTAATAATAATCATATTGAGCACCAATGTTTTATGGACATTTTTCTTAGATAAACATTTTACACGAAATCACAACCTTTAGAAATCATTCTAATATACAGATATCAGATTTAATATTAAATGTTGAAAACTATTTGTGCGTTGAGAAAAATTGAGAAACGTGTATCTGAGAATTTCACCCTGGAGTTCTTCACTCGTCTCCACCAGATAAATTCATGAATATTAAAAGCCATGTATTTTGTTTTTACATCTCGGTTAAATTCAAATTACACGCATCTTGCATCACATACTGTAAAGAACCTGAGCAATGAACTCATTTGAAAAACCCCTGAAGACTTGACTGCTGTAAGCTAAGTTGAGAACAAAGGATGTAGACAAGCTGATGTCAGAACGACTGGGACTACAAACACAACAGAAACCTCATCCATGTCAGACTCATGATGGCACCCGCTGACCCACAAATGTGTCAAAGCTGGACTGACAAGTGAGGTGGTGTGGCGTAGGGGTTAAAGCTGATTAAAAATGGACAGTTGGACTGAAGCACGAAGGAGTCGTGCAGACTAAATGGCTGCCGTCATGGCCTCTCCTGTGAACCACACAGAGAAAGCTTAAATTATTAAAGAGGAATGAATAGAAGAACAGACTAAATGAAAGGGAAACACTGCAGAGGTTTAGAGTTTGAGAGTCACGATGGAGACTCTGGTCAGTTGTGTAAGTGATGCAAGACAATCCGGACGGGTTTTGATGCAGCTATAGATGTTTCCACAAGACAAAACTACATTTTCTCACACCTACTACATAACATTCATGTAAAAGCATAACTGATCAAGACAGACCATAATGGAACACCCACTCCTGACAGGATCTCTATGGCAGTTATCTTTAGATTTCCTAAATAAACCAGTTTTTAATGTAAATTGCGCGAGCAGCTTTGCTTGAAAGTGACATGCTTTCTGTAGAAGATGATTATGTAAAATTTAAAAATGTATTAAAAAACAGAATTGAATGTACACCATGTAACTTTGCAGTTGATGCTTGTTGAAAATGTATCTTGAATTCAAGGAGTTTAACAATTTGTACTATTTAGTATAATATAGCTAGTTGTCAGAGAACAACTAACGATTATTTTTCGATATTTCGATTATTAAAGATTGATTTTTTTTCCCCACAGACGGGGCATGTGATAATTTACTAAAATGTATGGTCCCTTTATTAACATAATTTAATGTATATGTATTAGCAAATGTGCACATGTATCAGAAAATGTGAACATGTATCAGCAAATGTGCACGTCTAAATATATAGATAATTATTGCTATGATATGCATTAGGGCTGCGCAATATATTGATATTATTGAAATAAATCAACAAATGTGCATATCGCTACGGCACGCAATATCTGATTCATTTTAACAGGCTGCTTCAACCTTGTGAAAAGTGTACGTTTTAGGGTAGACGCATATAACAAAGAATAGACTGGGCACACGACTGTTATGTAACTTGTTTGACGTCAAAAATAGTTATTAAATGCAATAACTTGAGAAAAACAACTCCGAAACGTGTGCACAAGCTGAAAGTGTGTGATCCCTCCAGTTCTGTTAAGTGTCTTGTTACACACTTAAACTGTCAAATACACAGAGTTATGTCAAAATGGCTGTTGAGTATTCATGTAAACCCAGTCGGTTATGCTTTGAGTGAACGATATCAGTTGGGGAAAGAAACCGAATGCGTTACAATAGGATCCATGCATTAGCTCTTTTAGTGACAAGCGGCTAATACAGTAAACCTGCCACTGTCTGTCAAACAACAGAAGAACAAGAGAAAAATCACTCACTGCTCTTGGCTCAATAACCTTTGTAGCTTTATGTATCAGTGTATATTTAATTCATGTGAAGACTACAGTTTTAAGTTCTTAATTTTTATAACAAAGATAAATAAACAGAAATAATCATCCACTCCTAGTTCAGGACAGTCTTTGTTTACCAGGATGTTTTTGATGTTCAGTTTTAAGTTGATATACCTAATATATTACCAAGTCAGCTACAGAGTTTTTGGTATTTAAATATTTGGATTACATTTTTTGTTTGTGTACATTGATGTTAAAATTATATTGTCAGAAGTTGTAGTGATGCTTTTTCCCAGAAAGAATGTGAAACACAAATGCCATCATTCTCAGTTTACATTTTTTCTTTTTCTTAATATAATTTAAATACATTTGGCACATTAATAGCAATATCGTACCACATATCAAATATTTAACAAGGTTTTGGATAACGCATTTTTATTTAATATCATACAGCCCTAATATGCATATAAGGATACAAATTAGTAGCTGGCAAAAATGCAATAAAAAAAGTTTATTCATATTATTATTAATGCCGCTTTGAAAACAACCCCTCCCTCGTGAACTGAACTGAGAGGGGGATAGATATGACAGGAGCTGAACCTTATTAAATATGCAAATCTTATCCAATCCTAGCCGTGGGCGTTTATTTCCAAGTCTTCAGTGCGCCACGCCCATCAAAACCCAGCGTTTTGGAAAGAGCCTCAAAACCAGTGTAGAAAATATCCAATTACTTATTAGTTATGATGTTTTTGAATGTAAAAAACAAACATCATAAGTTGACATCAGACAACAGTATATTTTTTTTTTTAAAAAGCCAGTTCATGACACCTTTAGCATTTGCACTTTTTAATTTATAAAAGTTGTAATTTATTGAACCATGCTTGAGACAGTCTTAGTAGGACAATTTTGAGACTTGACTCAAAAAAAGGTCAAAAATCTAATAAAGCAGTTTTTATATCAACAGGTCCATGTAAGACAAATAAATGTTTAACCATTTACTGCATTTTAAAGGATGACTATACTAATTGTATACATTTATATCTTGTGACAGTGTAAATTCCATGTCAACAACACAAATGCATATAGATGTGCAGCATATTAAATATAGCACAGTTCGATTTTTCCCCCATGCACTATGGAATAGCAAAGACGACATGAAACCATAATGCTTTTTACCTTAATAATGAGATATTTCAGAGTGAAAAAATATTCTGATTAAAATAATATATGGAAGGTTAATATGTGGATTTGATTTGGTATGGGAATGTTAGTTTATTAAGTTAATTGGGAAACAGGTACTTTGTATTTCTTTGGAAAACATACTTTTTTTTTTTTTAAAGGGATAGTTCAACCAATAAAAGTGCAAAGTGTGTCATTTAATAACCCTCTCAAGCTGCTCCAAACCTGAATTAATTTATTTCTTCTGGTGAACACGAAACATGATATTTTGAAGAATATGGGTAGCCAAACAGCTGACGAACCGCATTGACATCCATATTATTTTTAATATGGATATATTATTAATATATCCATATTAAAATGAGCACAGATAAACCATAAACTGAAAGACCAGCGTCGTCTATTTAGGAAGCGCTGGGCCAATTTGGATTTAATGTTGCCTTTTCGCATTGGATTAGTCCATACTATGTGCTGTAATACCTCTGAGACTCACACTCTTTTAGTCCATTTGTCCTGACTGCAGATTAAAAAAAATAACTTATCAAATCATATTGCGCAGCTCACACTGCGTTCAGAGCTTATGTATAATTCATCACTGATATATAACATTTCATATTAGGGGGCCGTCAGCCTCTTTCTACCCCGGTCGCTTCTCTTACATTTTATCGCAGACTCTCTCTCAGCTCAACACATCTTTTTAAAGCAAGGTATTATAAACAACCCAGTGGCCTCTAGCAGTGCAACTCTTTAAAAATTCATCAATGAAAGAGCTGCCCCCCCTCTGCACCATATCAGTTTACCTTTAATTCACAAAAGCGTGACAAGACATACATTACTAACCAGCTGCAAGACCGGCCAAGCACACAACACCCCCCTCAAGTGAATGCAGACACACAAAAACAAACATGGACCCTTGAACATGAAGTTGCCCATCTCACAAAAATCCATCTTTAGTGCGTGTCAGGGCTGCGCACAGTGAGTCTTAACCGACATAGAGGGGAAGTGTGAAAGTTCACTTCCTTGCTTCAACACCAAGGACAATAGGGGGCTGGGTGGGTCTCCACCTTTATTTTCTTCCTCCTGTCTTTCATCCTGTGAATGGTACAGCCATCACATCCGGGAGAAGACAACAAATGGCGGCAAGTGTTCTGAATGGACTGCTCATCTCGACAAAAACCTTTGTAGCAACCGTTATGGTGCTGCATATAGAGGTTTCAATAGCACAGGTATTTGGCAATGGTTTAGAACCAACAAGAAAACAAATTATGACGAAAAATATATAAAAAAATAAGACAGAGCTCAACTGACTCAATTCAAAGCACCTGCTAAAGTAAGAGCTGCCACAATCAATCTCCACCACTACTTGTTGACAGTCTAATTGCCACCAAACTGCACATAAGCTCAAACAAAACCAAATATTAATAAAATAACAACATGAATATACATTACTCGTACAAAGTACTCAAAATAATGTTTGTTTTTTGTTTTGAAAAATAAATACTTTTTTTCAGCAAGGATGCAGAGTAAATTGATCAAATTATAAAAGACGTGTTTAACATTCAATTCATCAAACAATATGAAATATGCATCAGTTTCAGCAAAAACCTTAACTGCTTTTAACATTGATAAGTAATGTTTCTTGAGCGGCAAATTAGAATGATTTCTGAAGGATCATGTGACACCGAAGACTGAAGAAATGGCTAATTAATAAACTACATCTGTATATAAATAAATTCAGCCGTGGCGAACATAAGAGACTTACAGAAACAAAAGAAAGTCTTGTAACTTTTGAATGGTAGTGAAGTTCTGAAAGGAGGTTTTTCTTTAGTAACGGTTTGTACATGTAGCTACAGTACTTACGATTCACACGTATGGCAGCTGAGAGCCTTTAAAAACTGGTTCTCCACCTCTGACCTCTGTGAAAGAGAGAAAAAGGTATTAAGGGCCATCTCATTTCCTCTTTTAAAGGACATACACACAAACAAAAATGCCAGTGTTATAGAAAAATGTGAGAGACCTAATATCTAGTACACAATCTCTGAGAAAAAGACTAGAAAGTGTTGTAAAAAAAAAAAACTATAGGTCCTAGGTTTAAGCTATAGGTAACTACTGGATATGCTAACATTATTGATGGGCTGCTCAGTTTACAATAGTAAACTAGATAAACAAATCTTAATAAACAAGTCATTGTTGGTCAAATAAATAAAAGACATTTCCTCATGCATTGATCATATTATGAAGGATTCATCCATGGATGAGTTTTTTTATTTATTTTTTATTAAATTAAAGCATTTTTACTTGGTGAAAATGGTGTGTAAACTCCGCCTCTTACAAATCAACTGCAAGCTCGCATTCACATCTGCTTTTGTCCAGTCAACAACTACCCCTACATTCGTTTATTTTTTTAATAATTTGTTTCACTCAGATGTACATCACAATAGGAAGAAAAGATCGGTTGCTACTTCCTGTACATTCTGACTTAAAACATTCTGCTGGGAAATGTTTGTATATAAAAATTACAACAGGGCCTAATATATATGAAAAGTTTGAACTATTGTCGACATTGAAGGATCTCACTCAGAATGGTGACAATGTCTGATAGCGTTTCCCATTCACTTATTACATCCATGCATGCAAGCAGAGACGGACGATATAGTGAGATCTGAAGAACTTGGTAGCAGTTAGTTAGTTAGCATTGTTAATCGGATGCCCTGTAGTAGACATTTGCATAATTTTACACACAGTCACCGAACACAACAACAACACATTGCCACCAGTCACCAAAGTTCATGTCGGTGGAAATCACATTTTTGGTGAAGGAATTCTGGTCATTTTGTCACTACACCATTTAAACGAGACCTCTAGAATGAAGACAGCCAAAAACAAAATCATTAGTTTGACATGCTACACTTTTAACATGCAAACACTGGGGGTTTCCAGCTGATTTAAATAGAAGAGATTTGTTATTAAAGGGATAGTTCACCCAAAAAGGAAAATTCTGTCATTTACTCACCCTCAAGTTTTTCCAAACCTATATGCATTTCTTCTGCTAACCACAGAAGACATTTTGAAGAAAGTTTATAACAAAAAAGTTGACAAATAGTTGACTATCCATTGTCTTCCATTGGAAAATGGAAAAACACAAATGGCAGCCAATGGCTACTGTCAGCTGTTTGGTTACCCATATTCTTCAAGATTTATTTTGTGTTCAACACAACAAAGAAACTCATACATGTTTAGAACTTGAGGGTGAGTAAATAATGACAGAATTGTAAATCTCAAGTGAAGCCAAGTTTCACTTTAAATGCCTGTGTGTATTCAATCAAATAGTTTGGCATGGCGTACTGTACTTGTTTTATGACCAAGAAACATTTCCTTTCCAGTCAAACATTAGGCATTTTGACAGCATTGATACAGAGTTCTGCCGTGATTACCTTTTTTTTGTAGGCCAACCCAACAAGTGTCATTTTGGTTCCCTAAACAAAAACCCAAATGATTTCTCTATAGAGACATATACTGCCAGTATACTGGCTTCTGGATTATTGCAGAAATTAAGCTCTGTGACCAACAAAAGTTTATGATTCTAAAAGAGGGTGACCCATTAGTGATTAATTTTGCTATAGAATAAAACATGAAAATATCTGGAGATTTTGTTAACCACAGACCTTTTTAGCAGCAACAACGGGGGAAAAAAACACTAGCTTTAAGGTGATGGAACCTAAAGGGCTAAAATGCTAATTTCCGGGTTTTGGCCTACAAAAAAAAAAACATACAGCACTCTATGGGAGATCTCTGAATGAGCATGCATACGTCCAAACTACACAGCAAATAAGAATGACCTGAAATGCACTCCATGAAGCCGTTCAATAACACACAGTGGGCGTGACCAGAGAATACAGGGGCCACCGAGAGGAAACCAGCTCATACACACCATTCATTGTAACTTACACCAAAAGAAATGTTTTCATAACCGAATTCCAACTTCTTTCACTCTGATCCCAACAGTAACATGAGGGCAGGCAACTTCCTGCTGACTTAATACATGGCAAAGGGGGTGGGAGGGAGACACCTTTGGCACTGCGAAACTGGATGATGTGTCTCATTTTGAAACTAAAGCAATTTCACGGGATTTTTCTCAAGAACTTTTTACAAAATCGGGGGGGGGGGGGGGGGGTGAGACAGCACTGGGCAAGAGTGATGAATATTAGATGAGACACAAACAAAAGAACAGTCTTTGGATAACAGCCTGCTTTTAGTATGAGTACAGTACAGCTGCCAACTCAATATCCACATGAGTTCTCCAACTTGACAAATGTATTATTTATTTGAATACAATTAATGATTTTATAATATTATATGGGAGGAATTATCAAAAAAAAAAAAAAAAAAAATATTGATGCACAATTCCAATTTGGTGACTATATCTGATTTTTTTGGGACGACCCGCTTATGTCATTTTTAAAAGTGACCTGTATCCGATATATGCAAAATCGAAATCTGGTTACTTGAACCGTGCAGTGTAAATGGGGCCATAGACTTTAGATTTATCTGTGAATCAGTTTAAAATTCTAAATGATTCAGACTTGCCATGTAAGTGAAGCCACTGTTCAGACATGAAGAAGGTGTGCTTAAGTGTGACAGCGCAGCTCATACACGTAAAAAGAAGTTTTGCTGTTTCTGAACATAGCTCACAGCTAAATAAAGTGTACACGTCAATTCAATTCCAAAGAATAAATCACTAAAATCCATATAAAGGCTTTCTAAATAAACAAAAAGTGCAGGTGCAAACACGAGACAAGTAAACATGCACTTCTAATCCAAGTCTATGGCTATGTTCACACAACCAGTTTTTGAGATTGAACAGGTGAGTCTCAATGTCCCATTCATATGGCAACTTACAGTAGCGTATAGTCTGTATGAACGTGCAATGGGAGTAAAGCCTATATTTTCTTACCAGCGACCAAAGTAGTAATCAAAGATGGTGACCTTAATTAAATTGAAAATTCTTATGATCACTTTTGATACAAGAATCCAATCGAGCTGCTAGTTCATCTGTCAAACCTTCATAACCCACATATATGAGCGGAGCATTTGAGTCACAAGTAGAACACAAAACTGATGGGAGAATCTCCGGTGGAGAACAGCGACTGGATCTAAAACCTTCAGGTGACACACAGCTCATATATCCGTCACTGCAAGTTACCAAAACAACACATGAAAATCCGCAACACACAGTAGACAGACACGCATTTGTACAGAGCACTCTCGCATTACATGACGTGACAGACAACTTGTCCAGTCCAGTTCAGTTCAACCAGCGAAGGTTTTCTGAGAAGGTGGATGAGTCATACAAATTTACAGGATTGAGTTCGGTTTTAAAATGCATTTGTAACTCTCATAAATAACCAAACGGTGTGTGAACATATCTGTATTAAGGATTTAAATACAGCACTGACCACTGCATTCAGCTACTGTGTGAACGTGGCCTAAAAACTAAGTAAAGCCAAGCCAATTCATTTAAATAAAAGACATGCTGCTGCTACATTAGCCCAACAACTGACTCTTGCTGTGACAGCAAATTACATTTCAGTTTGGCTGAAACATTGTCACTTTCATACATGCAGCGAGAGTTTGGCCAACACTAATCAGAGAGAAACAGAACCCTCCAGTGGTGACACTGCACCCATCTAATCTTGAGCCAGTGATGTAATGTTATGTTCCCTTGCACACTCTAAAACAAAGGGCAAGGGAGGGTCATGTTCTTTGAAAGCAGCTATGCAGCACTCTTTCTAACTACTTGCAGAGAGCCGGTTAGTACACTAGCATTGCTGTACACTGAGAAGAGTTGACATTAATGAGAGAACCTCTACTGAGGAAATTTGTGGCAGCTGAGATATTCGAGATATGGGCCGACTGGGTCTCCTGACAACCCCAGACGGAAGTCACCTGGAGAATCACAAGGAGTTACAAAAGGCTAGTTTTAGATGCCAAACATCTTACCTTGAATGGTTGATGAACAGAAATAAACAAGAAAAAATATTTTTTTTATCCATTAAAATTAATTAATTAATTAATCAAAATAAACCAACATTCTGGACAATAAAGCCCAGTGGACAATATAACTAAGCGGATACGTCAATGTAATTTCCCACGGATGCTGAACGTTTTTTTTGAGCATGCCAACAAGTCTGACTGCATTACTAACTGATATGCACCTGGTGATGATCTGTTCTCCACATACGCTAACCTACAACAAACACTAGGCTTATTTAGAGAATGCAAGAGGGTGCAAGTGCGCTAATACACGCGTGCTATTCAGAAATCCTTTTGTACCCTAAATAAAGGTTTGAGCTCATTAGAAATTCCATCATAGGAATAAACATGCAGTTGAGTAAACACAGACAAGGGAAAAAAAGGGAATAAAATATGGGGGGAAAAAATAATAAAAAAAAAAATTTAAATTCCTGTCATTAATTACTTACCCTCATGACATTTGACACCTGCAAGACCTCCGTTCATCTTCAGAACACAAATTAAGATATTTTTGTTAAATCTGATGGCTCAGAAAGGCCTTCATTAACACCAATGTCATTTCCTCTATCAGACCCATAAAAGGCACTAAAGACATCGCTACAGAGCTGCTGAAATCACGTGACTCCAAATCATGAATCAATTCTTGTCGCTTCATAAAATGATTGTAGAGCCACTGTAGTGAGACGTGTTTTGTAACAACGTCTTTAGTGCCTTTTATGGGTCTTGAGAGAGGTAATGACATTGGTGTCAATGAAAGCCCGTCTGGGCAATCTGATTTCAACAAAAATATCTTCATTTGTGTTCCAAAGACTAAAAGAGGTATTATGGTATCGAATAACAAAAGGGAAAGTAATTAATGACAGAAATACATTTTTTGGGTGAACTAACCCTTTAAAACGGTCATATATATTATATACAGTATATTATATATATATATATATATATATATATATATATATATATATATATATATATATATATATATATATATATATATATATATATATATATATATATATATATATATACACACACATACATATACATACATATACATACATATACATACATACACACACGAGGAAAACAAGTATAATATATTTATAAAATATTTCCTGTGGTGCACTTACAAATTTTACTATGATTCTTACATTACATCAAATTTTCCTATCCTGATTCTAGCCCTCTGATTTCAACGCTCTCTTTGAAGAGGTGTCTCTTCTGTGAGATTTCAGTTTTTTCAGTTCTAAAATACTTACAGGATATTCTTATAGATATTCTGACTTTTTGATTTCTCAGTTCATGACCCCTCTAAAAAGACAAGTAACTGTTGATTTTATTCAGGAATGACAAAAAAAAAGACAACACCAAAACAGGATAATCATTCTCCCAACCTTTAAATAGGTCCCATTACAGGTGATCTGAGGTATTCTATGCAATTTTGTAGCATACTTACCATAATAAAATAGCACAAAAAGTATAAAATATATATATTTTTATTATCAGTTAACATGAAAAATGTAATTAGTGCATTTCTAAACATATAAAAATAAAAATAATAATAATAATAATAATAATAAATGATACCATAGAAATGCATAAAGTGCAGAACATGACCTGCACTCTTTTGTAAGTATGATTGTTTTCAACGTTCCCATGTAACTTGAGAATTAACTTCCCTGAAGTGTACAGGCCTATGAGGAATATTCCCAGCCAAAGTAGTCTGGATGTGCAAGAGCAGCAATAAGTGCTACACAAACGATCACAACCTTGCCACCCCAGCTGGGGTTCTCCAAGAGAAAGCAACACTTGGTGTCTGGGTCAAGTACATTTGATACCGCGGTTCTCTCCAGAGAAGAGTTCACACCTCTCTCTACCAAAACCTTTTTTTTTTCAAATCCAGATGTGATGAAAGGATCTGGGTCTCAAAGCGCATTTGTGTGCCAGTTTGAAGGAATTTCATCAATAGGCCTATATGGAATTAACTTCCACTCAAGTTTAAGTACAAAGGCTCCACAAAAGGTCTACAAAAAGGTCAATTTAATGAAAACATTGTTATGTCTTTTCTTATAACAAGGTTTCCAGATTATTCTTTCACTAACAAACCCTTAGCGGGTAGTGCGAATGCAGCAGAGGAATGGGAAAAGGGTTGTCATAACAGTATTCCTGTGATATATAGGGCATACATGGATCCACAAAGTATTAAACAGGGTGTCAAGTCTTGGCTTGGATAGGTGAGAATTTGATCAACTAAGATCTGATAAGCCATGTGGAGTGTTAGGGAAGCTACTTGTGAGTAACAGTTTTAGTTTGTGTTTAGTAAAACTAATGAGAGGAAAAAAATTGATTATATTATTAGTTAGGGAAGTTAGTGTTGATCATTGAAGCCAAATCACAGACATTTACATCTCAAAATGCTTGAGGAAAACTTCAGTACCGATTTTGTACCAAAATCTGTACTTTTGACAACACTTACTAGCCATAAATATTTTTTACCAGCCACGAAAAATATATTAATCCTTTTTACATTTTGTTGTTTAATTAATATTAAAACCCCAGCAGCAGGACAGCGGTCACTCATAAAAGCTAATGCACGGATCAAATATGATGTTACATAATGGACTAGGTTTAAAGGATACTTGCCAAGATAGCCATTTTGACAATTTAGTTTAAATCGGTTTCTTCAAGTTTAAGAAGCAATGAAAGAGAGCTATGTTCAGTATTTGCGTAATGCAGCAGCCTAAAAATACCTGCTGTCTGTCCTTTTTCCTTAACGCTAATTTAAAAAAAAAAAATTATAAAAAAAACTCACTGTTCATTTAAATTACTTTTGTAATTTTAATAAGCAAAGCAAGATTAATTCTATAAGACTATAATGCATTTTATTTTACATTTGATTATTACATTTTTGCTGTAGCCTGTTAGCTGAAAACGTATAGACTTGCATAAAAACTTAAAGCAATGTTTGATTTGTTAGTACTTTTTTCCCTATTGTATTTGTCCTATTGTTTGTATTTTGCTTTTTTGTTTTTATTGTATTACTAGCTGCATTTCCAATACGGATTTGAATGGTAACTCAAATGTTGTTCTTTCGTTATTTTGGCTAGACATTTCTTTTGTTGGACATATTAACTGAATTTAGAAATTCATTGGAAAAGAAAAAAAAAAGCATTTAATAAACGTTTTTTTTTTAAATGAAAAACGTCGGCGCTTTTTTCCGCGATGGGTTAAAGAAAAAAAGCCTAACTACGAATCTAAATAGGCTACGTTCAGGCCTAAACATTAGCTTGTAATATTATTATTTTAATTTATATGTTGATTATGAAAAGTGAGCAACATGAGTAAGATATAAGATTCGCAATATGTTTGAGATGGGGAGTCACATGATTTTGACCACTTCGAGTTTTATTTTCTAGAAAGTCTTTAAAAAATGATTTAGTTTTGTATAAATTGTATTTTTATTTTAATCGATATTTCATCAATTAATTGCCTGTATATTAAATAAGAAACAAACCAAGATCGTCTGGAATGATGTGCGTAGCTGGCCTGTTTCCTCTGCCTTTGAGTAAGGCTGAAGCTATAGCTCTTTCTGTTTTGATACATTTCTTGAATATATGTCTTAATTACAGTAGGCATATTATTTGTGGTTGCACCGGGGTCCGTCATTACTAGGTTAAAGTTATGCCACTCTCCTTATTACGAGAAAATATATGTCCTTTTAACTACATTATATCTTGTTAAGTTATTATGACACAATTGAGTGGAAAATATAATAGGCTATATAGGCCCTATGTTGCAGCAATGTGTCACCGCACCTGTAAATGCGAAAAAAACGTTTCCATTGTAATTTTGCGAAAATGCCCTTTTTCGAATTCCCTGAAAAACCACCTCATGAGAGCGTAAAAACTTTGTGATATATGCAAGTTTTTGCGAAATTGCTGCATTTCCATTGGGTGTATTTTCAATTCGCTATTTCAATTTGCGCATTTTGAAGGGTAATGGAAACGCGGCTACTGACTGTTTACTTAAAGTGTATGTAGTAGAAATGTGATTTTTTTTAATTTGGTGCTTTCTAGACTAAGAAAAGACAGAAAATGTTTTTTGTCTCATGGGGATGAAAGAATACAGTCCCCAGAATGCTTCGCTGCCCTGTGAGGCCACTCCCAAAGCCATATGCTAATCGCTGAAGTAACCCTATAAGTTTAAGTTGAGTACTTTTTATACTTACATTAGTTAGCCTAGTATTCTGCTGAGATACCAAATAATTGCTATAGAGAATTGTGAAATGTTACTAGTATAAACATTAGATGTCATAGCAAAGATGTCATCCAGCAAATAAACACTTGATCACTACCGTTTAAAAAAAATACGGTTTTGGTCATATGGTCGGCACTTAATAAATGTTAAATAACGGAAATTACAACAATGACCAAAATAATCATGATGACTTTTTGCCATAATCAAGCAGTCCTACATTAAACTTTTGTTTGGTGGGAATTTTGTATTAATCCAAAGTCTGGAGCTAATAGCATGTTGAATTACAACACAGTAGGCTTTAAGACACTGGGCCAAGACTTGGACGCAACATCTGGAGACCACACAGATCAAAAGCATGTCTTCTACAGAAGAAGAAAAAATGGAGTGAAGAACAATACTTCACTATATACCAGAGGGGGGGAGGAAAAGGGAATATTCTTATGGTAGAATATTCATTTTACCATTCTTATTCTGTACATTATGAAACAAGAAATTTGAATACCTGCACAACAAAATTAAGTTTACAAATCATGTAAAAACCTGCCAGTGGACCAAGACAAATTGCACTTACAAGGACTAATGCTTTTTAATTATAATAGAAAATAACATGCAGCAAGACAAAGCAACAACAGAGCAATGCAAAATTCCATTACAAGATTTAGAAAAATCATCTGTCTGACAATGTGTCACTGTACAGATCTAGAGCAAACTTGTTCTCCGATCAGAAGCACAGGAGGAGTGCTGGCACGTGCGCACCTGGAAGTGAATCAGAAGGAGCGAGAGGAGAACAGCATTCATTAATCATAGAAGGAATGTGCTCGTTTCCTCCGCCCGTCCTGCTCTTCTTCATAGAGGTGCTGGTACTCCGGTTCAAGGCAGCCAGGATATGTTTTTCTCACAAGACAGTTGCGTTGGGGTAGGGCGGGGTACCTGATCTGAAATCGGCACAGTAGGGGAGCTTTTATAGGAGCAGGCTAAACCTGACAGTCTGTGTAATGATATAAAGTCAAGCAATGTGGCCCATGGCATAGCTCCACCGTGAGGCCCACCACAGAGATCCACGGCTAGGCTCAGGTTACAGTGCGTTCAGGTTCAGATAGTGTTGGGTTGGGCCAGCGAATGTCTACTCTAGTTACAAGAGAAAAAAATGTGGAACAAAGTGAGAAAGACAAAAGAGGGAGGGAGGAATTCCAAAGATGACACAACTTCTCCCTTGTGGTGAAACTCAAATATTATAATCAGTCATAATTCAATGTATATACATAATTATATGCACTCTCCAGCATCACTCAGTACATCAAAAGAAACGGTCTGTAATGAGGTTTGTTGTCCAAACGAATCCATCAAAGCTGCAATTATTAATACATGAACGATGAATCAGTATAATCTAAGGCCAGGGGTTCACTAGCCGATTTCTTTACTCATTAACATAGTTGAGAATCAGCAGGAGTTGGTGTTCATTGCCAACAATTGTGATTCCACAGGCTAATAGAACATAACAGGCCCTCTGTGCAGAGCCTGATTGGAAACCCTACAAATTGGCTTCAAGATGCATGTTGTCATATTTACATCCATTATTGTCTTTTAAAATTAAGACTACTGGGGGAGATTTCCATTTATATGTCCAATCTTTGGAATTAACATAAAAGCAAGAACACACACACACACACACACACACACACAAATCATAGAAAATCTTGAATGCAGCTCAATGGACATCACTCAGCATAGGATAAATTTGCTTTTACCGTATGCCCATGACTTCACATTTTATTGCATTTCTGACTTTTACATGTCTGGGAATGAAAACAAAACCAATTTAAAATTGTACGTGTGTGACAGACCTCAAACAGAAGAGGATGAGCAAAAACATTCTGAAAGTGAGACAATTTCAAACGAAATAGAGTTGTTTCGAGGCCAGCTAGCATGATGCGACATTAAGAGTAAACACTGGCCAGTGTCAAAAAGAGCCATTTCAATAGCAAAACCTTCCCTGAAAATGCATAAAGGGACACCACTCAGTCTCTATGACAAATGTCTTTTGTAGAAAAAAAAAAAAATCCTTGATGGAAAAACCTATGACAACATCTGAAACTGTATATTCAAGAGCCAATGTCAGACCTCAAAGAGCATAACCATCTGACCAATCACATTTCATTAGCTGCCTCTTACTAGAAAGGGCTGGTTGAGTTTATCAAGGCAATATCTACCTCGAGATCAGAGTTAACAGGCCACAGAAGTGCATTAAGTAATAGACTGAGCAGATAACATGGACCATTTCCATTGGACCATCTCTTATTTCAAACCAGAGCCAGACGAGACTAGAAAGAGCCCATTGAGGAAAAAAGTCTGTTAAACATATGGCTGTACGGCTGGGAGAGGTTCAGATGCTTTTACCACTGTACCGTTATTGCAACTGCCCCCACACATCTCTGTCACAGAGAATTTTCATCCATTTTATCAGACTGATGAGAGCGAGACATTGGGGAGGTAAAGCAAACCCAAACAGTGCGATGTCAGAAACGGGAGGAAAAGGTTAGGGAAGATGGGGAGAAAGTGCGTGTCTCTTATTCTCAATGTAATCTTATCATCTCCCTCCTTTGAGATGATCGCCATCCAGATGGGCCGGCAGTCTCAAAAAGCCATTTGTCTTCATTAGATCTGAGAAAATGAATAAACAGACTCTGCCGTCTGTTTTCCCTGTGCAGACTGTGGGCAAAAAGGAACCAGGTGCACAGTAGCAAACGCCTGCACTTAATAATAGATACGATACACCTTGACACCAACACGTACCCTGTTTTAAACACACGGGTCATATATAAGTGCCCCAGATGAAAAATAATACAAAATCTAAATGCATGTGCCTAGTTGTCTGAAATACCATTTATATTCATTTTGCTTTAACAGGATTTAAAAAAAAAAAAAACTTTTTCATGGACGATTTAAAGTAGGAATGTTGCAACAACAGTATTAAAAAAAAAAAATTAAAAAAAGAAATATCAGTATGTCAACACTAGGGATGGGACTGTTACCGGTTGTAGTGTTGCACGATATACCGGTACTAGAAAAGAATTGTGATACCCTGTTATTACAAATGGTACGATATAGGGGTGTCCATGGTTAAACGATTGACCGATTAACCGTTAAAAATTGCGTAACCGAGTGAAACATTTTGCTCGGTTAAGTGGCGTCAATGACGTGCCTTGAATTTAGTTGTAATATATGTTTGCACCCCTAGAGACCGCCAGAGCGCTCCCAGACATTTGTAGTATCCATAGGGTTAGGGTAGTATCCACAAGAAGAAGTCATGACCAGCTTTCTAAGCGGGCAAAGAAAGCGTGGGAGCACTTTAAAAAATGAGAGTGACAGGGCGAAATGCAAGTATTGCAATGCAGTGCTTACCGCATTTTTCAGGCTATAAGTTGCTCCGGAGTATGAGTCGCAGCAGTCAAAATATGCGTCATGAAGACTAAAATAACACGTCGCACTGGACTATACGTCACATTAGGGCAGAAGCAGAGCGCGAGCCGCGCGCACTGTGCATAACGGATCAGAAGAAAGAAAGTTTGAAGTGAGAAACTTGTGAATGACTAGAGAAAAGCAGACGTTACTTTAACTGTAATGAAGAAAACAAAAAAGCTGATCGCGGACTGAAAGCAAGATGGCCAGAGCTGAAGGGACGAGTCCACAGATGCTTGAACTCTCTGCCGGGAGAGGTTCATCAGCCGCGCGAGTCAAACGCTGAGTCTGTGTGAATCATTCTCGGCTGCATATTTTACTAACGTTACATGCTCTAATCGTGCAGGCGCCCTCGCGGCCACTCGCATTGCTCGTGAACTGGAGCGCATCTCATCCTAATTTAATGAAACTCAGCGTAAGCCTACGCCTCACAGACATGAAATAGATCTTAAGAAACTTGAAATGTCTTTTAACAATTTAAAACGAAAAGAAATAGGCTACTCTCTGATTGTGTAATCCATGATGTGCATTTCTCTCTATAGGCGCGTTCACTACGGAGATGGTGGTCGTCAAATTATAAGCTAAAAATAACCCTGACGCACACTATGTTTAACCGAGTATTAACCGCTAAGGGCCTCGGTTAACGGTTAATGAAAAACTTGAAAACGTGCAGCCCTAGTACGATATGGACATTTATTAGTACCGGTACTTTAAGGAGGACAGCGCTAATATGAGCTGTATTTCTTAATTTGCGTGGACGTGTGACAGCAGGTGTCAGGACGAGTGTGTGCAGAGCTCTTCTTCCACTGTTCACTAAACATTGGAAGCACACGAGTTAAATATATACGTGCAGCGCATGACAAAGAAAACAACAGAAATTTGCGAGCATGAGTAGAAAAGGCGCGGTGCGGGACGTGCTCGCGCTGCCGGACTCTGACCTGAAGCGCGCGCACACGCTTTTCAGACAACAAACATGCGATCACCATTCAGCTCTTTCCCGGCTTATTGTTTGGGTTTCAATGGTCAAACATATGTAAAAATGTATATGGTCTGGCGACAATTCAAGTAAACACAGTCGGACATGTATTTAGTGAACATGTACAGTTGAGGTATTTATATCCGTGCATGTATTAAGACAGACCTAATGTTCTGTGTGATTAATATAAAGCAAGCCACCACATGCTCGGCTAAATAACTAAAATATATTTATTAAGAATCAGTGTATAGATAAATTATAGAGTGAAGACTGTACGCAATTTTATATTTGATTATTTAATTTCTTTCTTGACTTGCTACTGTTAAATAGACCTAATGTAGCTGAAAAATAAAGCACTGTTTGTCATATTGTTTTTAATTTGCATTTATTTGCTTTTTTTAAAAACAAAGATACACTTAAAAATCTATATTATAATTATAAAATTACATTTAAAAAAAATTAAATTACTCATATCATCGAATAAGATTTTGGTCATTCAAACCTGAAGTGAAAGGTTAGTGAATGATAACACGATTGATAATGCGATCTCTGTAAGATCGCAAGTTCACACTGGCATATTATAGTAACAAGATGAGGGAATGGTCAAAAACCAGGGCATGGAACATGCTGGCCAAGTGAATTTTTAGTAAAACAATTAATAAAACAATGAATAATAAGTTCTGTTGTCATATTATCGGGGTTTTTTACCGTAGTATTAATTTAGTATCGGTATCGAGGTATTTTAGTCTGGTATCGCATCGAAGTCATAATTTTGGTATCGTGAAAACACTAACCGGTTGCAGGATAAACCATGATAAAATGTACTGACTGTTAGTTTTTATTTTTTATATTATCATTAAAACCATGTTTGATTATCAGATTTTTAAAAAGTGCTGTAAATCCTGTCCAGCCAGCACCAGTCTTGTGAAGGCACAGCACACAACGTTTTTTTGAATGAGAAGAAATGGAAGAAGGCAGTGGTGGTGCCCAGAGATTTTTCAGCCTGTTCTAAAAGGACCAAATCTAAGGTGTGATGTCTTAGATATTTTGGCTTTTACAAAAGTCCTGAGGGAAACTTAAATCGAGGAAGGTCGCCCTGTCTTGCAGAACATGCAAAAGAAAGTCGCTGCAATAGGGGCATACACTTTAAATCTGCAGTCGTCTTCATGACCACCCAATCTTGTATAGCTAACGCAAGGCAAGTGGACTTTGACCTCAACGCCGAAACTACGTCTAATTATTAGAGACAATTTTGAGTTTAAATATTATCTCAATCTCTTGTAATTAACATGAAGCTTCCACAAAGAAAGGTTTGCAGCAAGTGGCTTTGTGCCAGAGATGAGTGTTCACAAAGTTCAGACAAGACTATAGGTGACATTTAAGGGATAATAATGTATTCATTGTACATTTACAGATTTTCTTTACCAAATAAATAATTATGGGGACATACTGAATTGAGATTAATGTTTTAAATATTACCCGTTTATAAATCCATTTTGCACAGCATACAAAATTATCGCCCAGACAAGGTGATCACAAGTTTTAGCAATAATTATACTAAATTTGAATAAAATGACAATTAAAAGACTTTCAAATCACGAGAGTATTTTATTCACATTAGAACATAGATGACAAATTTTTAAACAGAGAAATGTTACACTTTTATCCACTAAATGAGCTCATTTCAAACATGATGCCTGCTACAGGTCTCAAAAGTTGGCACGGGCAACAAATAGCTGAAAAAGCAAGACATTTGGAAAAGATTGAGCTGGAAGAATATCTAGCAAATATTTAAGTTAATTGATATCAGATCTGTAACATGCTTGGGGATGTCTTAGAGAGGCAGAGTCTCTCAGAAGTAAAGATGGGGAGAGGCCCACCAATCTGAGAAGGAGTGTGTAAAAAGATTGTGAGGTACTTTAAAAGTAATGTTCCTCAATGGCAAATTGCAGGAGGCTTTGCAAATCTACAGTGCATAACACTGGAAAAATCTCTGTGTGTAAGGGACAAAGCCGAAGACCTTTATTCATCGCCCATGGACTTCGGGCCCTCAGATGACACTGCATCACTCATCGCCCTGATTGTGTCAATGACATTACTAAATGGGCCCAGGAATAATTCCAGAATCCATCGTCGGTAAACACAATCCGTCATGCCATCTGCATCTATGCCAACTAAAGCTCTATCGTGCAAAAAGGAAGCCATATGTGAACACGGTCCAGAAGCACTGTCGTGTCCACCTTGTGAGTCAAGGCTCATTTTAAATGGACTATTTGAAAGTGGAAAAGTATTCTATGGTCAGACGAGTACAAATTTGACATTCTTGTAGGAAAATCACAGATGCCATGTCCTCCGGGCCCAAGAGGAGGGAGACCTTTCAGCGTGTTATCAGCGTTCAGTTTAAAAGTTAGCATTTCTGATGGTATGGTGCCTACAGTATGGGCAGCTTGCATTTTTTGGAAGGTACTATGAATGCTGAAAGGTATATAAAGGTTTTAGAGCAACATATGCTTCTCTGAAGACAACATCAATTTTCAGGGAAGGCCTTGTGTATTTCAGTAGGACAATGCAAAACCACATACTGCAGCGATTACAACAGAATGGATTCTTCGTAGAAGAGTCCGGGTGCTGAATTGGCCTGCCTGCAGTCCAGATTTTTCAGCTATAGAGAATATTTGGTGCATAGATGAAAAATACATCAAAGACAACCCCAAACTCTTCAGCAACTGGAAACCTATATCAGGCAAAAATGGGACCAAATTCCAACACCAAACTGTTATGGTAAATGGACTGCATTTATATAGCGCTTTTATCCAAAGCGCTTTATATTTTTGTCTCACATTCACCCATTCATACACCGACGGCGACGTCAGCCATGTAAGGCGCCATCCAGCTCGTCGGGAGCAGCTGGGGTTAGGTGTCTTGCTCATGGACACTTCGACACTTGGTCAGGTGGAACCGGGGATTGAACCACCAACCTTCTGGTTTGTATAGACAACCTACATGAACCACTGAGCCACTGCCGCCCCAGTGGACAGAAGGCCACTGCCGCCGCCCTCTTGTTCTAAGAGGATAAGTGTAAGATTTGTTTAAACATTTGTCGTCATCTATGTTCTATTTGCCAATAAAATAATGGCCCATGGGATTTTAAAGTCTTTTAGTTTTATTGAAATTCCAGAACCCAACATTTCCAGAACTCGGGTTGTACCAGTATTTTTGAAAAGGTCCTGTTCACACATGATCCAGTACTTTACCATAAAAGACTATGTGTGAAAGGGGATATTAAAATTGAGCTAAATGTGCACCACAATAAATTATAAATATATATGTTTGTTTGGTTGTTGGACACGCACACACAGTGGTTCAATCCCCGGTTCCACCTGACCAAGTGTCGAAGTGTCCATGAGCAAGACACCTAACCCCAGCTGCTCCCGACGAGCTGGATAGTGCCTTACATGGCTGACATCGCCGTTAGTGTATGAATGGGTGAATTCGGGTTCGATTCGGGAATGTGACAACGACGCTCATAGCGCATAATTACCTCAATCCAAACAAAATAAACAAGGATAACGCAAAAGAGAATTGTCTCGGGGGCCCCCTGGTGTTCGGGGCCCTGGGCTGCAGCCCATGTTGCCCATTAGGATAACGCGGCCCTGCCTGTAGCCCATTTCCTGCACACGCCTGTGCACGGTGGCTCTGGATGTTTCTACTCCAGACTCAGTCCACTGCTTCCGCAGGTCCCCCAAGGTCTGGAATCGGTCCTTCTCCACAATCTTCCTCAGGGTCCGGTCACCTCTTCTCGTTGTGCAGAGTTTTTTGCCATACTTTTTCCTTCCCACAGACTTCCCACTGATGTGCCTTGATACAGCACTCTGGGAACAGCTTATTTGTTCAGAAATTTCTTTCTGTGTCTTACCCTCTTGTTGAGGGTGTCAATGATGGCCTTCTGGACAGCAGTCAGGTCAGCAGTCTTATCCATGATTGCGGTTTTGAGTAATGAACCAGGCTGGGAGTTTTTAAAAGCCTCAGGAATCTTTTGCAGGTGTTTAGAGTTAATTAGTTGATTCAGATGATTAGGTTAATAACTCGTTTAGAGAACCTTTTCATGATATGCTAATTTTTTGAGATAGGAATTTGGGGTTTTCATGAGCTGTATGCCTAAATCATCAGTATTAAAACAATGAAAGACCTGAAATATTTCAGTTGGTGTGCAATGAATCTAAAATATATATGAAAGTTGAATTTTTATCATTACATTATGGAAAATAATGAACAATATGCATTTTTTTTGAGAAGGACCTGTATTAGTAGCAGTACAGCATCCTACTTGTCAGACACATTTTGTAAACCGATGCTTGAAACAGACAGTGAGGAGATTTAGAAAGACAGATTCATCCGATGAGTCACTTGAGAATCATTGAAAAATGAGGAGACCTCCAAAACAAAATTAGAAACAGTTAAAACTGCATAATAGGGGCATTTTAAGGACTTCAAATGTCATAGCTAAAACATTATTACTGACCCGCATTCATTAGACCAACCCGTTTCATTTGAACTTACAACACATCACTTAAAATCTCTACAAATCTATATCCATGAGAAACTAAAAAAAAAACTACAGCCCATGAAACATTCAGTTTGAACGTGACCATGACTGGCAGCACGCACAGAGGTAGTCCCAGAGTACAGCTCAGTGCCATTCGCAAAACGGAAAGCCTCCATTGTCCTTAAATCCATCAACAGCTAGTCATCAATTCCCCTAAAAGTCTAAGTGAAGAAGGAGGGAGTGAAGGATGATGGTGGTGGGTGGGTGGTATGGGGGGGGGGTGTTGCTATATTACATTTCCATCTTGGTGGGGAACAGCAATTTCAGTGGCTGAAATTCAAGACAGTGTCTTGAGTTTAAAGCATCTTGCAAGGGAGCTAGACTGAATGAAGCAATAAGAACATAAAAAGAGAGCAAAAGATGAGGGAAGGGAAAGCGATGGAAGAGTGCTCAGAAATTTGCTCCGATAAATATGAAAAGTAACATGGGGAAAAGCTTGAGCAAATTCCAGGGCTGATTGCTGGGAAATTGCCATCTGCTCCAAATAGCTGTAAAGAAGTGACTCTGCAACAGCAGTTTTACCAACACTGATGTTCATCCAGTAATGAAAATTGTGTCATTACTCACACTCATGTAATTGTAGTATTTGTACTTCACTTGAAGACAAAACATTTATTAAAAGCACCATGAGAGAGAAAAGTAGAGTTGTACATTTTGTGAAAGAATAGTTTTTTTTTAATCAATTAATCTGTTGGTTTAGTTCACACAGCTGGTATGAAAGATTCGCTAATTGGACTGATACGGTTCTCTAGTTCAACCCACTGATAGCCCTTTTCCACCAGAATAGTTCATGTGCTGGAGCCAGAGCCTGATCTCGGCCAGATGAACTGGCCACATGCTTCCACAGATTTGATGAATGAATGGTAACGTAAACCTACTACATGTTGTTTACCTGACTATAAACAGTCTAAAATCAAAAGGCAAGTCCATTTTGCTGTTCACAGTACAGGGAGTGATTCTAGCGTATCGGCAGTATACAGTACTCGTGGCTTTAAATGCACACACATTGTACAATGGTGCTAGTGTACATCTGTCCAATAAAGGACAAAATGCCTACAAACTTGAATCAGGGCATTTCACTAGGTATCGGAAGAGGGATGTTTTTGCTGTCACTCTCGGTGTCGGTCTTAATCTTAAGACACTCATTTCCTGACGAAGCACCTTTCAAAGTCAGACAGTCTCCTCTGAATCTGTCCGTCTCTCTCCCACTCTGCAGGAGAACAGGGGTTTCTTTCAGTGCTCTGAGGAAAGGTAGAACGGTCAGACGAAAAGCTTTTTGAGAACCCTCCCCAGATCTCTGGACACACACTGGTGTTCATTGTCCAATGTGGTCCTGAGAACTGTGGGAATAGACACTGCAAACCCTACTGTCTGCGGTCTAGACATTAACCTGACGTCTGATGTACAACTAATACTTGCATTCATTCAACTGAATTCTCATCTGCTGTTCTGAGTGATGCCAAAGACTTTAGGTATACAAAGACAGTGCACTTGTATTACTATGAATGGAAGAAAGTACAACACGCAATAAGGCGGAATAAGTCTGCCTTCTAAGTGAAAGTGCCAATCGCCAATTGATAAATTCATTGCGTCACCGCAGCTGCTGTTAGAAGCTTATGACTGGCACACTTATGACTGCACATGCGCATTGGCTGCAAAAAAAAAAAAGGCCACCGAGTGAAATGACTTGCCTGAAAGGGACTTTTATTTTGGCTGTACACTCAAAAAATGCCCCAGAGATCTGATCCAGAGGAGAGGAACCATACAATGTCAAGCAATGTACTCCCTTTTCTCCACATCCTTTGGTCAAGCCCAATCAAATCTATTCATCACTGATATTGGACCTACAGCGGCCTGTTCGGATTGAAGCCTTCCCAAAGTCGGGCTGATGGCTTCCACTTAGATAATAGCCTCAGACAATAAAAGCACCCCAGGATCTGCATCTGACAACAAGGCAATTTAGTTTGTTCCTCAAAGTCTGATAGGGACACACTAAACATTATACATTGTTACTTAGCTATGCATAATTTATGATAGTGAAGATGGAATTGGGGTTGGCTTTACATTAAAAATATCTGAAGTGTTTTATGGCAGTGGTTCTCAACTGGTTTTGCTACAGGAGCCAGATTTTATACTGACAATCCGGTTGTTTATTGTACAAGCTAAAAATCATTTAGCTAGCACATTTCAACAGCTAGCACATACGCTTAACAAAGCCATGTTTATTCTGATTGCATATAACTTTTATTTATTAGCCTGGGATGCATTTGTGTGGCCTCACAGTTTTGCTGTCATCACTGCTCATCTGCTCATTTGTCTAGTTTCAATCTCTAAAATGTCAAGAATATTTGCATTAGTAATAGAATGCACTGATCTACGAAACAGCATACAAAAATATGAACCTTTACTACCCCACAGGAAGCCCTTCTCTTGTTGACAAGTTCTCATTACAAGTTTGCTAAAATGGTCTGCGTATGTTACGTTCCCAAATGCATAAGCAACCCAAACTCTGAGCAGATGCAGAAATGCACTCAACCATGACAACCAATCCTCAATAGATTGAAAATAAATGTTACATTTCATCAGTGTTGAATAACTCCACAACAAAGCAAATGACATCAAGCAACAAACTCAACCTTGAAGGTCTACTTTGACTGTTCAATTGAATTGGAAACCTGGAGTAATAGACTCAAATCTAAAATAAATATGCATTTTCTAATTGAGATTTCAACTGAACAATTAACCAAGAACGCCTTGAATCAGTGGATTTTCTCAAAATAAAATGGCAATTTACTACCTCTCCAGTGTTTCTCCTGTGTAATCAGACCATTTCCCAGAGGAAGCAAAGGTACCACAGATTCCCATGTTGATTTAAAAGCTGTGAAGTCCCACAGGATATCAAGAGCACATGAAGTGTTGACGGCCTGGTTGCCATGGTAACCGTGGAGTACATACAGGTGTCCATAGGTGTTTCTCAATGTCAAGGATGCTTCCTTGGAAGGACGGATCCTTCAAAGTCACTTCCTTCAGAGGCTAGGCGAGGCTCCTCTTTAGCATTCGGAGAACACATAAATGGAACAGGCTAGCAAGTGCACGTCATTGCGTCATTACGTCAGTAAAAAGGACCGTTGGCCATCAATAACGTTATGTGTAACGTTATTTGTATTTTTTTAATATCAATACAGTAGTAATTTGTACCGGTATTTAAACGTTAAACTTTACTTATATTTACTTCGGTTATAACAAATGTTTGGTAACGTAAATAAAAGCATTGTGGCAAGCAGCGAGGTGAGGGTCCGTGAGAGCAGCCGGTGGAGTAATAATGAGCGGCAGCTGATCGCCACACCGGTCTCAGCTCACGGCAGTGACGGGAGTATAATTGGAGGAGCATGGAAGACGAGAGAGGACTAGGCCTGGACTTTATGTTATGGTTTGTTTATGTTTTATTATGTGTGTGCGGGCAGTCGCCTGTGAGGGGGCTATTATAAAGTTGTTGAACGTTTGCCAGTTCCCGCCTCCTTCCTTCCCATCTACAAACCCCGATACAAGCATATTTGCCCCGTTCACGCTCCGAGTCCGACTCCGGGAACGTGCGGGAAGGCTACTCATATGCATCCTTTCCTGTATATGACATATTTCTCGAACGAAGGACTCAGTCCTTGGTTGAATTCCGAGGATCCTCGACATTGGAACAGTCCTTCGTCGGATGTCGATGACGTAGCATCCTTAGAATTCTGGCTTCCGAGGATCCTTCCTTGACATTGAGAAACGCCTCATGTTTCTTATCTAGTTAGAAATAAGAGTGCGCCAGAGGATCATGGGTGCGTGATCCTGAAGCGTTTTCATTCTGTTACGTGAAAAATTATATGGCATCAATTGAGAAATTACATGGATAACATAGTAACAGTGTTTACATGAATGCTGAATAAAATCATCAGGTTGATGTGCGTGTTTATATTCTACAAGCTTCAAATAGGAATTGATTTTTGTAGAGATCGACCGATAATCGGTTTTACCAATAGTTCTCCCGGTATGTAAACATTTTCCTATAAACGGATATTGGTTTGAAAATATTGGATTCACCTATAAATTGAATTGCATGCATTACCGACATTAAAGCACTGCATCTCAGGGGATATGAGTCAATAATGGTGTTCAAAGGTCCCTCACCTTAATTAAAAAATATATTATTTAACCTAAAAGCGAATAATGCACAAATGAGTTACATATATGACATGTAGTTTAAACTTGGCGGTACAAAAAGAGACAACTCAAAAAGTCCCGTAATCCTTCATGTCCCCAAAAAAAGATGTAACTTTACACAAATTAAATAAAACATTGATGAAGGAGCGCATGTTGAAAATATAAGCGCTGAATTTAATTCTCTCTCTGTTGTCTATGCTCATCATTAGTCTAGTGAAGTCAAGTTCATAGTGCCATTTACTCACTGGCTTGATGATCAGGAAATGCTCCAGCATGGCCACCGTATGCAGTTAAAACTCCTTAAATTAGATTAACATCTACTGTATAACCTTTATTTTGCTTCTAAATAATAACAGCTCTGTTTAAATTAATTATCTCCATGAGAGAAGTTCTGTGTAAACGCACAGTCTAGACTGACAAAAACATTGAAGTATTC
Source organism: Pseudorasbora parva (assembly GCF_024679245.1). Lineage (NCBI taxonomy): Eukaryota > Metazoa > Chordata > Actinopteri > Cypriniformes > Gobionidae > Pseudorasbora > Pseudorasbora parva. Next base: position 36,777,188 of record NC_090175.1, on the reverse strand, counting down.
ATGAGATCAAAACCACCCTTACAATCCAAATTAAATCTTAATGGGATCTGGCCAATTCATTTCAGTTGACTTGGTTACATCATGTGGCTTTTTTATTTCGACTGTGTTAGCAGTCCAATTACAATCTTAAAAAACAAGATTATTAGGGTCCAAGTAAACGCAGCTATTGACAGAGGTTTTTTATCTGAAAGTGTTCTTAGGGAAAAACTTCATAGTCAAGCTTCATAAGACATAAAGTAAGGGCATGTTAAAGACGTAGTATATTGTACACGACCTGTACATCACGAAAGAAACAAAGAATCAAAACGTATTGCATTAAGAACTGTCCATTGCACAATTGTGCACATTTTTAAAACACAATACAAAAGTTTAATCTTTCATAACATCTTTTTCCACTGCTGAAACATTTATGTAAGCTGGTGTGGAAAATAAACAATAACACTGTCGCCTAACATGATTCCATTCAATAAAAATCCAATGGGTAAAAGCCAAGCTAACATTTGCCACTGAATATTAATTTCCCTCAAAAATTGTTTTTTAACAATTACTCCCGTCAACATACATTTCCAACATCTTAAGTTCATGAAAGAGATTCCAAGATTTAAATAATGGCATCCTGTGGTAAACAAACAGTGACTTTTAAACTGTACAATTGAGAGATGCTGTGAAGGTGCCACACTTAAAAGCAAAGGCGGACATGAGTCTCCTACTAAGCCACGTAAGCCAGAGTTCCCACTCACAATGACCGCCAGGACTGAATGATAAGACACTGGCCAGTGCTCACAGAGAAAAAAGATCAGCAAAACATAATGGCTCCATGAACAAAGAGGTGTGTGGGGGACGTTCAGCCATTAACATACCAAAAAGCTTTTCACATTCACTTTTAAAAGAACACTAGTAGTGGAATGCTAAATACTGGAAAACAATTGTGATCGAGACAGTAACCGTGTCTCAAAACAGTGAGCTCCCTACCTAGACAAGGTTGTTAAAATACCAAAATCTCAGTAGTATGAATCAATACCATAATTTCTCAAATCTAGACAATCAACAGACCCTTTTCACATTCCCTGGGTTCTCAGAAGCAGATGTTGTCATACTAAGTGGTTACATAGCTCATAACTAGAACAGGTATCATTTGTGCATTCCCATTTGGTTTAATAGCGGAAAATAAAAAAATTCAGATAGCAATTCTATGCCCTTAAAAAAAATACAGGTGCTGGCCATATAATTAGAATATCATCAAAAAGTTTATTTATTTCACTAATTCCATTCAGAAAGTGAGGTGAAGTTATTTCTTTTAATTTTGATGATTATAACTGACAACTAAGGAAAATCCCAAATTCAGTATCTCAGAAAATTAGAATTTTGTGAAAAGGTTGAATATTGAAGATACCTGGTGCCCCACTCTAATCAGCTAATTAACTCAAAACACCTGCAAAGGCCTTTAATTGGCCGCTCAGTCTAGTTGACTTGACAGTTGTCCAAAACACATCCATTGACATCTTGCACAAGGAGGGCAAGACACAAAAGGTCATTGCAAAAGAGGCTGGCTGTTCACAGAGCTCTGTGTCCAAACACATTAATAGAGAGGTAAAGGGAAGGAAAAGAAGTGATAGAAAAAACAGTGTACAAGCAATAGGGATAACCGCACCCTGGAGAGTATTGTGAAACAAAATCCATTCAAAAATGTGGGGGAGATTCACAAAGAGTGGACTGCTGCTGGAGTCAGTGATTCAAGAACCACTACGCAAAGACGTATGCAAGACATGGGTTTCAGCTGTCGCATGCCTTGTGTCAAGCCACTCTTAAACAACACAGCGTCAAAAGTTTAATTGTGGATAATTAAACTATATACCATGTTCTTAAGTAAATTTCTGGAGTGTTAACAATTAAAAGAAAAAACAACAAGAAATCCTTGACCCTAAAACCGTGATTGGAACCGAACTGTGGGTTTTTTGAACCGTGGCACTAACACCCCTACTGTGTGCAGGTGCCATGTCATCTGTTGGTGATGGTCCACTGCGTTTTGTAAGGTCCAATGTCAGCGCAGCCAGATAACAGGAAGTTTTAGAGCACTTCATGCTTCCTGTTGCAAACCAACTTTATGGAGATGCAGATTTTATTCTCCAACAGGACTTGGCACCTGCACACAGTAGGGGTGGCACGGTTCGGTTCGTATCACTGTTTTAAGGGTCACGGTTTGTTGCGGTTCTTGTTTTTTTCTTTTAATTGTTAACACTCCAGAAATTTACTTCAGCTTATGATATATAATTTAAAGGTATAGTTCACTTTAAAATGAAAATTCTGTCATCCTTTACTCACCCTCAAGTTGTTTCAAACCTGTATGAATTTATTTCTTCAGCTGAACACAAGGGAAGATATTTTAAAGAATGTCAGTAACCAAACAGTTAACTGGAGCCATTGACTTCCATAGTATTTTTGTTTTCCTACTATGGAAGTCAATGGCTCCAGTTAACTGTTTGGTTAGTTAATGACATTCTTTAAAATATATTTCCTTGTATTCAGCTGAAGAAAGAAAGTCATACAGGTTTGAAACAACTTGAGGGTGAGTAAAGGATGACAGAATTTTCATTTTAAATTGAACTATCCCTTTAATTATCCACAATTTAGGATACAGTATTTATAAAAAAAAGTTATATCATGTAGAAGTTGTTTCCTAACTGGCTGTCTCCTGCTTGCGCTGTCCAACACATTGTCTATTTTGATCAGAACAATGCACTGTAGCTTTAATTCAGCATGAGCAGCTTTTTGCCCATACTTCAAAGTCCTGTTAAAATTATTAAAACTAGAAGCTTATCTTAACTTTAATGTTACATTTATCATGTAAACTATACTTATATACAACTTGCTATATTTGTGTGTGTTTGGGACAGAGGGGAACACAGTCGCATTTGCAGCAGATACATGCTGCCCATCAAAAATCAAAGCACGAGAATGATAGGTGTCAGAAGAGAACAAGTGACAGGAAAAGGTGACAGAATGGACGATATTCATCTGTATTTGCAATACACCAAACACACTTTTGCCCTACTAACTAACTGCTTGCATGCAGTGTAAAGCCGGCGTTATACGACGCTGGCGCATCCTCCAACTCCGGCCAGCCTTCCTTATCTCTCCCACTTCACGTGACCTGCAGCACTCCCCTTTTAATGTATTTTGCTGTATGTCCACACACACACACACACACACACACACCTCTTATTTCGCACAAAAAGGACACCCACTGAGTCAGGTAACATACAGGCATGAGGCTACATTGCGCATTTGTCGAACCGAGAACAGTGAACCGAATGGTTCGTTTTTTTCATGTACCGTGCCACCCCTAGCACACGGAGGCATGGTATCCCTGTTCCTAATTGGCCAGCAAACTCACCGGACCATAACCCCATAGAAAATCTATGGGGTATTGTGAAGAGGAAGATACGATATGCCAGACCCAACAATGCAGAAGAGCTGAAGGCCACTATTAGAGTAACCTGGGCTCTTATAACACCTGAGCAGTGCCACAGACTGATCGACTCCATGCCATGCCACACTGCTGCAGTTATTCAGGCAAAAGGAGCCCGACTAAGTATTGAGTGCTGTACATGCTCATACTTTTCCTGTACATAGTTTTTCTGAGAGACTGAATTTGGGATTTTCCTTAGTTGTCAGTTATAATTGCCAAAATTAAAAGAAATGAACATTTGAAATATATCAGTCTGTGTAATGAATAAATATAATAAACAAGTTTCACTTTTTGAATGGAATTAGTGAAATAAATCAACTTTTTGATGATATTCTAATTATATGACCAGCACCTGTAATTTAAACACTCAAGCAGCATTATTAGAGGTTTCTGTAATATAATACAAGTATTATAGAGATCTATGTATAGTTATGAAAAGTAAACTGTAAACCCTAATGCTCAATAAAATTAATTAATTGATTTGAGTGGAGCCAGCTCAAATGAAACTAATTTATTTTTGAGTATTCAGAACTTTTTCTTTTGAGTTCTCAAAACTGACATGTTAAGTAATCTGAATTGTTTCATTGTTTTGAGTTTTACGAACACATTTCTTTTCCTTTAGACTAACTTAAATTTAACGGAAACATTTCCCAGCATCCTGTCACTCAAAAGGGACAGTTAATACCAAAATTAAGTGTTACATTGTTTTTTTGTGCAAAATTAACATCAGGTGGAAGATTTAGTCGCGTTTAATGTTTTGTTATGCTAGTTTAGAAGAGTTTATGTTATGCTGGTTTAGGGTTATCATCATGTTGACTTAGTTTGAGAAGAGATATGTTAAACGTATTATATCTCTGTCCTCATTCAGCAAGTGCTAAGTTATGCTAATGCTACCAAAGCATTGTGTAACCAATTAGCAAGGTGGTGTCTCAGGGAGACATGAGGGAGGAAAGCAGGAAGGTCATTCAAATATACTACCGGGTTTCTACTGATACAAAGCTTAAATGATAATCGGTGAAGTATGAAGTATCCCTTTAAACTGTACATTTCTAATCATAAAAATATGATATATATAGCCTTTATTTTGAGTTTTGCCAACGTATTCAGGTTTACAGTGTACATGTTTTTATTTTTTTTATTTATGTAAAAACAGATTTACAATAATTGTGTAAATCTGAGAAAAGCCCATGTTATAATAAAATTATTCATAAATAATTTATAGTAAATACAAATGAGAGAGAATCTCTCTTGGCTACATTTAAACTCAAATTCATATCCATAAAGCCATATGTTCAGATCAAAAATTCTGCCGGTGGGTTATGTTGTAACATTTAATGCAAGTATACCTGTGAGAATCACGAACCCTCCACTTGATATTAAATGGAGAATCTTGTGTGTTGAGTGGCTCAAGCACCTACAGGATTGGTGTCTATTCACAGAGCTGAAGTTTGCATAGATAAAATATGAAATAAAGCTCTGGAAAAAATTAAGAGACCACTTAACATTGAGAAATCAATGTTAATTGGTCTCTTAATTTTTTTCAGAGCTGTATTTTTACAAGTTTCAGTTTTTAACCAACCTCTAGCACTCAAGTAAAATAAAATCAGAACCTATCACATTGTCACTAAACAGCATTTTAGGCATCATAGGCACATTATTTGTAATGCCAAACTAAATCATATTCTTATGATGCCCAAAAACCCAAGCCAGCAACTTACTAGGCTAAGAAACAGGTTCTTTATATACATGAGCAAAAGACAGTAAAGCAGTCTGGCTTACAGAACGAACAACAGCTATCCAGACGGAGAGGACAACAGAGGATTGGCAGGTCAGCAAACAAACAGACACGTGCCCGCACGCACATGCCTCTCGTTGGATAAGAAGGAGGAAATATTGGCAAATGCCGGCACCACACAAACTCTACCTTGGGTGCGCAGCCAGCCAAAACACCATTGCACACACGCACATCTTTCCCAAGGCTTCAGGCAGACAAAAGAGGTAGTGGGTGCGCCCGAGGGCAGTGGAAAGACTCTGGAAAAGCTTAGCGGAGCAGCAGGGTTTATGCTACGCTGTTATCTCAGGCTCTGCAGAGAGACAGCCTTTGATGTGCTGAGCCACAGACTACAGGCGAGAGGAAACAGGCTGGTTAAGTAAATGTAGGCAGACAGACGCACACACATATGGCACATACAGGAACACAAAGATGCCAGTTAGCATATATCCCAAGGCCAACACTCCAGCTAGGCAAACACCAGTTTGATTCATGGTTTAAAAGAGAGGGGGGAAAAAAACTATGCCACAAATACATTAGGAAAGTGGTTTTGCCTATGGCTTCTGGGAGGAAAAAAAGAAGACTGTCTACAGTATGACAGTATGTGCTGTATTTCAACAATCAAGCATCTGTTGCAACCGTATTCAAGAGGGTGAATGGGAAGGATGAATGTTATTGTCTGCATTCAAAGGGAGGCAGACAGATATAATTAAAGGTAAAAATAGCAAAATACATATGCCTTACTAGATGCACCATGGTAACCACGTTTTTAGGCAAGATTTGACATTTTGTTTACATGGCTGACAGATGATTTTCTTAGCATATTAACTCACGTATTACTCAATGACTTCTTTCTGAAACAGGAAGTGCATACATTTATTTGCTAAAAACCCACCAAAATAACAGGTTGGCATTTAAACATTTTGAAATTTGAATGTTTGAATTATTGTTAATATCACCTTTGTAATTTTACAGATGTACCAAATAATGTATTAATACTTGATTTTTTATTTTACAATAAAATAGTATTAATATTTCTTGTTTTTGTTTAATATTTCTATATTAAATGAATTATAATTATAATGAAAATTATTTTTGTCATATGGGTCAAAAATGTGAGAATGTGGCTTATGAAAAAAAGCTGAAAAGAGAAGGGGGTTTTTTTTTTACTGTTCACTTATAAAGTTCTTATAAAGAGTAAACCCAAGTTTATACAATTTTTTCACCAAATCTTAAAATCCTAAAAGGATGGGTTATGCTCAAAAAGTTCTGAAATAATTATTTCCAAATATAACCAATTCAGCAGGTGAAAAGGCCTGTATTCTTAGTTTCAGTTTCACACACACACACACACACACACATAAAAGTTTATCACAGAAAAAAAAACATGCCAATGTCAATTTCCAATACCGTACAGCCCTATTAGATTTTATTTTATATTTAACAAGACAATACAAAATAAAATGTATCAGCATAAATCAGAATCACGTGACTACTGTAATGACAAAGAATGCTGTATTAACAGTAGTAACAAATAGTAGTAATAAAAGTTCTGCGGTTTTCAGTCAAAAATAAATGGATGCTTGTGCTACACGAACAACAGATGAAACTAGGACAAATATGGCTGTACAAGGCTGTATTCCCATTTTAAATATTTAATTACAAACATCAGAAGACAACTTCTTTGTCATGCTAATAAATTACTAAAACAGTAAAAATATACCACAAACCATGAAGACAAAAAGTGAGAGGGAGAATGCGACTGTCTTTCTGTAGAGCTTTGTGGCTCAACTCTCTGTCTCTATAGGATTATCTTCACTAATAGTCCTTAAGTCAGTCTGAGTGAGCCACCAGATGCCCATTACTCCGCATACAGCCACATCTCCTCAAAACATATGGACCCAACACATGGAGAGCGCTTTAAAGGGGGCTTATTATACATGTGGCCTTCAAGTTCACCTTTAAGACTTCTACACTGGAAAAAATACTGTTGCAATTAGCTATCACAATGTAGTGTTAGAATAATTTCCCTTAACAGAACTTGAGAAATCAGAATCCAAGTTGTTAGTTAATACAACTTCACATCTTAAAAGAATGCTATAGAGATTAAGGCGAAATGCATTTATTTTATTAGAAAGTAATAAAAGTGAAGTTTTTTTTTTTTTTTATTGGCATTGATAGTTCCATCTTTAACACCCATGAAAGCTTTCCATTGTGCAAAGTTATTTAAAGTGGAAAGTTATTTAGATTATTAAAAAGTTCTTCACATGGATAATAATAAATAAATAAAAAAGCTTCACTGAAAAGTTATTTGGAGAACCTATAATTGCTCTATTGCATCGCTACAAAAACCTCTCTTTTGGAACCTTTAATTTTTTTAAGAGTGTGATATGAAAAACAATCCATAATATGACTGGCTAATTTTCATAAGCCAAAAGTAGTCCATGCTGGTTTTCATCAGAGTGGGTGATAATCGTTGTAGCCGGTCATGTTATATGTTCATGGCTGTAAAGCAGTTAATGTTTTCTACAGCACCATGCCAAAAGAAATCAGAATTTGAGTTTGCAGTTGAAACGATGACAAGAAAACAACGGTTTCTATAGAGCTGTCCATGAAAGCAGTGCACAAAAAAATCCTTATAAGATGACCAGTGCAGTCTAAATTCATGAGCAAATGAACTGGTTATTTTAATATGTTCAAAGACATAAGAACTCAGGCTTAATCAGTTTAAATCAGCCTGATGAGTCCTTCACAGAATTAGTCTTAAAATTAGGTCGGGTAACGGGCCAAATATTAACGGGTCTGGGCGGGTGCGGATTTAATTTTGATATTTTCAAAATCGAATGGTTTTGAATCGAAAATCTTTTTGAATCGAAAATCGTTTATGAATCGAATCATGGCCTCAATAATCGGAATCGAATTGAATAGTGAGATGGTAAAAGATTCCCACCCCTAGTACACAGACATGATTTCTTCAACTATGTACAAGTACTAGATTGACACAACTTGCACTATACACTCAAGCCCTAATCCTTAGAGACATGCACTTCAACTGTTCCTGATGACAGACTGAGGGACAAGGTTCTTCAGTGCCCTGGTGCAGTACACACAACAAAAGGTTTGATGGACCTGTCCTTTCTGTAGACACACACATGCAGTCTGATCTCCAGCACCTCAGAATTCTAATGCACACAGTAAATAATTCAGTGTCAACAGGGTAGAAAGAAGATGTGAAAGTGGGCCAGCGAAAAAGCAGATGTTCAGAGACAGATGGACAGAGAAGAGAATTTTTAGGAGAAACAGTTTTTGGACAATCTGTTTATTCAAGGAAAGTTGGAATCCAGGAGATGAAGCCCCTCCAAAGCAGTGAAAGGTTGTTTCACATGAGCTCTGAGAACTGTGCTAAAGGCCAAAGGCTCCTTCAAGAATTCTAAATTATGCAAGATTTGGTACATGTGTCTATTACTTAAAAAGCACAACAGGCTTTGGGGAGAGGGGCATGCTTGGAAACTTCTCAGAATGACAGAAATCATCCAAAGTTTGAAATACAGTTATAGGGTGACCACACTTGTTCATTTGGTTCATCTGAAACCAAAAAAAAAAAAACTTTTTTTTTTTTTACTTCTGTTCCGCTTGGCATTCACAGTGGCATTTTGACACCAAAGCTAAAGGAATAGGGACCTGATTGGTCGGCTTTTATTATGTATACAGCGCGGTTAACAAAGATGAACCCGATTTGAAATCACTATCTCTGCAACTACAAACCACCCATGAATTAAATGCTCACCACTTAAACGAGTGAGTAATAGAGTTTCAATGACTCACTAAACCGTTTGTAATCTGTGCAATTGTAAGATGTTGCCATTTTGAAATTGATTAAACCATTTTTCAAACCCCCCTGTATTTTGCGACGGAAACATTTAAAACAACCTGTGTGCGGGGCTAAAAGCACCTGTTGTATGCATGTAGCCTGATGTTATTTTGACTAGCTGAGAATTCGTGCAGTCACTATAAAATGTGTAGGGAGTAAAAAGAGCTGGAGGAATCCCTTCGTTGCACGCATGCACGCACGCAATTGTTTAAACAGTCAATACGTGGATAAATTGTAACGCTATCTGATTATAATAAACATCAACCAAGAAGGGTATGAAAAGTCATCACGTCCCCTGCACAGCCTGGAACATGAAATTGTGTGTCCATGAGCGCTGCTGTTTTCGCTATCCTCGAGTGATGCCTGTTTACCTGCAGTCCCGATGATTCGGCTGCAGTTCCACCAGACAATAAACATATGCAAATATTGGGGGCGTACATATTAATGATCCCAGTGACTGCGTCACATTTGGGGTTATGTTAAGAATCACTTATTTTTCCGTGGTGTTTTTCATGCATAAGATTTACATAAGAAGTAGGAGGCAGTGGTGTTTGAGACTCACAGTATGTGATGTCCATGTACGGAACTCTTGTTATTTCACTATGGCAAGGTTAATTCAATTTTTCATTCTAGGGCACCTTTAAATCAAACCAAACATGCCAAGTGTGAACGCACCCTTAGAGACCCAAACTAGTTTACAAGGCAAGTGTGTTGCAGATGGTGGCTTGATTGAATCAGAATCGTCCTGCAGTGCTAGTGAAGGATGCTGGGATGCCACTGACCACGATTCCCCAAAGATCCATTCATACAGCCGGGTGTTACCATGGAAACAGCCCTTTACTCGGGCCCCCTTCTTGTGTGCTGCATCACAGCAGTGTGTGTGTGTTGGGCAGGAGATGGGGGTCTAAGTTCTTCCTCTGAGAACCAAAAGACAGATTTGTTGGCATGAGAAAACTAAGACAGCTCAATCTAAAGGCCACTTCTTATGACTTGCCATTTTCTGCAATGTTACCCAAGTTACCCAAGCATCACTCAAAGTTCATACAGTTTCAACTGTTTCCATTTTTAATTGCAGACCACTCAAAGCTCAGCCAATGAATACCAAGTCTCAGCCTCAGACGTCACATTCACGGAGCATTGGCTGAGAGTCTGATGCATAAGGCACACAAAATATGAAACACTTCAGTAGTTTTAAAGTCATCACCTGATTGGTTTAATTCTACAGAATATCCAGAAGACGCGTGTGTTGCGTTCTTTAAAGGTCTGCTAGGAAAAAGCCATAGATTTTACAACTGTTCACAGAGAAATTGAAGCTGACTGTTTTCCTTTCTAAAACATATCACAAAGTTATGATCTGCATCAGTTAAAAAATGTTTTTGCCCATTACAGCAAATCCCCCTTATTGTCTTTGAACAATATTATGGCCACCCTCCTTTTTAAATGGTATCAATGGTCGACCGATACATTGGCTGATATTTGCAATTTTTTTAAACACTGTCATCACCCGATCAGTTTTTCAGATTGGGTAATGTGTTAAAACCGATGTACGAGAATTTTATTTTGACGGGTGGCACTGAAAAACCCATTGCCTGAACACAGCAGCGCCTGATCAAACACCGCTTGCATTCTTCACGGTCTTCTTTAATTTAAGTCCTCTGTTAAACAGTCACATCTAATACTTTATTATATAGACATGTTAAACAAAAAGTAAACGCGTCGGAAAAAAGTATAGCGTTTGCTTTTATATTATTAGCAACGGAAAGGCAAACAGGCTATAACACTTTCGCATTTCCCATCAACATCCTAATATGAATCTATACTGTTTGAATTAAAGTAAAGGCTAAAGTATTTGTATCAATAATGTGCCTTTTGCCCTTAATATAAAAAGGGAACTGTTTTTTCACTCTGTAATACACTTTCTTGATATTTAGTATTTGTATAAAAACTGCACTTCTATGATAATACTTTAATTTTTCATATGGAAGTCAAGGCCCTGACCCAAATCAGGTGAAAGGGCACTTAAGACTAAGGCAGACTTTTTCCTGAAATGGATGAGGGGTTCCCACGTGAAGCCCTGATAATTCTTTTGTAGGACAACACTGATGGGAAACTGATAAATCTCATATTTGTTGATCATAGTTCATGTGAAGTATTGTGAAAGCACTTGGTCTCATGGAATACAGGGCCAAGTGAAGGAACTAGATTTTTTTTCCCTGTGCTGATGTTCTGGGGAGTTGGTGGGGGGGCAGGGCAGCTGTTGGGTCCCAGGGTGAACCCACAAAGACACCGAGGACACAATGAGCCCAAGACAATGCAGAGGGCTACCCTTTCACAACCTCTCACGGGCCATATTGAGAGCTAAAGCAAAAGACCCTGGTGGAGGTAATCCTTTTATATCTTGAGAGAGTGAGTGGATACAGCAGCATGCACACACAGACAGAGAAAAGGATTTTGTGTAATGCTCGAACACTTTCCAAAGTATTCCCAAATCAAAATATACACAAGCAGACATTATCCAGAATCAACATGCACGCTACTTTAATTCAGTAATGTAATAACTGAGAAAATGCCAGTTCCACTGAAGAACAATTATTAAAAATCATGTACAACTAAACACTGATACATCATTTTTCATATTCTACAGCTCACTTATTAAAAATATTTCACATGCTCATGTCATCACAAGTATGCAATAACTTTTGTTCTGCAGAACACACAAAAAAAGAAATAGAATTGTTGTTGTCCATACAATGAAAGTGATTAGGGTTCTAACAACACTGGAGCCCAGTGACTTGCATTGTATGAAAAATATCTTCTTTTGTGTTCTACATAAAAAAACAATGCATGCATTGCCTGAAGTGAACAATAACAATGTTGTTTATGTCATGAATTCTCCATGTTATGAAAAACCAGGTAACTGTCAATAGTGGAAAAACTCAAGTTGAACTCAAGTTTCCCACTTCTGACCTCAAAGTCCATTGAGTGTGTTCCATTGATTCTGTGTTCCAGACAAGTTGGAATTCCAAGTTGTAAACTCCAAGTTGCCAAATATAGTATTGGGAGCATTGAGGGAACACTGAGCTATAATATTTAATCTATCCATAATATCAATATATAAAAATCATTGGAAAACACATCTGTAATGAATCGTGTAAAGTTAACCACTCAAGTTTCAGTTTGCTTTATGGAACAAAAATATTTAGTCATATTTTGTCTTATGGTTAAATTTGTCAATTGTTTAATAACATTACAAAAGTGAAACTACTATGCAGGTGTTCTTCATTACTTGTTTTTCAACTTTTAAAAAAATCTTTCCATTTTTATAATTATTTGGAAATATTTGGTAGTCAGAGCTGTGTGATCAGACATGGCAATTCATGCTCACAGTTCATCATAGGTATTCTCTCGCCGTCGAGTGTAGATTGGTCCTCAATAAGCCCACCCCCGGCTTGATCTTTCAAATAATCTTATGAATATCTATTGATCTAATATGACTTCTGACCTGTAACGTTGCCAAAAATCATACACTTTGTTCGTTGGCCAGAGGAGAACGAACAAACGACTGAGCCTGGTTTCTCCCAAGGTTTTTTCTCCATTATGGCCCTGAAGGAGTTTTGGTTCCTTGCCACCATCGAGTTTGGCTTGCTCAGTTGGGAACACGTAAATTTTAACTAGATCTCTAGATATAGCTATATCTGCTAGATCTATCCTATTCATAGTATATGATAATCATTAAAATTAGCTGGATAACATCAATGGTTTTCTCCAGAGCGGCTGTATAGGCAAATCAAATTCTGTTATGCATTATATTCCTGTTAACTTTGTGAAGCTGTGAAACAATCAGCATTGTAAAAGTGCTATATAAATAACGGTGATTTGACGTGTAATTGCAGGGCATTATGGGATTGAATAAGTGCACTCATTGTCCACTATGGCTTAGGACACCTCTACAAATAGCAGTCCACCCAAATAGTGCCCCATTTCAGACCGGTGTTTAAGCAGGTCAGAGCAAAACTCTGGAGAAAAGTGGCCCTCCAGGAGCAGAATTAGACACCCCTAGTTTAGGTGTAGCACCTGAAAACCAAAAAAGAAATATTAGATTTCCAGACCACATGGAAAGCAAAATGTAAATGTGTGATGCAGCTTGCAGGCTAGCAGGATGCTTCAGTGGGTAAAGCTGGTAAAGAAGGATATCACTACACCATTTGCTGGATGCAGCGGTACATGCAATGTTCTCCCAGCTTCCTATGATCTCTTAAACCCCTTTATGCAAATCAGAGCCAAGGGCTGGATAGCAAAGCTCTGAATTATTGACACTGCCCTTGCTTACAGTGTCCAGAAGTTCTGCACGTACAATCTCAGAGGGACAGAGCAAAGCTGGAATTGGGCCGTAGGTAGGGATGGATTCATGGGAGGTAGAAATATTCTGAACTTTAAAGCTGAAGTGTATAATTTGAGATGTGCTATATTAAAATGCTTTCTCCTATCCTAACCAAACCATTGATGAGCGTGCCCATTGACTTCCATGGAAAACAATGTGGCCTATGGAAGCCAACTTGGTTACCTTGATTCCTCTACATATCTTCTTTTGGGATCAACAGAAGAAAAAGAGATGTATCCAGGTTTGGAAACAACTTGAGGGCCTGACAACTTGACAATTTACATTTTTTGATGAACTGTCACTTTAAAGACACAGACGGCAGCAGTTTATTAGGCTCAGGCTGCTGTCAATTTAAGACCAAAATTCACAGATCCAATATACTTTTACACAAGCAATTTATTTCCCAACTGTTTACGCTCACTTAAAACATAACCGATTGGGTTTAAACAAATATTTACCAAACTAGGCAGACACATATTTCTGTACACATTTGACACTTTAGGCAAGAACACGAACCCTAAAGGCGCTTTCACACTAGATGCAATTTTGATGCACAATGGTATTATTATTTTTTATCAACTGTTTGTGTAATGAGCGCTTCCACATCGAACACGAAAGTTTTCTCGGCGTAGCACAATGTCGGTGTTTCGATGTCGATTTATTTTTTACTCTAGTGGTGACAGAAACGGCTTCAACCAATCACATACAAGGAAACAAAGGTGATGAAATGTCCGGTTGATGTCACTATCTATTCAGCCGATATTAACCTTTGCCAGGTATGGCATTTCTCATGAGATTACAGCTGTAGGTCTAGTCAAAGCTGTACACCTGAAGCTGTGTTTACAGACAGCAATAACTTAACCTTTTATAAATCGTTGATTTTTTTTCTAAACCTTGTGTCCGCGATTATGGAAAGTGAGGGTGTACTCACACTAGGCACGGTTGCCATGAACTGGGCCCGAGTACGAATGTCCCCCCTCCCCACTCCCCCGCTGGCCTGCACTCACATAGGGTTTCAGCATTCGTGCCGGAGCACGCTTACGTCATTATAATGCGACGGTTTCGGGTTTCAGCATTCGTGTCGGAGCACGCTTACGTCATTATGGTGCGACGGTTTCGGGATAAACAAAAAGAGCGGCGCTCTCTGAACACAATGGAATCCATCGCTCTGTTTTCTTTGTGGATCATTTTGTGTCGTTTGGTCCACGGTGGTCCACAGCCCTCTCACAGCCTGTTGTTAAACAGATGTGTCGCCTTAGTGGCGCGAAAATGTTCACGTAATCGTGCTGCTCGTATTATGAGGAGGTTTGCAAGGTACCAGCTGAAGTGCAGCTAGGACTTTGCAGCTTTGAATACGGACTCCAGCACGGTTAGCGCTCACACTGCATGCGATCCGCGCTCGAGTCCAACTGAATCGCGCTCTGGCCCACCTCTTCCAAGCGGGCCAGGGCCGGCTAATCGAGCCGCGCTCGGGCACGGTTCGGAGCACTCACACTAGTCAAACGAACCGCGGTTTGGTAGTCAAACGCACTCGGGCACGGTTCAAACTGGCTAGTGTGAGTACACCCTGAATGTGTTTCCGTCTGTATGTCTGTTGCACTTAAATGTTTACATAGTGACTCAACTGGAAACAGCTGCTACGGATCGATTGATTCCCTGAAGTGTGTGTTAGTCTCGTCAGATGTGGTGCTAACGTTACGGTCTCTGGAGGAGCTCCTCAAATTGTTCCACAAACTTTAGAAAGTAAGTGCAGTACCGGCCACGATAAAGTTTTAGCTCCTGAACAAGATTAGCATACTCCCCTTCAGACCCTCTGTTCTTTTACAATCTGTTGCACCCAAAACCTTCTTTTTTTTTGTCTTTTCAATAAAATGAAAAGCTTGTCTTCACTGAATGATAAAGTGCCCGTGTTTTCTCAGCTATCGCCGCAAATGTTTTGGAATGTTGGAGCTGTGCAACGTTGCAAATTCGTGTCACGGCTGATGTGAATGGTTTTAACGCAAAATATTTGCATGCGAAATATTTGCTTACTCTGTTGCTTTTCTGTTACGCATCCGGTGTGAAAGGGACATAACCCGGTCCATGCACAGAAAGCCACTTGTGGAACAGTTTCTCTTTTGTGGCTTTATGCGGTTTTAGTAACCTTTTATTAGAGCACGTCCTGTAGTTTATCAACAGTGGACTGCATTTTATGACAATCACTGATTTGGATGTTAAAGGGGTCATGAATTGAGAAATCAACTTTTCCTTGAGCTTTTGATATTAAAAAAAAGGGCATGGTAATATAAGAATATCCTGTAAGTTTCAGAGCTGAAAACTTCCTTGTTAGTCCAAGAAAAGCTTTTATAGACACCAAGCCCAGCAAACGCTTGATCTCAGAATGAGCCAACATTTGACGTCAGAATATGGTGAAACACCACCTCTGCAGAAGAACAACGCCAACTTCATCACTGCCTTTTTACCCCCGCCCACAGACTTATTAATAATAATAATAATTAGTTACATTTATATAGCGCTTTTCTAGGCACTCAAAGCACTTTACATAGAAGGGGGAATCTCCTTAACCACCACCGATGTGCAGCATCCACCTGGATGATGCGACGGCAGCTATATTGCGCCAGAATGCTCACCACACACCAGCTGACTGGTGGAGAGACTCATTTAAAAGGGACTCTCGTTTTGTTTGCACTGTCGTTCTAATGTTTCCACAATAACGTTGCAAATTTGTCTTATTCAGACAACTTGTAGAACTGCCAGACCAGTAAATGTAGTGAAGCACATTTAGCTGCACATAAGAACATTTTCTCGCAAGGTTTGCGTTATCAAACTGGCCTTCACAGTGTAACAGATTAAACTACTTAAGACTACCATCGGCCGATAGCAGATGATCTGAGCACCCTTATGGGTTACCAACATTAATCTACGGGTCATTATATGGACTCAAAGGCATGGATTATTTTTCAAAAAAATCTGTGTTACAGTTCATCTAAATAAATTCATATACATCTGGGACAGCATGAGGTTGAATAAATTAAAGAATATCCTTCTAAAGATGGAAAAATAGAGTAAAACAATAAGAGTGGCGATGCACCGAAAATCAATTGGAACCAGCTGGTTTTTGTGGCAAACACAATTGGTTTTTCATTTTATTTTGGTCAATCTTTATTCCGGACATGCGCACAAACTGCATTGCAATCATTTCCCAAAATGTAAGTGGGTGAGGGGGTTTATATGAATGTAACTAAAAGGAACGATCATCAGTTCCAAACGCCCAAGTTTTGGTTTCCATAGTGGCCACCTGATTACCGGAATTGCCTGCCGCGCCAGCTTGTTCTTGCAGCCATGGAGCACGGTAAGCGGCACTTAAAAAAAGAAGTGTGCATTTATTTCACTTTTAAAAAGCCTGGGTCGGCACAGTGCAACTAGTGTTGTCAAAAATATCGATACTGAAATATCTGAAACGATACGATACTCAGTTTCTACAGTATCGATACTAACTGAGTGGAGAGTTGATACGCACCCGCATGTTTTCATTCAGCCCGGTTAACCTCTAAGCCCGGCGAACACGCGTTCTGCTGGATTTTTCCTCATGACAGCGTGTTAGTTTGTGATCAGTCTGAATTTAGCGCAGGATTGCACAATTCTACTAATCCTAGCAGATTTAGCATCTGAAGCGCACACACACCATAATAAAGACGCCTCTGACATACAAGTGCAAACATTTGCTACTTTTTCCAGCTTATTATTGGTCAAATACACTCACTAAAAATTCTTAGTGCACATCTTGAAGAGTATTAACGTAAACAGTCGTAAACGGTTCAAGAAGAATGAGTAACAGGAACAGTGTTTAGGGACAGCAGTTATTTGTTATTCAAGCTACAAAAAGACAAACGATCATCTTACTGCTCTTGACTGATCAACGTGTGTACCTGTAATGGATTCATCTGAAGGCTATTTCGTTTTTTACAAAGAACATTATCCAATGTTATTTTAAATGTAATAACTTATTTTTATTCCGTTTCTTACCTGAATGCTAGACCTATAGCAGTTTATTTAATTTGTAACTTTTATTATATTGTATTTATTTGTGCTATTGTTTGTAATCAGTTTTTTTTTTTCTTATTTTATTACTGTTTAATCATCTTTTTAAATTCAATTTACCATTCGAAATCAAGCTTCCTTGTGCTGTGTCCTGTGTGTAAACTATTGCAACACACTTGTAAAAAACACATTGAGTTAGCAATTATTTGTGAGATAATTTTAATAGTAATTGATCAATGTTTATATATGAGAAATAGCTTAAATTTAATCATATAAAGACAGACAAAAAATGACTATTTGAAAGTACTATTTGTCAAACTATTTGACAGTATATGCAGCGTTTTTCCCCGTGGTATTGAAAATAGCATTGAATATCGGTGTCATGTTTTGACTACCCTTCAAAGAATCGGAATCAAGAATCGAAAAGAACCGAAATCGAAAGTATAAGAATCGGAATCAGAATCGTTCAAATCAAAACGATGCTCAACCCTAATGCTATTTCACTGTTGTCACATAAGCACCACCTACTGTCAAGAGAGTGAATTTGCATTTTCATTCCATCTGTCTATTGTTTTTAAAGATGTCTTATGTAGCATAATTTCATTAAAGTCAGCCAAATCATTCTTTTTTGCTTATTTATCTTAATTATACGACCGAATTTAAGAAAAATGTTCATGCTAACTGTTTTTTGGATTGTGGTTAAATTCAGTGGTTGCACTTAATTTCGAATGGCTTCATGTTTAAGGCCAGTTTGGCCTGTTTTACAGCAAATAAACAACAAATACATTTCCTTAAATTGGAGGGCCTGAAAATCAAGATTGGTGCATCCCTAAACTAGAACATCATGTCACATTTCCACAACACAATTCCATTTGAAACTACACACTTCAGCTTTAAATGCTTGAGAAGAGATCTCATGAAAAGAGCAGTGGAGTGGGATAAGACCAGGTGTGAGGATTACATCTACATTCACAGATTACTGTGACGAGACAAGCTCTTCCTGGATGAAGTTTTTAGAGGAGATCACTACAGAACAAGACAAATCCGATTTAACAATTTCTACACAGCCGTCATAGATGTTTTAGACTGGACGAACAGTCAGTCTCACAAGTCATCTGTGGGGTTTGAATAGAGGATGGAATCAGTCAAGTGATTCTAGTCCCATGATCGGCCTGCTGTGACACACCTGCACATACAGGAAAGAGAAATGAACTAAACAGTGTAAAAGTGCAGAAACACCCTCCCACCCTTTCATCACCAGTGTGTTTAAAACCCACAGCAGGTAAATGGTAGTGTCAATGCTCAAGACTTCTGGCACAGCAGCAGGTGGAATAAGGGAGTAAAAGAGGGTAATGCATATCATCATTGTTCACAGAGTCGACACTCTTAATAGAACACAACTACCGTTTCCTCAACTAATTTTCTTGAGAACAGAGCAACTTAAGACATGCAAAACCTAAAATTGACTAAGGTGCCATAAACTTATCAGTCTGCAAAGACCCAATGGAAACTGAAGGAAAATATTGAGAAAGTGAAGAGCTCATTACAGCAAAGCAAATAAACACTCCATAATTCATCTGAAGTGGGGCAGGGAGGCTGTGTGTTCACGAGTGTGATTCACAGAACAACACAGGAATTCACCACCCATACAGCAAGGGCATACACCCAAGACGCAAAAAAAAAAAAAAAAAAAAAAAAGAGATATAAAGAGAGAGAAAAAAAGTCTCTCTCCAAACGTCACCAAAGAAATTAAAGAGACATCTGTGGAGAAATTAAGCTTTAGTCTGTAGGGTCTTGTTTTGATTTTCTACCAAACTTTGTTTTGGCTACAGTTATAGGAACATAAGGGTCTACAAGAAGAAAAAATGCGCATTACTGATAATTTATTATACTAACGGAGAGAAACATTTAAAATATTGCTCTCTGTGAATGTTTCACAATGCTAGTGTATTTTTAAGTGCTCTGGACACAAACGTATGCCTTGTCAAACACGGTTCTTGTTGTTGTCTAAACTTTAGACAACAACAAGAACAGTGTTTGACAAGGCATAGGTTTGTGTCCAGAGCGCTTAAAAATACACTTTTACTTTAAACTAGACACAGGCCAGGGTAGTCAACTAGTCATCCAACTAGTCAATAATTGATTAGTCAACTCATCAGTATAACCAAATGAAAAGATAAAGCACAGGTTCGACTGTCCTGTGGGTGTGCTAAAGGTATTAGCCTAAGCTAAGCATTCAGTTGCTAGTCAGCTAAACAACCAAAAATAGTTAAATCAGCTATGTATCACATGCTTAATGTTATGGTTGGTTTTAGAAAGGTTGCGTACAAATTCATCACCTTCAACAACACATTAAGACATTCAATCAGGTTACATTAAAGCACATTGTTCTGTGGCCGGGATGCACATAGGAAGTTTTGCTTCAATCTAGACTGGAGCCAGTGCTGAGGCTCCAGGTTATAGATATTCAACCTATTTATCTGCTAAAATTCTGTTAGTTACCCTACTCAAGGAATGTTTCTTAAGGCACAAACTGAGCCAAACTCCACATTAATATTCATGAACCTTCCAATTATGGCAAAGACAGACAATTACATCCTAGGGACAATTTCTGGGGTTGTAAATGGACCTGTTAAACCGTATCTGGACAATTTGAACCCTTAATTAAGTCAAATACCCTGTATGTAGATATCAGAGAACAATTTAAAATATTGTTTCAACTCCTTCTAGAGCACCTTTAAGCATTTTAAAAATATAACCCTATATAACACTAAACTGCCAAAACGAGGGAGAAACGCGAAGAACGGGACCTTTAAAATATGTAGTTTTGCACATCCCTACCTAAACACCAGTTATTTGAAATCAATTCGATATTTGAAAAACGCTGTTTGAAAGTCTGACTAATAACAAACGTGTATCCAATCAGCATTAGGTCAATCATCCAATGGTGGAGGAGAGAGAGTGAGCAAGAGAGAGATTTGGAGAAAGACATTACAAAAGAGAAATCAATAAGAATATCACAGAAAAATGAAGGATTTTGATCAGGAAAGAGCTTTAGGACCCATGTTGATATTAGAAAAGCTTTGTTCGTTCATCACCACTTTATTTATTGTGAAGCATTATTTTGTTGCGCTTGTGTTCTTTTACGATAAAAAGACATCCACTCTTGCATTGAGTGTGTAACAGAGGTCGGTAAGTGAGAGTTAGAGATTGTCAGCTAGAGATTGTGGTGTTTACCGTTTCACACCCTTGTTAGCGCACCCACCTTGCATGACAGGGATCGGGGTTTGAGAACGACTTGGATCAGGGCGGTTAGGATTAGAGAGTGAGCCTTGGAGGCGGAACAATGAAGAAAGGGGAGGGTTTGTTTGGGTTGATTTCAATAATCAACAATGGACAAGTTTATGAAAGGACTGTGGGTGCCAGGTATAGCAGATGATTAATCTACTTCAAATGTCACAACTACCAAAACAATGTGTCTACTCTACACCAGACGCAAGTGGAGTTACAAGCAAAACAAACCTATTATGATCAGCAAAGTTGTCTACAATAGATGTGGAGCAACACTACAAATCTTCAATCGATTCACCAGTACCACGGTGGGTAATTAAGAGAGACCACAGTGTGTTTTGCGTGCCTCAAAATAGTAGCTTCCGACAGTATGAAGCCGAACAAGTGAAGACACTACTCAGAGACTTCCCATCGCAAACACAAAGAGAGACCCATTGAAGTTGTAGGAATTGTATTAATTGCAATGATTCAAATAAACCCAATAAGATTTTGCAAGCAAGGTCATATCTGAGATCTTTATGAGGATGCATGTATGTGTAGGGCTTGAAGAAAAAATTGGTAACACTTTAGTTACACAAGGTCTCATTTGTTAACATCATTTGCGTTTGTGGCTCGACTGGTCAAGACTGTTTTCCAAGATGGCGCCTGTCCGTGAACGCGTAATGTACTGTCTTTATAAAGTATCTTCTTATTAAACTGTTTGTACACTTAAAAAGTTCTCAATGCGTCGGTTTGCATGTAAGGACCCTCATTATGCTAACGTGTTAGTGTGAGGCTAATTTGAGCCTTGTTAGTGGTATTAACTAGCGATTTAATTTTACTTATTCAATCCCCCATACGCTAGCATTATAAGCTAATCTGTTTTTAGAGATAAAAAAAAAACACTTTACATTCGATTTTCATGAAAAAGCATCCCAGAAAATGATCTACTTGGTATGTGCTAATTACCCCAGGTTCATTTTTCACCAGAGTTGTCCTCTAATGGTCATATGAGAGGATGTCATAAAAGACAAGTGCTAACTCAAAGCATGAGCGTTTGAGGACTGATTTCACCAACTCCCTGTAGAATTCACTCCTGAAAGAATCCCCATCCTCTGCTTGTGTCTGATTGCTGTGAGAGAACATGAAAAAGCGGCAGCCCTCCCTGGCAACTCACACCTCCGTTAAAGCAGAAGACATGACAGTCATGTGACCATGGGCTTTTCTCTTCCCAAGCACATGTGAAAAGATAAACTCATGAGGTATTGAGAGCACAAAGATTAAAGGGACAGTTAAACAAAAACAGAAAATCGTGTCAACATTCGCTCACCCTCATGTCCTTTCAAACCTGTATCACTTCATTTCTTCTGTGTTGCAGCATTTGTCGCCAATATAATGGAACAAACATTCTTCAATATATAATCTGCTGTATTCCACAGAAGAAGAAAAAACGTGTAGTTTGAAAGCATGAGAGTGAGTAAACAACAGGATTTTCATTTTTGGGTAAACCATCCATTGAAGACAATAAAACTAAATCCGTGCTGCGGGGCAAGATGGAAACGCAGAATTTGCAACCATGGTGCATCTTGAAGCAAAGCCAAAAAACAGCCACACCGTTCCTCAATAACAATTAGATCTGAGTCTGACTAAATACAACCCACCTGGACTTTTTCCCCTCCACACCTCTTCATGTTTCTCTACAAGAGTCCACAGTGAGTATCTTGGTATATCTGTATAAAAGGTAATGAGAGATCGCCAACCTTTTTTTAAATGACTATTTTCTGCACTGATTTTTGGGTAACACTTCCTATAAAGTTGCATTTGTTAACATTAGTTAGACTAAAGCATTTATTAATCTTTGTTAATTTCATCATCTACAAATGCATTGTTGAAATTAAAAGACTTTTTGGAAACACTTTAGTGTTTGGCCTTTTTTGTTAACATTACTTAATGCATTAACTAGCATGAACTAATAATAATAATAATAATAATAATAATAATAATAATAATAATAATAATAATAATAGAGCGTTTATTAAACTTTGTTAAAAAATAGTTAATCAAATGCTAAACTGTTATTTCACAGTGCATTGATTAATGTTACCAGATACAAATTGGCCTTTAAAAAAATATTAGTATGCTGAGATTAACACATTGGCAAAAATGAATAAATACTGCATAAGTATTGTTCATCGTTATTTTGTGTCAACTAATAAAGTTAACAAATGTTAACAAATGAGACCATATTGTAACGTGTTGTTATCTGTTAATATTTAATAGACCACACCAGACTAAGTTAAACTAACAATAAACAGTTGTATTTTTATCAACTTGCAAATAAAGTAATAAGATCTTATTGTAATGTGTAATCAATGTTTGATTATGTTAAATATGCAAACATGTTAAATGTTCACACAAAGCAGCAAGCTCCCCCAGTTTCTGTTGAAGCCAATACAGAAGTGACTTAAACTGCAATTCGTTGACAGGCCACTAGGGACACAATCTCGTTGAACCCCATGTTAATATGCACAACTTTACAGCAAAAAATAAATAAATAAACGTTTGCAGCCTGGTACAAAACTGTGTTTTTAGTCTATATGGTTCATTTGCCCTTCATCACAACTGTGAGGGGGGTTTACTTTATATTAAGCCTAAAAAACTCTGCATAATTAAGGGCGTGGCTACTTTGAGTGACATGTGGATAGCTGTTTGTCTGCTGTCTGTTAGTCATCACGGCACCTCAGCTCCACCCACGTCCCACCTCTTTGCCAATTGTCAGTTATCCAGGAGTGACACACGATGATGCGTTGCCAAGATGGCAACAGCCCGCTCGTCTCTTCTTGACGTTTCAGACCGGCTTATCGGAATCCTAAGGGTGAAGTCACGGACACCATGTCCATATTTCTTTTACAGTCTATGGTTCACAACATAGAGATATATACATCTATGGTTCATGTCACACTGTAAAGAGATGAAAATTTTACATTTTAAGAGGTTTTAAAGTGAAATACAACATATGCACATTTAATAAACAGAAAATTATGATCCGTTTCAATGGAAACTGGTATAGTTAGCATTACAGTTACATTTCTTCTTGGTGGGCCGTAGGGACGGAACGGTATGACAATTTCATATCATGATTATAGTGACCCAAATTATCACGATTATCAATAGTATCACAGTTTTGATGAGATTAAAGTGTCCAAAAAGAACAGATGCACACACTGAAAACATTTAAACTACTTTTATATTTGAAAATCATCAAACAACAAATAAAACAAGCAGCTCTATGCAGTTTAAGCAAGATTCTGTTCTGTGGGATTTCCTTCCTTATAATGACCGTCGTCCATAACAACATATTAGAGCATCGTCCATTGTTATGTGCACTCTCTCATTTTATCCAAATGCCTACTTGCGTATTGCGTCTAGGGCTGGGCGATAAATCGATTTTATGGATTAATTCGAGTTTTTAGTTTACGACGATTTTTGTGAATGAAAATCGGTTGTCTCTGTAAAATCCGCCGACGCTCCCCTCTGGGCTCCCGTAATGGCTCAGCACTCCCCGCGCGCGTTTGCCACAGAGGTACACAAACAACAAGGATAGCGTCAACATTCAGTTTTTCACAGAACAATTAACAATACCCCGCTGCAAAGTGTGTTTGAAGTCTGAACGGAACCGCGCTAGGCGCTATAGCCTACTCATTTAAAGCTGCGCTGACACGAACGCAGCGCGAGCTCACACACGGGCCAATCTCGTGACAGACACGATACACAGCGCTGGTGATCCAGTGAGAGACCGTTTAAATCAACACACCATCGCTACTGTTATCTAGTGGAAGCGGTCGGCGCACAATTCTGTTATAAACCACAGATATCAGATGAGATCAAACAGAGCTGAGCGAAGGTCAGGGGTTTCAGTCACAAATCACCAACATTCACCATGATTTACTGTAGTAAAACCACATGGATTTAATGTTGTTGTTGTCATTATTTATCTCAGGATTCGTACCACCTTTTGAGATTAAAATTCAAGCACTTTCCAATGGTTTTCAAGAGCTTCACACTTATTTCCAGCACTTCAAAGCTCTAAATATCCGATTGTAATGTTATTTTTAATGTGATGGTTTGTAAAACTAAAAGTTTAAAGGGGGTCTTGTGAAAGAAATAGTGGAATGTTTTTTTTTAGTTTTTTTTTTTTAAATGTGTAATCCATTTTGTAGCATTTTTATTTTAAAAAAGATATGAAATGCCCACCACTATAACCAGCAGAAGAGCACTTATTGATTTATTAGCGATTTCCACTCCCTAATGTATGGAGAAAAGTACGAAGTCACAGTCTCAGGAAAAACTAAACTTTTCTTCAAATTGTGACTAAATTACAGTAAAGTAAAGAGCTCCTTTAATAATCACTGAAGCTGTCGATCAGTTCAGTGTGAGACTATTGAAAAACAATGCTAATCTATATTTAATTAGCATAACATTTAAATTTTCCCTATACTTTTTTCGCACATTACTGTTGTTAATAAAAGTTAATTTTATCTGCATATCAATTCATAAACCTTTGATATGTATACTGTATATTGCAAAAGACATGGTGCCCATTTATACTGTGGAATAGTTGGGGATTATTCACATGCTGAAAGTTTTGCACCCCAGGTAGGCACTTCTACCAAGCCGCAAATATTTAATTTTACCTAAACAAAATAAAGTTAAAACTTGTTTTGAACAATTTCTTTGTCATCTGCAGATTGATTTTAAGTAGGAGGGGGGAAAAATCGTTTTAAATCGTAAATCGAATTTTTGGTGAAAAAAATCGGGGATTTTTTTGGGGGGTCATATCGCCCAGCCCTAATTGCGTCTCTGTTTTTGATTGCATTGAAAATGAAATCAGAGAACTTTACTATTAGTACTACTATAATTATTATAACTTTATCTTGTATTATCTTGTCTGGGCAATTGTTATGTTGATTTAAAACAATCTAAATTCAATATGTCCCCATAATTATTTATGTGGTAGAGAAAATCTGTACAATGTACAATGATATGTGCATTATTATCATCTCTTAAATGTCACCCTAGTCTTGCCTGAACTTGTTAGTTCATCTTTGGTCAAAGCCACTTGCTGCAAACTTTTCTTCATGGAAGCTTCATGTTAATTTCAAGAGTGAGATAAAATATTTCAACTTAAAACTTTGCGTCCAATTATTTCCCAGATGTAGTTTTGGCAACGAGGTGAAAGTTAACTTGACTTGCGATAGCTATACAGTGTGATGGTCACGAAAATGACTCTGCAGATATGAAGCGTTTCCTCCTATTGCAGCGACTTTCTTTTTGGATGTTCTGCAGACAGGGTGATCATCTTTGATTAAGTTTCCCTCAGGACTTAAAAATGATCACACCTCAGATTTGGTCCTTTTAGAACAGGCTGAAAAATCTCCTGGCACTTTCACTGCCTTTTCTTCTCTCATTAAAAAAAAACAAAACAACTGTGTTGCAAATAGTTAATGATAATTACATTTTAAACGATATTACTAACCACCAGTACATTTTATTGTGGTTTATTGTGAAACCAGTAATCGCACCATCCCTAGTGGGCTGACATACAGTCTGCACTGTTATTTGTAGATGAGGAACAACCAGATAAATCATGTACAACAAATGTGTAATAAACAACTGAAGAAGAGGTGTTCCAAATCAGCAGAAATAAGCAAATGCTTATCTTGAAGTATGCACTTGCCTTAAGCCTAAATCCTCAGCTAAGTGAATTAAAAGAGCTGATTCATCAGCAGATATACAAGAAGATTTCCCAGTGTTAGAAGACTTGGATAAGCCCTTTTACTCTCAAATTTATGAACAAAATACCAGGCCTTTGCACTGAGCAACATAATCAATCATCCTCCATCACAGGAGAAGCAGAATGCGAGTGAACTTCAAGAAAACTCGCTGTTAGTGAACACCTGGAGGAGCCCTGAGAATACAAAGGGAGCCTGCAGTGAAAGGCTGCTGATTGCGGCAACCCTTTTAACCAAGACTATCTTTAAATCAAAACCACACAGCAGACCTGCTCTTATTTTAGCTGAGTGCCATTAAGAAGTGGCTGGCCTGAAAAAATATATATATTCTCTTCAAAGAGCCACTCATCAGATGACCCGGTTCCCTTCTCTCATCTCCCAAACCGGTCATGCCTTCGTGTATGCTCTCTTTGTGTCTTGTCAAAACATTAAGAGCATTCAGCAAGTCACAAAGATCCATACGGGAGACGTAAAAGACTAGACCTTGTCTGCTTTTTAAAGTGTAAAGGCCACAGTGTGAAAAAAACTCATATTAGCATACACAGATATCGCTTCACCCATTCCTTTAGTGCAGGAGGGTGATTCTGGCATTTCTGACAGGGAAATGGATGTTGTGGAAATGGTGACAGTCTGGTGTGAAAGGACGAAAGAGCTTGCACACTATCCTCTGTACTTCCTGCTTTTTTCCTCTCTCCCTTCCTTCCAATTTTATCAAAACCTTTCCATTGTATCCCAGAGTGACCAACAAAATTAATCAACTCAAAAACAAAATCTAGCAAACCCAAAGGTCTGTGCATCACCGTCCCCAACTTTACAACAACTACTAAAACTAGAGGCACATTGCTTAGAGACAGTTTTAAAACTTGCAAACTGACCTCTGTCTGTTCTCTAGAGAAACCTCCCTCCCTCTTCCTTCCAAGCAAAACTTTATTTGACAACAGATATTACATAAACACATGGAGCAATAGATGGCATTACAAACCCTGTAAAACAAGTTACATAATATTACTGATGATGCTGAAACTTTAAAACGCAAGACTCTGTACTTAAACATGAGCCCCAATCTCATAGGTTTATAAAATTATAAAAGGGAAGCATTTTATAACTACAAGTCTACAAGTTCAAAAGAAGTTAAGCCATGTGTTCATATGGTGTAACTTAGTTGTTTTCATTTGTTCAAACCCCAGAGGTTGCAGAGGTGGATGAAAAGTTGTTATTGCTATTATTTTGTGTACGCTGTGTTAGACATAAACTTCCCGAAGAAAGAGTTTAAGAGAGATAAAAACTATCCTTTGACAAACTTGCATCGGCTGAAGTCATTGCTAACATGTGCTTGTCTCGCGCCGTACACGCGCTGCACATAAATCTGTACAAATTAATAATTTCACACTCACAACGTGCCAACCCGGTTAATATTTCCCGAAATGCCTATTACAAAGCAAAACCTATTTACTGCTATTGGCGGGTACTTCGCGTGGATTTAAAGCCCTATTGGGAGGCGGCGGTGGCGAAGGCTGAACGTCGATTGTTAGCAAGCTAAGCTAACTTGCTAGGTTAACCGCTATCAGATGTTCCAACTGGTATTAGTGACACGGACACAAAATAGAGCACTTTGTATTATAAATGTCACTACAGATGACACACGGAATGAACACATTAATTAACCAACTTGTCTTTCGATTGTCCAGCTATATGTGTGCTAATAGTGTTAGCTTAAGCTAACCCTCCCGTCGCTAACCGGCTAAACAGCAGCGAAACAAGATGAAAACATAATGAATAACGTTACAACTAATTCTTATGAGTTTAGTGATCGTTACTAATCTAAAACGCCGATCAAACTCGGATATATGCATATAAACACACCGTATCAACGGTGCACAAATCCATCCAATCCATTTAGAGGGCAACAACAGCGTTTGTATCTGCTGTGAAGTTACATTTTCACCAAACAAGAGAACATTGTTTTATTTAAAAGAATCTGAAGTGCGTCGAATCAATAGAAGAACACAATAACAAACAAGCAAAACAATGCAAAAGCAAAAAGGCAGTTCAAGTTTTCCCTGTATTATGTTTGTTTTATGCAGCTGCAAAACTCTACTTAACACAGTGCATTTGATATGTCCTATATATTGGGTTAAAATAGTTTATATACAAAAACAACAGTTGCGGAATAGTGCATGCGAGTTATTTCTAGTATCAATGCAACCATGCTATTTCAAATACAGTGCAGTGCTTCTACACATCAGATAGGCATTCTGGACATAAGCATATCATAAACAGCGGTACATAATATTAAGTGCTATATACACACGAGAAAGGGCCACGCAATCAGCTTCATGTGTCCAATAACGGGATGATGTTGTATGTTGAAGCTGATCACATGGCTCTTTACTCCTACAATATCAGGCTGGCATGGTCAAGTTTGCGGTTCTGCAAAACACTGTGTTTAAACCAGATGTTTTATTAAACAGAAGCATGTATTTACCCTGGAAACTGATGGAAAGACGAAGAAAAAAAGCTCCTGTGTACAGAAGGTCAGTTAGTTCCCCCTGATATCCTATCCAGAGTCCAGTTATGGTCACCGGTCTCTCCTCTTCTCCTCTCCGGTTTGCCCGAAAGAAAGATGAAACGATCCTCTGAAAACGAGTTGAAGTTTTACTAGAACAAACCAAACATTTTCATCCGATGAAATAAAGTCGGAGCGTTACGCGCACCCTTCCAATCCATGAACCAGAGAGAGCTTTTATGAACTATTTATCTTCTGCAGAAACTAAAATCCCACTGGAATAGTATGTGGCGGATCTGAAGAACGCTAGGGATACGGCACACGACTCCGATGCTTCTCTGTTAAAGCGCGATCGCCTTTATCCAACCGATTCCTGTACGACTCCCTGTCCACCAATGATGGCGTCACCGTGTCGTCCAGGAACGTCACCAACGCTCGCGATCCGTGTCGCTCAAATAAAACGCAATGACGTTGCCCATGCCTGCGGAGTGCGGACTGGTGGAGGCCGAAAAACATTTTAGTGGGTTTCAATTGTTTCACTTTAAAACACGGTTTTGCCAGTCATCCTTCACTGTTTTAAAAGCAATACCTCCTGGTAAAAAAAAAACAATAATAATGAGATGTTTCTTTAAGTGGTGGCTATTTCTTTTCTCTGGGGCAGCTAATTAGAGCACAAAAAAAATACATATTATAATCCAAACTTGCTACTCTTAATATATTTAATGAATATACTGTTAATGTTTTAGAACAGCCTATTTAATTTAGTTAATGTTCCTTGTAATTTCTGTAATTGCTCGTCTAAAGATAGGCTACAGAATATATAGCCCATGGGCCTGTATTTCTTTTCAATTAATTTTTTTAGCTCCTACTATAGAGATGATCTGGTTCTGATGTGTTGAGGCTTCTATGTCAAGTTCTTCTTGAAAATTGGCTGTTTGTGCCATTTTGTTGTTAATAAATAACTGTTAGGGCCTATAGGTGCCAAAAATGTATAATTTGAGAGGTTTTAGGTTTAGGTATCGATCAATGATCCGGATCGCTAATATCACATGATTTCAGCAGTTTAGCAGTTTGACACGCGATCCAAATTGCTGAAATCACGTGACATTGGAGATCCGAATCATTGATCGATTCACTGATTCATGACCGTTTGACTCTTTATTTGAGGAACACGGAAGAGAAGACAATGCTGTATAAAGTCGTAGTTTTTGATATTTTTGGACCAAAATGTATTTTCGATGTTTCAAGAGATTCTAATCAACCAACAACCAACTACTTTGATTATGTTTTTATTAGCTTTAGTTTCATGGACAGTACAGTGTGCATAGACTGCATATGCTCTGCATGGGACTAAAATATAAAATATTTTAAACTGTGTTCTGAAGATGAACAAAGGTCTTACGGGTGAGGAACAACTTTAGGGTTAGTCATTAATGACATAAATTTCATTTTTGGGTGAACTAACCCTTTAATGACCCAGTTCAAATTCTATTGCAATGTTGTCCTGTTTAACACGGTGAAGCTGCTTTGAAACAATCGTCATTGTAAAAGCGCTATATAAATAAAGTTGATTGATTGATTGATTTAAATACAGATTCATCTTCCCAGCGCTGAAGTACCCATTTAATTATGTTTTTTTTTTTTTTTTTTTTTGTAATAAATACATTTCTTGATGATTAAGGCATTTTTAAGTTGAATCTTTGTTGTTTTCTTCACTGTTCTTAATTTACCAGAAACTGAATGATGCCCTAAAGAATGAGGAGCATGGAACAGATGATGCACTGGTCAAGCTAAAAGGAATTTCAACAGCATATACAGTATTTAGTTATTTATTTATTTATTTATTTGTTTGTTTGTTTGTTTGTTTGTTTGTTTATTTATTTGTTTATTATATTTTATTTTGTATATATATATATATATATATATATATATATATATATATATATATTACCTTATGAAAAAATTACATCATCCTTTTTTTCTTTGTCCCAAACACTTTTTATTGTTTTTAAAATGTAGGCCTATTATTAATTATTTTTATTTTTAAAAATATATTATTATTACTCTATTATTATTAATTAACATTTTTTCTATTGTTATGTTGTTTTGTGCATTTTTCAAAAGAGAATATGTCAGATAAAATAGCTCGACAGTAAAAATAACAACAACAAAACCAGCCTAATGGTGTAAACAGAATGCACAGATAAGCTGCCAAGAACTCCACAATCTAAAAGCACAACAAATAGGCTATAAGGTAAACTGTTTTAAATGGATAATAACTAACAGAGCAATCTTTAATATGTAATCATTAATGCACGAGCAGTCTACAGGTCAACTCATTCAAAACCTTGATGCATCTGCACGCATTACCCTGATCAACAGGGTTTTAAATCCAAACAGATCAGACAGGACTGGAAAAGGAACAATCTAATGAGTTCCATCTGGTGTTGTTTTCCACCAGTGTTACACTGAAGTACAACGGTTCTGCTCGTGTCTGCTCTTGCCTAAAAGGTAAAAGGTTTGACTCAAATGGAAACAATGGTCTTTCATATTCCCATAGTATTCCAGACCTTCGGCATTAGAGAATGAACTCAGTAGAACAAAAAAACAAGGTCACTTTATTGAATAAGTGCAGCATGAACTACGCTCATGCGTAGATAAGAATATAGTTTATTTAGGTGATTAAAGTATATTTCTCCTATAGTGTACTGAAAGTACCAACTTATTTACTTATTTAGATGCAGTATTGTGGGTAAAATGGTACATGAATAGTAATTGCTGTTATTTTGAATATTTTATTGATCAAAAAAACCCTGGAACAAATGAATCACGGTTTGGACAAACATTTTAAGCAGCACAACACTTTAAACTGTGATAAAATTAGTAAATGTTACCTAAGCACCAAATCATCAGCCTATTAGCATGATTTCAGAACAACACGCAGCTCATTAATAACAGTTAGTTTCTCTTTTAATACATAAACATAGCAGGAAATGTGTTGGTGTTTTTTCAAGAATTAGTAATACGGTCATATATAAATTGTAAACACACACTTTCAATACCGCAAAATGAAGGAAAATCAAGAATACAAAAGGGTTAAAAGGATAATGTCTAATTTAAATGGAATGATGAAATTCATAATATCCGAAATTCTGTGGCAAAATCATTATTATATGATGAAAAAACTAAATTGTTTAACAATGTTTGTATTCCATCAAAAAGTGGTGACAATATCAACATAAAAAGTACAACTTTGAAGATATTGTATCACATTCAGTGCAACAGACAGAAAAAAACTTGTGTGTGTGTGTGTGTGTGTGTGTGTGTGTGTGTGTGTGTGTGTGTGTGTGTGTGTGTGTGTGTGTGTGTGTGTGTGTGTGTGTGTGTGTCTGTGTGTGTTTAGTGCTGTCAAATTGATTAATCGTGATTAATCACATTTAACATGAAACTTTGTAAATATATAATATGTGACCCTGGACCACAAAACCATCCGTGAAGATATTTTGTAAATTTCCTACTGTAAATATATATTAAACATTTATTAGTAGTAGTAATATGCCTTGCTATGGACTTCCTTTGGACAACTTTAAAGTCGATTTTCTCAATATTTCGAATATTGTCATATTCTTAAAGACATACATCAGTGGAAAGCTTATTTATTTATTTTTCAGGGTTACGTGTGTGTGTGTGTGTGTGTGTGTGTGTGTGTACAGTACAGTACAGTACAGGCCAAAAATCTGGACACAATACTATTTGTAATGTTTTTGAAAGAAGTTTCTTCTGTTCATCAAGCCTGCATTTATTTGATCAAAAATACAGATATTATATTTGGATAAAATATTTGGTTTATTATACTTTAATTTATCATTTATTTCTGTGATGCAAAGCTGAATTTTCAGGATCATTACTCCAGTCTTTAGTGACATCCAGTCTTTCACATGATCATTCAGAAATCATTCTAATATTCTGATTTATTATGAGTGTTGGAAACAGTTCTGCTGCCTAATATATTTGATGAATAAAAGGTTCAAAAGAACTGCATTAATTTAAAATAAAAAAACATATTTTTAAATAATATAAATCTCCTTTACTACACTGTAAAAAAAAAAAAATAGCTCCAATTGAAAATGTTCAAGTGACTGATCACATCTAAATGTTTTAGTTGGCCAAATTGAATTCCTGTGATTTCAATTGCATCGATTCACAGAATTTCAATTTGGCCAACTGAAAAATTTAGATGTGATCAGTCACTTGAACATTTTCAATTGGAGCTATTTATTTATTTTTTTACAGTGTATCAATTTTGATCAATTTAACACATCCTTATTTCAACAAAAAAAAAAAAAAAATGACTGACCCCAAAATACTGACCAGTAGTGTATATTGCTGTTACAAAAGATTTCTATTTTTAAAACATTTGCTTCTTTTTTTTTATTTATGTTTTATTTTTTTTACTTTTTATTCATCAAAGTATTATAAAAAAGTATCACAGTTTATGAAAA
Source organism: Pseudorasbora parva (assembly GCF_024679245.1). Classification (NCBI taxonomy): domain Eukaryota; kingdom Metazoa; phylum Chordata; class Actinopteri; order Cypriniformes; family Gobionidae; genus Pseudorasbora; species Pseudorasbora parva. The sequence goes on along the minus strand of NC_090175.1, from coordinate 36,743,585 downwards.
AATATTAAGCAGCAGAACTGTTTCCAACTTTGAAAATGAATCATAATATTAAAATGATTTCTGAAGGATCATGTGATAGACTGGATGTCACATTTGACACTGAAGACTGGAGGAATGATACTGAAAACTCTTTGCATCACAGAAATAAATGATCATTTAAAGTATAATAAATTTAAATTGTAATGATATATCACAACATTACTTTTTTTCTGTATTTTTGATCAAATAAATGCAGGCTTGATGAGCAGAAGAAACTTCTTTCAAAAACATTACAAATATTAATCTGTCCAAACTTTTGGCCTGTACTGTATACACTGGGTGTGCTGGGTTAAAAACAACCCATGTTGGGTTGAAAATGGACAAACCCAGAAATTGGGTTATTTGAACCCAGTGAATGAAACCATTCCAACAACCCAATTTCTGGGTTTGTCCATTTCCAACCCAATTTAGAGTGTATACACAAACATTTATGTTTAGATGTGATTAATCACAAATAATTGCTTTAACAGCACTAGTTTTTTTTTAAATCCAAATGGCAATGTTCTTCACACAACCTATCTTGTATTTTACAAATGTGCTTTTAAAATAAAGTTATTTCATTATGCATCCTCTAAAAGCGTTTCCCTTATAAGGATCCAAGTGTACCTCAAAAGTATACCTCAACATGTAAAATGTGCAACATTGGATATGAGGACATGAGGATGCTGCTGAAAACAGCATCAGGTCTGCAGCAGCTACCTGTAAAACAAGTATGGGGAAAGATTATTAATACAAATATGTACCAAACTACACTGACTATGTTGCTGTGGACAAATCTATAGACTTTTGTGTATTTCTGTGTTGTACAGAGTCTTCAACAATGCTGTATTATTCATTTAAAGTCGGCATGAAACGGAAGTTGTGATCGTTTGCTCTTCCCTATTTTGACGGATATCCGAGCAAAACGGATTCTTGAGAAAAAAAATGTAGGGCGGGACTTGATTTTGTCCATAGAATTGATTGGATCAGTGAATGGTTGTGGTGTGCTGGATGTCATGTGACTGAAAGGTTGTCCCGCCCTTGCACCGGCGCACATCATCAGCACCAGCGCAGAAGAGATGTCGCTTCAAGAGAGTGTTTTTGATTAAAATATAATAATGAGCATGGATAAATCATTCATAATAAATACTGCAATATTCCATTATAAAAAATAATTGATCTCATGGTGACTTTAAGACATAAAACTGCAAAGAAGATCAGATTTGTTTCCTTTTAAACTCAATTCAGCATAAACAGAGCTGTGCCTATACTCCTTAGCTGATGTGGCCTCAGATATTATCCCTTTATGTTTATATAAACCTTAATTTGTCATTCTTGACATCACCTAGCCTTTGTGTAGCTTGCTCCCCCATAGCGATTGATACCAATCAGATCCTGGGAAAAACACAGTCTGCATGACGTAAGCTTACATTCCTGGCTTGTGGACTCTGACCCTCTGGTGTTCCCAGGGAGAGCGAGACAGAGAGTACGCAAGAGGGGAAAAAAGAGGCCCTCCTCATCTCTGGCCCGGTCGGAGCCGTGCTTCCACGCATGCCTGCTGTAATGACTACCAGATGTCGATGCTGGCAGCACCGACCCGGGGGTCAGAAGTCAGGCAGGCACAGCTTTTCTGTTCCTCGTACGCAGCCTCATCAAAACAAACTTGACAGAAGGACATAGTCTGTGTTTGTGTCTGCATTAGTAAGCAAGTGAATGTCGTTGGGTGTTTGTGTAAGAGCCGCTCGCACCTCTGTGCTGATTATGTGGAGGTCATCAGATAATACTTCTGTTTATTATTCTGTTAGAGTGCCACTTCAAAACTATTTGACAATCTACTCACTTGACAAGAGTCAATATATCACTAAAAGTGTATTTGTGTCTTGACTTTTCAGGGGTTTTTGTTGTTTTTTTTTTACAATGTGTCATTTCACTTTACAAAGTAGTGGGGATGCACAAACATGAAATGACTTAAAGGGTTAATTCACCCAAAAATGAAATTGATATCATTAATGACTAAACCTATTGTTGTTCCTCACCCGTAAGACCTCCGTTCGTCTTCGGAACACAGTTTAAGATATTTTTATATTTTAGTCCCAGAGCATATGCAGTCTATGCACACTGTACTGTCCATGTCCAGAAAGCTAATAAAACATCATAAAAGTAGTCCAAATATGACATCAGTTGGTTGATTAGAATCTCTTGAAGCATCGAAAATACATTTTGGTCCAAAAATATAAAAAAACGACGACTTTATTCAGCATCTTCTCTTCTGTGTTTCTCAAATAAAGATTCAAAAGGTTATGAATCAGTGAATCGATCAATGGTTCGGATCGCCAATGCCACGTGATTTCAGCAGTTTGGATCGTGTCAAACTGCCAGAATCACTGAAATCACGTGCATATGATCCCCAACGCTTGAGTCACGGTTGGCCTTAGTTGAGAAGCACTTATTTTTCCATGGTGTTATTTCGATTCACGATATTTACATATGAAGGAGGATGCTGTGGTGTTTGAGACTCACAGTATGTGATGTCCATGTACTGAACTCTTATTATTTTACTATTGCAAGGTTAATTCAATTTTTCATTCTAGAGCACCTTTAATAAACTGAATGTTAATAAACAGGAAATAAACAGGAAAATGTTTACACGGGGAATGTTGTTGTGTACAGTAGCTCTTGACTTGACTCTGAGGGGCATTCCACTGGAAAGTAAAGTAAGAGGTAACCTAATGTCATTTCACAGTTCCAGGAAATGATACCTTACACATTACATTACAGGGTGTGACACACACACAAACACATTTCTTCACGCTTTGTCTTGCAGTACTGCTCTGTGTTTCACATAAAAATGGGCAAAGTTTTACCATGTCCAGTTTTGCGGACCCCCATTATTTTTCAAATGTCTTTGGAAAAAAACCCTCCACAACGCCCAGAAGAAAAGGCAAAGTTTCACGTTGCTGATGAACCCAATGGCTGCTGTGTATTTTGCATTGACTGTGTTTTTTGAAATGTTATTACAACCATTTATGTGACTCTTCTTCATTACTTGGAAATGATCTGAAATGCAGTGAAATATGATGTGCGAATGTAAATAATCAAGTAATGCACAACATCTGTCACAGATCTGCCCTGAAAATTAAATATTTGCAAGCTAGTACAATGGCTTTCCTGTTACTAACCACTAGACAGCTGTCCAAGCCAATACTGTACTGTGAATATGCTCTGACTTTGTTCTAGAAATTGTGTAGCTTTCCCAGGTTTGGACTACATCTTGCATAAAGGAGGGAATAATAAGTCTAGTGTACTCACTGAAAAGCTATTCATTATATTTGGCCTGTGTCCATTTTCTTGCCTCCATCTGCAAGTAAACGATAAAAAAAACACACAGATTCTTTATGTTAAAAACATTAAACAAAGTATGTTTCACTTCTTATTTATATTATCATATAGAAATAGATCATACAGTTACACAAGCACTTCACTTTAACAGCATTGTTCACAGTACAAACAACTTCAATAAATACAGTCTTTACGTATGAAGAATGTTTTAAACCTTAACTTTGAAGTTCTGGTGGATGAAAAATGGGTTGTTTAAGTGTGAATACGTTTCAGAAATCTGCCTAAACAAGCTTCTTTCATGCAGCTGAGGAAGTTTCTTAGAGCATTTGCATGTTTTTAATGCAATTGCTCCCCCTGCTGGTCAAAGCGCAAACTTACTGAATTCACTAAAACTGAAGCCTGTTGACATTCACGTTCAAATTAAGCGTCAGTAAAGGACCTTTAGCTTTCATTTTGAAACAAGCATGTATGCTGTTGTTTTTTTAGAACATCAGATTGTGATTGTCTCTAGCACTGGTTTGGATTAATCACTACAAATGTGCAATATCTAAAACACGCCGAAGCACAGATATGGACCATGACTAAGAGTCAGAGGGCGTTAGATGTTTCATTTGTCACCTTTTGATATCCAGTTTTCCAGATCTTCCATTTCCAGCTCCATCACTGATGGGACATCATCATCAAACATGGGCCTGGGAACAAAAAAAAAAGAACAACATGCGTTTGCGGGCTGTTTATTATGAGGAAGTTATTTTTGTCTGCTGTTGGCCTGTGACAGATTTTTATCTTTAAAGAGGAACCGACTAACCATGAACAGCTTTTGTGGAACATCCATTTATGAATAGGCTATGTGAACAATCTGAAATGCCAAATCAACCTTTTGGACATTTTTGTCTTTTTCAGTTTTTTTTTTTTTTTTGGATCATTTTGTGTGTGTTAAAGCAAACTCCATAAATGTTGCCGCAGGTGTGTATTTTTATTGGAAAAATAAAAATATTTTTATTTTTCCTTCATTGTGTGTACCGCACAGCTTTGTTGGCATTAAAAGGGGGACATTTGGTAATGTGCCCAAACAAAATCTTACTGAAAGCTATTTTTTTGAGTTATCAATCTCAAATTTGGAAAACACAACTTTTATATTTTTTATATTTTCTAGCAGTTTTAGAGTTCAATGTTTTCAATACAATTTATATTTTATATTAAAAAGCATAACAATTTTATGACAGTTTTTTGACACTGACATTTTTGTCCTCTAAGGACCTCTTAGGAAAAGGGTAACTTTTTTAAATTGACACACAAGGGTTAAATATGTGTATTAGTGTGAAAATTGTGTATATTATACAGTACAGGGATTCTGTTGATGTTCACTGTGAATGTCGAAACATGACTTTCAAAGTATGTGCATTTCAGGCGAATACTATATAACTGGGATTAATAAATACATTACTAAATAAAGACACATGGCTGTAAATATCAATTAAATTATTGGAAGTTATCAAAATGTAATTGCTAATTAGTCAGTGGTACATGGTCTTAAATTAATTTTAAAAATGTATTAAAATCATGTAATGCTTAAAACTATTTTAGTTTTATGCTTTGAAAGATTAAAAAAAAAAAAATTATGAATTTGTATTCTCAAGGTCTGATAACATCCAGTTTTGCACCTCTGGTTGCTGGTTAGCACACTGTAAAAAAAACATTCAGGCCCCAATTGAAAATTTTCTAGTGACTGACAAATTTAATTTTAATTCAATTTAATTCAGTTAGGCCAACTAAAAAAAATTAGATGCGATCAGTCACTAGAAAATTTTAAATTGGGGCTTGAATTTTTGTTTACAGTGCAACAGATTCATTCCGATCATAAAAGGGACTAAGCAACATATTAACCAAACAACTAAAATGCAGGCATACTGTATATCACTGATGATACACACTGTAAATCCAATTAAGTTGGCAAAACTTAAAAAAAATTAGACAATCATTTTAAGTAAGCAGAACTTGCAGATTTTTATTTACCCATACATTTTAATTGCTTTTAAATATTTGAGTAAGCTAATTTATAATTAATTTAAATTAAAATGATCAACTTTAATTTGACTAGCTTTAACTTGAAAGTTAAACTAATGCAACCTTGCTAACATTAGCATAGCATAGAACTTGCTGAATAAGTACAGGCCATGCTCCACTCATCACCATGATGTTAACACCCCACCCCCTAAAAACCCAACATAACAGAAACTCTTTTAAACTAACATAGCAAACATTGAACACTACTAAATATCCCACTTAACATTAACCCTTTACCAAAAAAAAAAAAAAAAAAAAAAAAACATTGGACAAGACTTTCAGCATTCTCTCCCTTTTTGAGTGCATGCTGGGAAATAAAAATCCCAGCCCAGTTTCAGTTAAGTTCAGTAAAGTTCTAAATAATCATAAAAGTGAGTAAACTAATTTGTTTAGTTTGAGATGGCTTTATGGAAAACCAATTAATTATTTTGAGAATTTTGAATTTAGAGAAATATAAAATGCTCTTAAAATGTATACTTACATTGGCACCTTTTCATGGTCTTCATGATCCAAATAAGGATCTTCTTTTGTGCCTTCAAAAAAAAGATGAGAAAATAGTTAAACATTACACATTTATTAAGAAGTCATTTTCTTCATTTATAAGACTTCAGTTTCAGTAGCTTTCAAAGGAACTAAAGGGGAAAAAAACTTTTTTAGTCTCAAAGTGATGGATGTTGCAAAAATGTAAGTAATATTTGTATTATTTAGTGTTCACATTTTTTATTTGTAAAATGAATGAGTTTACAAATGCCGCCCAGTGGGTTTAAACTACTGTGCGTCCATTCTGATTTATTCTCCATTCAGTTTCATCTACTGAAGTGTAAATATTTGTGTCTTTCAGATAGCCTAAATATGTAAACACATGTAAACACCCCCTAACTGATGCATTTAGCTGGTTATTTGTGTAAGTACGTTTGAAAGCATCCTGACATACCAGCAACTTTTCTCCCCCTGCGGTACATTATGACTACACACACAACCACAGTGATGATGACGAGTGTGAGAAGCAGGGGTATGATGATCATGAGGACTGAGATGAGATTCTCTGGATCTTCTTCTTGATCTGTCTCAGCAGACAGCTCTATATTCGTATTATTAACGTTACTGTATGGTGTTTGGCCTGAATCCGGGTCAGCTGCAATTGCATAAGATTTAAGTTAAGGATCATTTCCTGAAACCTGAAATATAAAGTTTGAAATGCTTATTTCAGCTTGAGGTCAAGCATGTGAAAAGTGCAACGCGTACCCTGGTACTTCCCATCTCCAGATCCTTCCGGACTTGCTATAAAGAAATAAATGAATCATGAAAATACAAACAACAACACTTAAAACATTTTATAGCTATTATATTGACACTGTTGAACAAACAGCTTTTGGTGCCAGTGCTTTTACTGTAAATTTACAAATAAATTGTTTTTACAGTTCATAGAGATTTTCAAACTGTGGACCACAAATGGTTGACTAAATTTGAGAGAAAAGAAAAAGAACTTACGGAATGGCTGATTTTTATGAAATTTTAGGGCTGCCAAAGTTAACTAAATGCTTTAGAACAATATTATTGTGAAAAGAACATTACAAATAAATCTGAACTGCAACCGTTCTTTTCAGGTTTTCATTTAATAGTAGAAAATACACGTTTGGGGGATGTTTTTGAAATAAATGTTTCTTCTCTTATGTTAACCATGGCTGCATTTATTTGACAAAAGTAAAGTAAAAACAGTAATATTGTGAATTAATATTACAATTTAAAATAACAGTTTTCAGTGTTAATATATTTTAAAAAGTAATTCTTCATTTATGTGATGGCAAAGCTGCATTTTCAGCATCACTACTCTTTTGCATCAATTTAATCCATCCTTACTAAATAAAAGTATTAATCTCTTTCACACGAAAAAATACGGACTGACCCCAAACTTTTGAACAGTATAGTGTATAGATTATCATTTCTTTTTGTTTGTTTGTTTTGTTTGTTTTTGTACATGACAATATATAAATATCTTCTTTACATCACATATGAGGTGTCAAATGTAATTACCACCTTCTTTTTCACCTTCTGCACTGAGAATCCTTAAAACTGCTGTTAAATGTATAAACAGGTCAGATTAATTTATGAGAGAAAGTGAGTTCTCATACACTATACCTAGATGAACAAACCCATTCTAGACATACAGAACATTGCTTCAAATGAAAATTCATTTTTAGTTCTGTGGCAGTGACCACAAGAAAGTAAAAGCCTGTCTGCATCACATTGCATATAAAATAAAATAAAAAAGAAGTGTTCTAAAGCACTCACATTCCTCTTCCTCCGTCTCTCCTTCTTTACACTGAACTGTAATGACATATAACTAAATTACTTTACACATTTAAGAAAATGACTGTAAAGAAACTTCATTTGATTTTTTTCACTAAGGATTAGTTCAGACATGTTGAAGTTCAGAAGAAAGCTTTTATCTGAGCATCAGTCTCTGAATTTACCTGAGAGATTACTTACACAGGAACATTACTTTTCCTTCCTCATGAAATTCATCCATGATTTTTTTTCTTTAAAAAAGTATTTTTAAATAAACAGCACTGAAGTTTCTGTTAACGGGCAGGTACAAAAACATTTATTGGGAATTAAGGTACAAAAACATTGAAATATACATTGCCGTTCAAACGTTTGTGAATGGTAAGATTTCTCTTATGCTCTAAAATGTAAAATAACTGTTTTCTGTATATTTTAATATGTAATTTATTCCCGTGATGGCAAAGTCGATTTTCTTTAGCATCATTACTCTAGTCTTCAGTGTCACATGATCCTTAAGAAATCATTCTCATATGTTTTGCTGCTCAAGAAAAATGTATGATTGGCATCAGAGTTTTTAAAGATTTTCTGATGAACAGAAACAGTATTTACCAGAAATAGATAGCTTTTGCAACACCGAAAGTAATTGGTCAGTAAGATTATTATTATTATTATTATTATTAATTATTATTATTATTATTTTTTTGGGGGGCTTTGTGTGGGGGTCAAGAAATTACTCAATTAAAGAAATTAATACACACACACACACACACACACACACACACACACACACACACACACACACACACACACACACACACACACACACACACACACACACACACACACACACACACATATATATACATATATATATTATATATATATATATATATATATATATATATATATATATATATATATAGTTAATTCATGTTCATTCCTTAAAAATTAACTTATGTATAATGAAAGAAAATGGATTAGAATTATATATAATTTATATGTTTAAATCCTTAAATGTCAGATATTTAGAGAAAAATATAGACTAACATCCAGCAACATTTATTGTTTATTTCAAAGCTATTGTATTAAATATTGTTAATACGTGTTACTGTTATCAACATCTTCTTAACTACAACATATGCTAGCTAATCTTGATATCAAAATTCATATTCAGAAGAAATTCAAGGTAAAAAGGAAACGAGGAAACGAATGCCATAAACCACGAGGAAGATACATTTGTCCTGAATCAACATTATCTTTGCTCATCCACAAAGACGAGCTGTTTTGTGTTTTGCATGAAACCAAGAGCGACAAAATGAGTCAGAGAACTAGTTATAATGTACCGTGACCATCCTGTCCTCAACTTTATCATTGTCCATTGTGGTAAATACGACAGATCATTTGAATGCACTCTTAATGGCCACATGACTTCACAAGTGTTGTGTTACCTATAGGGGCCAATTACAGTGTAAAATCATTTCTGAGGACCCTGACGAAGAGAGCAAACAGGACAGAGGAGAGTTACTGTAGGGAAAATGGAGAGAGAGAGAGAGAGAGAGAGAGAGAGAGAGAGAGAGAGAGAGAGAGAGAGAGAGAGAGAGAGAGAGAAGAGAGAGAGAGAGAGAGAGAGAGAGAGAGAGAGATTCTACCTAAAGAAAAAAAGTACCTACCAAAGTCCAGTCCGGCTAGCTGTCAATGCCAAGAGCAGGAATAGTATCAGATTCATTTCCCAGAGTCCTTGGTTGAAGCACTGGCCCACACTATGAGTAGACAGAGACACAGACTCATTGCATAGTGACTGGAGGCTAACACGCCTTCATGACATCCTGCTTCCTCTTTCAGACCTGATTCACCTACCTACGAAAAAAAAACACCACCCTCTCGTTCGCTCCCTCGGATGTGATGCAATCAAACAGTGAGCTTGTCACCACAAGCCAAGCTGTTCCTCAGTTAGCTGTGAAAACACATTCCTGCATATATGGTATGTGACCAAAAACAGAAAAAAAGGGAAATACCAAAAGAGCTGAGTAAACAGAGGCAGCTTTAAATGCAATGACTTTAAAACAGACTGAAGAGATTGTAAAGAGTCTACACTGCTACATCTGTCTTTGTCAAAACAGTTATGTAGTTTCTTATCCACTTTTTAAAAATGGAATTACCAAAAAAAAAAAAAAAAAACTGTGACTGAATGTAGATGGAGCATTTAGATGTCAATTAAATGTAGCCTACATGTAGGCTACACACAAAAAAATTGATTATTATTACAAAATGTTAAATAACCTATCTTTCTAAACCCTGTAGTTGCACTGGTGACGGCCCGGGGTGGTATAGGCCCCTTCTTTTGCAAGGCCCGTTTCAAGTAAAAGAGGTTAAAAAAGGCCCCAACTGCCCAGGGCTGGATTAACATAAGGGCTAGGTGGGGCTGAAGCCCCAGGGCCCGAGCACAGAGGAGGCCCGTTATTGGCCGAGGAATAACTGACAGTCGATTGGGAGCCCCTAAACTTTTCCTGGTGGGCCGCTTGCCAAAATATGGTAGCCCGTTTCAGTCACAAAATTAAACTGTCTAATAGTGATTCCCCCCCCCCCCCCTACAACTTACAACTGCGTGATATAAAGTCACAATTCTGAATTATGACTTTATCACCCGATTGTGAGTTTATATCAGAATTCTGACTTTATATCACCCACTTGCCAGTTTATAACGCATAATTCTGACTTTATATCACCCAATTGCCAGTTTATAACGGCATAATTCTGACTTTATATCACGCAATTGTGAGAATTAAAGTCAGAATTCGGAGGAAAAAAATACATTTAGCCTACTCTTTATTATTTTGTGGCGGAAACGGGTTTCCATAGCAAACCAACTCGTTCAGCAGTTTCACCGCTCTATTGAATTGATAACGAGCGTCAGGCAGTCGCTTTATCCATTTGAATGTAATACAAGCACAACATCATCATGTAAGGCTTTGTGGTGAAACTAGCTGAACCAGACTGCTCCTGCTATGTAAAGTGAAGTGTTGAGGTAAACTTATAAGCTGCCTTACACGACTGTATCATGACCTTAGTCAGCTATATGAGCTATGAGTATTTTTCCAAGGTTTAAGCTACATAATAAATGTTGTGAAATAAGTGACTAATAGAGTATTAAACTACTTTTGCTGCATGCTATCTGAGCTACCCTGCCTTCGGTCGGTCACCGCTCGTCAGTGTCAGAACATTTGAGATCAATGAAGCCTTTATGTTCACATTAAGTAAAATAGTGATATAAATGAGAGTGATGAAATGAGGAGAGAGGAGGTAGCCATGACAGATAATCCTTGTTTGCTTTGACCTCATATCTGGAGTTAATACATTTATGTTGGTAATCTGTTATATTTGTGAAATATTAATATATAGGCCTAGGCCTAATTAATATTAAAATGTAATATTCAGACAGTATATTATATCTGTGCTTTGAAGATTTAGTAAAAAAAAAAATATATATTGCTGTGGTAGAAAAAGTTGTGGCACCAAGATCGGCTATGGGGCCCTTGGGTTTGTTATCCCAGGGCCCTACGTGTTCTTAATTCAACATCATATTTTGATGTCATTTAGGGTTACAAACATTGCAAAATGAATGCATAGCCTACTATTTACATAAGAAAAACATTCAGTTCGACCTCTAGGCTAACATCAATATTTTTTGTTTCACTGACCATTTGCTTATTTAGGTTCAGGCTCTTGCCTAATATGTATTTGCTCAGGCAAATGTTCTAGTAACTTTCTTATGGCTAAGGACTGAGTCATGAAGACTCTTCAAAAAGACTCTTCATATTCTGTACTAGGCTATAAACAAAACAATATGTGCTGCAGTTAACTAGCATACTTGATGATTAGGGGCAGTAGCCCAACATCCTGGAAAGCTTTGCAAACATAGAGAAGCAAAATTGAAATACTTTGGACCTTTTACTTTTCCACTGATACTACGAAGACAACACTCTTAAAATCATAAAACCTGATGTTGTTGGTGCATGAGACACACATAAAGGCATGGCAACGCAGTCAATAAATGAATAAAAATAACTGATATAGGGTTATCTAAATGGCTAATATTTTCAGTACTATTCTAAACTACAGCATACTTTTTGCGAATCTACCACCATCTTCTTCAGATAAAAAAACAAAATAAAATTCTGCCGCGCATGCGCAGTTCTACACTCAAGGAACACGCACGCGCAGTGAGTTTCCCTTCACATCTCGCGCCAAACTCAAGCTGTGTGGAAGTGTCAAACATGGTAAGAGCTTTAGTTATTGCATGTAATAATATTATTACTTCGCATATTGTTTAGAGAAAGCCGCTTATATGAATAAATCGCACTAAGGGTTGCAGAACTGTGATAAACAGGTCGAATTATGTTAGATTGTGTTGAGATCTAGAGTTAAGAGTTAACGTAACGTTTTTTGAACTGTGAATAATGTTAACTTACATTTGTCAAAATGTATTTATGACAGCCAAAAAAGAGGGTTGTATTTAGGCAGTTGTATCAAGGTTAAATTTGTTAGATTAGTTTTTGACGAATGTTTACGCTGTTGGACGAAAATGTGCAACGTTATTAATTCATGTTTTAATACGTTAGTTATTCGAACCCACTAAAGCAATATGATGATGACTGAGCATTCAGGTCGCTAGGAAGCTATTTACATCAAATTTATAATATTACATTTGTCACTCACTACTCCAATAAACACTTGTGTATGTGAACAGCAGGATGAGGTTATTTTTAATTTATTTATTTGTTTGTTTGTTTTTACAACACCATGCTCATCATCCTGATTCCTGAAGCCCCACCCCCACCCCCACCCCCTAAGACTATCGTGCTGAACATTCTGGAGCATATAATAATTGAGCACTGAGCTGTAAAAGCTGCTTTGACATAAATCAGTTTTTGAACCAATTTTTTGAGTTAAACAGCCTGAAAGAATCAATTAACAGAACATTTTTCTAACATTTTTCACCTGAAGTTCCACTTGGTTAGAAACATATTTTTTTTTCTCTCTGAAAGATATGATATTGAAAGTGTTAACAAATAAAAACAGCACAACTAATTAGTAATAATAGCTGGATTATTTTTGTTATTTATTTAATACAGAGAAATGCAGTGTGTTTAATATATTGATATGAAGGCTTTATTTCCTATAATCCACAGTCTAAAAAGAAAGGACTTAGCTTGGAAGAGAAAAGAAGTCGTATGATGGAAATATTTTTTGAAACCGTAAGTAGGCACGATTTCACGTTCCCATTTGAATATAAATTCATTAAGGTTCTAAATGTTTGGTTGTGTTCATGACTGACACATTTCTCTAATGATTCTCAAACTTTGGAAGATATTATTAATTAAGTATTATTTTCCCCCTTCCAGAAAGATGTGTTTCAGCTGAAAGATATGGAAAAAATTGCCCCCAAATCCAAAGGAATCAGTAAGTTTTATCAACCTGTAATACTTTTTAGTTTATGTTCCTGACACTGAAGGTCAATGTCACAGATAGAGGGAGCTCAAATTGATCCTGCACATTTGTTTAGAACGTATGGTTATCCACAGGAGGCGCCAATTTAATGACTAACCTAGTTGTAGAAATGCCCAGGAAGGCAGGCCAGTTGACCTGAAATGAGAGCTGTTCCTATACCCTCTTTCCCTTCCCAATACTGATTCCGATACCTGGGCTCAGAGTATCGGCCGATACCAAGTAGTGATCTGATACCTGGGTGTGTATCTGTATACAGCTGTAAAGCTCTGTATGAATAACTAGAATTATTTTATGGTGTGCTTCAGACTCATCCCTTAATAAAACATGAACAAATACATAGAGTGAACTACTGTATTTATTACAGTATTTGTATTATCTGACATGCATTTGATAGTAATATTATTTACTTTTTCTGAAGAGAAAAAGAACCTCAAATGCAGTTACAAATCTAACACCGCAAACTGAAAACGGTATTTTTGTTTTTAAATATAACTGTATAAAATCTAGAAATATAAAACATTATATATTATTCAGAAAAGAATCTCTTTACAACAAATCAAGTGAGAAATAAGCACCCATCTAAGCATAATTATTATTATTTGTAGAGACTAGGGATGTCATAAGTACTGTTAATTCTGTACCAAGTCGGTACTGAAAAAAAAGAAGTGACGATAGCATTTCTGTAGTACCAATAGTACAGACTTCCGAGTGTGTTCAGTCACTTCTGTGTTTATCTAAGCGCAGGGCTCCAGACTAGCCGAATACATACTAGTGTCTATGAATATTAAACTGCAAAATACAATTTCAATATTACTCCTGTCATATCATGAACACCGTGATATGGATTTTGGTGCCGTGATATCCCTAGTAGAGACATATTATTGCTACGTAGTAGGCTTGGGCGGTAATTCGGTAAAATGGTATACCGCGGGATCTAAAAATAGCAACGGTATCAGTTTCAATACCGTCAAACCGTCAAAAAAAAAATCAACTTACATATTGCTGATCAACAATTAATTATTAAATATTTAATAAGTTGAACTAATTAAACTATTTACATATTAAATACTATTTATTTATTAAATGCCTAAATATGTGTATGCGTTGTTGTGACAGCGTCGATGAGAGAGAGAGAGAGAGAGAGAGAGAGAGAGAGAGAGAGAGAGAGAGAGAGAGAGAGAGAGAGAGAGAGAGAGAGAGAGAGAGAGAGAGAGAGAGAGGGGAAAAGACGGCGATTCGGGCACTGAGTTATTCGGTCTCGAAAGAGCACAACTTCTGCAGTTTGGAAGTATTTTGGGTTTTGACGGTAAATACAGACGAGGCAATTTGCAAATTGTGCAACAAAAAGATGACCGCGAGAGATGAAAATACCTTGAACCTAAGGGCATATATCCGAAACCACCATCCACTCACTGCTGCGTGGATGAAAAACCGAGCGCACCCTCGGACTATGCTGTAATATTGCCGAAGCCTTTTGTCACACAGCTGGTAATGTAAGCAATAAGCATGAACTCCACAAAAATCAAGTGGACATGGGACTCACAAAAAAAAATGTCAATTGTCGGACAATTGTCTCATAACGGTAAGCATAAAACGTGCAGAGAGTTTCTCAGGGGCAGGGGCTCAAATGTAAAAAATAAAATAAAAATATAGGCCTATATATATATATATATATATATATATATATATATATATATATATATATATATATATATATAAGCCAAGCCAACAGTTTGTTGACGCTGTCTGGGCCTTACATCATAATGTTTTAATTATTCACGGTAATACCGTATACCGAGGTAAAATAGGAAGGAGGTTTGACGGTATCAAAATTTGGATACCGCCCAAGCCTACTACGTAGAGACGTAGATAAATCTACTGTATGCTATATTCTGTCAATTTCTTCACGTAAAACCAAACTTTTATTTTGGCGGGTTGCTGTGAAGACCTCTGAGTGTCTGTGTTCATGATATGACAGTTTTCTCAAATGAAATGGTAAATTCTCATGAACTGATGGTTTATATACAGTATATCATGTTATAGTGACACTTTACTACATAGACAGCGAGCGCGTGTGTGTGTCTGCGCATCTGCGCCCGTTTTCCACACAGAGATACAGAATTTGCAGGAGTAATATTTAAATAGTATTTTGCAGTTTGATATTCACAGACACTAGTATATATTCGGCTACAGTCTGGAGCCCTGCGCTTAGATTAACACGGAAGCGGCTGAATGCAGCTGCGGGTACCGGATATACAGCGGACATACTGCTAACGTGTTTTCATTTCTTCTTCTCTGCTCTAAAAAGTAGTTGCTTGTTGCAACCATAGACCGTAAACAATATGGACGACTCGGCATCATCCGTTTCCGCTTGCCCGAGTTGAAGCTTTCAGGCAGCCTGCACGGCTCTGACATCTTGGGACCGAGTCCGCGCAGTAGCGATTTCAGGACCGGAGTTGCGCAGTAGAGAGCAGATAGTAGAGCAGGAAGTACAGCTGCGATATCAAAAGCCCGCCCACACTCTCACAGATGCAGAACAATTAATTATGTGGGTGTGAAATAAACAGTTATGGAAATGTAGAAATTAAAGCTAAAGCACCAATCTGCTCCCAAAAATCCAGAAAAAAGTCTGTTAGTCACTCAGAGAAGACGTCGATCTCAACTGTCAATCATGATGTCACACCCCCGTTTTATAGCATCAAATAACTAACTAAAACTAAACTTATTTTAAAAACGAACATTCGAAATGAAATCACTGTGATGCTAACTGCCTTCAATGACAAACTAACTTTGGGGGAAAAATATTTGAAGTGTTATTTTATTGTTTAGTTGGCCTCGCATCCATTAGAAAACACAGAGGGGCAACTATACTGGGACCGGTCACCGGGGGTCGTTTGAGGCGCGAAAGCTTCAGTATCTGAGAGGGGTACTGCAGGCTTAGTTGCAACACAGTATAACTTCCTCTGTTTGCAATGCATTCTGAGCAGTGAAAATCTGTGCAGCGGTTAGGCAAAGCTAGGTCATAATAACTATGGGTCTTGTTTGAGAAAATGGTATCGGATTGGTACATGGGTTCAAGTACACACTGATAGCGATGCCAGAATTTGTTGTGGTATCGGTGAATTTGTTGTGGTATCGGTGATTTTGCCGATACTAGTAACGGAATCGGAACAGCTCTACCTGAAATTTAAGAAAAGTTCTGCATTATAGTTTTAGAAGCATCTTGTGATGCTGCTGAAATCTTCTTGAAAGAAATGATGATAACAAAAATAAAGTGGTATTAATTTTAAAATCAGAAAATCAATGTCTGTTAATCAGCACAAACGTATACCAAAGCCTCTTTAAGGCGAACATCCAGGGTAATGCAGTGGGACATTGCAAAGGAACCCTTTTTTAATGGATGTCAATGGATGCTCTGCAAACAAAACTTTTGGAATATTGCAGAAAATAAGCTCTGTATCCAAAATAAGTTTGATTTCGATTAATCGTGCAGCCCTAATTAGTTGTAGTTTTTTTTGTTTGTTTTTATTTCCTCAAAAAATTGCCATGTACTGTATCTGATATATTTATATCCAAAATAATCGATATTGAATCTAAATCAGAATTGAATCAAACTGAAAGCTTGTGAATAAAAATCCAGCCGAATTGTGAAATTTGTGTCAATATCTAGCCCTATATTGTTTACAGTTTATAGGAAGGTATTCCCATAATTAATGCAAAATGGGCATAGGAAAAAGGTGGATTACTGATGTATTTTATGTCAACATCACATTGACATCATGACAATTCCCAGAAATTGTACAGCTTTATTGTATTATAAAGTTATATTATGCATAACAGAACTGATTTTTACTAAATCAACCATGTTATCCTGGTGACAAATCAGCAAATTTTGCAGTTTTGCCATGATGTAGAGAACAGCACAGCAAACCAAATGCTTATCTTTGCAAAGTTTAAAAGTTCATGGACATGACAAGTTTTGACAAATTGTCTCAAACTTTCAGTGGCAATGCAGCACTGCCCTGAAAGGGCAAGTGATAGTTCTCGCTCACATTGTTATTGGAGAATTTGTTTAATCGGTTTCTTTAGCTCCCATGTCAGTGAAAGAGGTGTTGCAGAGTCTGGTGGATGATAACATGGTGGACACAGAGAGGGTGGGCACCTCCAACTATTACTGGGCGTTCCCCAGTAAAGCCCTGCATGCACGGAAACGTAGATTAGAGGAACTGGAGAAACAAGTAAGAGCATCTCTTTCTGATGTCTGATATCTCATTAATCTGCACTGCTGCATTTCTGCTAGTTGACATGTACACTGTAAAAAGTATGTTATATTTGCTATTTAAAAGGCAGCTGTGGTTGCTGCCTTTTTTAACAGTAAAAATTGGTGACAATGTTTGCCATATTGATGCCGTATATACCAATAAATCCAAACTAAATGCCAAAAGACAGTTTGTAATATTAACATATATTATTTCATAAAATAAAATAATGTACAGAAAGCGAGGAAAGATCGCTGCCATTAAAATCACTGAAAATGTCAATACAGTAAAATTATCATTATATGTATTTTAAAACAAAATGTATGAAGGGTTGAGGAGTGACACTGAAAAAAAATTATTCATGGGTCTTGTAATTTTCACCAAAAATAGTTGTGATAATTAAAAATAGTGTGTATTTTTTCTTAAAGCTACACTGTGTGATATTTTCCCCCATCTAGCAGTGTAAAGGTATATGACAATCCAGTGAATATTAGTTTCTGTTCCTCTCAATTCCAATTTCGTTTTAACTCCTATGGTGGCTGATTTAGTCCAAGATTAACATGGCTTCTAGTTCGACCTTGTTCATGAGTGCCATTAAGTGTTAAAACGCGAAAAGCGAAGCTTGAATTTACGGGTATGTCCCTCTTTGGCTACTGTACTTTCAAGATGAAGGGGCAACATGGCGACATTCCACTAATAATATTTAATTTATCATAAAAACTACTGAAATATTATGTAATATCTTTACCATCATTTTTTAAAAGTAGATACTGTGTAATATGTTTTACAGTGTAGATGTGTGTAATGAATAAATTACAAAATTAATGTAATTGTTGTATTACTGAGGTAAAATGTGTAATTCAGTTAGTTACTAATCATATTAAAAGGAAATTGCTTTGCATTGATAAAGTAATCCAAACCACATTTATAATGGGTAGCTTATAACAGTAAGCAATTACATTTCCAAAGTTACCTTCCTAACACTGAATGTATGTGAGATTCAACTCAACTCATGAATTTAATTCTACTTCCTGTCATTCCAATTATAATTCAACTTCCTGTGGGGCAGAGTCAATTCAATTCAAATTCCAGTTCATACATTAAAGAGAGAGACCAATTCTGAAATTCTGAATTTTGCACAAGCCTGCAACAAACTATATGTAATGAACTCTAATGTGGGTAAAAGTTGAGTCTTAATTATAAACACTGTATTGCCAAAAGTTTTGGGACGCCTGCTTTTACATGCACATTAACTTTAATGACATCCCATTCTTAATCCCTAGGGTTTAATATGGAGTTGTTTCCCCCTTTACTGCTATAACAGCTCCAACTCTCCTGGGAAGGCTTTCCACAAGGTTTAGGAATGTGTTTATGGGAATTTTTGACCATCCTTCTAGAAGCGCATTTGTCAGGTCAGCCACTGATGTTGGATGAGAAGGCTTTGTGTCATTATATTTCTCACAGATTTTTGCTCATTCTAAATTATATGCAGATTAGGGATGGAGAAAACTAAACATTTTCTTGACCAACCACCAAGCCTCATTAGCCGGTTGAAACCGGTTAACCGGTTAGTTTAAAATATGCTGCGCTATTTGAAATAACAGCCACGAGCCGCGCCTGCAATTTTGCAACTCTGTCGCATCTCTGCTGCTCTTCCTCCCGCTCTAACACACACACTGTCCCGGCGTCGCCGCCTCCCTTCCACTCACGTCACTTTTTAAAAATCCCCTACAGTGCGAAACATGAGTCCCGCAAACGCGGAGCCGAGGAGCTTGTTTGTAATCGGAGGACAAATGGCTCCTTAGTTTCAAAATGGTTTGGGTACAAGTTGATCTCGTTGAAAATAAAGGCATTTGTCTAGCGTTTGAAGCTCATTTGAAACATTGCCGCGGCTCATTTAAGAAAGTGACAGCTCCAAAGAGACGCCGCTTTAGTTCGAGGTAGTGCTAACAATAATAAAGAAAGATGATGATCACCTTATGTGTTACCACTGAAATGTAGATGTAATATATTTCCAAATGTAAGCCCATCTTATGTGGAATGCACTCTTCATACTGTCGTCTGCCTTGGCTCTAACCTCGAGTGTTTTAGCCTGTTTACTTTTTGCAAACCCAAACGGTGTTACCTCGCGCCAAATGTTTTTATTGGTTTATTAAGTACAAACAGGCGAGTTATGAAAAATTGAGTTTGAGGGATTTGTTCACTTCACACAAAAAGATTTTGGAATGAGATGGCTAACTGTAGTAGCGTTTAGTCCACTGTCTATAATAGCGTAATTTAGAGATCACTTTTTTTTTTTAACCGACAACTTTGAGTGGTTAACGTTGATACGGTCAACCATCGGTCAAACGGTCATCAGTTAACATCCCTACTACAGATAGATTAGCACAGTAAATAAAACATTTATGAATGCATTAGTGATTGCATGTGACTTAATTCTACCTTCTAGTAGCGTCTATACTAATAGTGAAGCTGTGGGTTTTAGTTATGAATATATATGCTAGAAATGTTCACTTTCTAAGCTTAATTCGTCGACATCAAGATTAAAGTGTCTTTGCAAAAGTATTTGCAACCCAGATATATAAGGAAGCTGACATGGCACTAAAACGCCAACCAACCACAGAGTTACATGATGAATCCGAGTTCATGGCCTGCTCATAAAACATAGTCAATACACATTTATAGACATTGCACAGGGTCAAAACAATGAAAATGAACTAAACTGAACATGCAAAAAAACAACTTATGTACATAGCTGCTTAATTGTGTTATCAGAATCTGCTTATTTTTGTTGGCTTTAATATTATTCTATTAATGTACATGCAGAACATTCTTTTCTGAGGAAAATACTCTTTTGCAGAAGTGTATTGTATTGATTTTTCTTTTTTTCCTGAGTAGCATGAAGAGGGAAACCAGCGTAAAAAAGCCCTTCAGCAAGCAGTTGACAAAGCCAAAGTGGGACGTGAAGTTAATGTGGGTTCACCTCTGTCTCTTTGAACTAGATTACTATACATGTGTAATGTGTGATGGCTGTGTCTAACTACTGATTTTGTGTGTGTTTAGGATGAGAGAGAGGATCTCCTGAAGGAGCTCACCGCATTGAAAAGTGAGAGAGATCATCTGAAGGTTGAACTGGAGAAGTACAAAGAATGTGATCCAGAGGTGGTGGAGGAGATCCGTAAGTAATATTTATATCCTGAATATTAAGCATGGATGAAACTAAGAAATCAGCAGTTTTGCCATTAACATTTTTGTGGGCTGCCCTTGACTAAAGATTTTTAACTAACTAGCGGTTAGTCGGCTATTAAGGGGGTAGGCCCTTCTATTTAGAAATATAAAAAAATATATCATAATAATACAAAATGACAGAAATAAGCAAGTTAAAATGAAAACAAAAAATATAAAAAGTAAAAGGTTATTTAAAATATTAACAAAAAGTATAATAGTATGTAATGTTCAAATAATACTGAAAATTAACATAGAGGAACCAAATAGTTAACATTTCACCCTCCAGATGGAGATGCAGAAAAATAGAACAAAATGCACAAAAATATTGATCCTCATTGTTGTATGCTCACATGCAAATTAAAATAGGTGGTTTGTTTTAAAGTGCTTCGTTTGTTTTAAAGTGCTTCGTTCGTCCAGAGAGACTAAAACTAAAACAGGGTTTTTCCTTTAGGCAAAATGGTACTAATCCTGATCTCTACCTTGCCTTCAAACACTGATTATCTCGTCATCATGGAAGTGTTTCTGGGTGGGATATATTAGGATTGACAAGGGCCAAATTGTGATTGCTGGATGACTGGGTCAGAGCGTTTCCAAAACTGCAGCTCTTGTGGGGTGTTCCAGGCCTGCAGTGGTCACTATCTATTAAAATAGTTAAAGGATGGAACAGTGGTGAACCGGCGACAGGGTCATGGGCAGCCAAGTTTCATTGATGCACGTGGTGAGCGAAAGCTGTCCTGTGTGGTCTGATCAAAGTAGACCAAAGGTAACGGTACAGATATTCGTACCAAACCATTTCGGTACAGGGCTTTTGGTTCGGTGCACGTGTGTACCGGACGGTTAAAAGCAATCTGCAGTCGGCTTTAAAAAAAAAAAAAAAAAAGCAGTCTGCTTTTTTTAAGCGCAGATAACACTTCAATCCGAGTTCCCAAACGAACATATGAAGTATTCAGTCCCATTTTATCATGAAATTCAAACAATAAATGCCGTTTTTAATGCTCTTTAATAGGGCTGGGTATCAATTCAGATGTCTCAATTCGATTTCGATTCACAAGCCCTCAAATCGATTTGATTTCGATTTTGGATTCTCGATTCAACTCAAATGAATATAGATTTAATACAAATACTAGGTATTTGTAAAAAGAACAGTGAACATAAGTGGGCAATTAAAAAGAAATGAAGAGCCACAAACCTGTATATTAAACTTTTTATTTTAGGTACACCTGAGTACATTAAAACAGAATGCATCTCTATATTTTAAATCCATACAATTGTTAAATACAATTTTGATGCAACTTTGTTCTAAAAAAATTATCTGAGAAGTATTTTATGGATGTTTTGATATATTTATTGTAAAACATAAAAAGGATATTGGATGATTTTTTTTTTTTTTTAGCAATCTTCAGTACACGACAAGCTTTTCTTGCGATTTTGCCGCTCGTCATGTGTGCATTTACTTTTCATACATGAGAAACGCGTTCATTATTTTTTTACAGTCTATGGTTAATTCCTGGACACGAGGAGTTGCCTTGGTAACGGACAACAATACCTTAACGTGCTGACTTGAGTTGACTGTGGACTAACTATTATTGGAAGAAATCTGTTTATAATATAAGTTATTAGGTTTTGAATTATTGGTCCTGCGCTGTATATGGACTATAATTTGAATATGTCTATAATGGCTAACCTACATGCTTAAGAGACTGCTCCTTTGTAGGATCATGCAAGGCAAATGGGTGACATCTAGTGGAGAAGACTAGTAATTAGATTTACGTTAATCTTATGTTCAATGTTAGCAGAAATAAATATGGAAAAAAATTGATTCGTGGCCTTTGAGAATCGATTCTGAATCGACCAGATTTGAAAAAACGATTAATCAAATTAATCAACAAGTGGATTTCTTGAAGGGGAAGTGAAAGAGAATTTTACTTGCCCAAGGGAAGAGACTAAAATGCTAATAACAAAAAATAAAAATAATAACAAATCACCAAAATGCAAGAATGATTCTGCATTAATTTGGTGTAAGTGGTGATTGATAGTGGATATGGATAAAGGCTAATGTAATGAACTGACGACCACAACACACTGTTGACGCTCGCGCATCTTGACGAGAAATCAAAAGAGCGCTGCTCACACATAGTAATTGAGGTTAGTAATTAGTTTTTATATTTATTACATATGATATAGTTAAACAACATCACTCAACCAAATGTGCTGTTTTCCTGAATACCATCATGACTGAAAATGACACATATACATATGACAGTTCCATAAACAATGAATTAACATTTAGTTACTTACATTTTAGATGCAGTAGTGTGTTTTCTATTTCAGCTGCAAAAATAGTTCCAAACAAAGATTTCAAGCAACAAAGTTCCAAACAGCAGAACCATAACTTGTCTCACATGTTCTGAATGATTCAGTGTTTGAATCAATTGGTTGAATTAAAGATTCAATAACCTGTTCGTAAACGACTCCCTCAATCTTAAATGAATCAATCGTTTGATTGAATCGTTTGAATTAATGACTCAATGACTCACTCATTAAGACTCACCTACTGCCACCTACTGGTGGTTTAGTTCCATATACTTTTCAACATTTATTTCTATTTATTCAAAAATACAAATCTCAATACATTATTTAATGCAGTTGTAATTTTTCCAGGTAAATAATTTAATTTGATTGGTAACAGCCCTATAGTGTCTTATTTTAATTTAATGTATAGATCAAATTTAAGAATATAATATGAAACCTGAAGCATAGCTTATATTTAATATGATTATTTTAATTATTTAATAAGATTATATTTAGTTAGTGAAGTCTGGTGCCTTTAGTCTCTTCAAGGAAGGTAGCCTATAAGGTGAAAGGTATACAGTTTATTAATTTAACAATAGTATCGGATCGGTATCGGGTATCGACACAAAGTCCAGCCATGGGTATTGGTATCGGGAGTGAAAAAGTCGGATCGGTGCACCCCTAATTAATGTTTAACATTAAGGCCTTCCCTGTACGCCACCTAGCAGGAACAGCGCCGCGTCAGACATGCTTTTGGTGTGCATAGAAAACGCCACGCAGCAGACACACAACAGAAACGCATATGTACGCAGACATATGTTCGGTTTGGCTAACTGTAGTTTAACTGTCTGCCACAAGTTGATCTTGTAATAAAGGTTGAGGAAAAACATGCTGTATTTTTGTATTCATTGCATTTTTGAATTATAAAAGTTAAATAATTAATTTTATTATTAAAGTATTATTGATTAATCCATAATTAAGTCATAGTTAATTCTTTCGAAGATCGACTAAAGGCTGGAATACACTACACGATTTTTTAAATCTGAACAGATTTCAAAAACACTAGGCATCATACACTTGCCAACTTTGTAAATGGTTACAGAGAAAAGCTAGGCATCATACACTACCAGACTTTAAAAACGTCTGGAACACAAACTGAAACAAGCGCCTGGTTGCTAGGAGACGCATGACAGACATAACAACAAGCATGAGATGATCAGGAGATGAGCGCGGTCATTTTTTGAAGCGACTATCTGTGCGCTGAGCAAAAAGTCAACAAAAAGAGCCAAAACGCACTAGACGTGGCCAGTAATGGTCAGATTACAGCGGGAGTTAGAGGAAGTGTTTTTCTGTGCTGATGAGTCAAAATACTGAGTCTAATCTGTAAGCGTGTTCTGTTTATTTTATTTTTTTACATTTTTATTGCAACACATGTAATACAGCTTTCGGATTCATGAATGAATAGATAATTAAATCATTTATTTATTTATAACATTGAGTTTTTCATTAAAGAAACGCTGTTGTTCGAAGAAGCACACATGCTCTGGTGTGGCTTTGTTTGGAACTACTTTCATTAACAATATTGAAGTTACTTATACAATAGTTTTGCTGTTTTGATTCATACACTAATCTCACACAGACAAGATGCGTGAGCATCGAGTAACGCGACCTTGTTTACGTTATTAAATAATCTGTTAACATTTATTGTAATAGGCCTACAATTAATAATTTGCAGCTATTGACACGCTTTGATCACGTTTAAACACGTAACGTTATCCCGGGAAAGCGTTAATGTAAAACACGTAGGCTAATGGTAAGTGACATAATGAATAAATTAAGACAAATGTTTACCTCAGAATTTGGATTGCGAAATATTAGTATTATTATTTGTCTTTGCTGTATCAATAGGCAATATATTTATATTTAACATGAAGTATAGGGCTTCCCTGTAAATGTACAGCAGCAGGCGGTGCGTCAGACACGCTTCTGGTGTGCAAAGACAGACCCTGCGTCTCAATCAGCTCCCTAGTTCACTAATCAGGGCACTGATCAGGACATAAGTCAATGGGCTGACTCCCTGATCAGTGCCCCGCGGCTGACACTACGCAACAGAAACGCCACGCTCACAGGCAAAAACGATAATTGTTGTTTTTTATTATTACAATTAGGCCTATATCTGCATTTATGTTAACCTACAGACTTTCAAACATGAACATGTCATTTATTAATATGTATTTGCGTCAAAATGACATAAAATCAGCTTTTTTCTTTGTCTACTACCGGTAACAGTTGTCATCCACATTATAGAGACACTCGTGCTCCTGCCACATCTGAATAACTTTTTCTTCCATATGGTGGAGTTCCACTTTGTGATCCTGCTGGTCTCCATTTCTTGTTTGTTGATTTTCGTTGGCTTGTAAGTCAGTGATTTCCGGTTTCAGTAGCGATGCGTCATGTGTTCTAAAATCTGCTCAAAATATCAAACATGTTTGATATTCTCCGACTGGATGGAATCAAAATCTGAAGCAAAAAAATTGGAGTCTATGGGCATGATATACTACGAGATTTTTCATGGAATCTGTCGGCTCAAATCTGCAGACTGGCTCTGACTTTTGTCAACTTGTGTCAACTTGTTCAGATTCTAAATCGGGGGAAAATCGGGGCAAAAATCGGGTAGTGTATTTCAGCCTTTAGAAAATTCAATCGAATGCCCATCCCTAGTCAAAACACTTACTATCAGTTAACGGTTAACAAGTTAATTATGAGCATCCTAAGTATAGTCAATACAAATGTTCAAGTTACGTTGAATTCTAATGTTTTACTCTTTTTCAAAATTTTGAAAACACTTACACAGTCATGGAAAAAAGGTGATCAAAGTCTGGGAGCCCTGGGTCTTCTGAGTTCTGCACTGTTACACTTTGACTTCTGTTGGATGATGATTCACAGACTTAATGCTCACTCTGCCTCGTCAGAAAAGAGGAAGTTCTGATATTTCTTAATGTTATCAATCTTAAATTGATTTCACAATTAAATCCATATGACACTCTTTAAAAAACAAAAAAACAAAAAAAACATCAGCACTGATTTTGTCCTCCTGTAAGCATTATCTGTGTTTGTCTACATTCTCTCATTGATTTATTATTCAGTTGTAGCTATACTCTGCAAAGAGTCCAATAGGATGTTACTGCTAAATTTAGTTTGTTTTCCTTTGGTTCTCTGTTGTAGCTGGCTGAATTTCTTTTCTAGTGTGATTTTTTTTTTTTTAATTTATTTTTTTATATATTTTTTCTTTCTTTTTATTTTTTTAATAAAGCATTCATCTTCTGTATTCTGACAAGACACTTGGGAGCATGTAGCACAATAAAAAAATCAGCTACAGACTGTGCATAATTCTGCATCATAACGGGAACATTGCTCACAGCAAGTTTAAAGTCTGACACTGATTATCTAGAAATGTACTGTTGAAGGCGGTAAATTTGTACACAAGTGGTGTTTTGATGACTGTAGCGACGGTGCTTTATAGGAGATGATTTGAGAGAATAAACTTCCCATAGAGGGAAGTTAAAAATGCTCTCCATTTGCTCAATTGTTTAATAATTGTGTATCTCTTTAAATGCACAACCACTAACAATTTTAAGTTCTTTAGTCAACTTCACTAATCAACATCATTTGGTTGTTGTTTTATAGCTTGTTGTATTCGGCACCTGGCAGTTTCTCAAGGCACACACAAAACCACAGTGTTCCTGCAGGTCCTTAAAAAGTTTTAAAATATCTTAAATTTCCCTATAGTCAATAATTGTATGCCTTAAAACTCGTTTAAATGTTTTCCTGTGAAAAACAAACAAACAAAACTTGCCTTAAAATAGCTTGAATATAACTACAACCTTGCTTCATTTAGTATATGCGAAAGAAGAATATGCAAATTAGCCCTGACTGGACTCCTCAATGCCTCCATGCCTTTTGCTTGACTACATAATCAAATAGCTTGTGCTGCTAATGTTAACCAAACCATGTTCCCATTCACCATCTCTGAGTCAGACAGCTGCTTTCTAAAAATCACCATTCTCAGAAACGCTTTGAACAACTCAGAATGTTAATGGAGTTAGGCATATAGTTCATCATAACATCGTAATAAACATCATACACCCTCTATATTCCTAAATCTACACAATTTTAGAAACACCACCAATTTCAAACCACGTTTTTTAGACTGTATTTAAATCACTGCTAGCCTTACAAGCCAGACCCACATCAAGATGTTTGGTCTGGAAACTCACCATTGACAGGGCTCAATCCAAGGGGCGGGATAAACGGTTGTCTTTTAAACTCCCTCTGCACGCATTCGGATAGCGCTAAAACCAACCAGAGCAATGGAGGTGAAGCGGAGCTAGTTGACAGATTAAAATTTCGCCGTATCCGGTCAGCAAAACTCCGAACACATCTTCCCTTTTTAAGAATGACTTCAGTGCCGTTCTTTTCTCAGAGAAAAGCTCAACTCCAAGTCTTCCAGAGTTGCGGTCAAAGCTGATTTGAAAGACCGCTGTACGCCATGGCTTTTGTTTTTACTAGAAGCACGCAAGCGCAACTCTGCCATCATTATGTTAAGCCCCACCCACCGACTCTATACACAATGTGATTGGCCTGACCAGAGTTTGGTTTTTACAGCTCAGAAGGTATTGAGAGTTGCTAGACGATACTTGCGGCAGATTAGATTTGCTGACGCTAGGGTGCGTCTAGATTAGGCTAAATCACTGCAGTTTTAAAGAGAAAATATTCTGCAATGGTGTTGACTTATGAATTTGCACATGGTTTGTCTTACACATAATTAAAACACCACATAAACATATAAACACCATTACAATCTTGATTTCCCACCACAGGGGGACTTTAAATAAAGTTTTATCAAATTTAATGTCATAAGTTTTAAGTACCTTGAATGGTATTTAAAGGGGTCATGAATTTAAAAATCAACTTTCCCTTGAGCTTTTGCTATATAACATGTCATAGTTATATAAGAATATTCTGTAAGTTTCAGAGCTGAAAGCTTCCTTGTTAGTCAAAGATTTGTGAATGTGCGTCCCCGTGACAGAGTGCGGTGAAACGTCGCCTCGAGACGAAAGCCTGATTCTGTAGCCCTGCACACCGACTTGTGCCTGATATAGATAAATAACATATCCCATATGCCTACGTGCGTGGAGCTAGACTGGATCGAACTTCCAAGCAATAAATGCAGCATAAATTTAATTCACATTGCAATATTAGGAATGTATGGTTGAACCTTTTTTTTTTAAATTATGGTACAGCTCACGTGGGTAAGACATTGCATGTTTGTTCGCTTCATTTCACTGTGGATTTGTTTGCAAACAAGAGACTGGACTTGCAGACAGAATGAGATTAAGAAAATGATGTGTGTTGGATCTGCAATGGTGCAACACACCACTTGTGTGAGTAAAACATTTTTGTATATGACAGGATTGCATTGTTACAGATCATGATGCACTGAAATGAAAATTCTGGGCCGAATCCGAAAATGTAGGATGCACTTAATTGAAGTATATATTATTGCTTGAATTTAATGGATCTGAAATAAAAAAATCACACACCAGAATAATAGAATAATCATGTTATGTTTTCCTCTCTGTAACAAAATAAACACAACAATATTGACAGCGGTGGTAGCAGAACGAAAGCATCTGATTATAACAATGTAGATATGGATGTACCAGCTCTGCAGTTGAGTACATGAAATGGCACTTTACAATAGACTGCTTTAAAGAAAACGGCTTTACAGTATTAAATATAAAACAGTCATTCTGTCATGGAATGGACTATGCAATTTCTGTTGTTGAATAGTTTAGAAATGAAAAACTGCTATACTGTGAACCTCTAAAACATATACACACAAAGAATCCTGCAGTCACTTTACCATTTCCTTTTACTTAGATTGCACAAAATAGTGATTAGTGATATAAATGATACTGTATTAATTTAATAAAACCGTTACTTGTCATGTTTTATGTATATGGTTGTTCTTTATTCTTTTAAATTATATATTTCTTAAAATACATATATTGTATTGTAACCCCTGTATTGTGATGCATATTGCATCATCAGAAAATATACTATTACTCATTCATTGTGGTGTTTTTCAATGTATCAACAACCACGCAAATGTCATCCTTTGGCCTCGTACGACCGTATAAAAAAGCCAGTTCATGATCATGTATTTTATCTTTTTATTAGGGCTGTCAAACGATTACATTTTTTAACCACGATTAATCGCATGATTGTCATGAGTTAACTCACGATTAATCACAATTTAATTGCAGATTTTTATTTGTTGTAAATGTATCTTAAATTAAGTTTGAATTAAGTTTTTAATACTCTAATCAACATGGGTATATGGACAAATATGTATGCTTTATGCAAATGCATGTTTATTATTAGTAAAACCATATAATACTTATTCAATAATAATCAATAAAACAGCATGAAGATTAGATATGTATCAAAGGTCATAGATGTTTATCAAATAATTTGTTAATGTCTCTTAAGCCTAGCTTAAAAATTTAGAATTAGCAGGGATTTCTCTCATTTTAAAAATATAAATAAAGGTAATATTACTGGCAGTTTATTTCAGAACAGGGCACAGTTCATATGAAAAACTGGCAATGTGAAAGCTGTCATGCGGACCTGTGAGCACATCAGTAACACACCATACCCGGAGGAGGTCCATATTTCACGAGTAGGAATATAGTGCGGCCCCTTTAAGAGAGACGCACTCTCTATTGAACTGCCGGTATTTTGCGTGTGCGCTGAACTATGCCTCGATTCACGTGAACAGTCTGAGAAGCGGAGTGTTCTTGTTCAGAAGAGTAACCTGTGCATTCGTTTTAGCCGATTGTAATGCATTTAGTTCAATATAACGCATGTACTTCAAGTGGTGATGTGTCAATGATTTACCTCAGACATGAGCGAGAGTGAGCTATCACCAGACCAAGCTCAATTTAAAGGGCTACTTCAGGAATTAGCATATGGCTTTCTTTCAGTAGAAACCCTGGAGTATATCCAAATGATCTTCTCAAATTAATTCTTATTAAAAGTTAAAAAGGCATAAACTGAACACGCGCCATGAACGACTGCCGTGAGCGCAGACGTGTTTACCTCAGCTCTCATCACGAGCTCATTCAGCTCATTCATCATGGGGAATATAATCTGACTCTTGCTGCGTTTGTGCTGTGACACTCCCTCAGCAGCTAAATCACATTAAACAGACACGTTCAGTTTTTAATTGTAGTGTCTGTTCTCTAACTGAACTGATCTACTACATTTAATGACCCAGTTTAAATACAGATTCATCTTCCCATTGCTGAAGTACCTCTTTAAGATTGAACGTTGGTCAGGGGAGTCTGCTCTGTATTTTCTACTACACCAGAGGCATGATCAACTGGCATTATTTGAATAACCCTGTACGCAATTGGAAAGTCCTTCAACCAGTCAGACCACAAAGAGAAATGATCAACGGGGAAAGACTTATCGCTTCTCTATCAGTCATCATGTTAAACCCACCAACAGCACGCCAGGTGGATAAGTCAGTCTGTGATTGGTTCCCGCAAAAGTGTAACAGAAGCAGTAGGAATGAATGGACAGGTTTCTAGACTGAGTTGGCAGGCGAAATCAAATCGCTGGCAGATCAGGCTGGGTTTACCCAGTCTACGTATAAATATCAATATCAGTTCAACTCTAATTCATATATTATGATGTAAATACAATATAAACCAATTTTAGTACACTGAATATACTGAATAAAACATTTCTGAGTATTTTAAAACTTTTGCTGAAAAGCAGTATTAAGTTCTTGTGTGTGTCGCAGCCTGTTTAATTAAAATAATCTGAGATGCATGATTCATTTTGAGATTATATGGTCTTGTTCTGTATGGACGTGTGTATTAACTTTATTTGTGCAGTCTTAAAAAGTCTTAAAATTAGTTAAATACTGTAGATACTTTGCAACCAACAAAAGTTCTACACAAATGTTCAATGCCTTGTTATAATATTCCTGACCTATTGAGCATTTCCTACCAAATTCAGCTATGAACGTTCTGTGATCCTCTCCAGGCAGTCCTCCAATCAGCCGTGAATAATCATCTTTCGCAGGTGCTGGTGGAGATAATGACTCTCGTCTCTTGAGAGAAAACATAATTTGTAACCTCTCTTTACATCATCCACTGTGTTCATCACCCCATCCATGCAGTTTCTCTAACAACCCCTCTACTTTAAATGCTGTGAAAATGTCAGTGGTTCCTGCAGAAATACTCAATGCTTTCTCTGCCTCTGGGGATTTGTTGTTATGTCTATATTTTAATCACATTTAGAATTGGCTCACAGACAGTCTGAATTATTGCATCTCTCTGAGGTGCGATTTTCTGAAATATGTTTAACAGAAGAGCACAGAGCACACATTTCACACAAATCAACAGGCAACAGATAAAACATTTGTATCTATTTAGTGTAGGGTTCATGATTCCCATTTAGAATTCATGCACTTATGCTCGTAGCATTGAAAGGATATTCCTTTGTTTCTTAATGTGTTAGTCATGGTTAACATGGCTGTAAACGGTTGCTTAAAGGTTGGTCTTTTTTAAAATGAATTCACTCATAGCTTGTCTCAACCTGCTTTGTTGTGTTGCTATATAGGATGTTTGGTGGTAAGCAGAGCTGCTCACATGAATTGGGGTGTGTTTTTTAATACATGGGTTTAAGTCGTTATCTACCAGTAAATTATATCAATCTTAGGCCCCGTCCACACGGAGACGGGTTTAGTTGTATATGTATACATTTTGTACCGTATCAGTGTTTCGTCCACACGGATCCGGCGTTTTGGAAGCATGAATGATATTTTTTGAAACCAGGTCCCAAAGTGGATAAATCTGAAAACGACAATCTTCCGTTTTCGTGTGTACAGCGAATCCGTATATTTTCTGCAACGGTGATGTCATCACACTACGTCCAGCATGGTGAAAGAGTTAAGGGATACAACTACGGGCACTGGGCATGCGCACATCAATATTGCGTCATTCAATTACCGCATCTGCATTATTGTAAGGGTATGTTTTGGGTTGGGGTAGGTGTAGGCATTAATAAAATACATCTGTTAAGTAGCAAATGTATTTATTGTTATTTTATTGTGAGATTTTTCACCTCCGACCACTGCTATACTCCTTCTAGCCACAACTCTTCTTCTCCGTTTTTAGTGTATTTCTGTGGGAGAATTACAGCGCCACACACTGGCCTGGCATGCAAACTACATCGTGTTTAGATATTTCTTGAAACAAGGGAGAAAAAAAAGATCGGATTGGGAAAGCTCTGGCTTCGTGTGGAAGGGGCCTTATTTCAGAGCATTGTAGAATGCTTGATTCTGATTGTCGAGTTACAGCATTCAGGGGTCAAATATTTATTATACTACGGGCTGTTGAATGCTTGAATCTGATTGGTTGGCGAACGTTCTACGTGCAATTGTAGAGGGTGTCAATTGTACCTTTAGGGATACAACAGCTTGTCACTGGGGCAGTACCCTTTATACCATTGTCTTTATTCCATTTACCATTGTCTTTATGTCTTTATACCATTTTGATTACCACAAAAAGGTTCATAGTAGTACCTTCAGGTATGCAATTGTATTAGGGATGTGACGGTGAGAGAATTATCCCACCGGTTAATAGACGTGTGAAAACAGATAAAAACGGTACCACAGACGCTAGTTTTAAACTGAAAGTAAAATGCGCATAGCCGCTCAGGCATTCATAATGGAGCAGTGCGGAGCAAAGTGAGTGTTTTCAATGAATTCTGAAAGATAGGCATGAACTGGACAGAACAGACTGGACACGCACCACGAATAAATGTCAATGTGGCTGTGCTCATTTTAGTTTCGGTTTAGAATTAGCGCCAGTTCGGGGGAGGGTTGCTTGAATTATGGGTTCATTAGCCTATATTATTTAAATCATTGTCATTTAGAGATATTTTAATGATTAATCGTGCTGCTCTAATATCTCATATTTGTATACAAGGTTACATATTCTTGTATATACATGTAAAAATGGATATGCAAGCATACACACACCTACACATGTATAGACATACAATGGTCACAAGGTGCAACATATATTACTATGGCTGGACTTAACATTGAGCTTCACTAAGCTACAGCACATTTACGTTTGAGTTTCAGTTATGCCACTTAGAAATTATTGTCCACATTTCCAATGTTGGGCCTGTGAGAGAGGCTTATAAACAGGCCAACCAGGGCTAATAGCCTCCAACTACGACTTCAAGGCCAAAATCAAACTGGTATTTAGCATTATTTAACATAGAAGGATATGCATATTGAATTGCATCTGTTTCCATTTATTTCTGATCATATAGCTTAGCTACTTTAAGCCCAAAAGAGTGCACATTTAGAAAGATTATATGTTCTTGCTTAATGTCTTTACAGATATTAAATATTACCATATATACCCGAATATAAGAAAAGGTTTGTGTCCTAAAAATAGGCTGAAAAATGGGGGGGTCGAATTATATTCGCGATATAAACAAAATCACGGGGGAAAGGGAGAAAGCAGGGGAAAACAGTAGAGGGCGGCAGCACGATAGGCTACGTAATTAGTGACAGTGTTATGAATTAAATAAACAGTAAAGTGCCGCTATGAAGAAGAGATCCTCTTGAGAAAAGAGCATCAAAAGTTGGTAAAATAAACCAACACGTTTGAAACTGTTAGTTTAATGTGCAGCATAAAGGCCCATTTGCACGGCTGTTCTTATTGCAACCTCACAGTTTGGTTTGTTTCAAGACTTTAATGTCAGATGTGTTTGATTAAAAGCAGATGGTTATTTTCTATCTATCTTCACAGTACCACAATTACACACATACATAGGCTTACATAATTGTTGTATTTTTGTGAAAAAGTTATTCATTTGACATTCATTCATTTATGAACTCATTGACAGAGTGCAATTTATTTTGACAAATTAATCCAAATATTTAATGAATGGTGTTAAAATATTTTTTTTACCCCCCAATGAATTATCAGTAGAATTTTCAAATAAAATTCTTCCACAAAAATCTATTTTTCCCACAAAAATAAGTCTTTGGGGGGGTGGGGGGACATTGTTTTTAATACAACAGTTAGATAAGTTAGATTTACTGAGTAACTTTCATAAACACAACACGTTGTTTTTGCTCTGTCAAAGATAATAGAACTTTATTATCTTTATGCTAATAGAGATAATTAATAGAACTTTATGCTGCACAGAACCGTTGCGTCTCCGAATCAGAGCAGCAATGTGTTTTGTTACTCAAAGAATCAGCATATTTGAGCGAATCAGAAGAGTAAATTAGGTTGATGCTGTCAGGCTACATATTCATAAATACAGTAGTTTATTTAGTCAAATTAAAAAATTGGTTGAATTAAAAAAAATCAACTGACTCATTAAGACAATGACTTGCCGCCCCCTACTGGCAGTTTAAGTTTCATATTTAAAAAAGTAGCCTATTATTCAATTTTTTAAAAAATAATTTAATATTGCTACATTAAAAATGTTATATTCAAAACCTTAACCTCGTAACATAATGATTGTACTGTAATTGCTATGTAAATCCATTCATGACACATCTGAGCTGCATTAATATGTGTTAATCCAAAAAATGGATTTTGTTGATACTGATTGATTTCATTTGTTTGGTAATATCCATACACTGTGCATTTATGGCATTATGTATTTAGCAGGCGCTAAAAAGCGACTCACGACTGAGGAATACAGGAAGCAATCTGTCATGAAGAAATGCAAAGAATGCCTGAAATACTAAGTTTTGGACATTACTCAGTGTAGCACAAGCTAGAGTACGGAGGGAATTTTTAAAACTATTAAGATGAGGTTAAATGCTCTCGGAAGAGATGATTTTTCAGCTGTCATTTAAATGTTGTCCGTGATTCTGCTTGAGAACAATTTGATTCTTCTGGGAAGAACGTTCCACCAGCAGATTCTGATTGAATTTGATTAAAAATTACATAATCTGACATAAAGGTACACAGATATGACGATACATTTTAAAAAATACTGTTAATCTTATTGCTCAGTGTTATTTCAGGGTTTTGATCTTCTCTCAACTGAGAGAGCACATCCTGCATTTTATTGTATTTTAATGACTATTAATATTAATAACCTCCAATCTTTAGCTAGGAATGTTGCTTATTAATTGTTCTAGGAACCTCAAAGCCAAGTTTAATGTTTGTGTATTTTGTGCTACTCCTTGTACTGATGTTCTAGTTGAGGTCATTTGTAGAGTAGGCCCCCTTATTCCTGCCCTGTATATTGCATTAATTAGTATTTATGTTACGGTCATATTGTACAAGTTATATTAAAGGTGTCATGAACTGGCTCTTTAATTTTTTTTTATACTGTTGTCTGAGGTCAACTTATGATGTTCATGGAGCTGTTTGGATTGCGCTAACCAGCAGCAATAATCATGCCGAAGAAGATGGGAAGATATTGCGCTTTTCCTGGTTGTGGAAGAACACAGTCACTGCATAAGCTTCCTTTGGATCCGATATGGCCGATATATATAGACATATGGCTGGGCAATATGGCCTAAAAAAAAATCCCATATTTTTTTGCCAAAAATTCGATTTACAATTTAAATCGATTTATTTTGTTTTCCTTCTAAAAATTAATCTGCAGATGATAAAAATTGTTCAAAACAAGTTTTAATTTTTTGTTTAGGTAAAACATTTGCTGCTTGGTAGCGCCTACCTGGGGTCCATTCAGCATGTGAATAATCCCAGACTATTTCACAGTATAAATGGACACCATATATTGTGCAATATACAGTATACATATCAAAGATTTATGAACTAATATGCAGATAAAATTGACTTTTATTAACAACAGTAATGTGCAATAAAGTATAGGGAAAATTTAAATATTAATCTCTTATTAAATATAGGTTACCATTGTTCTTCAATAGTCTCACATTTAACTGACAGACAGCTTCAGTGATTATTAAAGGAGCTCTTTACTTGTTTTCTGTGTAATCTAGTCACAATTTGAAGACAAGTTTTGTTCTTCATAACACTTTATGACGTCCTACTTTTCTCCATATATAAGGGCGTGGAAATGGCTAATAAGTCAATAAGTTCTTCTCTGCCACCACGGTTATAGTGGGATTTTCTTTTCCTTTTTTTTAAATAAAGGTGCTTGTTTGCCACAAAGTGGTCTACACACATTGTTGTAGTTCAGATTAAAAGTAGTGCAGGATTGTGAGTGCATTATATTATAGTGCAGACTTAATTATATTAAGTCTGCATCCCAGAAGAATGCACATTTCATAACCTTTAATGCATTGGTGGACTACAGTATTTTATATATATATATATATATATATATATAGTTTTTTTTTTAATGGTGCTTGTTCTTATTTACGTTTCCGAACCCTCTTGTTCTTGTCTATTGAAAAGGTTCTATTCCCAGTGTTGTGACTTTGGAGAACTCTTATATTTAGTTAAACCCTTGTATTTATTTACATTCACCCCCTGACCTGTTATATTGCCCTGTGGTTCTACAGTGTCGTGCATCTGCTTCTGTCAAGTCAGTATGCTCAGAGAGAACACAAGGCATTAAGACTGCAGATTGATCTGCCTTTTTACAGATTGGATTTGACCCAAAGCCTTGAAATGGCTTTTGAACATTTGTTAATCTAGCTCTGAAATTGAAGTGGTCTGGGCAGCACATTCAGTATGATGGATTACATATCAAAGTGGGTCTGCTAACTGTCTTAGTAGAAAATCTATGGAGTCTATGGAAGAGAGACTAGCCAGTGTGATGCAATACCATCTGCCGGACTTTTTGTTCAGTTTCTTTAATCACATGTAGGATCTGCAAATTTAAGTTTTAACAAGGCACCAACTGCATCTAGCAGATAAGATATTGAATGTCATCAACGAATTTACTGACAAACACGTCTGTTAGCGAAGTGTTTTTATTTTGCAAATGGTAATGAAGACAAGACAAAAAATATGTTGAGATAATTTAGGATTATGTAAAAATACTGTTGAAGAAAACAGGACAAAAAAACTAATTTGAGAAAGAATATGATTGTTTAAAATAATCTAATCACACAGGCATATACACAACATACTGGTAAGCGTAATATCAAATATCAAAAATGATGCATAAAATTGTGCAAATTCATGTAAACTTGAATTGAGTTAAATGCTAATCAGAATGTGATGTTCATATTGTGAATACACTTTTTTGTGTGTACGCACAGGCCATAATAATATCAGCATCACTTGGCCAATGTGTATAGTTCATATACTCAAAGGCTCTTCACATGCATTTATTATATGGGTGGTGTTGAATAGATTGTTTAGCTCCTTGCTTTCTTTACCATGTTGACAACAGGTTAAGTAAAAATAAATTGTGATATAGCATTTTACAAACACATACATACTTACATACCATAGACTGTAAAATAAATATGGATGTAGTTGTAGTGTCTGTGACATCAATAGGATTCTAATGAGTCACCGCGCGAGTATTACAGCACTGAGCACTAACTGCAGAAGTGAGATAAATGAGCTGATGAGCTCTCGTGATGAGAGCTGAGGTAATCGCGACTACACTCGCGGCATACATTCACAACGCAAGTTCAGTCTGGCACGTTTCAGTTCATGCTTTTGCAAGCTTAACTTTCATAGAAAATAATTTGAGAAGTTAAAAGACTTATATTGCTCACCGTAGCTCCGTTTAAATGAGTGCCTGTAGCTGCGAGCTGAGCTGTGAGTGTGATCTCCCATCCCCCATAAGC
Source organism: Pseudorasbora parva (assembly GCF_024679245.1). Lineage (NCBI taxonomy): Eukaryota > Metazoa > Chordata > Actinopteri > Cypriniformes > Gobionidae > Pseudorasbora > Pseudorasbora parva. The sequence goes on along the minus strand of NC_090175.1, from coordinate 36,705,725 downwards.
GGGTTCAAAACATGCGGAAATGGCTCCCTCTGCTGGCTGTAGTCTTTAGCCTTTGGCCAAACATTCCTCCTATGATGCAAATATTATCAATTTGTGTCATAGGAGGAATTTATGACAGAAATAAAATGCATAAATCTCTTGTCTCAGGGGGATATGAGGGGGGAAAGCACAATCATTTGAATATACTCCAGGGTTTCTACTGATACAAAGCCATATGCTAATCGTTGAAGTAACCCTTTAACATGGGCTCAATAAGATTCTTCTCCCTTCTGGAGCTTGTCCCTAGTGGCCAGTCGAGGAATTGCAGTTTAAGTCACTTTTGCATTGGCTTCAACAGAAACTGGACGAGATTGCCACTTGATAGATACATACATGCATACATACATTTAGCATACATGCATACATAACAGGCGTGCGTGTGTGCACGCGTGCATACATACATACAGACATACTACTGGTCAAGGCTGGGAAGTACTATTTTCATTGTTTTTGAAACACAGCAAAAACAGTATTATTGTGAAATATTTTTAGAATTAAAAATAACTTTTTTCTCTTTGAATATATTTTAAAATGTAATTTATTTATTTCTGTGATGCAAAGCTGAATTTTTCAGCATCATTACTCCAGTCTTCAGTGTCACATGATCCTTCAGAAATCATTCTAATATGATGATTTGCTGCTCAAGAAAAATGTATTATCAATGTTGGAAACGGTTGTGTAATTTTTTTAAAATCCAGGATTATATAAATTATAGCATTTATCTGAAATATAAAGCTTTTGCAACTTTATAAATGTCTGTCACTTGATCAATTTAATGCATCCTTGCTAAATAAATGTATTAATTTTGTAGCCCCCCCCCCCAAAATAAATAAAAATAATAACATTACCGACCCAAACAGTAGTACAATGTTACAAAATCTTTCTATTTCAGATAAATACTGTTTCCCCGTGCAGCACATCTCATTGTTCCTTTTAATTAATAAAATAAATATAAAACGAAGGAGAAGCCTAAAAAAAAGGCCCGAAGCCCGGCCCGCGTTTTAGGTATGACGTGAAAATTAGCTCGAAGCCTTCCCCTAGGGGCATAAAAAATTCGGGGCCCGTCGGGCTCGGGCATAAATGCAGGGCTTTACAGACAGGTGTTGTAGTAGAACCACCCTTTACCGTCAAAGAGCACAGACGGACCCACCGTCCCAGATTATTGTTGTTTAAAATTAATTACTAAATTTTTTTTATTAATTATTGTTAAAACTTGATCATACCATGGGCATCGGAAGCAAAACTGTGGGTGGTCTCAGAATTTGTTTTTGTTGGAGTAACGTTAGATACAAATATACCGCAGTTTACTAAACGATTGATTGCGCCAGACAAAATTATGGAAATCACTGAGTTATTTGCCCTGACTATAGAGTAGGGGTTAGATACGCATGACATCAAGTTTGGACGCAAATCGATCAGAGGTTCGAATCCACCTTTTGCCGAACTCGCTCTATTCTCTTTTCACATCACATATCAGATGGAAAGGCATTTATTTTCAATAAAAATTGAGAAAATATTAGAAAAGTGAAAAAAAAAAAAAAAAAGAGTCAAACACCTAATAAGTTTTTCTCGGTTAGGGGTACGTAAACAGACGTGTTGAATTAGTGACGATAAAAGTGAGTGGGTCCAATGTCATTGGTCTTAAAAAGTGGGTGGGTCTTGTCCTCACGACACACAATTGTTCCGACGCCCATGGATCATACACAGGCACACGTTAATCATCACTCATAAAGCATCCTTTTTTTTTCTGTTCATAGGCTACATACAATATCCAGCATCTGCCAGGGCTCTTAGGCCATCATGTGCTCAAATTTGGAGAAATAATGATTCATAATCAAGTTTGTAAAATATCGTGTGTGTCCCGACCTCAGCAGACTAGTGAGACATGTTAACGTCCAGCTCACCTCGCGGATGTCTGAACAGAATTTGTGTCGGTGTCAAGGTCAGCGTCGTTGTTGTTTACATACTTTATTTGAGAAGATTTTCCAATTTTACTTTTCTTAACCGTGTTAGTAACGAGTTTTGTATTGACAAAACATTTTATCTTACCGCTAAGATTTCTCCTAAATAGCAGTAAAAGTTCTTAGTTACAAGTTTTCTCTTGAACCTATCCACTAAGCTGCTGAGAGATTTGAGAAGATTTTCCAATTTTACTTTTCTTAACCGTGTTAGTAACGTTACTCAAAAAAAGTCTAAAAATGCGTTTCTGCTGCTTATTGCTAGCCATGACCAAACGAGAGTGAGTGAGGTGACGTGATGGTGACGAAAGCACTTCCTGAGGAATTATTAAAATAATAAATAATTAGTTTATATCTTATCCGCTGCCCATTATTTTAATCCCATACTAAACACAGTATGTTTTGTCAGTCTATTTTAATGTATTTTATTTCATTTCATGTTTTAAATACAATATAGTTTTAGTCCATGCTATAACGAGGGGGGCTGCTGCCCCCGCAGAACCCCCCTTCCCACGCTACTGTTGACATGCCCCTGTTGTCTCTCTCATGCTGGTACAGTCAGCGTTGTTCCTCGATAGAAATGAGTGATTTGAAAAGCCTGATATTCTTTGGTCTGCCATATGCGAGAGACTCTCCATGCATTTTCTTGGCAATGATTTTTCAGGGGTAGGTTGCCAGGTCTTTCCCCCCAACCATCCTCCCACGCGCACTCATGCATTCACACCTACAGATAATTTAGCATTTCCAATTCACTTATACTGCATGTTTTTGGATTGTGGGGGGAAAAAAAGCACCCACACAGACACAGGACTCCTGGTTCAGCCAGGACACAAACTGGGCACATTCTTGCTGTGAGGCAACAGTTCTAACCACGCACTAGCTATGTTTCCATCATGCTGTTTTATTTTTATTTTTTTATGGGTATTTTTGAAATATTACATCAGAAACAAGTGATTATAAACTGCAAATCTGGAAAAAATAGCAATTAAGTTTTTGCACTCAATTGAGTGTCACTTGAGTGGTTTTTGACAAAAGAAGAGTTATGGGAACTGGAAACACATTTGCCAAATGCATTTTGATGTAGTGAACATTAAACCCATATGAATAATCTGCTGTTTCCGCTGCTGATGGTGTTTTATTTACTGTTGGTTACTAGGTTACCAATACCAAGTGGTGGAAACCCAGTTACTGTATGAATATAACATTATAAAATATTGAATACATTTAAAGTATATTTTAATTTAAAAAAAAATTAAAAAGTTAAATGAAACCCTGAACTGCACAATGTAACCTGTGAAATATGGCCTTGCTAACATATTCTTCATTTTTCTAGGTAAGGCCAACATTACAGCAAAAGAGGCTGTGTCTAGGTGGACAGGTAAGTCATTTGCATGCCTCACACCTTGAAATGTTGCCACACACAATCCTGACAATCCAGTTTTGTCAGATCAGTCCATGATCAGTCTAGCCTTACATTATCTATTATATGCACATTATCTGTTATTGTAGCACATATAGTTGTCTCAGGCTGTTCTTTCACATGCAGTGTTTTGAAAAAAATATAATTGAACATCGTATGCGTCTGCACATGTAATGCTTGCAAAGATGATGTGAGGGCTGCATTATTTTAATAGATCATTTTTTGGATTAATCAGATGAAAGAGCCCATCATTTTTAAATGACACTATTCCTCATCCTGCACAATACATAGTGACAATACCTTAAGGCTGCAACGTACTCTGCAAGAACAGAGAAAAAAGTTCTCGCAGCTTGTTCTCGACACATCGCCTAAGCAGAACTTTTTTCTTGCGGGTGTCTGAGAACTATTGTGTGGTTGGTCATACATTTAAAGTAGGCGTGGTTAATGCGGAGAAAAGCAGATGATCAGAACCTGCTTTTCTCGGGAAGTATGAATGTACTGGCTAGAACGAACTTTATTCTTATTCTTGCCACCTCGAGTAAACAAACCAATGTTTTTGTTCTTGCAGAGTATGTTTCAAGCTTTACAAAAATTAACCATGGTTTTACAACAACAACAACAACAACAACAAAAAAATACAAATAATATTTATATAATTTATAAATGAGTAAAACAAACAAGTTTTGTATTCACAAAACATTTTATCTTACCGCTAAGAGTTCTCCTAAATAGCAGTAAAAGTTCTTAGTTACAAGTTTTCTCTTAACCTATTCACAAAGCTGCTGAGAGCAGCTTTCACTAAGGAATAGGGAAAAGTCTTAAGCTAAGAGTAAGGCCGGGGTTGACCTCGTTGCTAGGGCTGGGCGATATGGCCAAAATTTCATATCCCGATATAGCTCATTTGATATCCCGATAACGATATACATAACGATATAGCAATTTTTCTGTTAATTCAGTTTATGAATAGTCTATACAAAATTGCAATGTGGAAATGCAGTTTGAAATGATATACAAAACAAATAAAGGTAGTATGGACTACATTTTTATTTTATTTAGAACCTTTTTTCAAGCAAGACTGTTGGTTAAGTTAACACCTGCCTATGGATGTTAACCGATGACCGATGGCTGACCGTATTAACATTAACCGATCAAAGTTGTCGGTTAAAATAAATAAAAAAGTGATCTCTAAATTAGGCTATTATAGACAGTGGACTAAACGCTACTACAGTTAGCCGTCTCATTACAAAATCTTTTTGTGTGAAGTGAACAAATCCCTCAAACTCAGTTTTTCATAACTCGCCTGTTTGTACTTAATAAACCAATAAAAACATTTGGCGCGAGGTCACAGCGTTTGGGTTTGCGCGCTCACAAGGTTTGCAAAAAGTAAACACTCGAGGTTAGAGTCAGGGCAGACGGCAGTATGAAGCGTGCATTTCGCTTAAGATGGGCTTACATTTGGAAATATATTACATCTTCATTTCAGTGGAAACACATAAGGTGTTGATCGTCTTTCTTTATTATTGTTAGCACTACCTCGAACTAAGTGGCATCTCTTCGGAGCTGTCATTTTCTTAAATGAGCCGCGGCAATGATTCAAATGAGCTTCTAAAGCTGGACAAACGCCTTTATTTACAACGCGATCAGCTTGCCCAAACCATTTCGAAACCTGAGGAGCCATTGTCCTCTGATTACAAACAAGCTCCTCTGCGGCGCGTTTGCGGGACTTGTGTTTTGCGCTGTGGGGGATTTAAAAAAAAGTGACGTGAGTGGAAGGGAGGCGGCAGCGCGTGTGTGTGTGTGTGAGTGAGTGAGAGAGAGAGAGAGAGAGAGAGAGAGAGAGAGAGAGAGAGAGAGAGAGAGAGAGAGAGAGAGAGAGAGAGAGAGAGAGAGAGAGTGCGGCTCGCGGCTGTTATTTCAAATAGCGCAGCATATTTTAAACTAATCGGTTAACCAGTTTCAACCGGCTAATGAGGCTCGGTGGTCGGTCAAGAAAATGTTTAGTTTTCGCCATCCCTACACCTGCCATTAAAATATTTCAATATATGGCTATATGGTGTGCCACGCGTAAAAGCCCGCCTGTGTCTGGAGTTTGTTTTGAGCGCTTATGACACTATTCTGGCATAATTACTCTGAGAATTACCCTGGTCTGAACCGCGTCTACTACCGTCTTCCTCCATGTTTGTTTATGTATGGCAGCGTGCATGGGCATGCCGTGGCGTGACGTGCATCTTGACGTAAAATTCTGCCATAAACGCCTTATCGTGGCGTAAACGATAGAGCCTAATATAAAACGATAGACATTTTCTATCGTCCAGACGATATATTTCGTCATATCGCCCAGCCCTACTCGTTGCTATGTATGATGTCATCACGCTTACTAACTATGCCCGCAGTGATGGGCTGATAGGGGAGGAAATATTTATAGAAATATTTTGTTGAACAAGGTTTCATGTTGCTATATTCAAATAAATATTTAAAAAAGTAGGCTAAGTGTCACTCGTTAAACTAGTATATGTTCAGCTTATTGTCAGACTCTAATGTCTGCATCTCGAGAGATTGCAGAATGTTTTTTTAAATAAATAAAGTTCACGAGGAGCACGTTCAAACTGTCTTTCTAATCAGCGCGAGAGCAGGCATTAACACAGCCAAATTTGGGTTTGGGCTCAGAGTCCTCGAACGATTCGGACTGCACGTCAAATACGCTTATATTGTTTTAATTTATTTAATCATTTGTAAGTGTGAAGTCGTAAAAAAACAACTGCCACAGGTAATCTGACATTATTTTTGTATTAAAGAGACATTAATTATCACTATTGCCTCAATGTTGTATAGTGTCTTTGGGCTGATTTCAGCAACAGCCATTAGGATTGTTTGTGATTTGGTCTTAGTGACTTAGGAGTCCTCTTGACTACTCCTAGTGTTTAACAGATTTTGGAGCTAGTTTTAGTGCTAAAATGCTTTGTGAAATACTTTTAGAGCAAAAATGTAGGAGTCCTAAAACTAGGACTGAAATGGGCATTATTTTTAAGAGTTTCCTAAATCGGCAAGTTAGGAGTTACTTTTAGCCTTAAGATATTTTGTGAATACGGCCCCTGGTTTATTGTAGTTTTTCCATTGTAACCACAAATGAACCATAGTTTTGCTTCAATCCATAGTTTTACTATGTTATTTGTGTGCAGTGGTTAAATTGGGATTTGGCAAGTGGAGGAACCTTCAAACTTTGTGTAGGTGTAACTGGGAAAAATGGGACAACATATTCAGTATCATGGTATAGCAATATTTTTTTAGGATAAGGGTGTCACTAGCACCAAGATTGTTTTTATTTTGGTCCATCTACATCTACACTGATATGATGATACTATAAAACTGAGGATGTTAAAACTGCTGAGCACCACAATAAGTAAGGGCTATAACAAACCCGAGAGCTATAGTAGACGATCTTGGTGCCACAAAGTTTTCTACCACAGAGATATATATATATATATATATATATATATATATATATATATATATATATATATATATATATATATATATATATATATATATATATATACAAAATGAGTATATACTGTCTGAATATTCATTTTAATATTAAGTAGGCCTATATATAAATATTCCACAAATATAACACATTAACAACATAAAGGCATTAACTCCAGATATGAGGTCAAAACAACAGGTTTCCAGAAACAGCAACAATGTTTTGAGCATATGCAACTGCCTTAAGGAGTTTTAAAACTAGTGAGCTATTTAGGTGGGTTTGGGGGGCATGTTCCTCTAAGATTTTGATTTCTCTGATCTACGTAAGAGCATTTTAAGATGGCTGAAGAATATAAAAAAATAGTTTTTAAAACCATGTTGGGCAGTAAATTATCTGTCATCTCTCATCATTCCATCACTCTTTCAATCTTTCTTTTTCTTTTTCTCTGTCTCCTTCTCTTGCCCTGTAGCTCTTCCCCTCCATAAGCTGAGCCCTGACTAATAGTCTTTTCATTTTTGTCTGTGCAGTAAAGAAAGTAAACATAGGGTCAACTGATATTTATCCTATATTTCATTAAGCATTTTAATATGTTAATATTCACTGTAGGCTGGAAGTGGGGGTGCTGGAACTGTGCTGGTTTCCCAGGATTGCAAATGCAATGCAATTTTTTTTTTTTAAATTTACATCAGTAACTTATTTGTAATAAAAACTTTTAAGTGGCCCATTAAAAAAATATTATTTATATGTTGAATTATGTTTTTAAAAACACAAGGAGGTCATATTGTGACTTGCGGTGTGTGTAGGAAGAATGTAGAGCGGTAATAGGCTATTTCCTCCAGATTGGAGGGCAACTTTCTGAAGATTACTTTCATTTCTAAAGCTCATTCTGTGCCCTCAACCCTGCAACCCAACCCATATGCCCTTTGTGACATGCTGGTTCGAATGAAGGCCTATCTGAAATACTGCGGCCAACTTTATTTTTATTTTTTTATAGTAGTTGTTCATTTGAGCCGTTGTTCAACCAGCACTGGCGCCTCCATGTCATTGTCTGCTATATTGACTTAATATTTATTAAATCAAGACAATTGGTTGATTAAACTAGATACATGTTTTAATGGCTACAAGAAGTATAGTAGGTTACAGTACAGAGAAAGTTCATGTCGGAGCGGGATTTGAGCACACATGGTTTTACGGGTGAGCGGTTCATGTGCTCTGTTCACTTACATGCTCTGGTAAGGTAGGCAAGTTTTTGTTGTTGTTGTTGTTGTTGCGTTCATTTTTATTTCCTGCCGCTGTGCACATAGCACCCCAACTTAAAACATTTTCCTGCGCCCCTGCCTCTGAAAAATACAGAGGTCTGGACCTCAGTGACCTCATAGCTGGCTACGGCCATGTCGTGTAGGCAGCGGCGAGCAAGTTTGTCAGCGCTGTGTGTGAGATAATCCAGCAGCTCTCGCACTCTCGCATCAATTTATCTGAGGTGCCAGAACGCAGTTCCGGACCTGTTCCGGATATAACCTGAACGTTTTGCGCTGAGGATGCACACGCATCTGTGAAAGCGCATGACAGGATATGTTAAACACTAATGCATTCGCTTGACGCTTAAAATAAAGAATTGTCATGTTTTGGGCGTGCATTGTTTATGCTCCACTATTTTTAGATGCATTTTGTCCATAGAAATGCATTATTCAGTGCTGTAATTTAAGGCGACCGGTGGAAGTTGGTGGCAGACCATACTAATCGCTAATGAGAATTGTTGTAGATGATTTTCATTATCGATTATTATCCACTTTATCGACTAGTTGCTGCAGCCCTTGGTGATGCAGATGTGGTGTTGACTTTGATGCCATGGCCCACATTTCCAGTCTTGTTTGTGGCCGAGTAAAATTAACTTGTTTTTCTAACTCCTGACTCATGCTGTGAAGTCCAAACCCTTGGTTATTCCCATGCATGATTTTTCTGGAATGCAGCAGACACAGACATGCACACCACTTAACTTCAGGATGGAAATTCCTTTGTGCACTCTGCAAACGTAACTACAAAAGTGGTCTCAGATGAGCAGTGTTCAAACCTTTTTGGTGCAGGCATGTTCAGGAAAACGGCAGACTTGCTTAATGGGAAGGGTTTAATGTTCTGTTTACATTTAATAGATCAGATTTCAGCCAAGAGTCAAACACAACGTACACTATACACTAGGGAAGCGCAAACACATTTACAGAATGAGCTCATAGATGGAATGGTTTGTATCTAGAGATGATGATTTACTGTTACCTTATTCGTAAAACAAACCTGATAATGTCAGTAGATTTAATGCAATATATGATTTAGCTGAATAATGAGCCTTTCAAAAAGTGAGAGCAACTTAAATCTCTGTATTAAAAGGCAAAATCTGTTAGTTATCTTCAAATGTATAATTACACTTAACTATCATGCTGTTTGCACAGTGGACCCCTTTTACATGTTCAGGGTTTTCAGAAGCGGAAGTCATCATATTTGTGTAAACTTTTTGTAAACTATTGTAACTATTGTGGTAAATACATTTTTGTACTGCCAAGGGAATATAACACAAAGTGTACCGTTATAGATGTATATATAACACTTCATCACAGTGTGTGAAAAAGGGTCCATTAGAAATGCAATTTCAAGTTTGTTGCACAACGGCTAAGATGAATATTATTATTTATAATTTATCTGAATTGTTTTTTGTCATCTGTGTCATCTTTCACTTTCATTCTTTTCCAGATAATGTTTTCGCAATAAAATCCTGGGCAAAGAAGAAGTTTGGCTTCGAGAACAACCACTTGGACAAAGCTTTTGGAATACCAGAGGACTTTGACTATATTAATTGACCAAAAATTCACAGCCTCCTGGATTGTGTTTATTTGATTTGTTCAACACTGCGCAATCGATAAGCTTTATTCTTTTGCATCAGTTGTACATTTTGTTCTCAGTTCTGCATGTTCGACACAAGGCTGTGAGCTATATGCATTGTGAAGAGTGTGGTGTAAATTCTCAGGTGTGCCCCACCCTTGAAATTTGAACCTTGTCTAGTCCAAGGCAAACTTCAAGATTGATTTGTCAGCATAAAAGGATAAACGGTGGTAAAAATGCTCCCGGTGTGTAAGTGGAGAAGGTGTTGTGTTAACCCTTGGCTGCTCAGAGATGTACCCCATAACCAAACTGACTGTTTGGACACCTGTTGATAGAGAAACTGAGCTTCACAGATGGAGCTAGGTTAATGAATTAATGTGCACATCAAAAGGTGATTTAAGGAAAGGAATCAGGTTAGAGTTAGTTTAAAGGAAGGTAAAATTGTTTATAGAAATACAATTCTGAATAGCATGTTTCTGTTTAAAGTATTCACATGTTCATGTCAATTCTTTGTTTAAATTTTTTTTATTTGTGGCCACTTTTTTACAGTGCACATTTTTGTATGTTGTACATATGAATAATTGTCAATGGCTAATAAATGTACATGTATGAATACAAATTATATTTCTACAAGTGTATTTTTATGATCAATTTGCAACATCATAACTGCACTTAAACATGGAAAAAATGTTGTGACACGTGTGTGTATTTTTTTTATATAAAATAAATGCTTGTACAATTAGTTCTAAGTTGGTTGAAAATAAACATGCTTGTGTTCATTTCAACAGTAATATTGAAGTACGATCCTGAATAAGTGTAATCAAGCAAAATAATTTTATCAATACATTAAAATTTTAAAGTAATATAACCAACTTACATAAACAAGGTCCATAAAAATCCTTAATTATTTAGTAGGTTAGTTAAATGGCTGAAAAAACACAATTACAAATGTCTTCTTTTTTAGGAATGCTTTAAAAATACGTAATTGGAAGTAGATTTTTATGTGTAGTTTATGTTGTTTTCTTTTCATATATATATATATATATATATATATATATATATATATATATATTAAATATATGAAAAAACATGTTTTGATAAATCTTAATTATTAAATAGTCATTATGACGACCTAAAACTCGAAAATTATGATGTATGTTATTAACATAGCCTATATATATATTAAGGTTTTTTTTGAAGTTTCATCTCATAAATGACATGTCAGAATTTAGACTTTTTAAGTCATTGTTTTATGTGGTGGAAATGGTCTTCCATACTACATTTGTAGATGCAGATACAGATGTTTAATATATAATATTAAATATTTTTTGTCCTCATTAAAAAAAATCATTCACATCCAAAAAATCATTATGACATAAAACAAACAATGATGATGTATGTTATTAAGTTATAATTATGACCTTTTTAAATTTTCATCCCATAAATGACTGTCACAATTTAGACAATTTAAAGTGATATATTTTTTTTTTTCTAATGTGGAAATTGGCTTCCATCCTACATTTGAGATGTGATAATATTACATATAAAAACAAAAATGTTTGCACCATTATTTTTATTTCAATGAACACATTACATTGGGTATCATTTTTAAGGATTAATGTTTTCCATTTATTTGTGAATATTATAGAAATACGGTAAGTTATCTGATTAAAGCAGTAGCCTAAGTGTACGTTAGCAGCCCAGTGTTGTAGATGGTTGCGTCGCTCGCAGTGTAGATGGGTTGTCTGGCTGTAGTGGGCGACACTCACTCTAACATAGGTACTGCTGAGAAAGGAGCGGAGGGAGGGTGTTAGAGAGAAAGAGAAAGAAGTGAAGCCAGGGAGCTCAGCACAGCCAGCATGGCGAGCCAAAGGGACTTCACACACAGAAAAACATGGATTAATGTCCTTCTGCGACTCTTACAGCTGTTATTGCCGTACATTCAACACGGGGGAGCTCAGTTTCCTGGTGAGGGAGACCTCTTCGTCTTATTTATTTAGTTCACGATTGCAACGCGAGTGTGAAAATGTCGGAGGAACTGCCGAGGGCTGATTTGACAAGTATTCAAGTGCACTCGTTATGCTAAAACGGCACAGTATTCACTGTATTTACCTTAAATCCGGGTTCTTTTGACAGTGGTTTCGTTCGTATATCTATATTCTTAACGTTACGGTTTTATATTTTGATTCAAATCTGAACAAAGACGGATTAAGCGTTTTTTGGCCAGTTATTGGTTTTGTTCGATTTCCTGTGTAATGCATTATGCTACAAAGCTCATATAGCTTCATACAGCTGTTATTCACTGCAGTCTATGGGAACTAAGCGTATATCCGATGTTTACAATAGAAAACATAGGCTAAGAGTATTATTGCACATTTAAATGTGTTTCCAGCTGCATGTATGTGGATTGTTGTCATGGTGTGAGCTCTGGACTAAAATAGCTTGTCCGTTCAATTGCACGCCTTTGTCATACATACACGCCAGTTAATTTACTGCTTACAGTTCAACTGCTGCAAACCATACATATTTGATAACACATAATAAGACAAACACTAGTCATTTTCCGATTTCCTGTATGTTTGTGTAGAGGTAAGAATTGGCCTGGTGTTTGTTGTTGGTATGCTTGCTTGATGATCTACATGTTTCTCATTTTCTCTTCTTGAAGCACGGACTCAGATGCCCAGCGTGGTTGAAGTTTGGCAGGCTGAGGACGCAGACTTCTTCATGCCATCGCAGGTATGTGAGCTGGTTAAAAAAACCAAACAAATATGACGTCATAAGCTGGACGTTTTTATTACAGTGCAACTTCACTTCATTGTGAGCCGAGAGCACGTGCGAGACGTGGTGCAATGTACTGTTACATTTGCAAAGGTGGCACACAAAAAATAAACAACTTTATTCTTTTCATATGGATGTTTCAATATGATTTATTGTGTATTGATTTTTGCAGTGCTTATATGGGCAGGGCGATTGTTTATGGTAAAATGCGTTTCCATGTGGAGGCGGGAACAGACGGGCATCTTTCTGTAAAAGAAAGACTCGAAGAATCTGAAAGAACAGAATGATAACATTTTTACATGTTTCAAGTTTTCGTCTCAGATAACAAACAGGCATCAATTACAAGCAGCACATATTAAAACAATCTATTATGTTATTGTTAAAGTAGCCTTTTAAATGGATTTCTTAAAGGTATAGTTGACTCAGAAATTACAATTTCATCATTTACTCACCTTCATGCCTATTTGACTTACTTTTTTCTGTGGAACACAATTCATTGAGGTATGTTTTTATAGGGGTGGATTTTGACTTATTTACACTAATTAGTTCACCCAAAAATGAAAATTCTATCAACAGTTACTTAATCTAATGTCGTTCGACACCCGTAATGCTTCTTTGGAATAGAGTTTAAGATATTTTATATTTAGTCCGAGAGCTTTCTGTTCCTGCACTGAATACGGTATACTGTCCCTTTCCTGAAAGGTAATACAAATAGTCCATATTTGACATCAGTTGGTTAGTATCCGATGTTCGGAGGTTATAAATGAGCATATTGATTCATGATTTGGATCGCAGGTCACACTGCTGAAATCACGTGAAATTTGCGATTCTAATTCTGAATCAATACTCTGTAATATTTATTAGTGGTAATATGATATCATAACAGTTCGAATCTTTGTTTGCGGATTGAAAACAAACACGAAAGAGAAGACAATGCTGAATAAAGGTGTAGTTTTGGTTATTTTTCGATGCTTCAAGAGATTATAACTAACCAACTGATGTCAAATATGGACTACTTTGATGCTGTTTTTATTACCTTTCTGGAAAGGGACAGTATACCGTACATACATTCAATGGAGGAACAGAAAGCTCTTGGACTAAATATTAAATATCTTAAACTTTGTTCCGAAAATAAATGGAGGTGTCAAATGACATTAGGGTAAGTAATTATTGACAGAATTTTCATTTTTGGGTGAACTAACCCTTTAAGATTTCAGAGATACTCATGATAAACATGGGCAAAATTGCACAAAAAGAGTTTGTTGTGTGACAGCATTTCTGTGCCAAATACACTCCTTCAGGATGTTTTTTGTTTTTTAGTATGGCCCTGTATGACGTCATATAGAACGTAACAACTTGTATGGGCACTTCTCACAGAAGAACACATGCGCACATCAACCAGAGGGAGAGTACGACCAATAACAAGCTTTGTTCGGGTTAAGGAAGCCATCGGCAGCATTGTAATTGTGTTTTTAGACCATAAAATCAACAGTGTGTTTTTGGTTGTGAGGGAAGGATAACCTTGTTCAGCTTCCCAAAGAATCAAGTGTTAAGGCCGGCGTACACTGTTAGAATTTGGACACTTGGGAGGTTGTGAGATATTGCAGATGCTACGAGTAATTTAATTTGATCATTGCATCAAATCAGCTTGTACACGACACAACTGTTTGCACCGCGAGCCAGCCGTGATCACTCGAGCTTTCGTGTTAAACGCAGATACCGGAGCTTTCAATGTTGCTGATAGCTTTAGATGCAAAAAAAATAAAGAAAAAATATGTGTGCAAATGATTTTTTGAAAAGCTGATAACAGTAGCCATTTCTTTCAACCGAAACAACCAGAGGGAGTGAGACGGCACGCCGCGTGAGAGAGAAGTACGTGTGTGCGCGTGTGCGTGTATGCGTGCGTGCGTGTTTGTGTACGCTGTATGGTTGCAGCCACTGAGCTATATAGCCTAATAATACTCATAGATCAAGCCTATGTGACGTGGTTGTGCATGATTTGGCAATAGGGAACAGCCATACGCTGGGGAAAATCTAATTTTTTAAACATGCTTAAAAATTATTGTAAGGTCGGGAGGTGCTGCTAACGTGCTCGCCTTGTTTTGAATTTCCTCTCACACGGTGCGAGCCACGACTATACGAGCATCCACGATGTCCACACGATTTCTCCTGAGAGAAAAAAAATCGTCTGCGAATTTGTGTTGTTTACATTATACATTTAGAGTGAGTCAAAAGGTATCCAGGTATTGTGCGATTAATGTATTGTGTGTGTGTGTGCGCGCGTGCGCTCATGAGTCTTTAGCCCCACCCAATGTACACTTTTTCACAAGCTTGGCTGTTTTTGGATGGATTCAGAACAGCTTATCTGTCTTTTATTAATCTCATAAAACTAAAGACTCTTCTGAGATATGAATGATATGACCACTCATATCATTCATGCTGATTTGACCACTCTATAGGTACATGAGATTGGCGGAAACTGTGTGTGTTTTGACCCCTTTAACCAAACTGTTTTGGTAACTATTGACTTCCATTTAATGGACAAAAACTCAAAATATCTTCTTGAGGGTGAGTAAATGATGACAATATTTTCATTTTTGGGTGAACTGTCCCTTTAAATGGCAATGTCAACCAAAAATGAAATGAATTTTGTTCCAAACCTGTACGACTTTCTTCAGTGGAACACAGTAGGTGATGCTAGGCAGAATGAAAGGCTCTCTCACACTTTCATGGTATGGCAGACTGAGAAAAGAGTCCCTAACATTCTTCTTCCCATTGTCTTTTGCATTTCACAGATTAAAAAAAAGGCATACATTTTTAGAGCAGAAGGGAATGAGGGGAAAATAGTTTTTTTGGGTGAATTATACCTTTAAATACCTGATGTCTTTGCGTTGTCATGACCTTTGTTTGCCCTCATGGAATGCTAAATGGTGTGTCTGTTAATGAGTCTAATTACAAGCCATATGTGAGTTTGAGGCAGTATTATTATAGTTAATTGCTAAAACTTAAAATGATAATGGAAAATCTACAATTAAAAACTCCCTCCCTTCCCTCCCTGTGACTAAAAACTAAAAAAAGTTATTAGAAAGTAAGAGTTTTAAGTATGATCTGTATGATCAAGTATGATCTGACACAGATTTGCTATAAGATGCTTCCAGCCCACAGAGGAATTATATGATAGGTCACACAGAATAAAATAACATATTTCTGTATCTATATATTCATAAACATGTGCAGAAGAGGTATGCATAGATTGCATGATAAAATATTCTTTTGAATGAACATATAGCTATGCAAAACTTGATGTCATTGGCATTTGAGCCCAACACCTGGAACAGTAATAAAGGTGTGCTGTTTTTAGTGGTAGTGGATTTTTTGTTGTTGATTATGATCAGGCACACGAGACTGATTGAATCTGATAAAGTCATATATTTTTTCATGTTTCCTTTTGGGGCAGGAAGCTTAAACCACACAAACATGCACATAGACTGTTGCTGCATCAGAGGTTGACAGACAATTTGCCATTTTAGTGGTTAACGGTTATGCAAGCGACCTGTCTTATGGCTTGAGAATGGCTACAATCAAAGGGAATGGAAAATTCCATTTATAGTTCTCCGTTTGTTTAAAGGGGCTTGGTTTGTTGTCTTTGACAGTAGTGGAGGTGGTTGCAATGTTATCATATAAATCTGTACATGTTCATTTCTGTGATTAATATTTAACTTGTTAAAAATAAGTAACAAAGCAAAATCTTTTTTTTTTTCATGGCATCCTATAGCATTTACAGTATGATCACCCTACTAGATGGTGCGCATGTTGGCCTATTCCATGGCTCAACTAAACAGTCATTTAGGTGCTTTTAAAGCATTTAAGTGCAATAAGATGCAAAATCTGCATTGTGAAATGCATACACAAGAAACCACTTTTCAAAAAGTGTCACAGTACTGATTTGAGTTCTCTTTTGCATCTTCTCATGCTTGAATGGAAAAAATGTACAAAATGATGTAAACATTTTAGCAGAATATCCTCTTAAGCACAGTCTGGTGTTCCTTGTGTGGCAGTTAAAAATAACTCAAATGAAATTAATGTACTTTTTTAAAAAAAAAATTAATATTTTGTATTTTGGGGGAATTTTATGGTACCATATTATATTTTTGTAGTAGTTATAATCCAGGTATTTACTTTTTGAGCATAGTCCTGAAAATAAAATGTCCAGTTCACACTGTCAGAAAACTTGAATAGAGCACTGACTTAAGTTAGGTCTCCTTTTTAAAGAAGACACACGTGGCAGATTGCTAAAGTGAAAAAAAAGTGAGCTTTAAAAAGTTAGAGTCGAGACATTTTTGGTTATGAAAAATGCAAAAACATACTATTTAATTTTTATACATTTATACATTTCCCAAAACTCAAAAAAGAAAGTCTCTCCCTGCTCTTAACTCAATAACTTTTGTAGCTTAAATAAAGATGAATCTGTATTTAATTTTATATGGTACCGTTTTTTTATACACACACCTAAAGGATTATTAGGAACACCATACTAATAATGTGTTCGACCCCTTTCGCCTTCAGAACTGCCTTAATTCTACATGCCATTGGTTCAACAAGGTGCTGAAAGCATTCTTTAGAAATGTTGGCCCATATTGATAGTATAGCATCTTGTAGTTGATGGAGATTTGTGGGATGCACATAAATTTGTGGGATGCCTATAAATGCATTGTTTAGCTGTTTCAGGTTTGTTTGATTGGGGTTGTAGCTAAACTCTGCAGGACAGTGGCCCTCCAGGACCGAGATTGTGGACCCCGAGATTGTGGACCCCTCATCACGACTGAAAATGAAACTGCTTTCATATGACAGTTTCATAAATAATTAATTAACATTCACTTACATTTACATTCACTTAGTCACTTACATTTTAGATGCAATATTGAGTGCTTTTGTTCGGATTTCAGCAGCGAAAATCGTTCACACACAGCAGAACCGTAACGTGAACAATTCAGTGTTTGAATGAATCGTTTGAATCAACGACTCAATGCCACCTGCTGCCACCTACTGGAGGTTTAGTTTCATGTTTAAACATACTTTCCAACATTTCTAATGTGTCTATTCAAAACTACAAATCTCAAAACATTATTTAATGCAGTTGTAATTTTTCAGTGTCAATTATTTAATTGTATTGTTAACAGCCCTTATAGTGTCTTAATTTAATGTATTGATCAAATTTAATAATATAAAATTAAACCTGAAGCATAGCCTATATTTAATAAGATTAGGGGGGAAATGCCCTTTATAAAAGGTAAAAATATCACACATTTGAAATGATTCAATAAAAATTCACAAATATGCAGATTTCAATATGTCAAAGCTGATTGGACACTGGTGAGAATATTGCTTCAGAATAAATTATAGTTACAACACACACACACAAAATAAAAATAAAAATCTAACTTTTTTCCGGACAAGCACATTTTTTACTCGGACAAGTGAACAAGCACATGAACATGCTTAATGTCAAGCCCTGATCAGTGAGCCTTGGCCGCCCATGACCCTGTTGCTGGTTCACCACTGTTCCTTCTTTGGAGCACTTTTGATAGATACTGACCACTGCAGACTGGGAACACCCCACATGAGCTGCAGTTTTGGAGATGCTCTGACGTTAAGCATTTAGACGTTTAGTCGTTTAGCCACCACAACTTGGCCCTTGTCAAACTCGCTCAAATCCTTATGCTCTAACATTTTTCATGCAAGTAACGCATCAACTTTGAGGAAAAATGTTCACTTGCTGCCTAATATATCCCACCTACTAACAGGTGCCGTGATGAAGAGATAATCAGTGTTATTCACTTCACCTGTCATAATGTTATGCCTGATCTATCAGGAAATGTGTGTAAATATATACACACATCACAGAACTATTGATTCCTCAGACTGATGAAATGCATGAAACCCCTTCAGTGATGCAAGACCCCTCCGCTTCGCGTCGGAGTCCTGGTCACTCTGTCGAGGTTTATTCTGCGATGATAACCGGCTGTACATTATCCTGCTTATTACATGGCTAACGGTTACTTGTCTCATCATGTAAATTAGACACAAAATATTGTCTTGAGTTTAAATATTTTATTAGCCCTTTAATACGCAAAGCTTCTGCAAAGAAAAACGGGTCCAAACTGCTTTAAGCCATTGATCTATTGCTGAAGATTTTTTTTATTTTTACCATATATGTTGAAATGAATGCTGACAGGCAGAGATTACCCATGAATGAAAATTAGCCCATGATTTAGGTGTCATCCTAGGTGTATATGACATTCTTCCTTCAGATGAATAAAATCAGAGTTATATTTAAAAAGTCCTACCCAAGAGCCTGTCATATATACGGCATAAAGTCCATATCATATGCACGGGCAAAACTCATTTTGGCGTATACATTCCACGAGATTGCACACTCGTACAATTGATATGCATTATCACATGATCGTGTTGGACATTAATAGGCTGTATGCGTTTAAAAAAGGGTAACCTATTAAAAATTTACAATTGCTCAATTCAACGTGTTGGGAAATCGGCATTTTGTCCTGTGTCATCTTTATTTCAAACGATCTGACCCGAATATCATTAAAGATATTTTTGGATGACTCGTACCCACCCGCTCGTTTTTGATCTTTTTTTTTATTATAGTTAGTTTGGCAATTTGGCAAGTTAGTTTGGCAATTCAGTGTGAAATTATTTATCACACTGTAAAATGATTATGAATTGTTTCCGTGCAAATAATTGCAATTAATCACAGAAATGTAACACTTAAAAAAAAAAAAAAATTTAAAGGGGGGGTGAAATGCTGTTTCATGCATACTGAGCTTTTTACATTGTTAAAGACTTGGATTCCCATCCTAAACATAGACAAAGTTTCAAAAACTAATGTTGTACGTTTGATGGAGTATTTCTGTGTTAAAAGAGAGAGTTTTTTTCGAGTATGGGTCAGCTTGACGTCAAAAGAGCGGAAAGTCCATGACTAGAGCGAGAGAGGAAATGCACGGCCATAATACTCTCAGGTGCAGATCCAGTCATCTGTGAACGCGTCTATGGTTGTGCCGCGCTCCACTTTATTCCTATGGTTGACGTCGAGCGACTTCAACGCTTCAGCACAGCATTCCGGGAAGGCAGCGCTGCATTTGAACCGATTTGAACGCAGAAATGTTGGGAAGCTTCACAACATCGCTTCAGTCGCGTCGCAAAGTGGATCTCCACCGTTCACTGCTGTCAGGACTTCACCAAATCATACCAAACAAGTGTGTTATTGACAGAGCGGTCCCAGCGATAAAGGTTCGGTCCTGCTTTGGAAGCAGTCGGTGAGTAAAACTGCTTCAAATGTCTATGCTGTTGTCGCGTGAGTAAACATCAGTAAACGACACGATCGCGTGCTTCGGCATTCAAATGCGCTAACGGACTCCATTGTTGTATAACGTATAATCAATGAGATCATCTATGTATAACGTTACACTAGTCTGACGTGCAAAACCGTTTGGCTTGCTACTGCTAAGGTTTAGTCGCATACAATAGTCCATAAACCGAATCATGTCCTCATAAACTGCGAGTAAACACACACAAATGTTGACAGGCCACTAAATACAGTACATACCACAGAGATGGACGTCCTGCTGTTGCTGTTTCTCCTGTTTAATTTATTTCAGCCTCCGGATCTGGTTCTGGATCATATATCTATTAGCTGAGATCGATAGCGATGGGCTTCTCCCCGTTTGAGGACGTCACCGCTTTGTGCTCTCGTCATTCTTTAGCTCCGCCCACACGATACGCTTCCAGCCACTCGTTTTTTTCCGGAAAGACTCAGTACAGCTCATATTTCTTTTATAAATATAATAAAACTAAAGACTTTTCGGAGATATGAAGGATGCAATACTACTCTATAGGTACTCAAGATTGACATGAGATTGACTGAAACTGAGTGTTTCACCCCCCCTTTAAATTGATTAATAGCACCAATATGTGGTCAGCATATTTTATGCCACATGTAAATGTCATAGTGAAACTGAACCATTGCTGACACAAAACAAACCAGAAGTAATACAGCGTGGGGATATACTATTACTTTAGGTAGTTTCAGCATTTCTCATTTTCTTTTAGTTTAGCTTGCTGTACTAAATAGGGGTATTATGAAACGTAGTTGATCCATCAAAGAGTAAAAGTTTATAATTTGCAAGTGTTTTATCTCGTTTAAGTGTTGTTAAACCATTCCAGCACAAGAGGAGGTGAACAATTATTCAATTTGGTACTTGCTCACACATATGGCTTGTTTTAGTGAATTGATTCCTCTTTTGTGTCTTCTTGCGCTTGAACGGACACATGCATTCAATAATGTCAAAATGCTTGTCTTGGCTAGTATTCATGTGTAAACGGTTGATTTTGTCTTTAGTGATGTGTTTAATTTATATTGGATCTGTGCATTCTGCCTTAAAGTGACAGCGCATATATATACTGTCTATGTCATTAATGTAAATCATACAACAAAACTTAGCTTTAACAAATATTAACCTATATTTAAATTATACAGTTAATATGCTTTTTTTTTTTTTTTTTTTTTTTTACAATTTTAATTAGATTTCTGCACCTGAATTCTTCAATTAGACCTTGCTAACTTGGTTATTGTATTTATCTTTGCTTATAATTAGTGTATTCTAATACACTATTTTTGTTTTAGGAAAAAAAAAATCTTTTTTTTTTATACTGACTATTTTTAAATATTTTTTAATTATACTGACTGTTCACTTGTCTCTAATTGTTTGAAGTTTTTGCTGAGTTGAAAAATTATCCAATCTGTGACTCAAAAACCGTTATATGATCCAAACCGTGAGTTTTATTATCCATTGCACCACTAGTACTAAAATAACTAAAACTAAAATAAAAAAATATATATAAAAACTATGTAGACATATTCAAAACAGACAATAAAAGAGTTAAAAATACACCATCAGATTGGAGTAGTGTTTTTTTTCTTCTTCTAGTCAGCATCATGGGAATATTTAAATGAGATCTTGCCGTTTAATGCTGCTGTGGTTCATTACATAACTGAAAAACAGTACAGGAAAGTCATAAGAAAGTGGGTTACAGTGTAACTGAATTATTCTGAAGTTCAAAAGGGTAACTGTATTTCCCTTATGGACTTCCTCTGATAGAGACCCTGTTACTAATAGCATATCAAATTATAATTTTCTAAAATGTTGAGATGTTTTTATTTAAGGAAATGGGCTTAATAATTATTTTAATATGTTGTGTTTAGAACTTGAACAAAATAAATAAATAAGGTCAAATGTACAAACCGCTTTCTATTTAAGAAACATTATCGGCTCGACAACTGGTTAAAAGCAGATCCATAAATAGACTTTGATTCATTTGTAGTCAATATAGATGTCAAGAGTGATTGAGTAAACCTGCAGCATTCCATTTAAAGAGAACCACCCTCACCCGATGATGGATGAATGCTGCATTTACTACAGGTTCCCTGAATGTTTCCTAGCCAAGATTCATCCAATCATTGTAAAATGTGCACTTCTAGTCATCTGACACCAGGCAACCAAGTGGCCCCTTTATGCATCTATTGTATGCCTGTAGGGCTATAGTTAGTTCCTATGGAGACCCTTTTGTAACAGAGCGCAGATACACTCGTCAGTCATAGATTCAAGGCTCTCTGTAAGATGGTTATTTCAGTAAATTGCCTATGATGTGCTACAGGCAGTTCATGCAATAGTATGGCTGTATGTGTTGAAATCCTACAGTGTTCCCTTTCAGCAGTGTTGCTTTCAAAATAAGCTCAGCTCAAGTATACTTGTACTCTGAATTTGCAGGTTTCTGTTTCCAGCTTTCCAGGAAAGTGGGTTTTTTAGGCAGCACTTTTACTTGCAATGCTAAAGTTAAAGGAGTACTTCAGCGCTGGGAAGATGAGTCTGTATTTAAACTGGGTCATTAATGTAGTAGAAATGTGAAATTATTTTTGAATTCGGTGCTTTCTAGTCTGAGAAAAGATAGAAAATGTATTTTTTTTCTCATGGGGATGAAAGACAACAATTCTCAGAATGCTTTGCTGCCCTAAAAGGCCACTCCCAAAGCCACTGGTACTAGATTACTGAATCACTTTCACTTTCCCACCGCGACCACGTTCATTTTCATAAAATCAGTTCAGTTAGAGAACAGACACTACAATTAAAAACTGATCATTTGAATATACTCCAGGGTTTCTACTGATACAAAGCCATATGCTAATCGATGAAGTAACCCTTTAAGGAATGTAATGCATACATTTCTTGGATATTACAAGTGTGTTCATAATGTGCACTACTGTTCAAAAGGAATAGGGTCAAGTCTGCATTTATTAGATCAAAAATACAGTAATATGGTAAAATATTACTATTTAAATAGCTTTTCTATTTGAATATATTATATGTTAAAATGTAATGTATTGCGATCATGGCAAAGCTGAATTTTCTGCATTATTACTCGAGTCTTAAGTGTTGCATAATCCTTCATTCTAATGCTGATTTGTTCAACATTTCTTATCAATCTGAAAACAGTTGTTCTGAAGTTTTAATTTTAATTTTTAATACGTTTTTACTTTTACGTTTGATGGATGGGAAATAAAAATAACAACTTGAAATCTTTTGTAAAATTATATTTAAAAAAATTGTTTTCACTTTTGGTTTTATGCATCTCTTCTAAACATTGTGTGTCTCTTATTCAAAAAAAAAAAGACAAAAAGAAAAATTGGTAGCACTTTATTTTATAGTCCTGTTCCCACTAACCCTGAATCTACCCCTAAACCTAACCTCAACCCATGTAGTTACGTTATCTTTACCAGTTCTTACTTAGGCAAGTACACAGTAAGTACACATACTGTAAAGTGAAGTGCAATCAAAACATTTTACTCTAAACCTCTGTAACTGTGCCTATGTAATATGCTGTTATATAATCTTTTGAATATAAAAAATATTTTTTTCCCCTTCCAGGCAGAGGAGCAGCACAGTGAGAATGTTCCTCGAGAGGAGAGGTAAGAATTTTTCTTAACCACAATCCCTTTGAGACTTTCCTAGAGTTTGCTATTTGCATTTTTATTTCTGTAACTTTTCTTCAGGTATGGTTAATAAAATTAAAAATGTTAATGTTGTTGGTAACCCACAATTTGTTGCATTTAACGTTACATAGTTTATTACATTTTCATGTCCAAAACTTGAAGGACAAAATTTTACCTTTTTAGTATTTAGTCTATTTTGTAACTCCCCTAAACATTTTTTTGAAGGCAGGGCTGGTTTGTTTCAACAATGCAAGGCAAAAACTAAGCCTTTAGAGAACACCAGCTTTCTGTTTACTTTACATTTGCATTCATTTGACTGGCATTTCCTAAGATCAACATATGGTTTTATTAAATATATTTCAATTGCAAGATATGAATAAGAGCTCAGTATGTAAACAAAATGGCAATGAAGTCTATGGAAAAATGGAACAAGCCTGCTAGGTGATACATTGTTTACAGCTGTGTTTTCTTATCTGACCACGGCTGCATATCTTTTATTGTACCATTAATGATTAGTGCTGCCTTTGACACCATAGATCACAAAATTATCATTTCCACAACAGATTAGAGAATTACATTGCCATTTTTGGACATATGTATTTACATTTTCATACACATGTATCCAAAGTTACTTTCAATAAATGGTTTAAGACAAATAGGGAGCACTGATGACATGAGTTGACTTGCTTTGAGTTCGAGTCCTGGCTTGTGGTCCATTCCCAAACACATTTCCTTTTCTTCTGGCACTTCCTGACACTGTTTCTGCTGTCCAATTATAATAAACCCATGCAAAAAAAAAAGTCTATATACAGTAGAGATTAAAATTAGAGAACAACATACAATTTCCTAAATTTCAAGGTCACTGCTTAGTCCTTTTTGAAATTATCCTAACAGGAGCTTAGGAAAAGTAACTTAAATAAGACAATTGAAAAATTACGTTGGTCAAAATTAGAGAACACTTTCAGATACCTTCAAGCTTTGGGGGTTAATCTGGCACTTGCTGCTAATTTCCGTAATAATCTGGCAAACCCTATTTAACTTGAAGCAAACTTTCCAATTTCCACTGACTTTGCAAGATGGCAAGCCACTCTAAGATTACTGAAACCCTACGACACCTGGTTGTCCAGATGAAGGCCAAAGGGATGACCCTTTCAGCTATTGCAAAAGAAGTTGGTCATTGCAAATCTGTAATTTCTAGAATATTGAAGCTTTACAAAGACACTAATTCATTCACGTACCCAAAAAGGTACGCAAGACCAATGCACGAGAGGACAGGACAATACAGAGACTTTCAATGTGGAATTGGTTCAACACTGCAGCTGGAATTACTCGCTAGTTCAGAGCTGAACACAGTAAGGATCTGTCTCGCCATACAGTGTCTTGTCATTTAAGAGAATTCAGACTGAATGCTCACTCTGCAGTGACCAAGCCCTAACATCAGCAGAAAGAATCAAAAGGCTAGACTAACCTTTGCTGAGGAGCATGTTGTGTGAACAGAGGAGAACTGGTCCAAAGTTCACTTTACTGATGAATGCAAGTTTAATTTATTTGTGTCTGAGGGAAAACATTATGTTCAGCATCAAACTGGGGAAAGATTGAATCCAAAGTGCTCAAAGAAGTCAGTGAAAGATGGAGGAGGAAGTGGCATGGTTGCGTGGGATGTTTCTGCTGCAGGAGTTGGGCCTATTATACAGCTACATGGCAGAACCTCAGAACCTGCTTATCAGAACCCCCTTCGGCAACATGTGGTTCCTTCACTGCAAGCATATCCCAATCAGCCCGCGTTTTTTATGCAAAGCAATGCCCCTGATCACACTGCAAAATGGGTAAAGCAGTTCCTTGAAAGTGAAAACATTGAAACAATGAAATGGCCAGCCCAGAGTCTGATCCAAACCCCATTGAAAATCTATGTAAAATCATTGGCGACAAATTTATGGCTAAGAAACCCACTACAGTTACCGGAATGTGGAAGAGACTGGAAGACCAGTCCAAGAGACTGGACCAAGACGACACCGGAGCAGTGTGAGTATCTAGTGATGTCCTGTGGCCGCAGATGTGCTGACCTCCTTCAAAGCAAGGGCCTCTATACGTCCTACTAATTTTTGACTGCTGTAAGCATCACATTTTAGTTGTAATGTTTTTTTTGGTTTTTTTTTGTGCTGCAGTGGTTATTGTTCTCTAATTTTGATCACAGTGTTTTTGACAAAATAAAGGTTTTTGTTGAAGTACCTTGATATTTTCTAAAACATGCTAACACAATGGTATAACCACAGCTAATCTTCCTTTAAACTTCAAGCAATGAATATCAACAATATTTCTGAAAAAAATCTAATGTTTCTAAATTGTTCTCTAATTTTGATCTCCACTGTATATAGGCAGATGATTCGCTGTGGCGACCCCTGAAAGGGAACAGCCGAAAGAAAAGAAAAAATTAACATATACATATTTATATTTAAGTGATGCAACAAAACAGTTAGTCCATGGTTCAATACATACCTCGGTTTTTAACCACGTTTTTTGTTTGGTTCGCTTTTTGCTATTCTATTCTTAGGTGACAGGAACAGAAAGTTTTTATCGTTTTTATACTCTTTCTTTATTTTACTTAAAAAACTCTTAAAAATCCTTACTTAAACTTAAAACTACTTTTATAAAAACCATTGTACACATTCCTAGTGTATTGTATAATATAAAATATATATAAAGATTTAAGCTGCAGTGGCAGCTCGGATGTACAGTAGCATTTAATAATGAAATTGAATTAAATGTAGGCTAAAATTAAAACTACAGTCTTCAATTTACAATATACATTGATTTAAAGTTTTTTTTCAGTAAGTGATTTGTCTTTGTCTTTTGTTGTTTTATTAACATAATTTTAGAGGTGAACTGTCCCTTTAAGGACAAGTGTTCACGGCCTGCTCGCATCTCATATACAGACACAGAGATTTTACTTTCACTTTAGACATAACCGACTGTGTTTTATATATGTTAATCTTGTGTGTGTTTGACAGTATTAGCGCAGTAAGACTGATTAGTCCAGTAATCACGTGTATTTGACAGGATTTTAGTGCGCGCTCAGTGCATGTAAAACAGTGCATGCACGCGAATGAAATGTTTAACTGGCAAGGCTTTAAAATTCATGCAAATAATGAACTTTCGTGATCGTAAATAACTGTAGTGTTCCTTGAGTATAACTCTGACACCAGCATTTCAAGCGTGGCTAAACACCCTCTAACTTTAGTGCATTGGATATTTGCTCTTATCAATGCATGGACTCACAATATTTAAAATGGAGAGAAATAGAAATAATTAATGAAATGGAAAACCGAGAGAACTTCAATTCACAAGCGTGTGTGTGTGTGTGTGTGTGTGTGTGTGTGTGTGTGTGTGTGTGTGTGTGTGTGTGTATAACAATTAAATGTTGGTCGACTGCCACTTTTCCAGAATAAGGAATATACAACTAAGAATATTAGGGCTGAACGATTAGTTGCATCTGCAATAATATTTTTTTTTTAACTGCAAAGGCTGCGATTGCACTCTGGTCACATGACACGCGAGAGTAAAGCAGTCTGCAGAAGAAGCGTCAACTTGGCATGTTATACCTACAGGCCTGCCCAACAAGAAAGAACATTTTGTTTCATTTATCTAATATTGTGTTGGTCATACTATACAATAGAGGTGGGAGAAAAGATTCTCGATCCAGTGATTCGGGACCAATTCTGAGATCCGATTTTAACTGCAGGTGCGCAATGGTGGTGCGTGTGTTTTAGAAACACCTGTATTCAATTATTTCTGCGATATCCAATGCTTAAAAAAATGGATTGAAGCCCGGCTATGATTTGAAATCTTTCCCTCACTTTCTTGGGGTTTGACTCTGTCACTTAAAGCAATTCATGTATTGGTTGTTTGAATTCTGCACAATAAGAAATAAGTTTGCTTTATTAATTGTTAATTGTATGAAAAACATGATGTGTGCACTCCAAGCCAGTGGTATTTATTTTGATAGATTTATTGCCATCAATAACTGTGGATCATTTGTGTAATTGATCATATTCCAAGACGACTAAATACATCTGTGGTGCATGCAAATTTCACTCTCACTCTCTTTTAGGAACTTTTTTTTTCACTTCATTGTGTCTTTGCCACATCCTCTCATACTACCCGTCCCCTATTCTGTAGATCTCATACTGCTATCTCCCTGTAGCAGATGTTTCATAGTTCACATTGTCTTTTCATTGTTGACTCAGGGTAACAGCATGTTCTGTGGGTTAGTCCTAATCAGGGACTATCACCAAGCACAATGGCTGCTTTTAACACAACAGCATCAACAAGGCTCACTTCCTGTATCAACAGCAAAGTGCAGTTTCATACCCTTGCTGCAAAATGGATATCGCACACGCTGTTGAATGCTTGTAAAAACAAACAAACAAAATATTCACTGCAGAAAATAAACTCATCCATCATTTTTGTAATTTTTAGTTTTATTTGTTTTATTTTAAATAGAAACGTTGAGTTTTAAATAAAGCTGCGGGTGACTCTGGGTTTCAAAACAAGGAAGCAGAGATGATACTTTCACTCTGATAGGTGAGAATTGAATGAGTAGAAACTGTCAAATTTAAATGAAATCTGTCGATCGTCCTGCAACAGTGCATAAAGCATAGTCATACTACTTGTGTAATAATAATAAAAAAAAGATTGATAATACAGATTTAATTATTGTAAACTAATATATGAAAATACAATATAAAAGTATTGTGTTTATTATATATTTGTTCTTACAGTCTATTATGTGGGCTTGGATTACCCTTTTCATCTTTCACGACCTTGCAGGTATGGGGAAAATGTATGGATTTACAGGCATGAGGGTTTAATTATAGTTTAAAGTAGGGCTGTGCAATATATAGAAATTATCTAAATATTGCAACTCTACATGTCGCTATATGCATATCGCAAAGGCATGCAATATTTGTATGATTTTAATAGGCTACTTCAACATTGTGAAAAGTGTTAATTTTGGGTCAACACAGAGCAGAGAATCGACTGGGCACATGACTGTTACTCATTTGACTTGTTTGATGTTAAAAAGAGTTATTAAACACAATAATTTGCAGTCTCACGCTGTCTGACACACACACACACACACACACACACACACACACACACACACACACACACACACAGACACACACCGAAACATGAATGATTTGTGACATAAATGTTTGTTAAAACACTGCTGGTCACTTTCAGAAGTTGTAGCGATGCTTTCTTTTCCCAGAAAGACTGTGAAACACAAATGGTTTCATTGTTTTTTAAATATTTTTTTAAAATATAATTTAAATAGATTTTACACACTAATTGCAAATCGTATTGCATATCAAATGTCGCATTATTTAACAAGATGTTGCATATCGTATTTTTCTTCAATATCGCACAGCCCTAGTTTAAAGGTTGGTGATGTGTTAAACAGAACTGAAAATACTACTATACAATTATTGGTTGCTGTATCAGCATTATCAGGTTAGCCAAGGAATTTAATAAACAAAAACAAAAAAAAGGGATGTGGTAAAATTAGTTACTACCATTTTAATTCCAAGGCACAGAATCTGTTACTTGAAGAGCAACAGAATGCTATATATATATATATATATATATATATATATATATATGTATGTATGTATGTATGTATGTATGTATGTATGTATGTATGTATGTATGTATGTAATGTATGTAATGTATGTAATGTATGTAATGTATGTATGTATGTATGTATGTATGTATGTATGTATGTATGTATGTATGTGTATGTGTGTGTGTGTATGTATGTATGTATGTGTATGTATGTATGTATGTATGTATGTATGTATGTATGTATGTATGTATGTATGTATGTATGTATGTATGTATGTATGTATGTATGTATGTATGTATGTATGTATGTATGTATGTATGTATTACAAATTGACCTAAAGTGCCGCTGAAATATATTTCTAATCAAGATTTTTTTTTACAAGATATGGCTCATTTTAATCCCACCAGCTTTTGTGATAATGTTTCAGTGAAAAACTAAACTTTCAAAAAGTATTCTAATATTCACAGCTTGGTAAAGCCCATTGAGTCAATTTTTGCAAAGACATAAGTGTTGTCACCTTATCATATGAGCTTCACCTGTGACACCTGTGTGTATAAAAAGAACCCCAGTACGCTAGACCTTCACATCAACTGCAACTAGACCTCTGCAAACATGCCTAAGATTCACCCAGAGACTAAAGTTTGGATTATCAAGAGGCTGAAGACCAGATCCACTGCTGATGTGGCAGACACCTTCAATGTGTCTCAGCGTCAAGTACAGAGGATTAAAAAAAAGATTTGAAGAGACTCGAGACGTTTTTGACAAGCCCAGGTCAGGCAGACCCCACAAGACAACTGCTCAAGAGGATCGTTTGTTGGCTCAAAAATCCAAGGCCAGCCCATTTTCCACTGCAGCAGAGCTCCACGAGACCTGGTCACCTGAAGTCTCTGTGTCAACCAGAACAGTTTGTCGGATTCTGTCTCGAAATGGCCTCCATGGTTGAATCAGTGCCCAGAAGCCAGCACTAAACAAAAGACAGTTGAAAAACCGTGTGGCATTTGCCAAGGCCCACAGCCTGATAAAAGGATGGTCGCAGGAAAAGTGGCAGAAGGTGGATTTTTCAGATTAATCTTCTGTTGAATTACACCACAGTCGCCGCAAATATTGCAGGAGACCTACTGGTGCCCGAATGGATCCGAGATTCACCCAGAAAACAGTGAAGTTTGGTGGCGGAAAAATCATGGTCTGGGGTTACATCCAGTATGGGTGAGTGCGAGAGATCTGCAGGGTGGAAGGCAACATCAATAGTCTAAAATACCAAGAAATCTTAGCTACCTCTTATATTCCCAACCATAAAAGAGGCCAAATTCTGCAGCAGGACGGTGCTCCATCGCATACTTCCATCTCCACATCTAAGTTCCTCAAGGCGAAGAAGATCAAGATGCCCCAGGATTGGCCAGCCCAGTCACCAGACATGAACATCATTGAGTATATGTGGGGTAGGATGAAAGAGGACGCATGGAAGACGAAACCAAAGAATATTGATGAACTCTGGGAGGCATGCAAGACTGCTTTCTTAGCTATTCCTGATGACTTCATCAATAAATTGTATGAATCCTTGCCAAACCGCATGGATGCAGTCCTTCAAGCTCATGGAAGTCATACAAGATATTAAATTTGAATCTCACAGCACCACAACTTAATTTACTGACATATTTTTGTATTTGCAGTAAATTTGTTCAATTTCTGTATAGGCGACAACTTTTGTCTTGCCAAAATTTGACCTTTCTGTCTTGATTAAATGATAAATATTTTTTCTATGAAAATTATTTATTTCAGTGCATTAAACATCATTTGGGAGGGTTTTATTTTTTCATATGAGCTATTTCTAACACCAATTAATTAATTAAAAGTCAGGTTAATATCAGGTATTTCTAGAAAATACAAATATATTATGTGTATGCAGCATGCTTTTGGGAATTTCATGGGAGCAGTGTAACATTCTTTTGCAGGCAAGCAGAACAGGGCTAGTGGGTTGTCCGAACAGAGAAGTGAAATGTTTTGACCACACTGCTTGTGCACTAGACAGAAGTCAAATTGACCAACTGAAGCACTGACCAACAAGAACCTGCTCTAAAGCCAATGGCGCAGTATTTTTTGTTATTTAAAGAGCGCGTTAGTAATACACGCATATAGACAGGTGCACCACGTGCGTACGCTCTGCTTGTTACACACACACAGGGACGTAACAGCAGCACATGAACATGTTTGAATATTAAAAATAAAAGGATTCCTCTCTGGAGAAGAGTTCAATGTTTCAGCTTGCAAAATCCTCCATGTAAAAAGCGAATCTGCCATGGTACAAACACAACTGGCTTTTAAAGCCCTAAAATTATTCTACATGTTTCTAATTCTTTTTAAAAAAAAATGTTTTTATTACAAGTATAATCCTATTTATATTTTTATTACAAGTATAATCCCCCCCCCCCCCCCAAAAAAAAAAAAAAATTAAAAAAATAATATAAAAATAATCAACTTTAAACACGTGGATTCTATCTTAATCTTAATGTATAACTAAAATGTAACATTAGCAGGCATTGAGCTTGTCAGGGCTTTGGACTTCTGATAGTATTAATACTGCCTTAAGCAAGAGAATGTGCGTAGGACATAGCTGTAGGACCTGATAAGCTATTATACATTATACATTGCACCAATAGCAGTGCATAGATTGATTAACCTTCAATGGATAATTGTCATGAGTTAAAACAAAAAAACCTAATTCCATGTATCTGGTCCACTATTGGAAGAGTATAATACTACTGGTGTTCAGAGTTTGCTCTTTGAACTTTGCTCTTGCACTTGTGCATCTATTGGCAGGGGGGACTGTGACGGCATATGGCTGTGTATTGCAGATTATTGACTATCTACAGCATGCAGAGCAAAGAGAAAGAGACCATGTTATGGGTTATCTGAGGTCTATAAGATGACACATGGATTTGAGTAGCTAATTTTTTTTAATTGTTAATGGATTTTATCTGCATCTAAAACACATTATTCTATATTATGAAGTCTCTTTTGAAAGCAAAAATGCCAAGTACTTGACTACATCCCTTTGGATTTGATTTAAACACTTTTGAGAACTTAATAATATAACAATTTAATATATTTAATTATTTTCATAATTTAACTAATTTAATTCCCAGAACCTGTCAATTAAACCTGTAAATTTCTTTCTCGAGTTAATTTTTTTTTCTCATGAGGTAAATGAGACAATCTATTATTAGGTATGTGTGATACATATTTTGGAAACGCCTATTTCTACACAAAAAAGAATTTCAGGAACAATGATTCTAACATCAGACAATCAAACTAATGGTGTCCATTGCAAGTTTACAAATTAAAGGTGTCATGAACTGGCTTTTTTATTTTTTATACTGTTATCTGAGGTCAACTAATGATGTTTGTGTGTTTTTTACATTCAAAAACATCATAACTAATAGTAATAGGCTATTTTCTACACTGGTTTTGAGGCTCTCTCCTGAACGCTGGCTTTTGATGGGCGTGCCGCACTGGAGACTTGGAAGTTAAGGGATAAGGTTTGGATAAGATTTGCATATTTAATGAGCTTCATCTCCTCTGTCATATCTATAGAGACAGAGCGACACGCGTCATAATCTGAAAGCCACGCCCACCGGGGGGGAAAACAAACCAACCGTCTCCATTGACTTTCTATTGCGGGAAGCAACCTCCTTGTCATTTCAGACTTATTACAAAAAAACAAACAATGTCTAAAAGCTGATGTGACGAGGTGTACAGAAAACAAGCTTAAAAACCCAGGAACAAAAACCCAGAAGTTTTTATAAACTGTTGACCCAAAAAACGAGTGTTTAAGGACAAAAAAAGTGGATACAGGCACTTGAGACAGTGCGAGATGCTATATTACACTGAGAACTACGCCCACTGGAGGGGAAAGTAATCAGCGACAGGAAATATAATATATAATACTGACATTTGGATATTTGACAAAATGTTTACTGCACATGTAGGCATACTGAGGCATACGGAGTATGAGCCTGTATCCACTTTTGCCTCCTTAAACGCTCGTTTTTTGGGGTCGACAGCTTATAAAAACTTAGTTATTTGTTTTTTAGCTTGTGTGCTATATACCTTTTCACATATCAGCTTTTAGACATTGCGCTGTTTAGACATTACAATATTACTTGGCCAGCCCAATCGGTGGATATAAGCGCAAACACACGCACTCACGCCGGCGGGCGTACGTTTTGGTAGCCCGTCTGGAAAACGCATAGCCCCTGGACTACTATTACATATAAAAAAGACATTTTACTCACATAAGTGTGTTGCACCATTCTTGTCGGATCCAATATACAGTTGAAGTCACAGTATTGTGCTTTAATCTCAATATGTCTGCAAATCCAGTACGACCTGAGACTTGTTTACAAATGACTCCGCAGTTAAATGAAGCGAACACTCGTACATGTCTTCCCCACATGAGCTGGAACTTCATTAAAAATGATCACACATTCCTAATATTAGGATCCAAAGGAAGCTTATGCAGTGACTGTGTTATTCCACAAGGAAAAACGCAATATCTTATCTTCTTCGGCATGTTTATCTCTGCTGGTTCGAGTGATCCGAACAGCTCCATGAGTCAGTGGGCGGGGCTACTGAACTACACATGCTTATTGTTCTGTAGAGGCGGTGTTTCTTCACTCGATGATGATGTCGTCCACACGATCGTTTTTTGGGCCTGGTGTCTATAAAAGCTTTTCTTTGACTAATAATTTAGTTTTCAGCTCTGAAATTTACAGGATATTCTTATATTCCCATGACATCAAAAGCTCAAGAGAAAGTTGATTTCTCAATTCATTAACCCTTTAATACAAAATAATGTATGCAGTTTTGTCAGATAATTTTAGGAAGCAATGTTTTTATTATATCTTTTGGATGAAAGATTTACAAAGTATTTGAATATTGTTTTTTGGCAAACAGATCTACATCAAAAGTTAAAATTATATGAAGTATGATGTAATTGACATTAGATGGTCTGTTGTTTTCATATCTTGTGTAACTGGAAGTGCTCTTGCCTAATTGTAGCTCATTCTTGATTGCGCTGACACTGTTTGTACACTATTTCAAATCTTAGAAAATTTTAGCTCTTCCAGCAGTGCTTTCAGGATGTTACACCATGTTTATCACACAAGTAAATGGAGTCTTGTTCATGTGAGAACATTTCTTCTTTATTGTAAAAAACATTCTTGGTTGGAGGAAGTGATGGCACAATGACTGCAATGACTGCTCTTTATGGCCTATATTGTTCATTTTTAAATGTAGTGAAAGACAGGAAAGGGTTTAAAAGGCCCTCGGGCATTACATTAACCTATGAATAATGATAAATAAAATCAATAAATCAAAAAAAAAAGAAAAAAGAAAATAGTTAAAATAATAAAATAAAAGAGTGCCACACTTGTGCATAACCTCCTCAGCTAGTCAGTTGCTCATAAACATCATGAGTTTAAGGAGCTTGATGTTGCACTTGATCAAACATATGTCCCTAAAATATTATTTTTAATTTGCATAATAAAATTTGCCTTTTTTTGTTGTGGTCCAGTTTAACACAAATAAATTTTAACTGAAAAAAACATTAGAGTTACAGGAAAGTACTTTGTGTGGAAGTCAATGGGGCACATTTGTAAATGTTAAAATGCTCACTGTTTCAAGTCAAAAGATATGGCCGATTCAAGACACAAGCAAATTGGCCGATTCCGATACCTATTGCCTATAAACTGGCCTTAAAAAAATAAAAATAAAAAATAATAATAATATCTGTAGCCAATTGAAATTAAAGGCAGCTACTACATTTTAGGCATCATCCAAACAAATGTCAAGGTTTAAAGCAAAAACAGAATGGTCTGACTTTACCTTTGTGAAATTATGCTTCATAAAACATACCTGCACAAAACAAAAACTGCAGACGGACTGAATAACAATGTAAATTTAAATGAAAAGCATGGTCTTAAAACCCACCATTTTAGCGGAGCATTTGATTGATTTGTCTTAAATTTTTTAGTTTTATTTATTTTATTTTATGTACTTATATATTGTTGTTGATTATTTTAATTCTGTAGCATTCTGAGATTGTGTTTAATATAAAGTGCATTACAATAAAATGTATTTATTATTATTATTATTATTATTATTATTATTATTATTATTATTAAATTCTCTCTCTGGCAGTTGGTGGCGCTTATGAAACAGCAGCAATATATAATTTCCTTGGTTACCACTGTACACAAAGCAGCACTGTGCTTATCAACACTAATTTAATAGGAATTATATGGATGTATCGTATGAAATAAAGCCATCAAAACATTTCTGAAGACAGTTGGTTCCCTACAGAGATGCATTCATATAAACACCCACCCCAAATTCAATATTTATATTTTTCTTCCAATATTTCAAGTATCACAAACAGTGAGCTTGTTGTGACTGGTACAGTCCGCGCTCTCTTCTTTGTGTTAATCTTCAGCGTGTCCTACCTCTGTTAACGTCATTTTTACAGACTGTAATATTTCCACACAAATGACAGTTTGGTAAATGAATGCAATGATAGAGCAGTCTGTCTGATGTAGTGGATCCCAGAACTCATTCGTAAATGTGGCATAATACCCTCCTGAAGCAGAAATGTGAAGATAGTGTATAAGAAGCCATAGTGTAGAGCATTCTCTCTCTCTCTCTCTCTCTCTCTCTCTCTCTCTCTCTCTCTCTCTCTCTCTCTCTCTCTCTCTCTCTCTCTCTCTCTCTCTCTCTCTCTCTCTCTCTCTCTCTCTCTCTCTCTCTCTCTCTCTCTCTCTCTCTCTCTCTCTCTCTCTCTCTCTCTCTGTGTGGTTGCTAGTGCTAATTTTCACACCTCCTGCTGTGATACGCCCTCTCATCCCTTCCTCTGCCCTCTGCCAACACCACAAATAGCTTCAGCTCCTGGCATCAACTGCATTCCATTAAGTCCAAAACATTTCACAATGTTTCTTTTCTTATTCATACACACTGATATTTAGGGCAGTATGCTTGTGTTATTGTGCATGTGTATTTCACTGGGGGTTGGGGGGGGGGGGGGGGGACGGAAACAAAAGTCAACCATTAACCATGTGCTTATTGTGCTTTTATTTTCCACCATTGAATTGTAGAGGGATGGTTGTGTGTCTGTGTTTGTTTAGGCAACTATGATGATCACGTTGACCAATTAGTAGCAAAACATTTATTGCTTGTGTGTTTATTGCTCTGTTATGTAGCAACCAGTAACTGTGGTCATCTATCACAATGCCGTGCCAAATCTAAATCTATTGGATCTATTGAAAACAGAGCTGATAATGTTCTTCTTTTTTATATTAGTCTTAATGTGAAGCGGAGCAAGTTGAAGTTTTAACTTTTACCGTATCCGGTTGGCAAAACTTCGAACACATTCTTAAGAATGACTTCAGTGCCGTTCGTTTTTACAAAGTGCAAACGGAACCTCTGCAACTCTGCCGTTTTGATGTTACGCTCGCCCACCGACTCTGTACACGATGTGATTGGCCTTACCAGAGTTTGGTTTTTCCAGCTCACAAGTCTATGGAGATTAGATATGCTGCCGCTAGGGTGCGTCTAGATTTCAACAGTTTTTATGACCCCTATTGAATTTAGGTTAAATTATATTGCTTCCATTGAAAGTGTTGTCGTGTTGGATATGACAAACCGCAGGCTAGAGTCCATCAGAAGTGTTAGGACAATAAAATTCAAATGTAATGATGAATGAATTCAAAGGTGTGGAATTATCCTATTGCTTAGGTGGTGCATATGTCTTAAAACTGTTAAGACGACAAATGTGAGAAGAATTACATTTAAAGGCAGTAGTTATCTTGAAGATATTTTTATGGAGAGATGGGACAAACATTAACACTATCCACACACACACACACACACACACACACACACACACACACACACACACACACACACACACACACACACACACACACACACACACACACACACACACACACAATATACTAAAAGACATTTGTTCCATGTTTTAATTACTATGTGATCTATATTATATACTTGAGTGTTCAATGTATGATCTGCAATACTTTAAGCAACTTGACTATTATTTGTTAGAGTCATACAGACACTTTGTGGGTAAAAGATTACATATGAAAATTATTATTTGCCTCCTTTGCATTGGAATTCTCTATTTTACCTTAATTACTACACTAATTGTAATATAAATAATAGAAGTAAAATATTTGAAGTGGTCATTAATGGACCATAATTATTGCACAAATAGTATTTAGTGGAGGGAGGAGCGGACAGACGGACGGACGCGAGGTGGAGCGGAGGGAGAGCTAAGGAAATGCAGCTGAACGAATATGCGTGCGTCTTTTATGGCGTAAAAAATATTAATTATTAAGCAATATGTGGTGGCCGGTGTTGATTCTGTGGCAGACCGCCACAAATTAGTCTATGTGGGAAACACTGCCATTGATTCTTAAGTATTCAAAATTTCTACTCATTTGATGTAAACCATTTTCTAATAGTTATAGGATGTGGAGAGCATTTTTGTCCCCTCCCCCTTTTATACATCATCAGACTCTTGGATCACACCACATTATGTACACTAATCTACAGTAAAAGCAGCTTAAGACATTAAAACAAAGTTGAACTCCGTTCAGCTACTAAGTGTCATTTGTATACGCCTACCCCCTGCATTATTCAAATTACCTACAACTTCCTGTTTCAGCGCACACAGGAAATGAGCAGTACTATTTCAAACATCAACTTTTTTTCTTTTGTGATGGGAAGTGATGCTACTGCCAGCAAAGTTGTGCATGTCTGTGTGTGAAATGTCAATCACATTTTAATCCCCTTTCAGTAAGATTTAAAAATAAAAAAAATAATAATAATGCTTTTATTTAGAAAGATTTTTATTTCAAAACACTGTTCTTTTGATCTTTATATTTAAATAATTATTTTTTAATCAGGTTCCAGTTTTAAGCTCCACAACTGTTTCAACAAGATGTTTCTTGAGCACCAAATCGTCATTTTAGAATGATTTCTGAAGGATCATGTGACTGACTGAAGACTGAAGTAATAATGCCTTGCCATCACAGGAATAAATTACATTTTTAAATACATACAAACAATAATAAAAAAGTAATTTTTAATTATATTTTTCAGTATTGCTGTTTTTTTTTTTTTTTTTTTTAGCAAAAAACATTGATTTCTCAATGTTAAGTGGTCTCTCATTTTTTTCCAAAGCTGTATTTTGATCAAATAAATGCAGCCTTGGTGAACAGAAGAGACATTAGAAAACCTTACCTCTTGATCTTTCGACATACAAGCTATAAAAATACTATACTATATTGTACTATAAACATATCCTTTAGGTTTCAGAACTCTTAACTTAGTCCACTTACTCTTTGTTAGTCCAAATCATAAAAAATTATAGACAACACGACTTCATTCTCTTCCACTGAAGAAAAGTGAAACCTCCAGTGGTCCGAATATGGCACTGAATTCTTGCACAGATTTGGGACCAGAGTCTGCGCAGTAGAGCGTAGGATGTAGAGGCGCGATATCAAAACCCCGCCCACACTTCCGCAGATGCAGAACAATTAATTATGCTGGTGTGAAATAAAAAGCTATGGAAATGTAGAAATTAAAGCTAACGCTCCAATCTCCTCCCAAAAATCCTGGAAAAAAAACTCAGAGAAGCCGTCAATCACAATGTCACATCCCCTGTTTTATACCATCAAATGAATGACTAAAACTAAAGTTATTTAAAAAACAAACACTTGAAATAAAGTAATCGTGATAAAACTAACTTGGTGAAAAAAAGATTTGAAGTGTAATTTTATTGTTTAGTTTGTCTCGCATCCATTAGAATACATGGAGGGGGATGGGGTTACGAGCTATACTGGGACGAACCACTTGGGGGATGATCAGGGTGGCTGAAGCATAGGCTTCAGTTTTTTTAGAAAGACAATGATGCGGTGCCGACTATTTTGGATCCATCAGTGACGTGAACACACAAGTGTGAGTAAAACCGGGTACACACTCTGATTTTGCCCATGGTTTGGCCGACAGAGAGAGACATTTTGCAAATCCTAAAAGATTCCTCTGATCCTAGGCTTAAATCTGAAATCTTTGAACGTTATTTTGACATGTTCACCCGGCAGCCGTTTAATGACCGCTGCAATACAATTTTTACTCAGATGAAATGCATTTTCTTGTGTGCATCCGTTTTAGTGCGCCTCAACTATCGTACAGTCTGACATTAATGACAACTTAAGCCCCGTTTCCACCAAAATTACCCGGAACAATTTGTACCAGGAACTTTTTTACAGGAACTTTTCTCCCCCCCAGACCTGCAGCTGTCTGCGTTTCGACCGCGATAAAGTTCCGAGAAGATTAGGCAAATTAGTCCGGTGATGTAGGACTGCGCGCGACTGCTCCTCCAAATCAGTGAAGGACATGTAATCATTTTTAAGTGTACCGATTGAAAGATTTAGTGAACTGTTTACATGAGACGTTATCTAAACCGATCTGGTGTTTACATGTGATGACTTTCAATCGCAATCATTTTGTCACATGCAGTTTGTCTGCCGCATCAAAAATGTCAACGCTGTTTTCTCCAGCAGCTGGAGTGTGTTGACTGTAGCCATAGCAACTCTTAACGGCCACCAGGACTAATACAGTATTATATTATAAGCTATTTGTTGTAAAGTGTAATAATCATCTCAGAAAAAAAAATCTTCTGTCAGGCTCAGTTAAAGTAAAAACTGCCTGGGGCAATATACGCTGTGTCATTACTCCATTATCTTCATAACTTACGAAATAAAAAGTTTACCCCTCAGAAAAATGTACTTTCCTCTCTCGTCAACATGAGCGCGGCGCGCGCCGTCACGTCATGTAAGGACACACACTTAAAAGTAATCGGTCAGGTCGTTTACATGGTGAAAAAAATTAATAACGAGTATGGAAGAGATTCAAGCTGTGCTGCTTTTGCTGGTTATGTATAGGTTTACTAAAGAGGTAATTAACAACGACAGAAAAGAGCACTAATATGCAGATTCAGCAGCATGCAGCATATTCAGAAAGCTTGTAAAGCTAGATTTAAAATGACAATGTATATTATTATCAGCTATTACGGACATTGAACGTGAGATGGCTGAGACGAACGCGCGCCATCAGACAGAGAGCAAGACTGATATTTACTGAACGCAGAACGAACCTCGCAAAAGACTTTTAAAAATGCCGGTTGAACTAAAATGCTGCCTGAGCTCAACCAATCAGCATGTTCAGCGCCCAAGTCCCGCCCTCGAAAGTTCCTGAACTTTGAAAAAGTACTACCTCGCGAGCAGGGCCGTTTGGAGGGGGAAATATTTACCCGGAACTTCATTTATACCCTGGTTCCTGCGGTCTAAACACACGAAGTACCACCCAAAGTTCCTAGTTCCTGGGTAAAGTTCCTGTGGTGGAAACGGGGCTTTAGATCTTACAGTGTGACATGGCTTACAGAGGAGATCTTGTTCATACATTCTGACAAGAAACAATCATAAAGGACTGTTAGAAATCGCACAGTGTGCACCTGGCTTAACAATGTTACCATGTCAAATTCTTCCCTTTGCTTCAGCATTTATGGGGTTAATGTGTTAGATTATCAGATACAGAAGAAAGCACGTAGAGAATGCTGCCTTTTGTTATTGTTTTGATCTGATCAGTATTCTGGAATAAAAGTTTCAGTGATCGAGATCTTCTGTTTTGTCATTAAGAAGACATTACAACATGTTTCATTGTATTTAAAACACGACTGTGCAATGACAATGTATAAATTTTAAACGTTCTAATTGGCATATAAGAATGAATGTACGACAAATAATGGTACATTCATTCATTATTCTGTTTACATGAAATACTGTGGTAACTCCAAGTACCGGTGCTTAAACTTTATTTGCTACAACCAAGACTAAGAAAGCATGTTATACACATAAATGTTTAACAGTTGTTTCAACTATGCAACAAAATATTTTTGAACATCAGAAGTTTTTAAAATAATTCCACACATGTAATGGCAGGGACATTTAATCTGCAAAACTATTACCCAGTCATAACGGTGTGTGTTTACTTCCAAGTCTTAAGTCTCGATGCATAGCCATTAAAACTCTTTTCTTAAAAAGAAAAACTAATTTTGAATTAGAAATTTTTTTTAATGTAAAAATCTGGATAACAGTATAAGTGGACCTTAGAGAACATTATAAAATAAAAAATAGGTTTGTGACCCCTTCAACTACTTGCTGTCTACAACTAGTCAGTAACTACACAGATTAAAGTTGTTAACCTCATGTGTTTGATTCACTAAAAATGACTGATTCGTAAGAGTCATTTGTTCAGGATTCAGACTACATAGGTTGGGCTCATATCGTACTAGAATAGTTTGCAAATTTTGGTGTAAAAAAATGGAAGTGATTCTGAATAATAATAACCGTAGTTCCCAACCATAACAGAGTGGCATGACAGCTAGTGAAGTGCCTTTCATACATATAACTGAAGAAATAAGTTCACTTAAAACTCTTTATTCTGTAGTTCCTGTTTCAGCATAGATACATACATGGTTCAATATCAAAATACACTTGGTAGTTGATCATCTGATGTTCATGCAAAACCATTTTTGCTGTGCTGTGATTCAGTGAATCTTTACACACTCTTTGAGCCAGTGTGCAGTGTTTCTGTTTTACCTCCAGGTAATATGTTTAGGGTACAACATTGTGCTTTAGAAAAAGTCAAACACTTGATTGTGTTTTTGCTGACATTTCTTGTCAGGATCATGAAATGTTTTGAGGGGTTCTATAGCTGCTCTCACCATCCATCAGCTGCCATTTGATAACATGGCCAGCTGATGAACTTTTAGATCCGGTATCAGATCTACCCAGTGTCTTTTATACACTCACTCAGTTATAGTTGAGCTCTGTGTAGCTCTGTGTAGTCGAGAATTTAGAGGTGACTTCCAAAAAGGTTAATAATGTGAACGTATTTGTGTATGTGAACCAGTGTGATAATGGCCAGACAGAGTATATGGGGCCCAGGAACCTGTGACCTTTTTTCGTCTTCTTTTTTATTTTATTTTAAATCAATCCATATTTGATGTACTTCCAGGTTTTCCAGGTTTGGTTTACTTTGTCCATTTGCCTTTTATGGAGAACTTTGAAGGCTGTTCAGAGTTATAAACAAGCTCTCTAATGCTCCGATGCTACATAAAAGTAATTTTGGTTTGTTTCATATGTTCTTTCCTGGAACTGGTACAGAAGTGATTCATACCTAGAGTTCTCCTCTTTCTTTTGGTAATCACTTACGAAGGCCACTCATATGTGCGTCTTCATGTCAAAGATCCCAGCTGTTGAAAGCCTGGACAAGCCACTGACAGTGTGACGAGAGGAAGGGTTCCCCCACGACTCAACAGATGGTCTGTTCTACTGACCAGAACCCCCTAGAGCTCCAGTTTTTGAACATTTAAAAACAAGAATTAGATAAAAGAGGGGTCTGGCATTTTATTAATAAAACAAATGAGATTATGTATAACTATTTCAAGCTGGTTATGATAAATATTTGTGCAGTTCCTCAAGATGAGCTATTATTGCTTTGAGATGTGTGGTTTTAAAGGGGCTGTAGGTACGTTTTTGACTGTACTAAACTAAAGCATAAATATACCATTACATTTTTGCAGATATATTTAGGAAACATGCCAAGTTCACATACTCGTTTCTCTGAAAAAGAATGATACAGCCAGTTATTTAACTTTGAAATGTGCGTTCCATGTTGTTTTTCCCCAATAGTATTTCACCACCACAGGTTGCCAGTGTGTGGAAAACACAGCATATTACAGCCATAGAACCCAGTGAACAAGCTGGGTCATAGATCACAGAAACAAGCTTTTGAATCGGTTGCTTTTTTTATTTGCTTTGATTATATTAGTGTGATTTGTCCTTTTGAAGTATTCATTAAAAGAACCAACTCAGAAGAGTCATTCGTTTCAGGAATCAGGCTTCTCAGCCTGTGTTGTTGTTAATTCACTAAAAGCAATCATGAGTCATTTGTTTTTGAATCACACTACTTTTTTTTATTTTTTTGCATGCAACCTTTGAGGACAACTTAACAAAATAGTTTTTCATATTGCATTATTTTAATAACAGACTGTGAATTTGCATTTATACACAAGATAAAATATGAATTTAATTTATTTTGCCATGGTGCTAAAGATTCTGCAGTGAATAAATGTTCATGCAGGGAACCTTCTTCATGATAATATTTGAAAGCGTGACACAGTGACATCTGCAGTTAAAATCTTTGGGAAAATATGTAAATGTATACTCTGCCTGGGCAAAAAAAAAAAGAAGTTGCTGTTTGGATTTAAATAGGAAAATGCTTAACTCAACGATTGTATCATTACTGCAGTGATTTATTATGTTTCTAGCATGTTATATGTTTGGTGACACTTCTTCTAACCCTAATTGATGGAGCGTGTCTGTTTTCTGATTTTAAACAACCATGTAGGAAGACATCATGGCCATATTCCAGGTTTCAAGATTCATCAGGCTCAAATTTTGAAGGAATGGTTGGGAGGGAACTTGGGGAATCATTTCCACACATAATAGAAGAAACATAATAACAACTGCAATAATGATCTAATCATAGACTCTTAAAGGCACAATGTTTAAGATATTTAGATTTAAAATATACTAAAACACTAGAACAATGTTACATATTTTGTTGACTTGTGTATTTGCATTATCCCAAATGTTTCCAAGAATGTTTAAATCTAGAGAAATAAGCATTTTTAACCAGGACACAGACCTTGTCAGTGTGTCGCCTATCAATGAC
The DNA here is from genome assembly GCF_024679245.1 of Pseudorasbora parva. Classification (NCBI taxonomy): domain Eukaryota; kingdom Metazoa; phylum Chordata; class Actinopteri; order Cypriniformes; family Gobionidae; genus Pseudorasbora; species Pseudorasbora parva. The sequence goes on along the minus strand of NC_090175.1, from coordinate 36,661,607 downwards.
GACATACCCTCGATTTCCAGTTTTATTCTATAGAAACCATGGAAACGCTAAAGTCTAGAGTTTGACCGTATTTAAGTATTTTTACTTTCCAAGTAATTTTGTTTCTTTTCAACATTCCAAAACATAATATTGTACTTTTTACTGCAATACATTTCATATTGAATATAATTTATTGTAATTAATTATTAAAGGTAAGAAGAAAACAACTTTTATGAAATATGCAGTAAAAAGTATGACATTATATGTATATGTTATGCTTTGGAATGTAGGGAAGTAAAAGTTTTCCAAAGAAAAACACTGATAAAGTATACGAGTAGAAAGTAAAAATACTCCACTACTGTCCGCCCTGCTATAGACGCTTTAATATATTATGTGCTTTATTAGAAAGGTGAGCAAATCTTTGGATTTATTAATCGACAGAAAACGAATCATTGTAGCTCAACACAGTCCTATTGTTTAAATAAGTAAACCATGCAAGTACCATGTTTTACCATGCCTAATATATAATATTGGCAGGGCAGTGTATATACATAGACAAAAAAAAGTGTATGTATATTATATTGTATGTATATTCTTTTTTTTGCACAACCCCTGAAATTAAGTATAGTGTAGAAAGGATTGGGAATTTTAAGAATCTACATCACAATTAATCGGAAAATTTAATTTGTACTTTTTTTTAATTTCACGAAACACAAGGATGTTTATTATCACGCAGTACCAAAGCTCAGCAAAACTTTTCGGAACAACTTCATAGCTCTTTTTGTTTGCCCTGTTCACCTGCATTAGTAGGTGTTTTCAAAGAAACAGATAATTTATAAAGTATTAGGTGAGTATAAACAAAGGTGTTGATCATTTGGTCTGCTTTGCCCTGCTGCCCACTTAAGCTTCCTGTTTTTTTTTAGTTTCCTGTCACCCTTTTGCCACACTTGTGTAGTATTTTCTCTGGTGTTTGTTATTTATTATAGCTCACTTTGAAGTTTCTGTGTTGTTAACTTGATAGCTGATGGACGTTCACTTAACTTTTCTCTATCTTTCTCTAATACTCAAAATACTGTCTGCGGGTCCTTAAAAAGTCTTAAAAAGTCTTAAATTCAGATTTGATGGGTCTTATTTTTGGTCACATTACCGTGACATTTTCTCCAGTCTGACGGACACAGTGACTGTTATCATTGGACAAACCGCTGATTTCACACCGCTGCAACGTTATTTGCGCGTCGTCATCAGAGAGAAGTGCGGCGCAGAATCCAGTTGAACTACAGCTAACGTTAGCTGACCAGCCTCACAACTAGTTCAAAAGGGTTTGTGCAAGTTTACACAAATGGCAGCATCATATCCCAAAAATGATTTTTCTGATTTTATAACATTCAGCATAGTTCAGCGATGGCTAGTTTATTACTGATGTCAGTGTTGTGCTGCTGAGGCTCGCACGCGCTGTTAGTGAAAAACATTCAATCTGGAAATAAAATGAACGCCATGGCAAACGTTAAGAAATTCACAGAAAAACATACTAGGGTAAAAATTCAACATGTTTAGTTTATTTGTAATATAGGCATATAGTTAAATAATATATCATGACAAGGGAGCTATTTTGTTGTGTTTATTCTGGGGTGTTGGTAGTTCTTTCTTTCGCTACAACTAATAGTTTGCTGTATTACAACTACAAATGAGACCAACCATTTGACTAGGTGAAATCTGCAGATACCCTGTGTATTGTAAATGCGGTACGAGTGTTTCTCAGGAGGAATGGAGTCACTCCCTGAGACTGCCAACAAACTATGCTGTTTGTGGTTTATTAACGTTCATGCATGTGAAAAGATAACATTGTGTGAAAAGTAAATTTACTTTCGTTTTGTCGAACTGGTGAAATGTTTGTTCCAGCAAAAAAATTCAAAATAAATAACAAACAACAAAATTAGTTCTCAGTGCTGTATTTGAATAAGGCTTTTGGATCATGAGATCTGCAGTTAACTTAAATGGCGTCGAAAATGCTTGGTTACATGGGCTGCATAGTCATATTGTTTTGATTTGTTCACATGTCACTGCTTAGCAGCATATCATAAAAGTTTTCCCTCCTTCCTCAGAGAGCAACTCTTAATCCTTCCTGATGGTTTTGATTCTCTTGCTTTGTATTTTTTAGAGCACTTTTTCATTTAAAAAAGCATCAATCTACATGACTTTTCACATTTCTTTCTTTTCTCCTCCTCAGCTCTTCGTTTTATGTGCAGGAGAGTGGGAGACGGCTCCAGTTTCGGCCGCCCACACTGGACTTCGGTCTACAGTAAGAGTTTTACAGTTTATACATTTTACCCACAAATATCAGCAAACACTTTGTCCATAATAGGCTTATAAACATTTTAAGTAATGGCAATGTCAGAAAAAAATATTTCCATTTTTTAAAACCATTATAATATATTAAATATATATATATTTTAAAATATATTAAAAGACCCCCCTGTGGTGAAAATCAATGTTTATATGTCTATGTGGTGTTTTTAATATGCTTTAAGACAAACAATGTGCAAATTCAACAGTCTCAAAAACACGGTTTGCAATCCCTGGTGTTTCTTACCTCACAAACTACCTAGTAACCAATCACGTCAATGTGGAGGCGGGCTTTAGCATATCATTAACTATGCTCTGAAGCAGGGCAGCCTAGAGAGAAGCCAGGTAATCCCGGTATATTTTTCTGTTGATATGAAAAAAAAAACCTACACCCCATTAGGCTAAACTTTGTTCATGTTGAAATGTGGAAGACTTTTTCGTTAGTGTTGTTGTTTAATGAATAGTACTTACTTACCAGATTGTCATTTTGACCAAAAAGTGCATTTGTTTTTTTTAAGGAACATGTGCATACAATAATGTATTTGAACATTCAATGTCCATGAATGTAACAAAAACTAAATGTAAACTTTATATGCGAGAAACTCTGTGAGTGGACTCAAATGGCATTACAGGAAACTGAAAAGGTGACAGGGGAACAATCATGTTGTGAATCATGTAAATGAAGATATTCATTTATATTTATCCAGACCTGGCTCATAGTAAAAGTTATGTTTGGGGCAAAATATAACTAAACATCTTTATATAATACAAAGATTTACAAAGATTATTAATTTAGAAATTTGCTTGTTAAATATGATACAGTAGGCTATATATAATATATTAAAAAATATGCATTATGCTTATTGTTAAACAGAATTTTACAAAGAATGTTCTAAAATGTTGTAACACGCATTGCCAAACAATCTTTTTCAATGTATTTATACCCTCGAACCAGCAACGAATCCTGGGGGATACAAACATTAAAAAAAATAAAAAATTATAATCCCAAGAAGATGGAAAAAGGCAATAAATACATTTTCAGATTTATTTTTATGGTCTTGCCATTTAAAGGGTTAATGTCTGCTCTATTTTAAAGCTGAACTTGGCTTGTGACTGAACTCTGCAGACAGGATGACCAAATATGGCTGGAGTTTATTTTCTTCTGATGGAAGAACAGTGGCAGAGTTTGGACTGCATTGGTTTCATTTTGACCTTAAGAAATGACTAGAGTTGTAGACGTTTTAATGAGTATAGTTCCATTTGGTGGAAGTGTTACTGCATGTTGTGACCTTTCCTTAGGACAACACAGAGCCAGATTTCACAGCTGTGTGTGCAAAATATTATAGGTGTGATTAGATCTGCAACAACTTAGATAAACTTGATAATACTTGTTAATGAACATGCTTATTTACATTGGAAACTTAAAATATTTTTTTTAGTGCAAATGTTATTTATATGGTTGAACACAAGTTCCTTATATCTAATATATCAACCTTATATCTAAAGGTGTAGGTCAGGGCACATTTAACATTTAAAAAACATTTCCTCAAATGCAAATAATTTTAATTACCAATAGCTTCCTTATGATCGGCCAAGGTGTCCCTTTTCGCCGTGACATTACTAATGTTTTATTTTTAAAAACAATTTTAATGAACAATGTTTTTATGAAGAAATGAGTCATCCAAACAAGAAGTATGTATTGTTGTTAAACTTGAAATATTTAGAGCATGTGCATACATGTCAATCATAAGTAAGGGAGTGCACACCCAATATAATGAGATGTCATATAAGGTATCTTTACTAGTGAAAGACAAGTAATGAAATGATTATTTTCTCTAGTTTTAGGCCTAATAACATCTGGCAAAGGGACTACCAATGAAAACTAGCCTTTGGGCTGTTTTGGGTACATTTATATTCATGAATGTTGATTAATGTACACGGTCCCTTTTTAAAAATAAATAAATAAATATTAAATTTAATATATCACATTATCCCTGTTTCCCCCTCTTAGATTTTAGCTAGTTTAATGTTCTTTTAACATATTTTTATTAATATTTTAATCATTTTATATCAATTAAATGATTCTCAAAATGCATCCCTTGCTACAATAAACACTTTAGATGTTGGGGAATCTTAAGTTGGTCTTCAAACAGTATTAGGTCCAAAAATGCACAGTGTGTCTTCAATGATTATGAAAAACCCGACCGCTTTATTTGTTTTGTAGGGCTGTAAATCTCGGTTGACAGTGGATCCATTTGATTCACGATTCTTTGTTTTTCAAGCGCAATACAAACATTGTAAATCCGAGTGACTAGAGATGGGAAGGTTAATTTTAAAAATGTAATTCAGTATTTAATCAGTAACTTTATCCAAACATTACAGCCTGAAAGTAGTTACCCTCTGGATTTCCTCAAGGCCTCAAAAACAAATAAAAGAGAAAAACAATAGGCAAGGCAAGTTCATTTATATAGCATGTTTCATACACAGTGGCAATTCAAAGTGCTTTCCTCAGAAATGGAATTAAAATATTCATAAGAGAATAAAATAAAAACATTAATCACCCCTAACTGGACTGGAAGAAAATGGAGAGTCAGGTTTACGATTTTACTGTTTATATTTATCAGGTAACTGTGCATTTAAACACTACTGTTGCAGACAAATCTTCTTAGAATCACCAGTGCTATACATATCTATCCATCAGAGCAGATCTAAATGGATCGCCCTCGCATTGGAGGAATTTCAGAATAAAAATATTTGTCAGGTAACTGTGTGTTTAAACTGCACTCTTGCAGACCGATCTTCCTGGCCTAACTCCAGGGCTAACTTTAAAAATATTTGTCAGGTAACTGTGTTTAAACAGTACCCTTGCAGACCAATCTTCCTGGCCTGATTCCAAGGGCTAACTTTAAAAATATTTGTCAGGTTACTGTTTCTTTAAACCGCACTTTTGCAGAGGAGTATTCCTGGCCTAACTCCAGGGCTAACTTTTAAAAAAATATATTTGTCAGATAACTCTGCGCTTGAACAGTACCCTTGCAGACAAGTCATCCTGGCCTAACTCCGGGGCTAACTTTAAAAATATTTGTTAGGTAACTGTCCATTTGAACAGTACCCTTGCAGACAAATTATCCTGGACCCACCAAGGCTATACAGACCTATCCATCAGAGCAGATCTAAACAGATCAACCTAAAGCCGGAGGGATTTCGGTTTAAAAATATTTGTCAGGTAACTGCTTTTAAACAGTACCCTTGCAGACAAATCTTCCTGGCCCAACCACCAAGGCTATACAGATCTATCTATCAGAGCGGATCTAAACGGATGGTCCTCACTCCGGAGGGATTTTGGTTTATCGCTCTCCCATCTCTTCCACTCTTCCACCTTATATATGTCCAGCCAGACATACTGTATATAATATAAGGGAGATGATTGAATGACTGGATGGAATAAATGGTATTTTGTATACCAAATAGGCCATATTGTTTTATCTTTTAACATGTTATATTATAAAAAGTTTGTTAAATGATATATAAATACTATATTTATATAATATCTTGCCCCATATAAATGTAATGTGATTGGGAATATTATAAAACATTTATACAGAATTAAAGCCTAAAGATTAGCCACTCTTGCCAAACCAAATCATTACTATCTTTTGGTTTTAAATATCAAATACATTTCTGTGCAGGTGTTTTGATACTAGCTGCTCTAGATACATAGAGGTGTATTGCATAATAATGTTTCTTTGCACATGTATGCACAAGTAGGTAGTAGTCTACGCCTTTCCCCCAAAACTTGTTCCTGCAATGATGCAACACCTACTACTGCATAACCAGAGAGAGAGACACAGAGAGAGAGAAACAAACATGTCCTTGTTTTGTCTGGTTGCTAATTTCATCAGTGCTTCTGCACCACCATCTACATCTTATTATCTGCCTTACACACACACACACACACACACACACACACACACACACACACACACACACACACACACACACACACACACACACACACACACACACACACACACACACACACACACACACACACACACACACAGCCCTCACACTCCCAACACCTCTTCCATTAGGACACATGGACAACAGCCTAGACTTGGAATGGCAATTCTCAGGCATTGTTATATAATTACAAGTTATACTGGATTTCAATTTTGGAAACCTCTTGGAAACTATCTTTTTCATGACTGATATTATATGACATAATATATGACTGATATTTATGCACAAACTTTTTATTGTTTTAATTTATTTGTATATGTGCAATAATAACTTGATCATAAAACAACTTCAACAATAATAATTTATTTAAATTTTATTATGTCATATATTAAAAATAATGGTTGTTGTTATTATTATTATTATTATTATTATTATTACTCTTTATATTATTGGTGTTGTTGTTTAAGCCATTACATTTCTAAATTATGCCATTGTTATATTATAAATTGAATCAGAATACATTTTCTACGTTTTGATATGTCAAAAATTTATTTTTGGTAAAACTTTATTTTATAGTGTCATTACTATAGTAATAACTATAAATAATGCATAATTACATGCAACTAACCCAATAGTAAGTACATGTTTAATAATTTTATTCAGCACTTAAATGTATAATTACAGTGTAGCAAAGACATCTTAAAATAAAATGTAACCATATTTGTTTATTTCTTTTACGGAAAAGTTTTCTTTTAGCTACAAACCAAAAATACTGTTTCGGTAATTACATATGGATGACTATGTAATCCAACCTGGTATACTGTTTTGAGTATCATATTATCATGTTAAAACAGATGTAGATCATTTCTTTAGCAACTGTTCTTCCAGCTCTTGATATTTTATTGGAACATATTTTGTGTATTTGTACTCTTGATTTTTTTCTTTTATTTTTGTCATGGTTGACATCTTTTTCTGTTGTAGCTTATCCATGCTGTGTGCATGAGATAAACTCTGAAACAGTCAAAATGCTTTATTGGACAATCACCAGTTAAACAATACTTGAAAAAAATTTCAGACTAAATGGTTTTGCTGTTGATACAGAACTCATTGCGATTTTTAAATCGGTCTAATGTTATTCTTTTTTTTCTTTTTTTTTTTACTTATCTAAATGATTATTTCTTACTTGATGATGTTTCTTATTTTAATAGTTGTTTGTCTTTAATAGTCTTATTTTAATAATTTTAATTCTAATAATTGTCCATACAGCTGTTGGATGCTATTCTTTACAGAAACAGCAAATGGTGCAGATAACGGGTTAACAAGTTGGTTACCTAATCTGTGCATTAAAATAGTTGAGTTTTGGTATCTCTAGATGTAGTAGTCAGTACACTTATGAACGCTTAAGATTCACTGCTGGTGAGATCTGGATCTGGAGGCGTTTTTATTGGTCTCCGTGTTTCACATGCTGATATTCACACACCTCTTTTGAAGCTGGCCTTTGACCACAGGAACATCATAACATAAAGAGCTGAGCTGCTAAGCTTTCTGTGGTTAGAATAAGCTTTGAAAGGTCAACTCAAGTCTTTTAATAGATGTTTGTGGCTTTGAATGACATTTACTTTCATCTTTACTCAAGTGTTGTAACACCGTTGAACCGTTCTCATTGTGATGCTTTAGGGAAGCGTGCGCTGTGAGAGTCAGCCGTTTCTGTCCAGAGACTTAAATAAATGATCTCTTTTTGAACAAGGTTATGCTTCAAGGCAAGAACGTTCATATAAGTGTAACATTCCCTGACGTATCAGTCATTTAGATCAGCTTTTCTGTTTCACAATGGTTACGTTTACAGTGACACGCTTTAACCGAAACATTCTGGTGAATGTGATTTTGGAGTCTATAATGCAGTATTCGCTCTTTAACATGTGGATCTGTCGTTCTGCAGGCCGGTTGGGCTGCCAAGAGCTGAAACCGTAAATATCCACAATCCCAGCCCAGAGTTCCCAGTCTCTCTGCTTTCGGTGTTTACATCCAGCAGTTTTCACATGCCTTCCTTCCACAGAAGGGTAAGTATGTACTCCAGTCCAATCCAAGCATTTGGTCCTCTCTCCCTCTTCCTCTACATGAATTTAATCAGTCTCATTGTCCCATATACTTTGTGTGTAATCCAGTGTTTCTTGTCATTCCGTTTCTTGTAGATGTTATTTTCTTTTGTGTTACAGGTAATTCCACCCAGAGGGACAACATCTTTTAAAATCATTTTCCTCCCAACAGTGGAGGGCAATGAAGAAATCTCTTTATTTATTAACACATCAAACCATGGGATGATATCATACCAGGCGAGTTGTATAAAACTATAGCATTACAGTCACTTTTGCACTTTTTAGAGGTTTCATGTATGCATAACATATTACTTAGGGGCACATATGGGATATATTCACATTTTAAAGAGGTTTATTTAGCTTGGCAGCAGTGCAAATTCAGCCGGTTACATAAAATGAAAATGATGTTGTAAATGGTACTCCCATAGTTAGTGATCACTTAAGAATGCTTGTTTTTTTCCCTCCCTCAACCAAAGTGCGTGTTTCAGCCAATCATTTTGGGTAAAATCACATGACATAATATTCAAGACCAAAGCTTCGCCCAGGGCAATTTGCGTGCAGTTTGCTTTTCTCATGTTTATCTGCCTTACTCTTTATATGTCATCTTATATCTTATAACTCTTATATCTGATATTCTTTCAAATGTTTAAAAAATTTAACCAAATTAAGGTCTCTATCATTCTGGAAATGTAGGGCAGTTATTTATTATAATACATAGTGATTAGCAACAAGCTTGATGGTGCAGATTCCTTTGAAATAACCAGAATAGTGTGATGCTTTATGACTGTCATCAAACAAATTCACTAGTCAGCAAAGCAATCTGCACTGGCATATATTAGTATTCAGGTCATGTAGCATACGTTGCAAATGTCTTCTGTAGGCATGTTTTCATTATGAATAAGTTCCTGGTGATCTGATAGAAGCTGTAACACCATGGTGTTCATACTTTATGTATGAACGAAACTCTATTGATATGCTGATTATCGTACAAGTGAAAAGTTTGGAAACGCCTACTAAATCTTTATTTTACTACCGCTAAAAAAATTGGGGTTGGTAAGATTTTTCTTTAAATGTCTTTGAAAGAAGTCTCTTATGCTTAAGAAGTCTACATTTATTAACAGTAAAGTAATTTTGACACAAAAAAAATGGTTTACTATTTTATTTATATTTTAAAATGTTATTTCTTCCTGTGAGTATTTAGCAGCCATTACTCTAGTTTTCAGTGTCTGATTAATATATAAACAGTAAAAAAAGATAATTAAAAAATATATATTATTCGAGTATAACTTTCAAAAGGATAGCCTTTATTTGAAATAAGTCTTTTTTTTTTTTTAGCCTTAAAGATGTTTTTTCATCTAGTTTGATCTGCACCATAATATTCCAATTTCTAGCAAACTCTGGAACAGTTAGATTTAGTGAGAATGCAATCCAGTCCAATGACTTATTTGCTCACATATGACTTTAAAGGAATAGTTCACCCCAAAAGACAATTTCCTGATTATTTACTCAACCCATGGCCATCTAAGATGTATATGACTTTCTTTTGATATTGCTTTTGATAAAATATTTCCAGAATTTTCTTGACCTTCGCCATAAGGTAATGGTGCCGGTCGTAGGGCATTTTTGATGGTCCAAAATCCATAACTAGGCAGCTTCAAAGGGCTCCACAAGACCAATCAACAATCCTAGAGATCCTGGTGAGCCTGTCATCTGTATGCAAAATTTAGTACACTGCTGTCGTGTAAACGTACCCTGAAGGCACACTCACACCAAGAATGATAACGTTAATGAAAGATAACTATATTAGCACATAAATTGAGCCAGGATCACCAAGATATCCCGGTTTAATCCCTTATCCTAGTTTTGTGCAATAGGTCAGCTCTGCATTAATGAGAAGGTTTAGTAAGAGAGAGTTTACCTTCTGGATACACGAACGGATAATTTCTAACAATAAATAGAAACAATTACTAATACAGAGCAATCATCATTCGCCACACTTATAAAGAATTATTGCATGTGCGAGCTTCACAACATCCTCACATCATGAGAGAGAGGTTGTGAACGAGCTGGAGCATTTGTAGTTAAAAAGAATTTAATTTTTGTAATAATAATAATAATTTCTGTAAATGACTTATTCATCGGCTGGGGTAATGTGGAGCCTTTTAATGCTGCGTAAATATGGATTTGTCTGTGTTGGACACCATAAATTTTTTTTTGGAATTTTTCATCCAAAACCTTAATTTTTCTTAAGCTGAAAGTCAATATAGTTTAAATGGCCTTGAGGTGAGTAAATAATCAGGACATTTGACTATTCATTTAACAAATTTTGGTCTGTTTTAAAATGTTGGCTTGTGAAAGCGAACTGAACCAAGAAGATAAAGCAACTTTATAGCAATGTAGTTCCTATTTTGGAACACAACAAATAAAAGACAGGTCAGAAAAGTTACTAATATTCTTCAATAATCTGTTTGGTAAAAAGAAAGCACATAATATGAGCTCAATTTAAATTTGTCTACAAAACTACATTGTCTACCTTTTCATTAAAAGGTTTTAGCAACAGAAATTTATACTTGTGTGTATTTATGATGCTTTTATTATATCATGAAATGTGTGTCGTCTCTTTCTCTCTCCTAGGTGTTTGGGGTTGGCGTCCATGGGCGATCAGTCAAGGATGTCCAAAGAAAAGATACCATTCTGATATTTCCCCACATACAAAGCATTAATCTAACACAAACTCAGGTAAGCATAATGCATGTGGTTATACTGTTTGCCCAGTTGTGAGCTTGCATGTGCAGATGTTCTTTTTAGTTTACTATCCTTTGTGCTGGATGACATATGAGGTCCAGTGACAGCTGAGTGCTTCTGTCTCCTATTACTGTCATAGCCATTAACACACACACACACACACACACACATATTCAGGTCATCGTACATGGAAAAAAGCCTAAACAGCAGAGACAGCTAGGCAAACCCACTTGACTGCAGTTTCTCTCGTGTTGATATTTTTTTATAGTTAGCACTGAAAGCAAAAATGACTGCATATGGGGCCGTTCACACTGAACACGTTTGCTTTCTACTGTGGTGCTTTTCCATTCTTTTTGTCTGTAAACATTCATTTGACTTTTGCATTTGCATCTTTTGCAGCATCTTGTGCATGACATGGTGTTCTAAACATGCATTGCTCAAGTTAAGAATTATTTTAGAACTTTTAATAAACAATAATAATGAATATAAAAATCTTGCAAGATAGATGTTACATTCCAAGACAATAGTGTATGAGTTGGGTTTGGCAATTATTTTATTTGTATTAAATGCATTTAATATTGGATAAACATAATACTTTATACTTTTATACAAAAGTATAAAGTATATTTTATACAACAGCAGATACATTTACCCCAGGACTGTCAAAACTTGCAACACTAACTCGTGCTCAGGTGTCTAAAAATATAGTAATTGCTGCATTGTTGATTTATGTCAGATGTTTTTTCTAAATCACTATTTAACATGCATCACAAGACCACTGTATGTTTCTTCTCAGTGTGTTTTATCGCGTATAGGTGTTCTACTGGGTCTTGGCTTTCATAAACAAGTTTATATATAGACATACTCCTGTTGTAGCAGCCATGTTTAATTTGAGCTGTGGATGAAGCCACTGCAGTGTCTCATACTGAATGACAACTGAATATAAGTTGTTATTCCTCTTGAGATCCAGCTGACTTATCTGGTGGGCAAAAAATTACCCCCATTCTTTACTTGAAAACTTTTGATACTGGGGACAAACCTGTATCCGCACACTTCCCTTGAATAATTCCAGGCTTAATGTGATCATGTGTAGCGCAACTCTAGCGGTTAATTCTACCTGATTAGATAAAAGTAATTGACCAGATTATTGACAAGATACATTCTTAAGGAGCGATGATGTAAACCTGCTGTTCACTTGTAATTGTAATTTAAGTGTCAATATACTCAAGTATGTGTTGAATTTACCAGCTCAAAACAACTTGATAACAGTAGGGTGTTTCACCGATCGACAACTTCTGAAATCTTGACTCCCCTGGAAGAGACATGCTCAATTAAACCGGTTCCTCTGACATTTCACAGCATTTTGCTGTCATATTGTAGTGCCATGATATTTCACCATGGGCAATCAGTGTCTTGCTGTAGTGTTTGTAAAAATGTGCATATTTCCCTTTTTACAGGGATAAGCCCCTTCAAGCTACCTGCTGTTAAAATAGTTTGCTGTGTCACCATTTATTTGCTCTCATGTCTTTCTAAACTCGTACGGATTTCTTTCTTCCATGTGACACAAAAGAAGAATCTCCAAGGTTCTCAATTCCATACAGTAAAAGTAATGATGATTGGTGGAGGCTGATATATTAAAAAATGACAACACGCACAAAAATGAAAATAAAACTTTTTATAGAATATCATCATCTCAGGCTTACCTGTTCTTTACCAATCTCATTTGTTTATGAAGATGCAGTGTGACCGGTTGGTGGTTCTCGTGTAACCAGCGCAACATATTTGAATATGCAACTGCACAAATTAGATTTTCAGCTAATAATGGCTTAAATTTCAGTCTTCAGAAGACTTGAAATTTGAAATAGACTACCTTCTTCTACTTCATCTATTTTCATTATATGTATTAAGAGTTAAAAAATGGCCTGAATCATCTTTTGTGAAGGTTCATCTTTTGTGCTATATTGTTTTGGTATGGCATGATGGTGAGTAAATGACAATTAAATCTTTTTGGTGATTGGTTTAATGTTCATGGATGTGGTCACATACACCTCCCACATTCAAATCCCTTAAAACTGAAATCACTTAAATTTTAATAATACTGAAAAACCGTTTAAAAAAAATGTGATGGTAATCCATTAGCTTTAGAATGTATACTCAGTAACATTTGGTAGGCAATGACTACCTTACTTTTAATGAGGCCTGTCTCATTATTGACTGATGGTCTTGAATGTATTGAATTATTCTTGTTGCCTGAAGAGGTGGAGGAAGTGAAAGTTAAGAGTCTTTAATGGAGGAGACGCAAAAAAATGAACAAAAAAGCTGCACTGGGCCCCCAAAGATATATTCAGTTCCTTATTTAGAATCATTTACATTTGAAGAAAATATCTTTGTTCACTATGGAAACTGCCACACAAATTGTGTATTGTGCAACTATGGAACTATGCTTGTCATATAATATATCTTAAGTTGCTACAGATGGAAGTTTCTTCTAAATAATGTAAATGACTATTTATTCTGAAAATATAAATTCTGCGGTTATTTAATTTATTCTAAAAAGAGCTTCTGAACTGATGGGTTTTAATGTTCTTTTTTTTCCTGCAGGAAGATGCTTCTAATATAACTATTTTAGGTCTGCTGCTTGACTGCAGTTTACCAAAAAAGTTCTACAATCAGCCCCAGGTATGAATGTTACGTTTACTAACACTTTAAATATTTTGTAACTCTTACTGAGAGGTATGTCATTACATGATTTGAACTTGATCTTTCAGCTAAGTGTTAGGCTTATTTCTTGACTGTACACTGTTAATGTGTGAATCCCAGTTTCAGGGAGTGTTTCAATGCCTGGATGAATATTAGGTGCGACAAAACATGTGCTGATACGTCTGTTCGGACTGACTCAATGGCTTCAATGCAAACATTTTCATGGAGAGGTGTTCTAATTTCTGCAAAGCAAACTGGCCAACCAATAAGATTTGTGCATTTCGTCACATGCTCAGAGCCACTGCTGTTACGTAAAACTTTGAGCTCACAGACAGACTATTTTACTAAGCTTTAGTGAATTACAAACAGAATCAGGAACCGAATGCAAATCACCTTTCTAGCTCCTTTGTTGGTAGCATACAACCAACAAAATATCCAGGAACTAACAAAAGCTCAGGTCCGATTGTTATCCTCCATCGTTGTTGCTGTTGTATCAAGGCCAGAATAAATGCATTTTAATTTTTTTAATTTTAGCATAACTGTGTTGTACACAGCAACACCGTGAGTTTACCATTGTAAGTTTGAATGCAGGAGGAAAAAGTTCTGGAAGCACACGGCAGAATACATTTCATTAAGGTGTCGATAGAGCCTTTAACAGCAATCCATCCAAAGAAAACGTTCACACCGAAATATAATATGGTTTAATGATGCTTACACCTAAAATCATGTAGTTTAGGAGATGGAGATGACAGCTTTAGTTGCCTCGGTTTGCAAGTTATCTGGTGAGTGAATGCTCGGACAGGGCAGGTCTTGTTTAGTTGGAACGCTTCGCATTCCTGTAATTTTGTGTTGACGAGTGTGTAGCATGTTGATGAAATATGCGCCTATAGCCTTTCCATTTCACTCTCTTTGCTCACAGGGTTGGTGTTTAGTATCTGAAGAGGGCAGAATTGCACTTCAGATCAGTCTTTCTGAAAGAGGGGAAAGGCCAACCTATCTGGACAAACTCAAGCCATATGTGCTGGAGAATATTGTGGTGCTGCTGGTCCTCCCATCACCAGAAGATGCTGTCTGTATGTCAATTTGTACTTTTATACATATATATTTTTTTTAATTTTCCATTTGACGCTTTTGCATTCCAAACCCATATTTGTTGTCTGCTGCAGACACTTGAAGTGCTTAACATTATTTTTGACATATACAGGTCCTTCTCAAAAAAATAGCATATTGTGATAAAGTTCATTATTTTCCATAATGTAATGATAAAAAATAAACTTACTTATATTTTAGATTCATTGCACTCCAACTGAAATATTTCAGGTCTTTTATTGTTTTAATACTGATGATTTTGGCATACAGCTCATGAAAACCCAAAATTCCTACCTCAAAAAACTAGCATATCATGAAAATTTTCTCTGAACGAGCTATTAACCTAATCATCTGAATACACTAATTAACTCTAAACACCTGCAAAAGATTCCTGAGGCTTTTAAAACCTAGCCTGGTTCATTACTCAAAACCGCAATCATGGGTAAGACTGCCGACCTGACTGCTGTCCAGAAGGCCATCATTGACACCCTCAAGCGAGAGGGTAAGACACAGAAAGAAATTTCTGAACGAATAGGCTGTTCCCAGAGTGCTGTATCAAGGCACCTCAGTGGGAAGGAAAAAGTGTGGCAAAAAAACGCTGCACAACGAGAAGAGGTGACCGGACCCTGAGGAAGATTGTGGAGAAGGACCGATTCCAGACCTTGGGGGACCTGCGGAAGCAGTGGACTGAGTCTGGAGTAGAAACATCCAGAGCCACCGTGCACAGGCGTGTGCAGGAAATGGGCTACAGGTGCCGCATTCCCCAGGGCAAGCCACTTTGGGCTACAGAGAAGCAGCACTGGACAGTTGCTCAGTGGTCCTTTTTTTGGATGAAAGCAAATTTTGCATGTCATTCGGAAATCAAGGTGCCAGAGTCTGGAGGAAGACTAGGGAGAAGGAAATGCCAAAATGCCTGAACTCCAGTGTCAAGTACCCACAGTCAGTGATGGTCTGGGGTGCCATGTCAGCTGCTGGTGTTGGTCCACTGTGTTTTATCAAGGGCAGGGTCAATGCAACTAGCTATCAGGAGATTTTGGAGCACTTCATGCTTCCATCTGCTGAAAAGCTTTATGGAGATGAAGATTTTATTTTTCAGCACGACCTGGCACCTGCTCACAGTGCCAGAACCACTGGTAAATGGTTTATTGACCATGGTATTACTGTGCTCAATTGGCCTGCCAACTCTCCTGACCTGAACCCCATAAAGAATCTGTGGGATATTGTGAAGAGAAAGTTGAGAGACGCAAGACCCAACACTCTGGATGAGCTTAAGGCCGCTATCGAAGCCTCCTGGGCCTCCATAACACCTCAGCAGTGCCACAGGCTGATCGCCTCCATGCCACGCCGCATTGAAGCAGTCATTTCTGCAAAAGGATTCCCGACCAAGTATTGAGTGCATAACTGAACATAATTATTTGAAGGTTGACTTTTTTGTATTAAAAACCATTTTCTTTTATTGGTCGGATGAAATATGCAAATTTTTTGGGATAGGAATTTTGGGTTTTCATCAGCTGTATGCCAAAATCATCAGTATTAAAACAATAAAAGACCTGAAATATTTCAGTTGGTGTACAATGAATCTAATATATATATGAAAGTTTAATTTGTATCATTACATTATGGAAAATAATGAACTTTATCACAATATGCTAATTTTTTGAGAAGGACCTGTATTTAAAGGTGCACTCACAAGTAAATTGGCTTTTATTTATTTGACTTTATTTTTGACAACTATGAGCATTATTATTATTATTATTATTATTACTATTATTATCATTTGTTATTATTATCATTCCACACCAATAAAATAGATTTTTAATGCTTTTCCACTCACACTCTTTCGTTTAGACTGCTGAATCACACCCGTGGGTTTGTGGGGCCCTAGGCGATATCATAAAAACGCACACAAGGGTGTAAAATGTCATAACATACTTAGAACCACAGCAATACGATTTTTTCTTTTGTGAGAAGGCACACAAATATCACACTACATAACTATGGTGGGTGTAATTGATTAGTTAATACAACAGATTCAATGTAAACAAACAGTTGAGGCTGACATATATGCATCACATTGCTCACCTTTTTATCTCTTTACAGTAAGGCCAGCCAGACAAATGTCATGGAAAAAAACAACAACTACTGTCCGGCTGTACGTTCCTTACATATATTATTGTGTGAGAGAAATATTCACTCCAAAAGTGTGAGGAAATCATGCATTGTTTCCCAAATATTTCAATGCTTGGTCATGTGATCTCATCATGGCCACCCCGAATAAAGTGTAGAATAAAGCTGCTTTTCCCTCTTCCGATGCGATTTTACATTATAAATGTAGTTATCCTACTTAATATTATTTACTACTTAACATCTAAACCTTTTTACTGATTACACCTTTAGCAAGGATCAGTGGCCTTGCTTTACAGCTCCATGTTTGTTGCATTAATGGATGGTGATCTTATTAACCGCTGATCATATTAGATGCTAAACGGCTCACAAGAGACAAGGAGACTGATCTTAAAATGTTCAAGGGGCTGATTTAGGATCAGTTGATGTATGATACTGATGCTTTGTCAATGCAAACACAACTGTCCCTGTTTATATCAGTGTTTTGCCTTACGATTTTTAGTATAATTCATTTAAAGATCAGTATGATTTAAAAATAAATAAATCAATTAATACTATTCAGAAAAAAGATGCATACAAGTGATCAAAAGTGACAGTAATGGCATTTACTATGTTACAAAATATTTCTGTTTTAAATAAATGCTGTGCTTTTTAACTCCCTGTTCATTAAAGAATCCTGACAAAAATGTATCATAGTTTCCAAAAAATATTAAGCAGCACAACATTGATAATAAGTCCTCTTTCTTTAGCACCAAATCAGCATATCAGAATGATTTCTGAATGATAATGTAACACTTTTATGCATTATTGTACTTACCACTAAATGCTTTTTAGTTTACACGCTGTTTTATATAGTAAAATACCACTGAATTATTGAAAATTAATGCACACTCCGAGGGGATAATATGGCTGATTCAAAGCACCTTTACCTTTCTGTCTTGATTTTTTTTAAGGTATTAAAGGGTCTAATGAGTCAGTTTTCCCGTTTATACCACAGATGTGGCAAATTATATCACCTGTGTCCTTGTCATACATTGTATCTCTTCAAAACCATTAACCTTCTTGAACTCTTCAATAAACTATAAGATATGAGCATTAACCTCATTAAATATAGCAATATGTTTTGCTTCCTTAAAATACTCCTTGGATCTGATGCATGATGACATAACTTTAGGAATGAATACATTTAAATAATTTAGAATGATTTTTGAATATTTTTGGGATTAAATAATGAAAAAATAATTGTCAAGAAAAAGTCAGTTCTTAAAAGTGTTGTTTAAGCACAGCTAATAGGACAGAAGGGAACCATAACTTCCTAGATCTTAGCTAGCACCTACTACCTGGATTTGAAACATTTGTTGCCAGCTGCTTAGCCACCACCGCCCAAAAAACAACTTTCCTTGGTATCACAGCGCCACCTTGTGGCTATGCTAATGTATATTCTCTTTTCCAAGTATGAACAGGTATTTCTTATAACTAACTATTTTTAATCCACAGCAGATCCCAGAATAGGAGTGTTCATGTTGAACTCGGGGGATAAAAAGCTCTTTGTTAAGGTATGTGTGCAGAGGATAACATTGTTTTGTTGTGGCTAATTTAGCATATAATCAATCAGATAACATTTATAAACATGTGGATCATGTTGCATGACATGTCTTGTGTCTTTTTAAGGAGATCCAGCTCTTGTCAAGAACAGACAGCAGCGTTGAACTCACTGAAGTGCTTCTCAATCCTTCCTCTACTAACTTTACTCAAGTGGCTTCACTTTTCTGTAGACGTCAGTACTTTACCATCAGCCTAAAATTTGCATGTGTATTCTGGTAGTTCACACTGGACATGCTATGATGTTAGCCATGCTTATTTGCTTGTCTTTTCCTTTTATTTATTTTTTAAAGGCTCTTTGTCAGCTAAAAGTAAAAGGTGTAAAAGTCAGTTCGGGCTGGGGATATTAGCCAACAGAACAGTGAATTTATATCCACTGCTGGAAAGCACACACAGGTAAATATTTCTATATTAACAGCGTATTTGCTGTAAAATAAATGAACGCTTTAATCATTAGCATTATCTAAAGTTGTTATATTATATTATAAAACTAGCACCATATTGTTTTTCTAGTTGTAATGGTTATATTGCATACGTACACTACCATTCAAAAGTTTGGGGTTAGTAAGATTTTTTTATTTATTTATGTTTAATTATTTTATAATTTTATTAATACTTTTATTCTGCAATGATGCATAATGATACACTGCAATGATACATTGATTTACAAGTGACCATAACATCTTTCATAACACTTCTTAACATTGATTAAAAAGTTTATAAATGTTACATGGATACTAAATCAGCATATTATAATGATTTCTGAAGGACCATGTGACACTGAAGACTGGATCATTGATTCTGAATATTCAGCTTTGCCTTCACAGGAATAAATTACATTTTAAAATGGAAATATAAATTGTCATAATATTTCACAATGTTACCGTCTTGACTGTAATTTTGCAGGCTTGGAGAACATAAGAGTAAGACACTTTCAAAAACATTTAAAAGTCTTACCAACCCCAAACGTTTGAATTGTTGTGTACTAAATACTGTGTTCATGCTCTTTGATGCGGTGCTTCTGAAGCTCTAGTCAAGTTTTTTTTTAAAGAGCGGTTTCTCTCTGTGTGTTTCAGATGGTCGGACGCCGAGCTGAGTTCTTTAGTTCAGGTCAGACAGAGGCATAGGGGTTCAGAGCATGTCGAGCTCTGGTTGTCCAACCCCTTCCCCTTCACCTTCAGAATCACTAACATCTCACTTTCCCAACATAAACTCTTTAAGGTAATGCTCACCTGAACACCAGAGACTTAAATGTGCAGTGACCGCATGCCTTTAGAGCAGAATGGATTGCAGGACACTTAGAGACCAAATTGTGTAAGTTCTGCTTATTTTGCTGGGAAATAGAGGGATTGAGAAATTGGTGGCTCAGTGGTACTTATATTCACTTCCAGATATTTGGTTATTGAGGGATATGCAAAGCTAACTGTTTGTGGACAGGTGTTTTTCTCCTACTATCGCCTTGTATTGAACAAGTGCAACTGATCATGTGATCCAAGACTAGTCAAAAAAAGCCCAAGTGGTCAACTAGTGGCAGAACTATAATCAGCTAATTAGTGTAGCATTTAGAATACACATTAAAAGGTCGATTAAACTTACACAGAAATCAAACTCACAAAAATTGGATATGCCAAAAAAAAAAATTGACCTTGCCGTTTTATTAAGATATGCATTTTCCCATCTTATAGATTGTACATGTAAAGTCTCTGGAAGTGAGCCCTGGTAGCTCGGAGCTTATGTCTCTTCAGCTACTCAGCAAATCTTTACCCATCAACCTCAGAACCACAATTACTATGACAACCAGTGTGGGGGTCCCACTGGAGCTTCACCTCCAGACAGATTCTTCTGCCTCAAAGGTAAAGCTTATACTACATCAGCATGAACACACCTAAATAAGAATAAACATGCTTCCAAACAGAGTTAAGGTTATTGCTGTGTTGACAGAAACCTGATGAGGGTTTTGAAAAGAGAATACATGTTTATACTGCATGTTCGCACTTCATATTAACAAATAATCAAAAATCTTTTGCTCCCTTTTGTCTGAATTGATCACTTCCTTTCCTCAGCAGGGAGATGTTATGTTCGAGGCTGCTGTGGAGTGTGAACGGCTCTGTCCTCTTCATATGTCCAGAGCAGGTGAGACAAACACAACCACACATTTTAGCATTTTTCTAAGTAACTAAAATAATTGTAGTTCATGTTTTTGCAAGGATTTAGCTCATAAATCTTCCTCAAAGGGAATTTTACTTCCAGTCAATCATGACAGAAAACTTTTTGTGTGTTTTGGCCGTTCATTTAATGACTACAGCTTTTTGAAGGCCTGAAAAGGCAAGGTTTTGAAAACTGGTTTCAAAGTGTAAGTTTGGAAAACTATGCCTTTACCGTCTCCATGTAAACAACAAAACCCCGATTCTGTGATAACGATTAAGGATTTTGTTAGATATTTATATAATTTTAGACTTGAATAGTAAACATTTTATTTATTATAAAATGCCGATGGACTTTTAAAATTAGGATGCCATATATATCTAGGTTTGCCAAGACTGTGGGAACAGTTACAAAGTAAACAAACAGTTGAGGGGGTACATTTAAGAAAGAAATATTTCGATTTTTTTGTTTGTTTGTTTTAGCTTATTTTAATGCTTACTTTGTGTAGTTTTAGAGTATGTTTACATGACAATGATGTACTAAAAACAGATCACAACACTGTCAAAACATTTATCTGATTTTCATTTTTGGGTCAACTATCCCTGTAAGTCTTAAGACCCTCTTGGAAGGCCCCCTGGTTGAGGACCACTCACTGTTCTAGACTACTTATAGTAACCTTGTCTAATAAATGGATTGAAATTATTGAGAGCAACATACCCACAAAACATGCACAAACTAGTGCTACAGTCTAAAACTATGGAATGTCCTTCTGTGCAGGACGTATCGAGTGGCAGCAATCCCTTCGCCCAGAATCCTCCTCCTCTCTCTGGAGAGTGGACAGCAGCCTGGCCTCTACACTCTGTGGCCATTGGCACTGTAGCAAAGAGCTCTCTTGCAGGTAAACATGCAGTATGTGCTCAAATATAGACAGACCTGTGAAGACGAATACTGTTTATTTAATTTTGCATGTTAAATACACATACTGCTTTAGAAAGTGAATATTTGTATTTGTGTGTGTGTGTGTGTGTGTGTGTGTGTGCGCCTTTCGTTCAGGTGGCCCAGACTTCCTGCAGACCACTCTTCACCCCTGGACTTTGGGCCCACACCTGTCAATGACAGTAAGGTATGCGAAGCACTTAAAATGATCTTTTCATTGAAGTTTTTCTGTGAAACACAAATGTAGTATCTTTTAATAAGAATTTTCAAATGGAAATCAACTTTTGATGCATCACATGCAGTTATTATCGTGTGAACTATGTTTTTAAATCATGAATTCGGTTTTAGAGTGCGTTCACACATTAACAAAAACAAAACATGTAGTCCTGGTCCGCTTAGCGTTCACACTGGCATTTTTAACAGCGAACCAAAGTTACCAAACCAAAGACATGGGGATATGGTCACAACCAGATTGGTTGGCTTTTATGACATATTTCGTGATGGAGCTTGCTTGCCAAACATTCAAAACAATGCTGTGTGCTGGGTTAAACGTGATCATTTTTTGCGCGTGTATATGGTTTTATTTTTAACAGCTAAGAACTCAGAGCTCATAAAATGATAAAAACATTAAAAACAGCACCAAAATTTTCTCCGTCGCAGAAACAAAGATCTGCTGCAAAAGAGACGGCAGTTCTGTCATCTGTATGGGCAACACAGGGCCTTTGATGAGAAGAACCATATGCTATTTGTGTGATTTTTTTTCGAGCATTCTCGAAACAGGTTCGTCGGACCAAATATTGATGAGGCACTTCTCTTCTCATTCTGGATACACCGATCTTTCCGCAAAGTCAAATCAGCTGACTTGTAGCGTCGCATCTTGTGACATTACGTCCTGTTTTTGGTTCGTTTACATGTCTTTGGTCTGTGTTGCGTTCATATATCAATCAAACCACACCAGAGTTTGTTTGGAAGTGGACCAAAAAACATCTTTTTAGCGGTCTCGGTCCGCTTGTTTGGTGCGCACCAGGGTTCAGATGGTAGTGTTCACATGTTCAAATTAAACCACACTAACCGAACAATCGCACCAGGGATCGTTTTAATAGAACCAAACATGACAAGTGTGTACTTGTTAGACCTATTATTTGGACCATAAGATTGTTGCACTTTTTATTTCAGGTGAAGAATTTCACTTTGAAAAACCCCACGGGGTCTGTGGTTTCTGTGGAGATCAGAACCCTCTCCTCATACCCAGTTCCACTTGAAGCCCTCGACATGCTGACCAAATGGTATATACTGTAAACACGCACACTCTTATGGCCTATAGTCAGTTCTGTCAGAAAAGTTAATTACAGTACAATGGCCTTTATATAAAATAAAATATCTAATAACATTATTAACATCTGTTAAAGTCTATAGGCCTTCACATCATGTATGTATATGTTTTAGGTTTAATATTAGCCCGCTGTCCGTGAATATTACTACAACAGAGTTTCTGCTGTTGGCTGCTAACCATAAGGTGAGTTCATGACCTTGGCATTAAGTACTATTTAGTGTACATTGTGTCGTAAACCCTGGTCTTGTGGTAACTCTGGTTATAGTGTACTCATATTTTTTGCAAACAGGAAAGTGAGCGAGGTAGTGTGCTGAGAGTCATCCTTCAGCCGTGGGAGTCAAGGACGGTTTCAGTGGCATACCAACCCACAGAACACAAGCCTGTTACCTCACTGCTCCTGATCAGGTACTTCTCTGGCCCAAATGACTTGTACCTGAGGTATTTTCAGGACTTTGATTTGGTTTACTTATCTCAAATCTGTTTAATGGACTAATTAAAAAAGTTTTGCTTTTGTCAGTGTGTTGCTATGCAAAGGACTGCATGGTTTAAAACAACCTTGAATTATTTGAAAAAAAAAAAAAATTGTGTTTTCCATGCTTGGAAAAGTCAGGGAAAATTATTCATAACTTGATGTTTCCACTTGAGCCTGGTCCAGCGTGGCGCGATTACAAACCATTCTCTCCCCGGAATTCTCTGCACGGTTGTCTAACCTGCTGAATCGTGCTGGTAGAGTCCGTGAAGTGACGTTGCCACGCTACCCGTTTCTCTGTAGCTGGCTAAGTGCTCTATTTGAGTGACGTAAACGCAAATTAATAATAAAATTTAAAGAAATAGCGGATCATCCTCCATTATGTGTCGTTATGTACATCTCATGTCATCAGTAAACCACTGTGTTACCAAGGCAACGACTGACACTTTCGTATTACATTCCAAAGAGCTCCGTTATTAGCCCCACAGTGGAAAGTGAAAAATGAGAACCGTACCAGCTGGATTGGCATGGAATGGAATGTTATGCAATGAGAACCGTTCGGCCTGACAGTGGAAAAACCACTTTGGTCTGAATGTGAATGATCCTAATTTATTTAGCACTTATCCTTCCGGAGCTCCCACGTAGGATTTCAGAATGGTCGCGTTGGTGTCGTTCATTAACATTGGCTTCACTGGTCTCACTCTACTCCTAGGGCTCTCGGCCCCGCCCTGCTTCTCGCCGCAGTGTGGTCACATTTACCGTTGCTCTGTGAAATGTAAGGGTGAAACATTTCCCCATGGAGATTTTTCCACACAAATTCAACAGAAAGCTGTTTGGTTGCATGAATAAATGAACTGCAGCTCAAGCTCCTGCTGCTGCTTTCCATTTGTGACGGATCCAACCATGATATGTGGATAAAAAAAGTCATTCAGAAAAAGAGAAAATAACATGTTCAGATATACTGTGATTTTCCAGAGTAAAATACTGCATTTTAACATAAAAATACTGCATTCTAACGTTAAAATGCATGTTTTTATGTATCTTTCGCACACTATGTTCATCCCAAAAATGAAAATTAGCCGATTATTTACTCACCCTGAAGTCCTCCTAGGTGTATATGACATTCAGATAAATAAATTCAGAGTTATATTAAAAAATGTCCTGGCTCTTCCAAGCTTTATAATGGTAGTGAAAGGTTATTTCTGTTCTGAAGTCCATAAAAGTGCATCTCTCCATCATAAAAGTTAATAAAGGCCTTCTGAAGTTATCCGTGTAAGAAAAGTAATTAGTAATAATATGTAATCTAATTACACTATTGAAGATGTAATTAGTAACTAGTAATTCATTTCTTTTTTTAGAGTAACTTACCCAACACTGGTTTTAAGTCACCTAACCAACGTTTTTGTTCATTTAAAAACAAAAAACAACAACAAAAAAAACATTTGGTCATTAAAATTGTGATTTGAAATTTTCATACAGTTTCATTTGTAGTTTTAGGGACCTGTTACACTATTGACATTTTTTTTTCTTTTTCTTTTAATTTTTTTGCTTGATGTTATCAAACAGTAATTGTAGCTTTATTTGTTCTTTAACAGGAACAATCTGACCGTGTTTGACATGGTTCTGGTTAAAGGATTTGGGGCAAAGGAGCTCCTGAGGGTGGGAGGGAAACTCCCCGGGCCGGCAGCCTCACTGCGCTTCAACGTGCCCCAGTCTAATCTCATGGAGTGCAGAGATGGTGAGACAGTTGAGCTACTCCTAACATGTCCTTTCTGCGTGTTTGGTGAAAAGTACACTAGCGTTGGTACTTAGTGATTGTTTACAAATGAATTGTTCTCTTAAATATTATTATTATTTTTTTGCAATGAATTTAGTGATTTCAATTACATTGAATTACTAAGATATTCTTAAACTTTTTTTGTCTGCCGTACACCTTTTACCTAAATATTTGCTAGCACCCCTGAGAATTAAAGTTAATATTTCAGTCATTTTTCAAAACATTTTCATGATCACAAGTAGCCTAACGTGGTCATTTTCAGTTCTAGTCAGAAAATGAGTCTTATACTGCTCCGTTGGGCTGTGATTATGGGGTGTTTCAACCGAACTAGGAAAGAAATCAATTGGATAAGACCTACAACCAATCAGCGCAACGAAGTGACACATAATATTAGTTGTCAAATGTCAACAGAACTCCGCTGCACTGTGTTGCCAAGTCCGCGTTTTTTTCGTGGGTTGTTTTCCATGTCTGCGGGTTGAAGCGACTATTATGTGATATATAGACCCATGAATGCGAATTTTAGCAGGCAACCTTGCCAAAGTAACACACATTTTACCCCCCAAATGCCATTTTTTTTACTAGGGATACACAGTTACTTACCAACATGATTATCATTTCAGAGAGAAATAGTGAAGGTGAATGCATATACAAACAAGCTCTCCGTTTAGGATATCGAGCAAATATATTCCAAGCCCCTTTGATGACGTGCATGATTACGTTACTGTTGATCATCTGTCCGTCATCGTCTAAAGCCCGTCCTGATGATTTCATTGGTCCGAACAGTTTCTGCGTTCAGCAGAACTTTTTAAAAACTTTGCGAGAAACGCAAAGTTTCTCGAGGGAAACACTAAATATTCTAAATATATTTTTCCTTCCATCTCATATTTTTTTCACCACCAATGTCTCTTTAGGTGAACAGTAGAACTCCATCTGTTTAATCACTGACTGTATATTTAATGACATAATGACTTTTAATGTTAATTACTTGCAGAACCACATATATCTTCTATATTATGGTTATGCATTGCCATAAATGAATGAACAAAATCATGGGTCTTGTAAACAAAAGTCAATGAAATACGCACAATTGAAAGTAGAAAGTAGCTATATGTGTTAAAAGAGAGCTAAATAATAACGAAAGAGGAAATGATACAAAATGCATTAACTGCATTTGTATTCTATTTCTTGTCTTTTCACAGGTTTACGATCAAGTAAGCCTTCGTTTGCCATCCAGAAAAGCTTCAAAGTGGAAAATGCTGGCGAGTTGCCATTGACTGTAGTATCTATGAACATTAATGGATATAAATGTCAGGGTTATGGATTTGAGGTGCAGCACTGCAGAGCCTTCAGAGTGGACTACAACTCATCCTCAGAAATCACCATTGCGTAAGTCTTAGGGTGCTAATGTGAAAATGGAAATGAATGTGAAACTGTTCAGTTTAGAGTGCAGATCTTATGCCGCCCTTGAATGTTTTACAAATAACTTTAGGACAGTAACATTTTGTAGCCTATGTTCTGCGGCTGTTTAGTGCTGTTAGTAGATTTCATACTATCTGGTTGAATTAACGACCGTAAAAATGGTATTCTGATTAAAAAAAAATGTTTTGCAAGCAACCAATTTATTTGGCAATATTACGTTGTTATACCATTTCTGGCAGAGCCACTGCCATTGAATGGGACTGCTAAATTATAGCTTTCTATGGGTATTATATAGATTTCCTTAGGCAGTCTCTTCCGGAGGGAGTCATAAAATATTATAATGTCATAAAATATTATATGCATTTCATAATTTTTTTTAAAATTGAGCGTTATCTCTAGTGAGGCGTGCATTTTTTACATTTCTTTGACTTTGGAATGTAGTCGTCAGATTACTGAAATGAAGCTGCCTTAATGATGAATGCGACCTCCAGATGACACAGCCTTCAAAATGAGACCTAATATTTTATGTATGAAATTTGTAATATACAGTGGCTTTTCTGGCTTCTACTGCATCAACTTTAATTTTTCTTAAGCCCTATTCGGATGGTAAAGATTTCTTCCCGGTGGGCGAGTTGTGATCCTACAAACCTCCTTTCCTCCTTTTAAAGGGAGATATATCGACGAACATTATAGTTAAAATAGTTTTCTGTCATGTATTTTTTCTCAGAATAAAGGATGTAATTTTATTCCACGTGAAAATTAGCGGAAATAAGTTAATACAGTCTCTTATTTACATGAGGAAACATAAAGCTGCTTGGTTATTTTAACATATATATTTGCTGCCTGCCTTAACGGCCCATTTCAAATGTTTGTGCTTTTCTTTTTTTTTCTTTTTTGAGCGGTGATATTGCTCTTGTAAATACTTGCCAGCTTTTCGGTAATAAAAGTCTAGATCTTTAAAAGGCATCCAAATTACAGCGAAGTGCAACCGTACGTCAAAAACACAGTGGTCAAAAAGGAAACAGTGAATTTTAAAGTGATATATTCTTGAAAACTCAGAGATGTGGATTCGGACAGCAATTAAATCACCACAAGACATTGGTGTTTGTCAAAAAATAGTACAGTAATTCAGCTGGGTATTTTTACACCGATGGTGGGAGAAAAACATGGACATTCTGGATTCGGACTGCAAAAAAAAAAACATTGACTAGCCCCTCTAATTGATGAAATTACCTTTTGAGCCCAGGAGAAACAATTACCGTCCCAATAGGGCTTTAGTGATATTTATGATTTTGTTTTTTGCAAATGTTTTATGCAATATTTCAATTGGATGAAAATATAGCTAGTCTCATATCTTCCATGTACCTGCATTCAAATCAAAAGTGATCTTTGTGATATCTTGTATAATGCTACGTGAGAAGCTGTCTGTGAGTTGTATTAAAAATACAGGGAATAGTTGAAATTGTATGATTTCGATCCAAAGTACTTGACTGATCAGAGACAACGTGATGGCCCCAAAGCCCATTTTAGGTTGCTCTTTTTTTGTGCTAATTTCTAATTACTTATTGCCTTATGTGTTTCGGTGATCTAAAGTTAATAAACATTTTTAATTGTTTTGTAGCATCTAATGATTAATTTTCATAATTGAAGATAATGAATTTTAATTAATATTCAGTTAGACTTTCTTTTTTTTTGTCATTCGCCACTTATTTTACTTTTCTTTGTTTTCCTGCTTGTTTTTAAAAGGGATATTTCAACCCCAAAATAAAAATTTGGTCATGATGTCCTCACCCTCATGTCATCTCAAACCTGCATTTCGTTCTCGATAACCAAACCGTTTACGTTCACATTGAATTTCATTGTATTTTTTTGTCCATACAATGGAAGTCAATGGGTACCAAAACTGTTTGCTTATCAGCATTCTTCAAAATACCTTATTTTATGTCCCACAGAAGAAAGAAAGTCATACAGGTTTTGAACAACTTAAGGGTGAGTAAATGATGACAGAATTGTAATTTTTTGGGTGGACTATCCCTTTAATCTCTCTGTCTATTTTTATATAGTTTTGTATTGAGTAGTACAGAAATTATGTATATTTGTAGACCATCCTGGAAGCTAGACTAATAAGGTCTGTGACCTAACAAAATCTTAGGACTGTTATACATTTGTTTTTTGTGATAATCTACACAAACCCAACTTTTATGAATTCAGAAGTCAAAAGCTAAACGTGGGCTATAAATGAACTACACTGTGGTCACATGACTTCAACTTCACTAAGCTTCTGACAACTCTTACAGTTTTGGTTTAAAAACATTTTCCCTGAAAGTTTTAAGAGTTATAATAGTTTGCAAGAGCTTGATTTATAAACCCAATGAGGCTCAGTAGATGAGTTTACTTGTTCGGCTGATGAACAAGAAGGTATTACAGATGTATTTTATATCACATAAACGAAAATGAAAATATTTTGAGCTTGTGTTTAACGCCTTATTTCAGACAATTAACTAAAACCTATTAACCTTCAGGACAAAGAAACCCGAAATGCTAAAAGGCTAACTCGGTTCTGGGTTTTGCCCTACAAAAATGTTATCCCTGCACCCCTCCGTATAACCCATCATCCTATTTTCTAAAACTTTTTTTTTCTCCCCATCTCAACCATTCTCTCTGTATCTCTCTAGATTTACTCCAGACTTCACGTCTTCGTGGGTGATCAGAGACTTGACTCTGGTAACAGAGCGTGGCTCCATTTTCCACTTCACCCTCAATGTGACTCTGCCTCACCACATGCTGCCCCTGTGCGCTCAGGTGGTACCAGGACCCAGCTGGGAGGAGTCCTTCTGGGCCATCACACTCGTCCTGACCTGGTTAGCAGCCCATATACAATCTTAAACTACATGAAATGCTGCCCTGTGCATGCAACCTGAAATGGATTCTATGTATTAATATCAATCCTGTTCTCTCTGCAGTTCCTCTCTAGCTGGTGTGTGTCTGATGGCTTTCCATCAAGCTCAGCACATTCTGAGTGACTTCTCCGCGCCAAGTCCGCGTAGCAATCACAACTCTGTACCTCGTGAAAATAGCAGTGTCAACCACAGCTCCTCAAATGGTATCAAGTGAGTCACAATCAACCTTTGTTATCAGGGCTGCACAAATAATCCAAATAAAATGGGAATCTCACACACAATAAAATGTTTTACAGCGATTTGGTTTACAGTCAGTGCTACTCTACACAAACTCAAGTGCTCTGAGTTATTGCTCTCTTTATATAATAAAAATATAGAATAAATTATATATATATATATATATATATATATATATATATATATATATATATATATATATATATATATATATGCATAATTATTATAAACCACTAAAATTGTAAAATAAAGATTAGTATTACTTACATTTTATTGTATAAACCTTATTATTCTTGTTATTATTATTTAAAAAGGCTTTTATTGTTATTTAAAGAGGTGTTGCTTTTTTTGGTTGTGATTTTTGCATATAATATTTCTGTGTTTTTTGTCTCTTTCTTTATTTACCTGGAAATACAAGCAGCAGTATGTGATGTTACGAGGATCATATCACAGTTCAAATTACAATTGATTCATGTTCTTGTTAGCTGTTCAATATAGTTATAATTTCAATATAGTTATAATTTTGTGCGTTGGAGACATTTTTAAATTGTTTGTTTGTTTATTTGTTTAGTAGAGGAAAAGGCAGCTGTAAGACCTACACTGACACAAGCCACCCCTCTGACAAAGGCAAAGGGAGGGGATCTCCAGCTGTGGCCAATGGGACGGTTCGGTCACAGTCCTCATCCAAGAAAAGTTCTGGAGGTTCTTCCCAACCTCCAAAGAAGCAGACTAAGGTGTCGTTCCTCTACAGTAGATATAAAAATAGCACTGCAACAGCAGCTGCTAGTGTTTCTGCTACCTCGGACTTTTGCAACCATTCAGCCGATGAAGATAGAGATCTCACCTTTGAATCAGACCCAGAAATTTGTAATAACAACAACAATAATAATGATATATTAGACGAAACCCTTCTCCCTGCTGAGAAGAAAAAGCACTTTAGAGAATCGATGGATGACAAAGCTTTGCCAGCTGATATGTTTCCTATGGAAACACTTCCTGGATTACCTGAAAACGTCACAGATGAAGTGATGGAAAACGAAGAGTGTAAAAGAAAAATCTATGCTGAAAAAAGCATTCATGTAGATGAAGAGGTAAGAGCCATAATACAGCATAAGAGCATCACCTTTCACTTTTACCCTGCTAAACATTTTACAAATCATTGTTTACATTTTAACAAAAGGTTCTCAGTATTGCATGATTTTATTTTTTATATATATATATATATATATATATATATATATAAACCTCACTATGAAAAATGAATCATTTGTTCCCCTCCCTTAGAAGATAGAAAGAGGCGGCAGTCAGAAGAAAAGACCGGAGAAAGATGCAGAACTTGGAGTGTCTGCCACCAACACCAAAGCAAAGAAAAACACTGGCAGGAGTCGCAGAAAGGCAGCTGAGCTTATTCCTGGGTATGTGTCTGCGATGAAACGATGAAAATGTTGTTCTGCACAGATGAGCTTTAAATCTTGACAGCAGATTTAAAATCATGATTCACTGGATTCATGATTCAACATATCAACATAACAAAGTTTTCCCCCTACACGAAAGAACATTGGCACACTCTTTTCCTTCATTATAAACACACCACATTAAAACATCATGATTCAATGGATTTTTATCATTTTAAATCAGTTCTTGACTGCAACAAGACACTTTACAATTACGGTAAGTTATATTTATTAAAATGCAAAATACTGCTATATCCCTTATTAGTCTTAGTTTATGTTAATTTCAGAATTTACAAAACTATTATTAAAAACAATTGCTTCATAAAAGTTGCATCTGTTCATCATTAGTTCATGTCCGGTTAGGTTGATTAACTAATGTTAACAGCTTTATTTTTTAATAACTAATGTTAAAAAAGATTAATGAATACTTAACAACTGTATTTCTCATTGTACGTTAATTTTAATTAACTTTAACTAAAGGGACCTTATTTTAAGTGCTACTAAATTATGTATTGAAACACGAGAATTAAAACATTTAAAATTACCAAAATCAAAAAATAAGATAAAGAACCACATCAAAATATTATAGCGTTCTCTTTATTTGTAAACATATTTTATGTCATGAGAACTATATTTATCAGAAGAAACTTTTAAGGACTTGTAAGATGGATCCGGAAATATTTCCAATGTTTATTACCAGTACACTTTAACAAATATATTTAAATAAACTTAAATAAAACACATTAGATATTAATAAGATGTCACTATTACTTCTACTGTATTTGTTTATGGTGGGATATTTATTTTCTTGAATTCTGGCAATCCAACAGACTTCCTGAAAACAGTGTTGTCATGGTAACAGAGAGTGAGAGAGAACCTCCACGCAATACTGCTAGAACCCGAAACATGAAACCTGATCTACCTAAAATAGGAGTCAACCCAGAGAGCCCTCTCAAGCACAGTGGTGAGGAAGTGATGTACAGCAGTTCCTTTCTCATTTCTGGATGTGTGCATGATCCTAATGTTACTATGCTTGTTGAAGACAACCTGAAATGATTTCAAATGATTAAAAGTTTTGTAAATGTTTTTTAAAAGAAGTCACTTATGCTCACCCAGGCTGAATTTATTTGACAAAAAATACAGTAAAATTGTGAAATATCATTGCAATTTAAAAGAACTGTTTTCTATTTTCATATACTTCAAACTGTAATGTATTCCTGTGATGGCAAAGCTACATTTTCAGCATCATTAGTCCTGTGTGTGTGTGTGTGTGTGTGTGTGTGTGTGTGTTAACAGACCTGAGGTAACTCTCCACATCAGTTTTGTTAATCAGTTTCTTTTTACACAAAAGCAGGCACATGTTTAGTCAGACCGAGGCGCAAGTGTCCAGAGCGTCGTCTGCAGTGGGAGTCGGGTTCTGATTCCAGCAGTTCATCAGGCAGTGTGAGAGCCAGCCGAGGCTCCTGGGGTAGCTGGAGCAGTGCCAGCAGCATAGAGGGAGAAAGAGACCCCAACAGACACCCCTGCAGAAGTAAGAGATCACACACATGCACTTACCACAAACTTTTGTGTAGTCACGAAAAATGTGTGGTCACGTCATTTCAAATTTCAACTTGTAAAATGTGTTTGTCCTCGTAGGGCTTGTAAGATGAGAATTTTCTTGAGAGGTCCTACTTGTACCACGTGACTGCTGTAGATTAATTTAGCCTAGACTAGAGCCTACAGGCCTACCTGCCTGTGTATTACATAATAATCTAAAAGAAAGTTTATATCATATTTTCTGGCTAGTTCTATAGTTCTTTATAATACGCCATACTTTCACCCAAGCTGAATAATTAAAAACAAGTTTAAATGGGTTAATCTTGTAGAAATATTTGTGATTCTTCATTTTCTTTTCCGACATACCCCAGTTCTTTTTATAACACACTAGACATGCATATTCCGTGCATTTTGAGCACTTTTTGTGGGAAATGAAAGTAATTTATACAGCAATACTGGAAATTCTAACTCCGATACAATACTTTGACAAATGTCGATATTTGAGGCAAAACAAGGCAGGTGAATGAGGAATAGATATAACTGATATTCCCATTCTTCCCCAGTTGATTGATTGCATTTCTGAAATGTTATGTTTTAATATGCAAATGAGGCCTTAACTAATTAAATGTGCACTCATTTGCATATATATCCAGTAGTAAAAATTTAAACAGTGGCTAAAGCCAGGCTCAAAATTATTTTCATTTTGTTGACATTGCAAATGTCATATAAAGTCAGGTGAATGATATATGAACCAACACTGAGAGCTCTCAGAGCTCTGTTCTTCATTTTGTTTTCTGACATACTCAGTTCTTCTTGTCATAACACACTAGACATGCTTATTTTGTGCACACATTTTGTGGGAAATCATATTTGTTTAGCTTTCACATGAATTGAGCGTCAGCAGCGCAGCACAAATAGACTGCGCCGCGACACTCCTGCTCGATGCTCACATGATGATCCTGGTCCTGTTGTGATTGCACTCAGCGTTTAACGTGCACACTGAAAAATATTTCTGTTAATAGTGGTGCCATAGAAAGGCATAATTCTCAGTCCGAGGATGTGAACAACTCTGAATAGAGCGTCATGTATTTCTTGAGCCTACAGTAATTACGACATGGTGTGAATGCTGCATGAGCAGCTGAAGGGGAATTGTTATGAATGACATTTTAATCCAAATTGTTTGTTTTTTTAGGAGACAACATCCAGTACAACCCATATCCAAAAGATCGGGAATGTTACCTGAACTATACCTACAAAACCCAAAGGTTAAATGACTAATAATAGTTTTTTTTACTTAAGTGATTAAGGAAAAACTAAAAGTGATTGACAATCTATTTACACATTTGTCCACAGCATGAACAATCTATATGTCAGGGAACCATGCCAAAGCCCAGAAGTCTGTCCTGACCCAGTACTCCCTCACAGCTTCGCTGATGTAGCTGCAGGTGTGGACAAGAACATCGGTGAGGGACATTCATAGAGAGGATCATTCCGGTTAAGTGTATGATCTTACATTTTATTTATATGATTTTGCATTTTGGTTCCCACAGATGTAATTGGCTCTAATATGATTGAAGAGACGTGGTCAGCTGCCTCCGTTCCCCTGACCAATGGATTCAGGTACAACATGACCGAATCCCTTCCATTTGTCCCTCAGAGTCCCTCATCAGGATATGACGGGTATGCCTCAGGCTTTTAGTCCTTTTGTATTTTATTTTTTACTTCATTCATGTCCATCCACTGACAAAATCAAATGCTAATTTATCGATATAATAAAGCTTCCCGTGGAACAACATGAACAGCCAGTGTACCAGTCAGTATCCCTATAGTGATCAGACGAACTACATGCCAACAGGTGAGGGGTTTTCTGACACCTATGAGAAATTTCTCACAGTTGTGCGTAATTACAGAAGGATGAGTGACGGATTTTCTTTGCTTTGTCCGTGAAGGTAACGGCAATTACCAAAATGCATTCCCATGCCATGAAAGCCAAACTATGACCCAAAGCCATCAGCCAGTCTGGGGAGATAATGCCAATCATGACATGAACTCCACATGGGACACTGGCAGTTGTGTGGGCAGCAAGGTGAGATTTACACAAGTGTTCGTTTTTGTCAAGCACATTCAAAAAAATAATCTATACCGCAGTAGTGTTGTCACGATACTGACATTTCTAACTTCGATACAATACTTTAAATATATTGATATTTGAGGCAAAACAACCCAGGTGAATAAGGAAAAGCGTAACCGATATACACAGATTTCCCTAGTTGATTGATTACAATACTGAAATATTATGATTTCATATGCAAATTAGGCCTTAACTAATTAAAAATGCACTAATTTACATGCATTTTCAGAATAGAAATCCAAACTAAATTGCTAAATCCAGGTTTAAAAGCCAGGCTTCATTTCACTTTGTTGACATGTTTTAAATGTCGTATAAAGTCAGGCAAGGGAT
Source organism: Pseudorasbora parva (assembly GCF_024679245.1). NCBI lineage: Eukaryota > Metazoa > Chordata > Actinopteri > Cypriniformes > Gobionidae > Pseudorasbora > Pseudorasbora parva. The sequence continues at coordinate 36,626,296 of NC_090175.1, read as the reverse complement.
ATATGAACAAACCGCTGTAAAAATGTTCAGAATATAGATAGCAATAAACCTGTAACTTTTGTTGCAAGTGCTACCGCAGTGGAGATTTCCGACTCGGTGCCTAAAAAAATGCAAATAGATAAAGTGCAATAAAATAAATGTTTAAACGGTATTTTGAATGTTTTCTTTCCACCAGTCTGAAACAATATGAAAAGCCAAGTAGGCCAAAATCTCAACAAAAAAAAAAGTTTTTGCCTGTAATTTCTTGTCTTAATACCATTTTCGGTATTCAGCCATTACCATTTATGATAAATTCAGCTTTGATCACAGAAATAAATTGCACTTTATAATATATTAAAGAGAACAGCTGATTTACATCCGAATAATATTTCACTGTATTACGTTTTTTACTGCATTTTTTATTAAATAAATGCAGCATATATATATATATATATAATAAAATATGTTTGTTTTTTTTACGTTGCATAAAATCTATGGAGACTTAATGCACAAGTGTTTGAAGTACATAAACCAATAATAAATTAGGCATAAAATATAGGAGAAAAATATTATAGATATTACTGGTTTATTGATCAGCAGTGTATTTGATATCTTACCAAATTAAAAGCAAGAGATGCAATAAATTATATCGGTCAAAAAAAACGGTATTATGACATTTCTGTCACTTCAGGCTAAGCCCCTGTCAAAGAACCTTATTGAGTTCAAATTTACACACTGCATTGTCAGAGAGAGAGAGAGAGAGAGAGAGAGAGAGAGGAGAGCGGAGAGCGGAGAGCGTGCAGCTGCTAACAGTTTATCAAAAGGCAGTTGAGCTGCAAAGTTGTAAGAGAGTCTCATGTTAACATTTAAACTAGAACATGACACTTTATCTCTTAACATGCAGCTCAACCACCTTTTGATACATGTGACTTGTGGTCTGTGTGGGGCCTAATGACACTTGACTGTAACAAGCACTGTCCTTCAGATGAGACGTCAAACCTAGGTCCTGACTCTCTGTCTGTCATTAAAAATCCCATGGCACTTCTCGTAAAGAGTAGGGGTGTAACCCCGGCATCCAGGCCAAATTCTCTCAGTTGGTCCTTACTAATCATGACCTCCTAATAACCCCCATCCTTTGAATTGGCTCGATCCCTCTCTCTCCTCTCCATCTATAGCTGTCCACCTATATCATTCATGTGGATGCTGCACACAATTTTACATGATTGTAAAACACTGTGTACAGTATTACATAGTAAATGTACTATAAAAAATAGCTCTACATTCATTTAATTATTCATTCATTTCTCAAAGGCTTGCAATTTCCCCTTATCTTTCTTCTCCAGCCATACTTTTCAGGAACCAGAAGTCTGTCACCCATGTCAAGTCTATTTGGCTCTATCTGGACACCTCAAAGCGAGCCTTACCAGAACCACTTTCACCCAGAGCGCTCCGCTCCTGTCTCGCCCCACTCACCCATCTCACCCGTCGCACCCGTTGCACCCGTTGCACCCGTCGCACCCTTCAACCGTGAACCAGGTGGTGCCTGCCCGGGAAAACAGTACTCCAGCTTCAATCCCTTTGGACCACACATGAATTTGGACATATGGAACTCCTCTTCAAACCGGAGCTCCAACTCTCAGCTCTCCAACGATTCAGGCTACTGTGGGGATATGTGAGGAAACGGTGCTTTTGAATAAAGAGGAAAAAAAGAATGTGCTTTTATCTCTAATGGGGGAAAATGTGAATATTCTTCTTTCTTTTATGTTTGTTGTTGTGGTAAGGTTCAGCATTTTGTTGTATATTTTTCTAGATGTTTTGCAAGTTTGACCATTGAAAATAAAAAAAAAAGTTTTGTATTTGACTCTGTGTTGTGAATTACTTTAAAGTAATTTAATAACTTAACTTTATTAAAAGACCTGTTTAAATACTCTAACATGCTATTAAGATCATGACAGTGAAAGGAAGAAATGCTATCAGACAACGTAGAGAATATAGTTCATAGATTTTACAGACATTGAACAAAATAACACATTTTCTAATAAAAATTATTGTTGAAGCATTTAGATTTAGAAATTAACATAATCTAGATAAGGTGACTTAGATTTTATAAAATTGTTTTATAAAAAAATCTGTTCACTTCAAAAATGGACACTGCAAAAATCATTGAAAGGACATCAGGGGAATTTCAAGCTAAAACATAACAAATATAGTTGTGAGATTATAATATGCTTTCTCTAAATGGATAAAACACTAGATCTCTCACTTTAATGTTAATCTTGCACAAAAAACTATGTAACACTTAATTTTGCCATTTACTGTCCCTTTTGAGTGTCGTAGCAAAGCATGCTGGGAAATAGAAATCACAGACCAGTTTCAGTTAAATTTAAGTTTTGCAAAATGAAAAGAAACGTGTTCATAAAAGTAAAGTACAAAACACTCAGGTTAATTTGTTTAGTTTGAGTTGGCTCTACTCAGAACAATCAATTATTCTGAGCGGTAGGGTTTACAGTGTGCTCCAACTTACTACGTGAGTCCACATAGTAAGAACACAGTGAAGCTGCGAGGGTTTATGATGGGTAATACTTGATTTCGATGGTCCACTTCAGGCATGCTATGAATTATAATTACCGCTGCAACTACATGTCAACGATTTTACTAAGCCATACCCCTAACAGTCTTCTAATACTCAACTAATACTTTAATAAGAGTAAATTGATGAAGTTCCAAAGTGGACCATTAGAATAAAGTGTAACCTTACTATGTCTTCTGTTTCCATCTGAGGTTCTATATATTCAGAACAGCTCCAATAACGCAATGTTCATTCATGTGCTGTGCAAATATACCACTGCTCATCTGAATGTGGTGCTAAAACAAACATAATTGGTGTTTAATGCCACAAAAAAAGCATAAAGTTAACACAGCAAAGGAGTTTTCAAGGTTCAAGCTTTATTGCTATGCTACAAAAATGTGTGATTTGTGGGCATAAAGGGGAGAGAAACATTTTGGAATGTATGTGATATTATATATTGTTTTTCTGTGCAAACAAGCAACACTAGTTCCATGTGTATGACAACAGGACTGTACAGGAAAACAGACGTACAGTGAGACGAGGAAGATGCACTTTCTGAATTTACCGGTTTGGCATGAGTACACTTGAAATGAATCCAGGGCACTTTTTCATTGAGTATAAACATGATTTGTCAACAACACAAAATAACCAATCTCACAACACATGATCACTAATTAATACACATCATCTGATAAACATTAAACCAGGGATTCTTTAATATTAGCACTATACATGTTTTTTGTGTTACTAGATCACAAAGTGCATTGGGTGAATCACACATCACTGATTTTATTTCTGGTCAATTCTCTAAATGGCACAAATTAACAAGAGAAATCATTTAGCATCTTTTATAAATGAAATTGAATGCAACAGTGCAGTGATATTAAAAATGAATTTTTTGTTTATCTAAACAACATCGTGATTTGTTTCTTGCATATTATAGGTTAAAGTGATTACAGAGATGTACAGTAATTACATTATACAAACATTGTACCAACCACAGTTGTGCACATCACAGTCATGATCAGAGAAGCACATATATTGTGGTAAGTTATAAATATAAATATTACTGACATCTCTTTTAAACAACTCTGGCCAAATATTGCTGATACTGGCCCACCATAGAGAATTATTTGTGTTATGTTTAATATATGTATATATAATTGAATAGCAGTTTGGAATCGGATCACTTGCATTCTTATACATGCCAATTTTTTGGAGAGTTCCCTTTTTAATCATCTGAGTGTTGAAACAAGAACATTCAGATTCCCGCAGTAGAAACATGAACGCTTCCCCTATGTATAGCAGTTTTTGAGTCAAAAGTGAAGAACGGCATAACCTAAATCTACACAGTTTCATTCTTAAAGGGCCATTTTCAATCAAAAAATGACATTTCTGTTATCATTTACTCACCCTCGTGGAGCTCCAAATAATCGTAACTTTCTTCCATGGAGCACAAAAGATGGAATGGATTACAGTGGGTGGAATGGATGATTTTCAATGAATAACACATTTCAGTTATTTTAACAAGTTTCGGAATCTTTTTCTTATGGCTTGGAATATAGAGCACATTTGGCCTGTATTAAACATGTGCCTTTTATGTTCAGTGGGGAAAAAAGAAATGAATATGGATTTAGATCAACAAAAAGAGTGAAAGACAGAATTTATATTATGGGTGAACTATTCCTTTGAATTGCAAAACCAATGTTTTTAGGTTTTCAGACCTTTATGATCATGGTACAGGATCTCATTTCCTTCAGTTTGTAGTTCTCTCCAAGGTGAGGGTGTCACAAACAAGGCTACGGCGACAATTTCAATGCAATATGCGGGTCCCATTTGGCACGAGGGCAGCAGCTTTAAGGAATAAGTGCTATTGTAGATAACGGTATACTTTGAAACAGTGGTTCCCAGAGTCTGCCACCACAACATGGCCATCAGAGGTGAGAGCCAGTCCTTGCGGGCCATACAGAGGGTCTGCGGAGGTGTTGATATAGGACAAGAAGGATCCACTGCTGTCAAACACCTGGAGTTCCATAGATGGATGATATAAAGATGTTAAATCTGCAGTTTTTTACCTTACATGACTAAGATATATGTGTACAGCCAGTCAGCACACAGCATATTTAAATAATCTCATAAGTTTATGTTTACTTTGGTAGCCCCAACAAAAAGTTTTAGGTGAATCAATCAGAAATATTTTGCGAAATATTCAGGTGGTCTAAGCCTGTACCTGTATCCTGCTGTTGCCCCAGTCTGCCACTATAATATTTCCATTGGCATCTACCGCCACACCTGTCGGTGCGTTAAACTGTCCATTTCCTTCTCCATTCGACCCAAACTTCAGTAAAAACTCCCCCTCTGGACTGAACACCTGCAATTTGATGACACAATTTGATCTGCATTAACACGTCAATATTTAAAAAGAAAGATGTTTTTGACTGCCTTTTAACACGTATGAATGAGCTGTTTTTCAATAAGTAACCACAATGGTGCGTGGCTAACTGAATTTAGACAACGCATTTGACAAATATGACATGGCAATACACTGATCAGGCATAACATTATGCCCACCTTCCTAATATGGTCCCCCTTTTGCTGCCAAAATAGCTCTGACCCGTTGAGGCATGGACTCCACTAGACCCCTGAAAGTGTGCTGTGGTATCTGGCACCAAGATGTTAGCAGCAGATCTTTTAAGTCAGAGTTGTGAGATGGGGCCTCCATGGATCAGACTTGTTTGTTCAGCATACGCACAGATGCTCAATTAGATTGAGATCTAGGGAATTGGAGACCAAGTCAACACCTCAAACTTTTTGCTTTGTGGCAGGCGCATTATCCTGCTGAAAGAGGCCACAGCCACTAGGGAATACTGTTTCCATGGAAGGGTGTACATGGTCTGCAACAATGCTTATGCAGGTAGTACATGTCAAAGTAACATCCACATGAAAACCCAAGGTTTCCCAGCAGAACATTGTCCAAAGCATCACACTGCCTCCGCCAGCTTGCCTTCTTCCCATAGTGCATCCTGGTGCCATTTGTTCCCCAGGTAAGTGACGCACACGTGCCCAGCCACCCATATGATGTAAAAGAAAATGTATTTCATCAGACCAGGCCACCTTCTTCCATTGCTCCTAATTCTGATGCTCTTGGCTCACTGTTGGTGCTTTCAGCGATCCTGACTGTTCTGCGGCTATGCAGCGCCATATGCAACAAACTGTGATGTACTGTGTTTTCTGACACCTTTCTATCAGAACCAGCATTAACCTCTTGAGCAATTTGAGCTACAGTAGCTCGTCTGTTTGGTCGGACACGAGCCAGCCTTCGCTCCCCACGTGCATCAATGAGCCTTGGCCGCCCATGACCCTGTCCGGTTCACCACTGTTCCTTCCTTGGACCACTTTTGATAGATACTGACCACTGCAGACCGGGAACACCCCACAAGAGCTGCAGTTTTGGAGATGCTCTGACCCAGTCATCTAGCCATCACAATTTGGTCCTTGTCAAACTCGTTCAAATCCTTACGCTTGCCCATTTTTCCTGCTTCAAACACATCAACTGTGAGGACAAAATGTTCACTTGCTGCCTAATATATCCCACTCACTAACAGGTGCCGTGATGAAGAGATAATCAGTGTTATTAACTTCACCTGTCAGCGGTCATAATGTTATGCCTGATCTGTACATCTTATTAGTTTGCATTTCAATATTTTTACTACAATATTTTACCTTTACAGAATGATTATGAAAATCCGTCACAATTATTTCATTATTTTGATTCACTGCTGCAAAGTGGGGACCTATGGAAAGGAAAGAAAAAGATTTCAACTTTTGGTAAACTAAAGCTCTTATCCCACTGGTCTACTCAATAAGAGGCACTGTTGTTTTTCAACAATTTGCCTCTTATTTTTAAATTTTTTCATAATCTTTTTTTTGCCATTAAGTGTCCCATAAAAGTGCCCGGTTACATAATCGCCATAACATTTATGATGCGTGGTTAGCTTTTCCTTTTGGTTAAAAAATAAGCTATTGAAAACACTGTTTTAGATACTGAATGAGCTGAAGGCTGAAGCAATTTCAGCAAGCGCATGGGCGTTAGATTAACGCTGCCTTCATGTGTTATCTGAAATTTTCAAATTCATACTTCTGAAGTTGTAATTATGACTGCGTTGTGTTAAGTGTGAGTGTGTAGTGCTGTTGTGTCAGAAATAATAAGAATTGTCGAAGACAACAAGTTCATTCTTGCCTATTTGTGAAATTTTATTAAAGCTAAAATGTAGAAATGTAGCATCATCACTACAGAAATATTACCTATGCTATTGTATATATTCATCAGGCTATCTAGATTCAGCAAATTCTTTCAAATAAGTGCTATTTTCGCTGTGCAAAATGCATACAATATGCATCAAATGGCTATAATGGCAAAATAAAGTTATGGGAAAAACTAATGAAACGTATGGCCTGCCCAATTCTTAAACTTATGGGTCATGCATACTGCGAATTTTCAAAATCATTTGCGAATGTTGCTTGTCAGATTGTATGAACATGATCCCCGATGTAAGCCATGTCACACTGTAAGATCTCAGTTTTCCTTAATGTCAGACTGTACGATAGTCAAGGCACACAAAAAAAGTAGCCTTTTTAGATTTTAGCGTGCCCCCGGCTTAAGGTATCAAAATTAGTTTTACGAGGCCAGTCATGTCCAATTTCTGACTAGGAAACTTCAAATAATTAGGATAGCATGTGAAGGCTGAATAAATGCAGTAACAAAGTATGTAACCAAGGTAAGTACCTGCAAATTGCTTGTCACTATTGCCTCGGTTGCCAAACTTGGAGACAAGTTTCCCATTGGGCTGGAAAATGAAGACGCAGCAAGATTTATTGTCAACCACAATGATGTGGCCATTTCTATCAACCGATACCCCCTTAGGACCCATGAGCTTCCCTGAGCCGATTTTAGTCTGAAAAAAGACAGGAAAGTGTCAAAATTCAACCTCCTGGAAAATATTGTATTTATAAAAAACATGACAATAGCGAAGATTTCTGATACTAACAAGTATTTACCATAATCTATTTACCATACATTATTAAAAGTAAAAAATGTCTAATAATTTTTTTTAAAATAAAAAACAGATGCAGATACCTTAAACTTGCCATCATTTGAGAAAATGCTGACCCATTTGTTATCATAGTCAGCGATGATGATGTCACCATTGGGGTGCACAGCGACACCAGTTGGCCTTTGAAGTTGTCCTGGTGATCGCCCCCTCACTCCAAAGCGACTTTTAAATTGTCCATCATTTGAAAATATCTACAAATGAAACACTTTACATCTTAAAAAACAAAGTTTGACACACATCCTTCTAAATGTAAATGTTTCTTTCATTTAAATTAAAAGGGCATTAAGCAACCAACAGAATGGCAGTAAAAAGATACAGCTGTAGAAGTGTATACCTGAACACACTGATTGTTACTGTCTGCTATCAGGACCTTTCCAACAGAAGAAGCAGCAACTCCCTGCAGATTGGTGAACTCCCCCTTATTTCTGCCTTTTGTTCCTTTGAGACAAAAATAAAATAAAATAAAATAAAATAAAATAATATGGATGGATTACATCCATACAAAATTACATTTTTCATTTAGGATAAAATAAATGCTGGATTATTGTAATTTTGTGTTCCTAAAGACATTCATCCAGAACTGATGTTACTTTTTTATTTTTTATAATCTGCCAATATTGGATATTCAATTGTTTCTTAAAGGTGCACTATGCAACATAGAGGGCGATAGAGGGCGCCTATAGAGGTGTGCGATACCGCTAGATTTGGTATCGATCCGATACCAAGTAAATACAGGGCCAGTATCGCCGATACCGATACCAATACCGATACTTTTTAATAATTAAGGTGGATGCGTCTTCAACCTAAATCTAAATGAATTTTCATGACTTTTAATTTGTTTTTGTGATTTGCATTTTGGGTTATTAATCAGTACTACAAAAGCTTTTGTTCAGAAACAACTTTTGGTTACTTCTGTTTTATTTAAATAAACAAAGTTACAAAATGATTACTTCACAAATATAAAAAATGTAAAAACAAATTCTCTTTTCAAGTGGCATGTTAACAAAAACTGTTTCTCCTCTTTTGTGCACTTCTTTTCAGGATTTTTTCTTAAATAAACAAAGTCACAAAGTTTTACTTCACAATAAATATAAAAAATGTAAAACAAATTCTCCTTCTAATCCGATATAATGCTGAAAATTAAAATGCGCGGCTGAGCGGCGCGCGCGCCTGACTGCTGGTGGTAGCGCTAGTGGTGAGTCACGTGACGGTACAAAACAGGAGAGGGGGAGGAGAGCAGTGTCGAGCACGAGCAGCACATTCTCTTGAGAGCTTCCTCTGCTCTGTGACAGCAGCAGCATTTTGACAAACACAGCCAGGTCGCAAAACGAGAGAAACTGAAACTTAAGTATCGATATTTTCACGTTGGTATCGATCAATACCAATACCAACGTTGGTATCGATATTAGAATCGATCTGCCCACCTCTAGGCGCCTATTCAAAAAAAAGGCGTACATCTTGGGACATGTGGTCTTCACCTCACAGCTGGTGGAAAATAGGACTCGGGCAGAAATCATGTTCATGGATGTGGTTATTAACATTACTGTAGTGTGAAGCACAGAGTGTTGGGGAGCTGAGCAAGGCCACTGGAGCGATTGTTAATGAGATAGACAACACACCCCTCGCGAGCAGTTGGACTTTTATTATGACGGGACGGGACAGTCGCCGGCACCATTTCCGCTTTTCCGGTCATGAGTATGAGGTGAGGCAGCTCTGTTTATCATATAAGATACATTTGAGTGTATTGAAAATGATGTTATGACGTTACTCTGTGCGTTCGCTCAGTGGCTGCTGTGACATTTGTTGCACACTGCTAAGAGTAAAGTATTTCTATGCCAAATAAAACTGGAAACCGAGGGTAACGCTGATATGACGCAATTGACAGGCGACTCCCTCAAGACACTATGATCAGACGTCTCGGTCCTTGGTTAAACTGGCAATTTTCTCACAATTTACAAATAGTTGGAAACATTTGGGATATTGTAAGAACTCAACTGAACAAAATATATAACAGTGACCTAGTGGTTTTTGGATATTTTACTGAAAAATACTACATAGTGCACTTTTAAGAGTACAGATTTATAATATACACATACTAACCATAAGATCCACAAAACACCTGGAAATTTAAAAGCTATTGCTCTATAACAAAGAGCACTTTTGTCAGCAAAAGTGCGTAAGTGTAGGTTTCACTGTCATCTTTTTTTTTTTTACAAAAATAAAAATTCCTCTTTGTTCCTCTTTACACTTTGATCAAACTATAATTTTTTCGCTAATAAAAGCAATCCCCATTTACAGTCACCTGACTGTAGTAGTGTTAAATTCTTATGCAATCTGTTAGGACAGGATTCAGACAAATAGAATTTGTGCACATCATACCGATTCGGAACATGAGGTCATCTTCAATTGGGTTTTCTTTCCGTTTGCCGGTGCTGTACATGCTGGCAGGGCGCTTGAAGGCACGCTGTTTCACATGGCTGCTTCCTGGAGATTTGAGGCGTTTCTTGCCTCCGTCTGCAGTCAGGGAGATGTCTGTCATTTTGTTGGCACGTATGCTGAATGGGCTGCCTTTAATATGCTGATCATAGAGCTTTAGTGAGAGTGTAAAGCGGCCCTCACACGGGACCCTGTATACAAACTCATAAGTGCCATTTTTATGATCTGTGACTTCGCCTTGCCCTACTATGGTGCCATCAGAGGCAGAAAGATCAGCTATGAGCAGAGCATTTCCTGTCCGGCACAATCCGCCGTCTCTGTCTTTTGTTGTTATGGTCACAGAGGTTAGCTGCCCCACGATGCAGTGCCTCAGGCCTTCACCGGTGGCGACAGTTTCTGCGGCTACAGCATTGGTGGTTAATATAGCACCAAGGTTGTGGATGGATTTGCGAAGACCCTCGATCTCCACCAGAAAGTCCAGCTGGTTGTTCTCCTCTGGCCTAAGTGGGAGCACCTGACTGGCCAGCTCATCAAGACGCTCGCTCATCTGCTTCTTGACCAATAGGACCTCAGCTTCCGAGCCGTGATTAAGAGCCTGCTCGGTGAAACTGCAGCTGCTGCGTATGCCCTCCTGCCCCTGCAGCAACGACTCCAGTTGAGCTTGCAACACCTGCAATGACATACAAATTATATATCAATGTCTGTGTAAACAAACAAATGTTAGCACTTAGCAGTTAAAGCTGCAGCATGTAACATTTCCATCTGCTAGAGGGCGCCAATTAAAACCAAAGGCATAGTTTGATGATGCCAAATTTGAGCGCAGAATCTTGGGACATGTGGTCTTCACCTCACAGCTGGAGGGAAATAGGACACGGGCAGAAATCATGTTCATGGATTCAGTCATTAACGTTACTGTAGTGTGAAGCAGAGCAAGACAGAGTGTTGTGGAGCTGAGCAAGGTTGCTGGAGCGATTGTTTCGCAACACATGCATCGCGAGCAGCGGACTTTTATTATGCCACGGTCACAGTCGCCGGCGCCATTTCCGCTTTTCTGGTCATGAGGTAACGCAGCTCTATTTATCATATTAGATACATTTAAGTGTGTTTAAAATGAAGTTATGACATTATTCTGTGCGTTCTCTCAGATATACCACAGATATGCCACAATTGACAGGCGACTCCCTCAGACGATCCCGGTTCCTTGGTAAAAATAGCAATTTTCTCACAATTTTCAAATAGTTGGAAACATTTGGGATATTGTAAGAACTCAACTGAAAAAATATACAACACTGGCCTGATGGTTTTTGGATATTTTACTGCAAAAATACTACATAGGGCACCTTTAACCAGTGCTTAAAGCATGTACTGGACAATACAAAAGTCCCCTCTAAATGAACATCTATTCCTGATATGCACAACAGGTAGTCATTTACCAAATCTAGTACTTATGAAGCTATTCTATCAAAGAAAAAAAGGTCTGGTGGATCAGTCAGACTAACATGACAAGGACCAAATGTACTCAACGCTGACAGATCCATGCTTTGATAAATCTATCATGTTCAGTCATAAACTACAACGGTCATAAAATAATATAAAATGAGGGAAATCTTGACAGTTTGATTCTAAAAACAAAGATTCTAAAACCGATTCTAAACTTCACAAAAGTTTGAATTCAGAATCTTACCTCACCTCAACTTGTTTATCACAGTCCTCTTCCATTCCAATGCCTCAAACTATCTGTACCTGCTAGCGACTAGCTGTGCTGCCTTTGTTTACTTTGTGTTTAAAGGCTGACTCTGTTGTTGGTCTGGTTCTTCCAGATGAATCATTCCCATGTGACGCACTGCCAGCTGCCAGGACTGATGTCAGACACACACAGAAGCATGTGCAGAGTTTTGAATTTGATTAATCATTCACCACAGCAAGATAGTGTGACTGATATGGGAGGAGCCAAGATCTTGCATGTGTGCAAAATAACAGTGCAGACTGCGGAGAATAAACAAGTCTATCCTAATTTGGGTCGAGATCTGCCCACTTAATAAGAAAGAGGCAGGTATGTAAAATTTCAATTCAATATTGAGCAAGGAAATCTGAATATGGTGATACCGTAACTGAAGAAATATTCTGAAACTGTGAAGAACGATATACTTGTACTTTGTGTAGGTTATAAATCTATACAATCTCTATCAAGATCAGAAAAAAAGTTAGTTTGTTGTTTGTTTCAGGAGTTCGAAACAGCTGTCTAAAGTGAACCTTCTAAATAAGTTAGCTCTGGCTAATAAACACCTTCAAACTACCATTGGTCCATGGCGATTATGTAGCCTGATAAATACAGTAGGTGTGATCTGTGGTGACTGTGCCTTCTTTGATGGGGAAATCTTCTCTAGTTAATTTCTTTTGTTCAAGTTTTGTTGAGGTCAGACATGACTATAACATGAACACACTGGAGAGCTGCTTTAGAAATTAAAGTTGTGATTCTAACTGAAAACGACTTTGTTTTCATGGTTAATACAGTATATTAACCCTCTATTGGCTTTCTTTAACCCTCTGACTCTCTTCATTTTGGAGTCACACTTGGCTCCTTCTTGGTCAAAAGTGACTGAAGCCTTGAAATGTAACCTTTTTTCCAGGAAAATCAATGTAATATATTTTTGCCCAATAATATTTTTTTGATTATTAGAATTTTAAGGGGATTTTATAATACTATGAAATATTTATAAAAACATTAAGAGGTATTTTTTCCATTATAATATAATATAATAATTTTATTTTGTTTAATTGGTTTTCTTTTAATAAAAGCAATATTTCACATAATTTTTTTTATAGTGAAGGCCTTTAAAATCCTTTTTTTTTTTAAAGTGAGAACAGTGCCATCTAAAGGTGTTAAACATTTGTTGTACCATTCATTTCATATTTGACACTAAAATTATGAACCAAGATATTCAACTAAATATACAAATAAAATTAATTAATTAGGTCTTATTTAATTCTATAAACTATAATATTGATCTGCCAACATTTTCGCTATATGATAAATTGAAATGAGCTGATAACATCACTGTTGTCTCCAGAACGACTGTACAGCCAAGTCTAATTTCGTTGCAATATTATCCTGTTTGACACTGTGAAGCTGCTTTGAAACAATCGTGATTGTAAAAGCGCTATATAAATAAAGTTGATTGATTGATTGGTTGATATTTCTTATTCATTTCCTAAGTACCATTTTTGACTATGAAGGAGCCAAGTTTGACTTTTTTGTTGACCCTTTAACATATCCGAATCATGTCCATTTTTTTTCTGTGTTCACATAGCTAATGCAACAAAAAGTCACCAAGTGTCATCACACTCTAATGAAGCAAAAAAAAAAAAAAAAAAAAGGTAAAACAATTTTTTGGGGTAATTTCGCATAGACACATCGGGATGTTTGATAACAGTATAGTGCTGCTCAGGCATTTCAACCAAAGAGAAAAAAAAAAAAATCTTTTCCATGAGTATATTGAACATTTAAGGCCATTTTAACATTGTTTAAACATTTAAAATGTTGCAAAGATATGATGGTAAGAACCAATGATGTCATTTTAAAAATGATAGCCTCTAGATAAGTGTACTAGCCTTCTGTTTGAGTCCATAGTTGACCTCCAGCTCCATCAGCAGAACACTCTTCCTTACATTGAGGGTCTTCTGAAGTTCCTCAAAAGTAGCATGAATAACTTCTTCTATTGAACTCTTCTGATTGCTCAGCTGCAGCAAAATCTCAGACAGAACCTCCAGCGCAGAGTCAATTTCTGGCAGCCTAAGGAATAGAAGTTACTTATTTTAAATATACTCTTTCTTTGCCATTTTTTTTGTGCTATTTTCCACATTTTAGAATTATTTAAAGTCATTAAACCTATAAAGCAGGGTTGTCCCGTCCTGTTCTTAGATGGCAACTGTCCTGCAGTGTTTAGCTCCAACCCAAATTAAACACAGATTGACCAAGTTAATTAACAGATTAATCAAGGTTTTCAGGATTAATAGAAATTTAAAAGGAGTTAAACTATACAGGCCATTGACCCTCCAGGACTAGGATTAAACACCCCTGCTAAAAAAACAAAAACAAACAGAAGTATGGGCAGAATAGCATCACAGCATATCGTTCAAACAAGCTGATTCTTGTGGTTTTCAGTTGTGGTCCTGGGAACCCACTGCTCTGCCTTTTGGTATTTTTCGGTAATTGAAAGCAAATTTTTCTTCTTCTTTTTGTGTTCCCATCACTGTGGTTTGTATGTTCAAACTGTGTTTTTTAGTCGTGATCCTGCGGACTCTACAAAAGATTTTAATTGATAATAATAAATATTTCTTGAGCAGCAAATCAGCATACTTAAATTATTTCTGATGGATCATGTGACACTGAAGTCTGGAGTAATGATGCTTAAAATTCAGCTTTGCATCACAGGAATAAATAATATATTTAAATATATTTAAATAGAAAACAGTTATTTTAAATCATAATAATATTTTTTTCCAGTTCTGATGCTCAGATGCTCACTGTTGGCGCTTTCGTTGGTGGACAGGGGTCAGCATGGGCACTGTCGGTACACGATCCGTTCCACCTGCACGATCCGTTCTACGCATGCGTAGTAGACTCTTTAGAAAATGCGCATGCGCAAATGAAAATACTGTTTTGCAACGATTTACGACACTGCACGATCTGTTCCACGCATGCGCATATTTATACCACGAGACTTTCATTCACTCACAGCAAAAGAAAAGAGAAGCGTCTGGCTGCAGACTATGGGCGATTTTTTTTTTTATGTTTATTATTATTGTTGTTAATTACAAAGTATGACTATGGGCGAGTGGAGCATGTATGAGTAGGAGCTCGGTGGGAGGGTTTGGGGTCAAATCATTGAAAATCATAAAATCATTGGCCAGAGGTTACCATCTTGTCATCATGTGCCTTGGAGATATTGGCTGATTGGACTGCTGTCAAGTTTAATACCACTGCCCCCCGCAAATCATCCACTCAGCAACAACTCGGCAACAAAGTAAGCCTATTTCCAGAGGTGAGTAACTTTTTATTTTTGCACAAACTGTTTAAATATTATAACTAACTTCACGACTAAAAAAGAAATCTAATAAAAATAAAGTGATAAGGCCTAGATGACGCTGACAACAGAGGTTACATTGATTACATGATTTTATAAAGTTGTGAAGAAATGACAGTAGCATGTAATATTTTCTGACAGGATTTGGTGTCAGAGAAGGGTTTCTGACAGAAATTTGTTTTTTAAAAGTAATTGTTCACCTTATTTCATATTGCATACATGATTTTTATAAAGTTGTGAAGAAATGACAGTAGCATGTAATATTTTCTGACAGGATTTGGTGTCAGAGAAGGGTTTCTGACAGAAAAAAAAAATTTTTTCTTATAGAATGAAAATGGAGTTCAGAGGAAAAACAGAGAAGTTTGCCCTTTACGATGCCGTTCAGCGATATTTGGTTTACGGGCTAGTGGATGCGGCGTTGAAGAAGAAGGTCTCACGCATGGCTAAAAATTTTGCTATAAGAGGTAAGTGAGTGGAGACGGGTAGCAGCAGCTAGGAGTAATGGGCAGAATAGTAATTTTAGGAATATCTATTTTAAAGTCAGTCCAAAATGAAATAGAAAAAGGGCAATACAAAAAATAAATGTTTAATATCTTCAAGTGATGTGTTACAAAAAGTGCATTCATTTTGTAAAAACATTGTTTGTCTATCACAGAAAGTCATTATTTTTCTCTTTAACAGTATGCCCTCTGCATCTGTACTGGTGCCATGTTTCACTTTTTGGATGTAAGTTGTAGTTCATGTAATGTATGTATCCAAGAATGTTAATAAACAAACAATGCAAGACTCCAATATTACATGTATATTACAGACTGACATACCATCTATTCGGAAGTGGTGGTGTCTCCAGATCCTGGAGAAATTCTCGATCGCAAGGTAGGACACATTTCAAGCACTAAAACATTGCTTGCAATGTCTGCTTTACAATTGTGCTGCATTAACAGTACCATACTTTTAAATAGGCATGGGCAGAACTTAGGGCAGCGCTTTGCCTTCTGGACAGAGGAGGCAGAACAACTGATGGCAGGCACCCTACCACCGATTTACAGCCTTTATCGACCCCAAATAGTCAAGGTATGGCCAAACTAACCAGACAACCATTTCCACGTATGCATTCTATATAGGTAGGTCTCCAAAAATTAGAATATTTTGGAAAAGTGTGTGAATTACTGAATTAAATGTAAAACTTGAAACGGATACATTATATAGATGTATACAACATGCTACATCATGTGATATATTCAAAAATAGAAGATCGTAACAAACAGTCAAATGGATTTATAATTTAATTAAATTACTTATTTAATAACCAAATATAACCTGTAATACAACACGAACCCCGCCTCAGATCTGTTATTCAGAATGTGTGGACGCACTTCCAAGAACAACGTGCTGAAGCGTCACCTCAACCCAATTAATTCAAAACGATTTATTAAAATATTGTTTTCATTAATGTTATGTAATGTGACAGTCCCAATCATAGTTATTATTAGTCGTGCGTTGTAGAGGATGGATACCCGACCCGAGCCCGACGGGTTCCGACGGGTCGGGCCGGGTTCGGACAGATATTTAGAAATGACGTTCGGGTTCGGGTCGGGCAAAATTGGTAAGATGACTTTCATTTCAATAAGCATGTCAATTGTGTTACGTTAATGTTTTGTTCTGTTAGCTTGGGCCATTTTTAGCAGACCTTTGTTCATTTAATTTCAGTTGGCTATTTGATTGGGCTCTGTGTGAGGTTTGATGCCCCATGCGCGTGCTGATGCGCTCGTCTGTAACGTTAAACATTTCAGAATGCCTTCCTTACAGTTGCTTAATAAAAGCGGACTTTCCACACAAACAAACGTGCGTGTCATTAGTATATGAGGGGGAAAAAAATGGATTTTAACTGTCGGGCTCGGACATAAATATTTTAATGCCTGTCGGGCTCGGGTCGGGTTCGGTTACTGGTCTGTGGGACGCGGGTCGGGCTCGGACAGAAAAATGCGGCCCGATCCGCACTCTAGTGCGTTGCTGTTTGAACTGCGCGAGCTGAAGCGGATGCGCTGAATTAAAACCGGTAAGTTAGGCAAGGTAAGGCACTGAATCTCTTTGTTAGCGCATTATTTAACTAAACAAAAAGCTTCCTATATGAGATTAATCAGATTTATATAAAGTTAACAAAATATTACAAATTATATCTACACAAAATTTTGCGAATGCACAAGTGAACTTGAATTGAGTTGCTGATATTCATATTCAGAATGGGAGACGCGTACACACGCTCCTCCTAGAACGCTCTTAACACGGCACCTTAACCCAATGACTTTACAACCATTTATTAAAATAGTGTTCTCATTTCTGGTATATAATATGATCGTCCCAATCATAGTTATTATGCATTGCTCTGTATGCGCTAAAGCAGAAGCACTGAATGAAAACCGGTAGCCATCACTGACTGAAGCCACTTGCTAGTGCGTTTTATTTCACTAAAAGAAACGCATCCTGATTCATCACATATATAACGTTACAAAATAAATGTAATATTACAAATTACTTCAGCACAATCTGATGCGAATGCACAAGTGCACTTGAACTAAGTTACATGCGCGAGTCAGAATGCGTGACTCATGTTGCAGGGAACTACACTGCGACCAAAATGGTCGCATATGCGACCTTTTGAAATGCCATTGCGACCCGAATTTCTATGGGGTCGCAAATGTATCACTGATTATTTTTGTAGCCTACCTACCTTATGTTTTAGGCAATATACTATGATTTACTATGAGCATTTATTAATACAGAAATGTGTATTTTAAGAAAACATTTTATAACGTGCTCTGAGCATTCAACACATCAAGTTGGCTTCAACCCCGCGACCCCCGCCCCCTCCCAAAATGTAGGCGAGGCGTACGTTGATTAAAAATAATATAGGCTACCTCTCGTTAAGACACACACAGCAATCGCATATATATCTCAACATAGCCTAAGTTACAATCTGTACGTGTTGAAATTAAGCGGATAATTGACTCGTATTGTAAGAAGGGAAGTTCAAGTGTAACATTTTTACGGTCTATGAACAGAACCATCACTTGATGTCGATGCGACATGTCAAACGGAGCCTGTGAGTGGGAATGATGTGGCTGAGGGGATTCGTCAGGGAAAGCACACGCGGGAAAAACGAAACGGACATATGAATTTCGACACCAGTGGCTCGAAGAATAAGTTACCAGTGGTTAAGGTACCAAGACGGAGCAATGCACTGTATGTACTGTAAATTCTGTGGGCCATCAATTGCTTGCAGGACTGTCCAAATTTGTAACTGCGTCAAAACAATTCAAACACGAATCATTAACGTTAGCCGCCACGTTTACATGCACACTTTTTTGTCATTCCAATTAAAATAATTATGATTGAAAGATTCAGTGGACTGTTTACATGAGACGTTATCTAAACCGAGCTGACTTTCAATCGCAATCATCACAGAGCAGTTTGTCTGCCGCTTCAGAAATGTCGACGCTTCTCTCCAGCAGCTGAATGTGTTAACGGATGCCATAGCAACTCTCAACAGCCACCAGGACTTACACGGTTTTATAAAAGCTATTTATTTGTTGTAAAGTGTAATAATCATCTCAGAAAAAATAAATTCTTCTGTCAGGCGCAGTTAAAGTAAAAAGTGCCTGGGACAAACGCTGTCAAGATGAGAGGATGTAGCCAGGCTATGTCTGTCATTATTCCAACATTATCTTCATACGTTCTTAAGAAATAAAAAGTTTACCCCTCAGAAAAATAAACTTTCCTCTCAACATTATAGCCTGCGTTTGAGCGCGGCGCGCAGTCAGTAGTGAAGGCGCGCGCTGTGTATCACGTCATATAAGGACGCACACTGAAAAGTAATCCGGTCAGGTCGTTTAACATGGTTACATATTTCATGAAAAGGTTTATCCCACCCCTCTCAAACTGATTACAATTTCATTCGGTTTGGGCATTTTTATTCAGATTGAGGTGTGTATATGGAGCATTTTCATTTGGATTGGACTTTTAAACCGATTATAGTGCTCCATGTAAACGCACTGAAGCTTCACAATGATAGTATTTTTCTTATTATTTTATGGATTATATTTATTTTATTTTTCCTTAAGAGTTCAGGAGTCTGCCCATCTGTGCCCACCACAGCATGTTGAAATGCAAAAGAAATTAATTTTGCACTTTATTGTGTACTGTATTTTTTATTGCAATAAATCTATCCCAACCATTGTTAAAGAAAACAAGAAGGCATGTGGTTTAAAAGATGGCAAGTAAAAAAAAAAGCACATCGGTATGCAATACAGTTTCATTATTGTTATTATCCAGGCTTACTATAAATAATTTGTGCGACCAAATCATGTTTTGTGCCAGTAACTGAAAAAGTTAGTAGCGCAAGTGCCACCAGTGGAAAAGGTTAGTGTAGTTCCCTGTGTTGTGCATGTGCTCTTCCTGGATCAACGTAATGAAACACACGGCAAATAAACCCAAATAATTAACAATCACAATGTTTTATTACACTAGTGTTCTCATTAATGTTGTGTAAAATGACAGTCCCAATAATAGTCATTATTAGCTGTGCATTGCTGTTGGAGCTGAAGCTGATCACCACCATGCTTTAACTACCGCCTCTAACGTTAATGATTAACCAAATGCATCCTAATGAGATAAATCAGCTATAGATAGGCCTGCACAATATAAACACAATATTACAACTTACATTTGCACAAAACAAAAGGCTGCGACTGCACATGCAAACTTGCAGTCATGATGAAGGTGTAACTCCTGCTGTAAAATGGTCCCTAGTAGAACTCGGGCACGCTCGCATCATTTTTCCTCCCGTTTCGCGGTTGAGCAGCACGCACGCGCATGACCCTGCTTAATCGATGATCGATAAGTCTTATCGATCAAATGTCTTATCGACAATTAATCGATCATCGATTAATCGTTGACATCCCTAATGTACACCAATAATGCGCTTTTTTCCAATGATCAGAGTAAGGAGTTAATCGCAGTAAAATGTTTACATGACTGGAGCAAACCTCTTCACTCCTACATGCAGTTTTTATTTTCGTATTATTTACACATAGCCCAATGCAGAACACAAATGATGAACTAATATACTGTCCACTGTTTTAATTTACGGACGTTAAATAATAAATAGGTTCTAATGGACGTATTTTGTTATTCTGTGCTGTGATGAAGACAGAAATATTATGTCGGTGACTGTAACAGTTTTATACACTACTGTCACGTTATCTGAGCTGTTTCTGGATAAAGGCAGACTGCTGCCGATTAATTGACAGTGAGTCGTGTTGACAGAGTTCAGGGAAAACGTCCTAATTTCTGTAATTAAATTTTTGTTTATTTTTGGTTGTATGTGCTATTCTAATTTTGTGAGATACTGAATTTGGGGTTTTCTTTAGATATAAGCTGTAGTAATCAAAATGAACATGCATAATATAAATATTTCGCATAGTGTCTAATGAATTTACATAACGTATGAGATTCACGTTGTAAATTTGAATTATTGAAACTTCCACAATATTCAAATTTTGTGAGACCTACCTGTATTTACTTTGTGCATGTTATGGTTTATTTGAGCTAGCAGATGCTTTTGTCCAAAGTGGCTTACAAATAAAAACAGTACAAAGGTTCGCAATTAATAGCCTAATGAAAATACAATATAAAAGCATAAAAAACCATAACTAATAATAACTATTTAATTTATGCTGAAAATATGTCTTAAGGCCCCTTTTGAAAGACCCAAAACATCTTATGTTGTATTAATGGTATTTTACTTTGTCATAGGAGGAACAAGTAGAAGTGGAGGAGCTGCCCCTCACATTGAAACACATGTACCAGGCAGAATACATTGTGAGGAACAGTGTTGGGCTTTTCACTGGCCAGGTGCAAGAACCAAAATACATGTCCATGGATCATGATGAACGAAGGAAAGCATGGAGGGAGCTGGAGTTGATGAACTGTGATGCCATGGAGCCTTTTACGTTTATTTTTGAAAACCTCCAGGACATGGAAACATTCATGATAATTTGCAAAGACACCCTCAACCTGAGAGTAAATGCTGGAGTTGGGGTGCACAGTCACCCATATACATTTTGTTAGTGTGGGTGTATCTGGGTGACTGTGCACCCCACACTCTGCGTGAGAGGGAGAGAGTGTGTGTGTGGGAGACGGAGGGAGAGAGAGGTATGTGTGTATGTGTATGTGTGTGTGTGTGTGTGTGTGTGTGTGTGTGTGTGTGTGTGTGTGTGTGTGTATTTGTACTCATAAATAAAACTTCTGTGTGAACAAATGCTTCTTTCAAGTCATTTACACATAGCAGTCAACATCAAACATTGAAAATAATTTTACACAAGTCATTATAGAAGTATTATTGACATTATGAGCTGCATTGGTCTGCCATTGTCTGTGATGTTTGTTTGCTGTAATATTTACCATTAAAGAGTAGGTTATAGCAACTTAATTAATTCATAAAACAACAATATTATTATTGTTTTCATTTTAATTTAGTTTCTATTAAATTTCCCACAAATTCTACAGTACAACAGTGATATATTTCTCAAGTAAAACCGAACTTTCATTTTGACGAGTTGCCGTGAATATACCTTTTAGTTTCTGCGTGTTTATGATATGACGGTGGGTTTTCTCAAATGAAACGGTGAAACACAGATGAAGTGACTCTCAGAGTGGGTCTGGAGATGACGGACATGCGTTTATGTCCTCGTCTGAGATGGAATCACACGACTGTCAAGCTGAATTCTTTGTAGGCCTATGGGTTTGAGGTAAACTGCGGATCAGCGCCATTCATACCCACACACACAGGAGTCAGGAGGACACTCAGGATTCGTAGCATAAATAGTTTTTTTTGCTGTTTAATATTCACATAAACTAGTCTATATCACCAGATGCGGTAGGGTATTATGTCCCTTGTCTTCTGTAAACAACATTGAAGGGATTATTTTCCTCATTTAGATTATATAGATAGCCTATATAGATCCATACTAATACAAAATTACTCAATTTAAAGGTTAACTATTAGCAGATATTAATTTTAAAAAACGGCACAAACCGTCTTTGACGGTTGTTCATGTAACGACTCACGTCCTTTGCTATTTATTTTGTGTTACATTTAAAAGCATCAAAATAGACATGCTGTTAAATGTAACACAAATATGACGCAAATTGTGCCGCCTTGCCGTCAAGTGTTTCATTTGTACCGATAGTGTAGGAAAACCGTGACGTTTTCTACTACGTAATTATGCGCATGCGTAGAACGGATCGTGCAGGTGGAACGGATCGTGTACCGACAGGCACCCTGACTGCTCTGCTGCTATGCAACCCCATACGCAAACAAACTGCTAAGCACTGTGTATTCTGACACCATTCTATCAGAACCAGCATTCATTTCTTGAGCGATTTGAGCTACAGTAGCTCGTCTGTTTGATCAGACCTGGAACACCCCACAAGAGCTGCAGTCTTGGAGATGCTCTGACCCAGTCATCTAGCCATCACAATTTGGCCCTTGTCAAACCTAATATATCCCACCCACTAACAGGTGCCGTGATGAAGAAATAATCTGTGTTATTCACTTTACCTTCAATGTTATGCCTGATCGTTGTATATATGAATAATGTATATACATTATTCCTATATACATAATGTACTTTACATTATCTAATAAAACAGGCCTCCTTGGATGACATATTTGGTGTAATAGGTAAAACAACTAATTCACATTCAGGAGTACATTTCAGGTGTTACTGTGTATTAATTAGTTTGTCTTCATACTGTGTAATCAGCTTTATTTAAAATTACACATTTTACTAAAACACAAAACAATGCAACTTAAGATTCTGTAGCAAGGTGTGCATAAACATATATTACATGTGCAAGGTGTATGTAAGCATATGTTTCATGCCTGTTTTTTACGGCATCCAGCTGCTCCTGTAGCGAGGCTTTGTGCTGTTCTAGAACATCCTTGAGTGGGACTGTGGCGTGTTCTGCGTGCTCGCCGCTAGTACACTCCTCACACA
Organism: Pseudorasbora parva; assembly: GCF_024679245.1. Lineage (NCBI taxonomy): Eukaryota > Metazoa > Chordata > Actinopteri > Cypriniformes > Gobionidae > Pseudorasbora > Pseudorasbora parva. Next base: position 36,603,051 of record NC_090175.1, on the reverse strand, counting down.
TGGCTGTCTCGCATGGCGGACAGTAGAACTCCATCACCTGATGAAAAGAGGGAGAAATGAATATCATACTGAATATGAATGCACTTATACATTATATTATATGTTTACATATACTCCCTTTGCCATTTCACATACAAAAATGCACAGAATGCAACTTGCCAGGAGGAAAATTCTTCTAACATACCGCACAGTCAGGCTTCTGTAAATTAGAGCTTTAGTTATTCTGTGCTGCTGTGTAAGTCTTACGTTTCCTCCATGATTGGGACAGGAGAGTGGTTGTCCAGAGGCCACTCCATTGATAGCGTCTGTGCAGTCCTCACTGAGGTTAATGTCTGGGCTCCTCTTTAGTACCTCCATTAGGTTGGTGATGAAAAAATTACTCTGAAGTGCCGCCACACCCTTCTCCGGCAGGATGGAGGTCTGACGGCACACGGGGCAAGACAGAGTCAGACTGTGGGCGGGAATATAGTTCTGCAGACACCTGGAGCAAAAGAAACAGGTTATTGAAATGATCTATGTGGAATAACTGGCTTCCAGCAGAAAGACTCTGATTGTGAAAGATTGTGTAGATAAAACTTATCACTGGGCATATTAAAGTCACCATAAAATTAAAATGGACAATTCTTACTTTTTTATGGAATATTGCAGTATTATTAATACACCATGAATCCCACACCTCCTTGCAATGACATCTCTGATGATGTGTATACTAGCCTGAGGGCTGGACAATATAGTTGTCCAATAGATGAGTGTCAATCCCCTTTAAAGTCAACACACAAAATGGAAATTGCGACCAACTTCTCTTCTCTATTTTGATACATTTCCAAGTGAAACGGCTTATCGAACAATAAGAAAATGCAGGGCAGGAATTGATTTTGTCCATTGGGAATCAACTAGACTGTAAAAAGTGACACTGTAAAGTAAATGGATGATACTTTAATGTGAGTGATGGGTTGCTGGAGGGTAGGACTGACACTCATCTGGCTATTAGATAACGTCATTGCTCAGCCCTTACATCAAAAATGTCATTGTGAAGGGGGACATTCTTTTTTTTTAAATGATGCGCAAAAATAAATCATTAATAATAAGTCACTGCCACTTATTTTGTAAATGTCCTATACAATGCTTAATGCAAATACAATTTATGAAAAAACAACAAACAATTGTGCATAGTTTGTACAGCAAAAAAGAGCAGACAAAGTACGATATAATTTTCAGTGATAAACTCTTAGCTGGCCAAAGACCACCATCACAAGTTGACTTAAATAAAAAAAAAAAGTTGTTTAAAGACAACAAATAAAATCATAGCAATGTGATGTGTCAAAAACAAAAACTCTGTAGGCACTTCCAGTGTACTTTATACATTTAAAATGGGAGTGATTGAGTTCCCTTTCAAAAAGGGAACTTGCACTATGTCCCCTAGAGGGCGCTATGGGGAATGCCTGCGTCCTGCAGCATGATCGGTGTCTGAAGCATGAGTCTCAACATGACAATGAACATGAAAGTGGCAGGCGGTAGCCTATAAAGTCACTACTGGTGCAAACATGAGTATAAAAGGACACCTGTCAAATACGTCATCCTTTTTCTTGTCTTGTAAAGTCTGTTTGTTAGGACGTGTCTAAAAATTAGGCAACTATGGCAAGCACTAGCACTAAGTCCTTTAGGAAGTGTGTTCATCTCTCTCAGCATTATCTGATACCTGTGACACACATGATCTTGTATGGGTTATTTCCCTTGGCTAGGATAGGATCATACACGTTCAGTCCTTGAGAGGGCTGTTTGCGTGCATTGTAATCACTTTTATATGAAGAAACTTCTCTATAGTCTGTACCTCTTCTCAAGCACCACATATGACAAGTTGTTAAGGTCATGACCCGTGCCATGCAAAGATTAGATCAGCTGTGGAAGTGCGAGTTCGCTTGTAGTCGCTATTTGTCAGGGCATACCCATTCATCTTTTACAACCCTTCCCCTTCTCCCAGATCTTCACGCTGAGGTGGAGATTAAGCCTGCATCAATTGCACTCAAGTGAACTATGCTGATGTGGAGGGGATGTGGGAATATGGTTGTCTCGATGCCTCAGATCGAAGAGATGCTGGCTAGCTATCTCTCATTGGGTGAGGCAACTACATGGCTCTGTCTCTGCCCTCGTCTAAGCCATTGTGTCACATCGCAGCTAAATGTTTGAGCATAGGCGGCAGCGGTCTGCACTGCACAGGATGGCTGTGCTGCAGGCCTACCAGGCTGACCTGCTTAAGGACCTGGACCAGGGCCAGGGGCTCCCCCCTGAGTTTGTAGTCATGGTCAATCCATAGTGGCCAGTTTCGCCCTCCAAAAAGTTTGCTAAGTGGTAGGCTCTCAGTGATCTTCCTTAATAACTGCTTATTTAATGGCAGAGGTGGGACAAAGTCATTGTTATGCAAGTCACAAGTAAGTCTCAAGTCTTTGCCCTCGAGTCAAGTCGAGTCAAAGATGAGGCAAGTCCCGAGTCAAGTCAAAAGTCAAAGCCAACAAGTCAAGTCCAAAGTCCTACCATTTTAGTTTCAAGTCATTTCAAGTCATCTTACCACAGAAATAAAAATTATACAAATCATGTATGTCTGTAAGATTTGTTTTTATTTAAACCTCTTTTTATACAATGACATTAAGCAAATACAGTAAAAAACTGAAAATGTACATTTTCACAAAAACTGCTTGTATTTCAACAGCATATTGCACTAGAAAATGCACAGCAGCCTCAGTCCTGTATTGTATTGACCTCATATTGCAAAACAGTTTAACTTTTAAAAAGACATGGGTCCTTTTAGCCAAACTTGGGGCCATTATGGTTTAAGCCATTAAGCATTGTTTAGCTTATTTTTGGTTTAATTTGGTTTACTTTAATTATTTAATTTATTCAGTTATTTTGTTTTGCTATACTTTTCATGCCAGCTTGCCATGCCCCCCCTCGCATCCCCTCGCGGGACCCAGGGGTCCCCGTCCCCGCTTTTAAAACCACTGCTATAAAAGCATATGACTTCAGTTTCTTGAGGGAAAGGGCTTGCTTATGACTTTTGAAGCAGCGAAAATATTCTTAAGATTGCATACACTGAAACTGAAACGTATTATCGTTTATCGTAGTGTATAATAGACAATGAATATTAACACAACAACATTGATATGAGTAAAGAGTAGTTTCAAATACAACATGTGGCTATAAGGGATTTTCTGACATCTGTTTCATATCCTTCTCTGTTACAGGTATGAAGAATACCTAGAGGGGTGGGGAAAAGGGGCGGGGGCCCAATATTATTATATTATTTATTATCATCAGTATAGTTTATGATCAATAATTTATCAATAAATGATCCTACAACATATTAAATTGAAATCTCTTGGAATTTAAAAAGCAAATACAGATGGGATTTTACAAAATTCTTCAAATTGCCAAAAAAAGGCTGTGAACAGACGAGGTTTGGAGATGGAAAAAGAGAAAAAGTGACGTGAAGGCTAATTATGGTAACCCATAGTCAGAGTTATTGCACACATATTAGGAGCAGTGGTTTCCTCTCCTGTTTCCTCTCCATCTTTGTACATTTCTCTTGTTTGCATTGTTTCGTTAAAAAAAAAAAAGTCTATTTATGTCTACCGATAATGCCTGCACGTTGAGCGTGATTTTTCTTCAATGAGGGGGAGAAGGAAGCGGGATGTATGAGGACGAATTACTATAGCACTTTTATCGTTGTCATATTTTCCTAACAAGCAACCACATTTTTTTAAATAAGCCCAAAAAACTGCGACCCGCAACTCAAGCCCAAAGTCGCGTGTTATACGCGGACTTGGCAACTATGGATGTTGTCGAATCAAACCAACGTGGGACTACAGGTGATTGGATGTCGTGCAGGCAGCGCTCATGCTCTCTGCATGCATAAAGGTGCACATTTTTTTCAAAGATGCAGATACACTGAGAGCGGCGTGGTCGTGTGAAAATTTCATGGGAAGTAGCAAGTCTTGTCGAGTCAAAAGGCGCAAGTCCAAGTGAAGTCACGAGTCATGTTAAAGTCTAAGTCGAGTTGCAAGTCTTTGTACATTTTGTCGAGTCGAGTCTGAAGTCATCAAATTCATGACTCCAGTCTGACTCGAGTCCAAGTCACATGACTCGAGTCCACACCTCTGTTTAATAGAGCATGGTTAGGCCTCCTCTCACTTGAGAGTCGTTATACTAAGGCTTCCACTCCCTTGAGCTCTGCTCAAATATCTTCAAGTAGTTTGGCTTTCTGTAAGCCCCGTCTGTAAGCTGTTTGGAGTATAGGATGCAGTTAGGCCTCCTCATACTTTAAAGAATTGTCATGTTAATGCCTGCATCCACAGAGCTCCACAATTCCACAGTTATTCTCTCTCGAACCTCCTTGGTCTATGCCTTTACGAAGCACCCTTTGGTCTCCTCTTGCTATAGAGAGTTTTTCCATTTGTCTAGCCTCTGCTCCCTTAAGCTTCACCTGTATAATGGTTTGAGTTGTCCCATGACTCAAGCCATAGGCTAAGTGGTTAGGCTCTGTGAGCCGCCCTGTCTACTGTGAGTGTCACCAGGTCTCCTCTCTCTAGAGGATAGCAATTGTGAGTTGTAAGCTAACTGTAAGCCTCCTTGGAAGCTGTTCTGAGTGTGAAATGTAGTTAGATCTCCTCTCAATTTAGAAAGTAGTAGTGCAGGATAGTATGTCAGATTGTTAGTCTCTCTATGAGCCTCTTTGTCTACTGACCTTAGAGTAGAGTGTTTTTTTAGGACTCCTGTCATTATGAGAGTTGTTATACTACAGAGCTTAGCAGACCAGTTTTTCTAAGTTGCTAGCTTTTTCTGATCTTTTTGGACTATTGTTTTTTGGTTAAAGTGTTATTTGAGTCCTCCACTTTTCAGGGCTGCCTGACAGAGGTTCTTCACAGCGCCCGCTAGTAACCTGAGATTTTTTTTGTTTTCTCTTTTGAAGTAAAACTTTGAAGCAGAGTCATGAGCATTAACAGAGATAGAATAAACTATTTAATATAAGAAAATATATATCTCTCGTTTTATGCTCCCCCCTCCAGCTTATGTTTGTGGTAAAGTCTGCTCTCATGGACCTGATGTGTTCTTCTATGAAGAAGTGGAAAGAGGCAGACCAGAGTGATATACATACAGCTTTGTTGCCCTCTTCAGCTATATGGAGATTAAAGCGGACTAGTGAGTCGCTTCTCAAGGAAAATCTTTCTTATTGCTGCAGATCAAGGTGTGGTTGTGTGAAACAAAATAAAAATGGAATGTAATCCCCTCTTTGGTTTTCAGCATAGATAAAGTCGTGGTGAGTTGATTTAACTCCTTCACTTTCTGGTGACCACTTTTTAGAAGTAGTGTTTGCATTAAAAACCAGTGGCAGGTGTTAGTAGTGAACTACTGAGGTAGAAGCTTATTGAATTATTGGTTGTGTTGAAATAAGGCAACTCCTTCATTTTTAGCCTGCACTTCTCAGCTGGTAAAACTGCGGAGAGAAATCCATTTTAGAAGGGCTGGTTATAGTGAGATGATGCAACTCCTCACTTTAGTTGCTCTCCCTACATTTTCTGGAGGTGCAGTAAAGTTACTGATGCAGTGGCCGCAGTGAGATAAAGCAACCTCTTTACTCTTTAGCTGATCTGCTAAAGTTCAACCACTTTTCAGAACACAATGAGAAGTAGAAGAGTGTAAGTGTAAGTTATGAAATTAGCATTTTGCATGCTCCACCTGGAAAAGCTGCTCAAGTACCCATACTATCACAACAAAATCAACAATTGCTCTGACTCTCACACACTCTTTAAAACATTCTCCTCTTTGTCCTCCTCCTTCATCAACTCTTACAGCTGATGACTTTGCATAATTTTTCAAAAACAAAACATCTCTCATCAGCAACAAGTTCTCCTCACCACAAACTGACACGCACATCTCAACAACTAACACGAACACGCTTCCATCCTTCTCTCCGCTCTCCGAGGCAGATATTTCTAAACTCATCCTTTCCAATCACCCTACCTGTCCACTTGATCCTATACCCACTACACCTCCTTCAGGCCATTTCTTCTTCAATCACTGCTGCACTCACTCACATTGTCAACACTTCTCTTCACACAGGAAACCTTTCCCACAGCATTTAAGCAGGCTCGGGTAACCCCACTGCTTAAGAAACCCTCTCTGAATCCAGCACTTATAGAAAACTACAGACCGGTTTCCCTTCTGCCTTTCATTGCAAAGACACTTGAGTGAGTTGCATTCAAGCAACTCTCTGTGTTTCTTGAACAGAACAACCTCCTGGACAACAACCAATCCGGCTTCAAAAGCGGCCACTCGACTGAGACTGCCTTACTCTCGGTAACTGAGGCACTGAGACTGGCAAAAGCAGCTTCCAAATCCTCAGTGCTCATCCTGCTGGATCTGTCTACTGCTTTTGACACAGTTAACCACCAGATCCTCCTGTCAACACTTAAGAAGACGGGGATCTCAGGAACTGCTCTCCAGTGGTTCAGGTCTTACCTCTCTGGTAGGTCCTACAGGGTGTCATGGAGAGGTGAAGTGTCTAAGTCACATCATCTAGCTACTGGGGTTCCCCAGGGCTCAGTGCTTGGACCACTTCTCTTCTCCATCTACATGTCATCATTAGGTTCTGTCATTCAGAAACACGGCTTCTCCTATCACTGCTATGCTGATAACACTCAACTCTACTTCTCATTTCAACCAGATGATCCTACAGTCATTGTTCGTATCGCTGCCTGTCTGACAGACATTTCTGACTGGATGAAGGAGCATCACCTTCAACTCAATCTTGCAAAGACAGAATTACTTGTTTTCTCAACCAACCCAGCACTTCATCAAAATTTCTCCATTCAGCTTGGTTCATCAACCATAACTCCATCCAGGACAGCCAGGAATCTTGGAGTTGTGATTGATGACCAGTTAAACTTCACTGACCACATTACTGCAACAGCCCGGTCCTGCAGATTTGCTTTATACAACATTAGAAAGATTAGACCCTTCCTATCAGAACAGGCGGCACAACTCCTGGTTCAAGCTCTTGTTCTCTCCAGACTGGACTATTGTAATGCTCTTCTGGCTTGGCTTCCAGCATGCACTATCAAACCCTTGCAGCTGATCCAGAATGCAGCGGCGAGAGTGGTCTTTAATGAGCCGAAGAGAGCACATGTTACGCCTCTCTTCATCAGACTGCACTGGTTGCCAATGGCTGCTCGCATCAAATTCAAGGCACTAGTTCTCGCCTACAAAACAACCACTGGCTCTGCACCAATATACCTAAACTTGCTTGTTCAGACTTACACGCCCTCCAGAAGCTTGCGTTCTGCAAGTGAGTGACGACTCGAGGTTTCATCCCAAAGAGGCATCAAATCGCTCTCACAGACATTTTCCTGGACCGTTCCCACCTAGTGGAATGACCTGCCGATCTCAATTTGTGCTGCAGAGTCTGTAGCCATTTTTAAAAAACATCTTAAGACACATTTCTTCCAATTGCACCTGACCAATAAAGAATAGCACTTAACTATCCATTAATTTTTGTTTGTTTGTCCAAAAAACAAACAACAAAAAAAAAAACTGTGTACTGTGCTAATTAACTGAGACTTCTTACAGCTCTTACAGGTTGTTGGCCTTGTTTGTTTCGTTGCTTCTATTGCTCTCCCCTTTTTTGTAAGTCGCTTTGGATAAAAAAAGGGGGCTACTTATAGGGGGTTTTGAGTAGAGTACCTTATGGCCTAAGCTCCCCTGAGCTCCTTTGGGGTTAGAGCCTAGGTGATAAGGGTTAGGGTTCAGCTAATCTTCCACAGTCATTCTGGTCTTAAAGTAGAACCTAAACTCCACTGCAGCTCCCTGGAGGTTTAAGAGTGTTGGGCACATTGTATTATGCCCTACTCTTATTCTTCCTCCTTTCCTTAGTATGGATTATGCCCCCATTTGGAAGGGCAGCAATAGTGAAGGTTGTAGGATAATTACAAAGTTTTTTAACACTTTGCAGGCTCCCTTCCTTAATCTGCTCTGATTCTCTTTAGGGTAGAGCAGAACAGATGGAACTCCTATGGGTAACTCACAAGTCTCCCTCTGTTTGTTTACCTCCTTCTCTAATTTATGTTGGAGCTTGAATTAGGAATATCAATCCCCTTTGAGAGGGCGCTCTACTTAAGATCTGCTGCGGCTATTCTCATTAACATTATAGATAAAGTAGAGTGGTTTTCCTTGAGGCAAGGTATGAGCTGCTTTTCCACAGTTACATTAGGGTCATTAAACAGGGCATAGCTCCCCTGTAGCTTCGGGTCTAGAGTCTGGGTAAGGAGAATTACTGGGCACAATGCTTTATGCCTAGCTCTCATTTCCCTTCTTCCCTGAATAGAAGTAAGGCTTAGGCTCCCCCTCCGAAGGAGCAGCAATGGTAAATAGCCTAAAGGACTAATTACTAAGGTTTTGAGAACTTATCCCTGTCTCATGCTGACAGAATTATGATATGCATTCACTAAATTCACTCAGTACTGTTTAGTCCCTCCCCAAGTAAGGTTGGGTCTTGAAGTAGAGCCATATTCTCCCCTGCAGCTGGTATAGTGCAAGCTTCTAGTTGACCAATGCTTGAAGAACCTGCCAGGTAGTGGCAGTCTGCATATTGCTAGGGGCAGATGCTTCTTGTTATGGCAGCATTCTAATCAAATGAGTGCATAGAAGCATGCAAGTCGATCCTGGAGAAGGCTTTTCAAAGACAGTTGAGCGCTCTCCCATTTGACTTTAACCCTTAGCAGTTTCCTTGAGCAGATGGCGAGAGTCTTGGATCTATGCCTGTCATGTATTTGCATCCCTTCTAATGAAGTGTGGGCTATATATCCATCTCTCCCGGAAGTAATGGTGGATTGAAGGTCATACTTGAGTTACTCCCTTTGATAAGCTACTCCCTGATGGCTTTGTCAAGGCACTGACATAGCTAGCATTTTATTAGAGCTTTGTTTGCTCTTGGGGCATTGGTGTCTTTTTACCTACCCTGCAGAAATTTAGCATAGGGATTGACTCCACTATGCCATGGGGGTTAATGTGCCTTGACTCCAGCTCTGTAGTCACTTTATTCTATGCCCACTATGGTTTGCATATCCATAGCCTAGTAAGGCAGGCACCCATCCAGCATGTCAATGGTTCCTGATATCGCTAACTCCATGACACTATGTCGAAATTTAACTTCAAAAGGGAATGTCTAGGTTACGACTGACAATATGACTGTTGTGTTTGTACACATGTTCAGACACCTGTGGCAATGAGAGTGATCCCCATGGCGTCAACTCCAAGTTCCACTTCCGAAGGGAATGTCCTATGTTGCGACTTTTTATGATGATTTTTGGATTTTTGGTTTGGTAGTTACAGGTGATTTTGTTTAATAAGTTGGTAAAGGAATAGCTCACCCAAAATTTAGGAGGAACAAAAAGATGATATTTTGAAGAATGTTTCAGTTGTTTTTATCTATTCAAAGTCAATGAGGCCCAAAACAACACTAGATCCCATTAACTGTCATCATATGCACATTTTTTGTAATTCTCAAAACACATATCTAAAATAACTGTAAAATGAATTGAGCGATATAACGGAATATCAGAAATGAAGTACCTTTCACAGAAGGTGTGAAGGCAGGGAAGGACCTTGGGATTGTTGTAGCGATCCAGACAGATACTGCAAATCAGGAACTGTTTGTTGATCTGACGCACCACAGGACTTGGGAGGGTAGAAGCTTCAGTGGCCATCCTAACACTCTATTAAAGACCTCCCACACTTCTTCAGCCTGGGCCCTGGGGAGAGGGTAAAGGATTTAAAATAAATAAATGAGAAATTTTGCAAAGATATTTTTTATCCTGTGGTAAGGCCCACATGATATAGCTGTTTATATCCTGTGAAATAATGCTGTATTAATTAACACAAATAGGATGCTAGTACTCAAACATCTTAAGCTTTCACCATTACCAGGTAGAGTAAAAATTAAAGCATGCTGTCATGACTTGTGTAAAAATGCTGTTTGGAGTATAGGAAAAATGGATCAAATGAATAATTTAAAGGGTAAAACAACACCCATGACTGACAGTAGACACCTGACCTGATTGCAAATGTCACAGATACAGCACAATATTAAATTAAATGTTTACTGGTGTACTGGAGATTGCAGCACTGCATTATAGGCTCATGAGCTTTTGTCGTTTTTTACTTTTTTGTTGTTGCTAATTTTAATTCAATAAATGTAAAGTTTTCATATTTATCTAGACAATGCATATTTATGCATCGCTTTTCTATGGCATACGCATAGAACATGATCAATTTCTATTATTCAAATCAGTTAAATTATTGTTAGGATGCATTAACTAGGTCAGCCGGAACCGGGAACACTTCCCATAACACCTCATGTACTCGTTACATCATGAGAAGAATGGCATCTACGCTAATGTTAGTCTCTCTGTTTATCCGGAGGTTTACTGCAGCCAGCCGGATCCAGGCCGTATCCAGATCAGATAGTGGGCCTGCGCCTGGATATGACCAACGCATCCCTGAAGTATCTGCAGAGACCGTGTCAATTAAACTCCTTCCAGTAAACGCAGCATCGACACAACATCCACAATAAATCTGTCTCCGGCATGACCATTCTAATCTTTCAAATAATCTTATGAATATCTATTTACCTGTTATGACTTAAAGGACAACTCCGGCGAATTTTTAAGTTTATCTTGATCGTTATATCTTTTTTGAGTACAGTCTATAGGAAAAAAACGAACCAGATTGGTCCTTGCAACACAGAGCTGTTACAGTTACAGCCCCCACTCAGCTAAAACGGCAGCTTTGGGGGCATAAACATAAAGGGTGTATTTGTGCCTCTTAACGAACATTAAATGCAATTAAAATGTCTGTCCAACAAGAACAGGGCCCTTATATGACAACGAAATGCGTTAAGCCACTTAGCCATTGTTTTTAATTCACCTGTTTTAGACGGCTAGTTGCAGTCTCGTGAAGAATTCCCATGGGGACCCCGCTGGAGCCGGAAAAAAGACAAATAGTCCAGTTGAGAAGAGCATCGTGTGTATGAAGAAGCGCAGCTAATCGGCTCTCAGTATCGAACAGGTCCGAAAGAAACGGTTTTCGATTCTGTACTGCTGATCCGAGAACCGCTGCACGTTCAGTTACACACACACATGCTCAGTATCAGCTGCTCGGGAGTTCATCAGTAAAACATGTCTCAGTTCAGTGAACTGTTGGAGTTACAACATATAATTCTAGACATTAGTTTATTTCTATTCTGAGGGACTGTCACTCATGACAGAAAGTGAGCAACTAAAGTAACTTGTGGGATCAGCGCTGATTTAAGACGCGAACCGTTTAGGATGATTTAGTCTGATTTGGTGAACTAGTTCGCACGGTTCACTAAAAAGAAGCAGTTAAAAAGAACGATTCGTTTGTGAATGATGATCTAATCGGGCTCACAAGTGAAGAAGAAATTATTTGCATTTGTGCCTTTCTGAATTGTGGCAAGAGAATGCGAAAATTTGCAGCAAACACTTTTGACAAGGATGACTAACATACACAGACACAGCACAGCGGGACCAGTTGAAGAAAAATGCCATTCCGTGGTCGAAGACGGGTACAACTGTGAAGGTAATGTAAACTTTATTTATCCTTCCATTTGGGCACACACGGTTTGAGGAAAGATGTGCAGTAATAAAATAATCATGCTTTACACACACAACACTCTTCCCAACTGGACTATTTGCTTTTTTTCCGGCTACAACTGCGTTCCCACAGGACTTCAGCGCAAGATATAGCTGGCCGTCTAAAACATTATTTAGGTGAATTTAAACAATGGCTAAGTGGCAAAACCCCTCTCATTTATAATATAAAGTCCAGGCCTGGTCCTCTCTCGCCTTCCACTATCTTCACTCCTCCTTTTATACTGCTGTCACTCCTCCATGAGACGAGACCGGTGTGGTGCGCAGCTGGTGCTCATTATCACTCTCCACTGGCCTGCTCTCACGCTCCCTCGCCTCGCTGCTTGCCACAGTAACTAGCTACTTTTTGATAGTAACTTGTAGTGTAGCTAAATACTTTTTCAGAAGGAGAGCTTGAATGTAACAACTACTTTAACTTACGAGTTAGCTTGTAAAGATAGTTTCCAAAGTAGTTTGCCCAACAATATGCGTTGGCATGGATTGTAGTGTATGCTAGTTAAAATCTGTGCATTAGCACGCTTTATAAATGAGGCCCTTGGTGTTGGACAACAAAGACAACTTGGAGATGGGCTTAAGCAGTGACGAGTTGGACATGGCCTTAACCAGCGATAACTAGGAGCTGGGCTTAACAAGCGATGACTTGGACAATTTTGAACTGGGTTTCCCTATATCGAGGGAACTTCGCACTGCGTCGAAACAACGAATTTGGGGATGCTCCCTAAGCATCAACGCATCTGAAGTATGAATGAAACTAGTCCAATCCTGATTGGTGCTACGTCATGATGCAGATGTGACGGCATACCCGGAAGCTATAAAGGGGAGCCCGGCGCATTGTAGCATCAGTTATCGCTCTTCAGCATAACGCTCTGTGTGTGTTTGAAAGACTGTCTGTCTATTTATTGTTGTTTGTCCCTATATATATATATATATATAAACCGATATAAAGATAATAATGGTGACCGAATTCAAGAACTGTGTGCACCCGTGTCCCCGCTTCATTTCGGGAGCGGACACACTCTCTTTGTGTTCAGTGCCTGGGCGTTCAGCATGCTCAGGCGGCTCTCGAGTGAGCCGCCTGCAGTCATTGTGAGCTGCTGATGCTTAGGGTGCTGCGGTCTAGGTTGGCGGTCTTTTTCTGAGACGGCCCGACGTCGCAGATCATGGGGCTCACAACTGGATTTGTCAGCGGAGATTTAGACTGCCGAGGCACTTTATCAATCTTCCTCTTTCTTTCAGACACCTCATCGGGGCTTGCCGTTTTTTCCGGACCTGCATAATGAGTTGTGCAGGTCCTGGAACAGACCATATTCCGCACGTATTTCCAACCCCCCAGTGTTAGATTATGCGAACGTTCTGGGGGCGCGAGGCCGGAGATGCTCTCGCGAGCTATCTGTCACCCGAATCGGCAAAGTCCCTAAAAGCCCCGGTACTGCCCACCAAGCCGTGCAGGGACACATCGACGTTGGTGGGCAGGGCATATATGGCGGCGGGTCGGGCTGGTAGTTCCCTGCACACATTATCTATTCTGCAGGCGTACCAGGCCGACCTCCTAAAAGAGCTTGACGAGGGTGAGGGTCCCTCTCCGGAGGACATCTTCGAGCTGAGAAAGGCTGCTGATTTGTCTCCGTGCCATCGGCCGCTCCATGGCCTCAATGGTGACCGTGGCGAGACATCTATGGTTAAATCTATTGGGGATGTAGGAGAACGATGAAAAATCTCCTGGATTCCCCGATCTCACCTTCTGCCCTTTTTTGCGACGCTGTTAATTCGCTCGTCGACAGGTTTCAGGAGGCGAGAAAACAATCAGCAGCCTTTCGACAGTTCCTCCCTTGCCGGCCAAAATCTGGGAAGGCTGCCACCAGTAGGCAGCCTCAGCCGTCAGCCAGCTCCTCGCACCAACAGGTGCAAAAAGAGAGCGTTGCCTCTAGAGCCCCTCCTCCGGGAACCTGGCAACAGAGGAGGCGCTCTCACCAGCAGGCTTCTGTGCAGAAGGGCGATCTAAGGAACATCCTTCTTGCTAAGAAGGCTGCTGGAAAGAGGTCCTAACTACGGTGGGACTTCTAAGAGCGCCTATAGTCTCAAGAATAAGGCTGGGCCAAAGCATCACTGTAAAACACTTTTAGATTGTTTTAGGGCATCTAGCAGCAGCGTCCTTCCGTCATGTCATCCCATTGTCATTCCGTTCAGTCTGCTACACACAATGGCCCTACAGTGGTGGCTGAAGACCAAAGGGTTTTCCCCCAGAGGGAACCTGTTCCGTATGATCAGTCACGCGCAAATGCCTTCGTGCTCTAGGTATATGGAAGAAAGTTTGGTTTCTGTCCCAAGGACCAGTGCTGGGAGCATCCTGTTGCTGGAAAACCGTTTCAACAGATGCCTCCTCACTGGTTGGGGTGCGGCCATGGAAGGCCGCTTTGCGAGGGATGCGAGGGGGGGAACTGTTATCCCTCAGGGCAATGTATATCCCGGGGATACAGAATCAGGGGGCAGACATGCTGTCGAGGCAGGGGTTATGATTAAAGTTATTCAACTAATTATACAAATAAAATTTATGAATTAGGTTTTATTTAATTCTATAAACTATAATACTGATATGCCAACATTGTCGCTATATGATAAATTAAAATAAACTGATAACATCACTGTTTTCTCCAGTACGACTGTACAGCCAAATCTAATTTTGTTGCAATATCATCCTGTTTGACACTGTGAAGCTGCTTTTAAACAATCGTGATTGTAAAAGTGCTATATAAATAAAGTTGATTGATTGATTGAGGCCCGGGGAGTGGCGGCTCCAGCCGGAGGTGGTGGAGTCGATATGCAGGAGGTTCGGCCCAGTGGAAGGGGATCTGTTCGCGTCTTGAGAGACGTCCCACTGTCCACTGTGGTTGCCCCTCACGCATCCAGCTCCTCTGGGGTTGGATGCCATGGTACAGACATGGCCGAGGCTGTGTCTGTACGCATTTCCCCCATCGCTCTGCTCCCAGGGATCGTGGAGAGAATTTGGCAACAAGGAGTCAGTCTCCTTCTGGTGGCTCCTCGTTGGCCGACTCGAGTATGGTTCTCGGATATAATAGCTCTGCTGGTGGGTCTCCTGTGGCAGGTCCCTAGTAGAGAGTAGAGACCTCCTATCGCAGGCAGGGGGCACAATATTTCACCCCCGCCCCGAAATATGGAACCTCTGGGTCTGGCCCCTGAGGGGGCCAGGTACTGAGAGGAGGGATTACCAGCAGACGTTATAGAGACCCTACTTAGTTCTAGGTCCCCATCTACAAGGAGATTGTACAGCCTCAAGTGGAATGTCTTCGTCAATTGGTGTAGAGAACGTAAGGTGGACCCAATTAACTGTCCGGTGGCTTCAGTGTTGGAGTTCCTCCAAAATCGATTCTCTGCAGGGCTTACCCCGTCTACACTTAAGGTGTATGTGGCAGCTATTGGAGCTTTCCACGCTCCGTTAAGTGATGGGCCTTTGGGTAGGCACCATTTGGTTGTACATTTCCTCCATGGGGCACGGAGAATGAGGCCTGTAGTCCATACCAGAGTACCTACATGGGATCTGGCAGTGTTACTCGAGGGTCTGGCTGAGGCCCCCTTCGAACCACTGGAGTCGGCGGACCCCAAGAATCTGACGCTTAAAGTGGCGTTCCTCCTAGCTATCACTTCTCTTAAGAGTGTGGGGGATCTTTAAGCCTTGGCCATTACGTCAACCTGCTTGGAGTTTCCCCCCGGAGGAGTTAAGCCGTACTGCACCCTAGACCTGGCTACGTGCCTAAGGTCCCGTCCAGTGTGGTCAGCTGCTTTGTCCTTCAGGCATTTCATACCCCGCCCCACGTGACGGCGGAAGAAGGGAGACTGTTCCTCTTGTGCCCGGTTTGAGCCTTGAGGGTTTATCTGGAAAGGTCAGCTCAGTGGAGGAAATCAGACCAGCTGTTAGTGTGTTTTGGCTCACCCAAGAAAGGGTTGCCTGCATCAACCCCTACTATTAGTAATTGGATTGTTTCAGGCTATAGCTTTGGCATATCAGGTGCACAATTTGCCTTCACCTATAGCCTTGAGGGCCCATTCCACCAGGGGCATGGCCTCCTCGGTGGCCCTTCTCTCCGGAGTCCCTATGCAGTACATCTGTGAAGCGGCCGGTTGGGCTACTCAGCACACGTTTATAAGATTTTACAGCTTACACCTCCCTGCGACACCCGGCGGCAGGGTACTCCAACTGCCTTGTCTCCAGTTTCACAATAGGGCAGGCATATCCTTGGTGTGGCCTAGTGAGTACTCGTTCCCCAAATACGTCGTTTCGATGCAGTGCGAAGTTCCCTCGATATAGGGAACGTCTCGGGTTATGTATAGAACCCTTGTTCCCTGAGAGGGAACGAGCACAAGCCACACCTTGTATCGTCTGAGGGCGTTTTGCTTCATCGCGATAATTGACGCTACAATACGCCAGGCTCCCCTTTATAGCTTCTGGGTATGCCATCACATCTACGTCATGCACCAATCAGGACTGGACTAGTTTCATTCATACTTCAGATGCGTTGATGCTTAGGGAGCATCCCCAAATTCGTCATTTCGACGCAGTGCTTGTTCCCAATCAGGTAACAAGGGTTATATACATAACCCAAGACGTTATCCACTGATGACTTATACTTGGCGTTGGACAACAAAGACGACTTGGAGATGGGCTTAACCAGCGATGTCTTAGACCACTTGAAACTGGGCTTTACTAGTGATCAGTATTTTATACCAATTTATCCTGCATGAAGACCCAGGCTCAGGTTATGACTGAATTTTTATATATATATTATATATATTTGTTAATATATATTTCATGTTTATATTCTCTCTTTTTTGGCTGTCCCTTTTTGCAAAATAATGGTATTTTAAGGTTTGGTTATCTCATTGCAGTGTCCGTTGAAGGCAGTTTTGTAAATATCTTCATTTTTATTTTAAGAGATGCATTCTACAGTACTCGGAAACAGAAACGGAAGCAGCCGTAGCAGTAAATATTTCATTAGGCTTTTAAAAGCTGTCTGTTTTAATGCACACAATGCAGAAAGCAAAGCAGAAGAACAGGCCAGATGTCCTCACTGCTGAGTAGAGCCGAATCATGCATCTGTGCGTCAATCCACTGACCACAAGGTGCTCAGTAAAAGTCAAACTCGAAATACAGGCTTCTGGACAATATCTACATAACAGATTGAAAATGATCCTCTGGTGTGGGATATGGAAACTCATAAAAAGAAAATTGATGGGTTTGTCTGCACTGGATGCCATATAAAGTAATAATTTTAGAGTGAAAAACAAATCTCTTACATATTGGGAAATCTATTCAAGTAAGTTTAGCAAAGCAACATCCTCATTGTGGATACATGGTTAGTATAAAAAAAAAAAACACTTGCTTTTACATGATAATTAATTTACTTTAGTACCTTAACTTATCATGAAAACAAATACCATGATTTTTAAAGTCCTGAAATGTACCCTTTAAAGACAGGCAAACAGCGTGTCTTATCCAGTCTGCCCCTTAATGATGAGGAAAATGGAAACTTTATATTCTAAGATTAAAATTCTTTAGATTACCACAATACCAGCATGGTTCCACTCAAACCCATTTGTTCTGTAATTGCTATAATTTCCTGTGTAGAGTATCCTCCTCCTTTCTTTAAGTTAAAGTGTTTTTTATTTTATTTTGCTCTGCCTCCAACACTCTTCTTTGAACCTGATGATCTTAAGCTCTTCTTAACAAATCAATAACACTGTCTTTTTAAGCATAGCTACAGTGTGCACACTTCATGTTACATGTAAACCATTTCTGCCCTGTTCCTAATTCCAAATGTAAATTTGCCAAATTTTTGTAAAGTCATTGGTAATGAGGGTTGAAGTAATCAAATTAATAATATGTCAATTAAAATTTCAGTAATTATAACTATATTAAAATAATATATAATAATGGGAATGACAAGAGCACACAAGTTAAAAAAAAGTATATAAACAAACAATATACATTTATAAAAATATTAACACAAAAACTTTCGACACTAACCAGCAAACCGTTTGTTCTGTACTTCTGCAAATGTCTGACATGAGACAGATGAATGCTTTTGAATGCATGAATACACATGAAAACCCATTTACACAACATCAATGCCTATTTTTCATAAACCTGACGCGCCCTTTTGCGATGAGGAAATACGGAGGAAGTAGGATGGCGCTGTAACATCAAAAGAACTAATGATGAGATAATAAGAGTAAATTGTGGGAGCATCTGTCAGACCTTGAGTTGGTTCTGACTGTGTTTAAAAAGATGCTATACTGTACACATACAATTGCACATATCACAACTGAAAAAATGGCTAGTAGGACATTGGCATTAGACATGTAACAAGCAACTTGAGAAAACATCCAAAAACTGTCATCTAAAATAAAAACATTAGATAAGATTCACAAGAAGTGCAGATTAGCTTGCAATGTAGGGCATGTCACAAATATGGTAGATCAGTGAGACTAAGAGAAGCAGGACATAGCCACAGTGCTGTAGTGGATCCCTCAAGGGCATCCACCCCCTCGTTCTACTGGAAAAGAGCTTTACTGAGACCATATCACCATGGCAACATTAAGAGACGTAAGGAGGCCTTGAATATCTGAACCAGAGCATAAGGGGGCGTTCACATAGGACAATTTCTTAGATTAAAATCAGCTAAATGAACACAACAGAAGTGAATTCATTCCCATACACTGCTGCAAATAAAACGTATAGATACAGATTGAAACATACAGTGAACCCTAATACACAATATGTAAATGTATATTGACCTGTTATGTTCATTGGTGTAAAACTGACATTGATTTAATGTGAATTGGTAAACTATTTTTCACCGCCTACGCCTAGCGTGACCATTCCGGCGTGATTGCGCAATCCATGGCGAGCCCAGATTGCAAGATGAGCAATTTAGGTTAAAAAGTATATTAATTGTTTTTGTGTTTTTTTTTCATTAAAGATGGTTTTGCCAGATAAGACCGTATTCTTCATCTGTTATCATACAGAGCCTCTGAAGCCCTTTGATACGGTGGAAACGGAAGTGCAAAACATTACAAAGTGTGAAACACTTTTACGAACCTCGAGACAAATTTACATTTTGGAAAATGTACATAAAACATTACATGGGCAAATGTAACAAACAAAACAAATACAAATTTTAGAAAACAAATTAATGAGACGCAAAACACTTTTACCAGTCCCAAAACAAATTTACAATAACAGATTCTTAATGTAAAGGGAATGTACCACACAGGAAGTGATACAGTGAATGGAATACTGACCGCTGATTGGATAAGACACATGTCAATCAAGACATACAAAAAGTAAATACAGTGAGGAAAAAAAGTATTTGAACACCCTGCTATTTTGCAAGTACTCCCACTCAGAAATCATGGAGGGGTCGGAAATTGTCATCGTAGGTGCATGTCCACTGTGAGAGACATAATCTAAAAAAAAATCTACAAATCACAATGTATGATGTTTTAACTATTTATTTGTATGATACAGCTGCAAATAAGTATTTGAACACCCTGAGAAAATCAATGTTAATATTTGGTACAGTAGCCTTTGTTTGCAATTACAGAGGTCAAACGTTTCCTGTAGTTCACCAGGTTTGTACACACTGCAGAAGGGATACTGGCCCATTCTTCACACAGATCTTCTCTAGATCAGTCAGGTTTCTGGTGTGTCGCTGAGAAATACGGAGTTGGAGCTCCCTCCAAAGTTAGATCAAGCCAGAACCTTGATATGCTTCTTACAGAGCCACTACTTGGTTATCCTGGGTGTTTGCTTTGGGTCATTGTCATGTTGGAAGACCCAGCCTCGACCCATCTTCAGTGTGCTAACTGAGGGAAGGAGGTTGTTCCCCAAAATCTTGCAATACATGGCCCCGGTCATCCTCTCCTTAATACAGTGCAGTCGCCCTGTCCCATGTGCAGAAAAACACCCCCAAAGCATAATGCTACCACCCCTATGTTTCATAGTAGGGGTGGTGTTCTTGGGATGGTACTCATCATTCTTCTTCCTCCAAACACGTTTAGTGGAATTATGACCAAAAAGTTATATTTTGGTCTCATCTGACCACATGACTTTCTCCAATGACTCCTCTGGATCATCCAAATGGTAATTGGCAAACTTAAGACGGGCCTGGACATGTGCTGGTTTAAGCAGGGGAACCTTCCGTGACATGCATGATTTCAAACCATGACGGCTTAGTCAGTGTATTACCAACAGTAACCTTGGAAACGGTGGTCCCAGCTCTTTTTAGATCATTGACAAGCTCCTCCTGTGTAGTTCTGGGCTGATTTATCACCTGTCTTAGGATCATTGAGACCCCACGAGGTGAGCTCTTGCATGAAGTCCCAGTCCGAGGGAGATTGACAGTCATGCTTAGCTTCTTCCATTTTCTAATGATTGCTCCAACAGTGGACCTCTCTAGTGTCTTTGGACAGCTCTTTGGTCTTGGCCATGTTAGTAGTTGGATTCTTACTGACTGTATGGGGTGGACAGGTGTCTTTATTAAGGTAATGACCTCAAACAGGGGCATCTAATTTAGGATAATATATGGAGGGGAGGTGGACATTTTAAAGGCAGACTAACAGGTCCTTGAGGGTCAGAATTCCAGCGGATAGACAGGTGTTCAAATACTTATTTGCAGCTGTATCATACAAATAAATAGTTTAAAAATATCATATATTGTGATTTCTGGAATTTTTCTGACCTCTGTAATTGCAAACAAAGGCTACTGTACCAAATATTAACATTGATTTTCTCAGGTGTTCAAATACTTATTTGCAGCTGTATCATACAAAAACCGTAATATGACCTGAACCGTTAGTTGAACGACTATTATTCGAGTCCTTAATACGAAAAAACAATATGGTGACAATTTCATTCAATAACCGAACTGTAAATGCGCTGTGACAAAACTGGACTGGACAACAAATTGTCTGTCACGTCATACAGTGCAAGAAACTCAAAAAAAAAAAAAAAGTGTAACAGAAGCAGTAGAAAAATATATGTATAGGTTTCCAGACCGAGTTACAGGGCAAAATCAAATCTCCGGGAGATCAGGGTGCAGGGTTTACCCAGTTTAGGTTAAAGGGAAAAATATTCATATTTAGAACTTTATGAACTACAGTCTATGGCTTCCAGTTATTAAACCTGTTTTAGAATGACAATAGTTTTCTATAAACTATAATATGGATCTGCCAACATTGTCGTTATATGACAAACTGAAATGAGCTGATAACATCACTGTTTTCTCCAGAACGACTGTACAGCCTAATCAAAATTCTGTTGCAATATTGTCCTTTTTAACACTCTGAAGCTGCTTTGAAGCAATCGTCATTGTAAAAGCGCTATATAAATAAAGTTGATTGATTGATTGACAACACTTTTTTTTTGCAACTTATTTATATATTGTGACAATATCGTATACCCTATACCGTGTAAATGCTTCAGCAATCATGTATCTAAATATTTGTCTTAAATATTTTTAACTTTGTTCATTTAAATCAATTGCATTTTCTTTTAGGTAAAGGCTTAAATACATCTAACATAGATACATAAATATTGCAAGGTGAGCCTGTTTCTTTTTCACACATAATTATTTTGTATTAAGTTGACAAACTAATCATTTGCTGGAGTTCACGTTCAAGGAAACAGATGTGTTGATCCCTAACTTTATGCATGTATCCCAATCCACCAGTTTGAAATAGCCACTGCTTTATTAATCAAAAGCATTCTCATGCCATTTGAGTGTTGGCTTGGTCTACATATCTAGTTTAGGTCACACATTTAAACTTCTTTTATGTCTGTTTTAACAATTAGTGTCATTACAAGTCATTAACCAGTGTAGGTATATATTAATAGTCAGGCAACTCTAAAACAAAAATTTCCTAGACTCTGTCATTTTCCGCATACCATCCCTGCTTGGGTCGGTTACATAATATTTACATAAGCAAGCCTTGTGCAGAATTCCTCTGTCACATCAAAGAGTGCATGATGAAGATGACATCTGATTTTAATACCAGACTGAATATCAACAGGAATGTACCCCTAAATGACCAGGTCATTATTAAACTAACACTACACACCAGACTAACAGCACCAGAAGTCACAACATAATGCAGTTACCTTAGTCCTTATGGCAACCATAAAGATGTATCAAGAACAGATTATCCTAAATATATATAATCTATGAAAATATCAAATTTTCCACAAACAAAAGAGCAATATTATAGCATTACTGTATCAGAATAAAAGAAGCCTGCATTCTGGCCAACATAACAGTACCAAACCAACATGTCATTGAGTATTATCAGAAGCAAGAGAATCAATGGAGCATCAACAGTATCTGAAAGAGCATCAACAACCACTGAAACCTACCATCAACCAGCTGTTCTCAAGGCACCATCCCACATGTTGATACCCAGCAATGCTGCGTTTCACGTCTGCACTGGGCAGAGAGGAAATCTGAGTGCAGCTAAGCCAGAAAAGAGATGACAGCTCATTTCAAACTAGCACATGAGGAGAGGGATTACTGGTCTCTCGCTCTCTCTGGATCTTTAATCAGGCCACACCTTTTCTTTCGGTCACTCTCTACGTCATTCATAAATTCACCATGTAAACATTCACTTTCCCCTCCCTCTCTTTTTCCTCTCACTCTCACTCACTCTCTCTAAATGCTAACTCACTGCAGTACTCTTTGCAAAGCATTGTGGGATTGTGATGTAATTCTGAGACTTAGAGGGGATGAAGGTGCAGATGCCACCAATGTTAGTCCGTTTCTCAGCCAATAGGGCATTAGGAGATTAGATTGAACAATGATGCAGAAGCAAAAGAGTGAGTGTGTGTGTGTGTATGTGAGAGAGCATGAAAAAGCGCAAGCCAATGAGATACAGCTGCTTTTGTCAGCATGCATCATTAGTGCTGACTCACGTAAGGAAGTCAGAATAAGAGGAATGCTGTGGGACTGAAAAACCTTACACAACCTCACATAGAATAAACATATGTATAGTTCCAAAGATTTATGAATATGAATTTGTTTATTAATAATAATAATTTAGAAAAAAAAACAGATAAAATTGATGTAAAAAATAAACACACACACACACACACACACACACACATATATATATATATATATATATATATATATATATATATATATATATATATAAATTATTTTTAAGAGATATTTAGTAGAATGTTCAAGCCATTTTTTTCATACAATGAAAGTGAATGTGAAACCAGAAACAGATGTGGCTACCATTCACTTTTTAATGTATAGAAAAGAACAGCTTTGTTCCACACAATAAAAATTAAAAAAAAGATGGGAAAAAAAATTTAATCGGTACATCATATAAAAATTATCATGATTAAACAACCACTCAATTCATGAATCATAAACTTTCTGAAGCATCAAAATTTTGGTTGCATGGACTTTCAATGTACAGAAATTATTTCTTTGAGGATGAATGAAAGTCTTATATGTTTGGAACGACGTTGAGAATAAATGATGACAGAATTTTCGGTTAAAGTGAAAGTTCACCCAAAAATGAAAATTTGATGTTTATCTGCTTACCGCCAGGGCATCCAAGATGTAGGTGTGTTTGTTTCTCCAAAAGAACACAAATTAAGATTTTTAACTCCAACTGTTGCTCATATAGTGCATGTCAATGAGGTGTTTGTATATGAAAGTCACTATGAGATTAAAAAACACATAGACATATGAATCCATATAAAACAAAGCGGCTTGTGATGACACATTAATGCCTTAAGACACAAAACGATTGGTTTGTGTGAGAAACCGAACAGTATTTAAATAATATTTTACCTCAAATACAACACTATGTACATCAGCCGTCCCCACGCTATCACTTACTGCAAGTGAGGTCAAATGACATGATATGGCGTAGAGCAGGGGCGGCCACCCTGCCGATTTTAGCTCCAACCTGAATCAAACACACCTGAACTAGCTAATCATGTTGTTCAGAGCCTCTTGATAATTACAGACAGGTGTGTTGGAGCAGGGTTGGAACTCAAATCTGCATAAAGGTGGCCCTCCAGGAGCAGGGTTGGACACCCCTGGCGTAAGGATACGCACAAGAGAGCACTTCCGCCACTTGTATCCCATTGAACGCCGTATCTTGTACATTTAACCTCACTTGCAGGAAGTGATGGTGCGGCTGTGGCGTTTGAGATAAAAAAATTATATAAATACTGTTCGGTTTCTCACACAAACCAATCGTTCCATGTCTTAAAAGGTTAGTTCACCCACAAATGAAATTGATGTCATTAATGACTCACCCTAATGTTGTTCCACACACGTAAGACCTCCGTTCATCTTCGGAACACAGTTTAAGATATTTTATATTTAGTCCGATAGCGTATCTAAGTGTATGCACACTATACTGTCCTTGTCCAGAAAGGTAATAAAAACATCATCAAAGTAGTCCATATGTGACATCTGTGGGTTAGTTAGAATCTCTTGAAGCATCGAAAATACATTTTGGTCCAAAAATAACAAAAACTACGACTTTATTCAGCATTGTCTTCTCTTCCTTGTTTGTGTTCAAACCTAAAATAAAGATTCAAATGGTTGTGAATCAGTGAATCGATCAATGTCACATGACATTGGCGATCCAAATCATTGATTGATTCACTGATTCATAACTGTTTGAATCCTACATACACATACTGTTTTATAATCTACAATAGCTAAAATGTTCTAATCACTCAAAATAATATTAAATGCATAAATCCTCTAAGAGCAAAAACCTTTTTTGATAGTTTAGCATCAGCACGATCATAAACATTCATTATCAAAGCAAAAGCAAAGGTAATCATGGCAAATCATTATTAAGACAGTACAATATTGCACATTATAATATGCATTACTTTAAACAGAACTATCATGGTTGGGTTTACTCACTCTCTTACTGAGAGAAATCCTAGTTTTCTTCAGAATACAGCTATAGCTAAGCATTACCGCCATCTGTTCAACATACAGTTCAGCTCTGCCATGATGATGTTCTAAACAGTCCAGCCCATTAAAGGGCTTTCCAGATACTGAGCTCAGCTGTTTTGTTTATGACTCTGCCTTTGGCAATTGACCACATTGGATTCGCACAATAGTACTGAGTAGTGACCATGGTGATGACCAAGACCTTGACCACATCAGTCCAAACAACAGAAGCAAAAACAAAGCTCTGTGTTTTAGAAGTAAAAACTAAACCTAATTCACTACTTTTAGCTAGGGATATACAGATCTAAAATCAGGTATTTGACTGTTAATTATGCTTTATTGTAAGTGTTAAGATAAATATTTTGTTTGTAAATATATGTTTGGCTCTTATTCATCTTCCTTATCAACCAAGCATTTATAATTTTGCTGCCTCCACCAGTTCTGGAGAACAAATAATTAGATGAATAACTAGTTTATATTTTATTTTCAATCTACAGTAGATTTACATTTTATACATTATATTAAATACATTATATCACTTTGGCAACTTTTTTCACGATTAAGTGGCACATTTTCCAAACTCAATGTACTAATATACATGCATACATTATTTCACCAAAAAATAAGTAATGTCTATTTTGATCTGATGGTGACTTTAAAGGCTTATCAATAATTAGAATTCATACATATTACATACCTAATAACAGACTTTCAACTTTATTGTATGTAGAAAGTATTTTATGTGAGAATTTGCAGTTTGTTAGTATACAGCAGGATAGACAGCAAGGGAGAGGAACCAGTCAATGACTTTGTAGAGGCTGATCAGAGAGGTCAAAGAGGCGGCCCTGGGGCTTCTGAAAGAGGTGGGGTGGCAGAAGGGAGGAAACTACTGTATCAATTCCTGAGAAAACTGTCAACTTTTGATGTACTGTATGGTAAAAAATGTTACGGTATGAATGCACTGTGCACTACACTATTGCTGTGTACATTAGTGCAAGTACTATCTATCTATCTATCTATCTATCTATCTATCTATCTATCTATCTATCTATCTATCTATCTATCCATCTATCTCTCTCTCTCTCTCTCTCTCTCTCTCTCTCTCTCTCTCTCTCTCTCTCTCTCTCTCTCTCTCTCTCTCTCTCTCTCTCTCTCTCTCTCTCTCTATCTGTCAGAAAAAACAATATAGAGCATACAATTATGAAAGCACATACTACTGGCAGTAAAAAAGAGAGTGATTTAACCCTTTTATACAGGGAAAGATTAAATGCAGAAACAAGCTATTTGGGCTGAACATTAATATGGTAGTGGCTAGATTTTTGGGTCACAGAAACGTACAAACCATACAAAAATAAATAAATACACAATACAATACACATGCATATATTTAAGGAAAATATGTTTTATTTATATATAAAAAATATATATTTATGTATAAGATACATTTTTTATTATATGTGTGTGTGTGTATATATATATATATATATATATATATACACACACACACACACATTTCTTAAACTTATACATAAATAAAAACATTTATTTTGGATGTAATTAATCATAATTAATTGATTGTCTAGCAATTTTTATAACTAATAAGTCTGCAGCTTTTATGACCTCAATTGAAAGGCTACATTAAAGGCACCCTATGCAACTTTCCGTCCACTAGAGGGCGCCTATTCAAAACAAAGGTGTAGTTTGATGACGCCAAGTTTGAGCACAGTATCTTGGGACATGTGGTCTTCACCACACAGTCGGAGGAAAATAGGATACGGGCAGAAATCATGTTCTTGGATTGCGTTATTAACGGTACTGTAGTGTGAAGCAGAGCAGGACCGAGGGTTGTGCAGCTGAGCACGGCTGCTGGAGCGATTGTTACACACACACGTCTCGCGAGTACCGGGACTTTTATTATGACGGGATGGGACACAGTCGCTGGGGGCCTGCAGTATTTCCGGTCATGATTATAAGGTACAGCAGCTCTGTTTATCATATTAGATACATTTAAGTGTGTTTAAAATTATGTTATGACATTACTTTGTGCATTCGCTTGGCGCTACTGTGACATGTTCACACTGCTAAGAGAAAAGCGCTTCTGCCAAATAAAACCGAGGGTAACGCAGATATGACGCAATTGACAGGCGACTCCCTCAAACTCTATGCTGACATGTCCCGGGTCATTGGTTAAAATAGCAATTTTCTCACAATTTACAAATAGTTGGAAACATTTGGGATATTGTAAGTACTCAACTGAAAAAAATATATATATAACACTGGCCTAGTGGTTTTTGGATATTTTACTGAAAAAATACTACATAGTGCATCTTTAAATATTTGAACATATAAAAATCCATTTGTCTCACTGCAGGACTATATGTAAATGAATGCAATGGAAATATAAATAAATATATAAATAAATACACAGACAACATGCACACACACAAGTAAAAGTACTTTAGTGAGCAAAAAATATGAGGGAAAAATAGGTGCACACATACAGCAGACAGCATACAGACATGAGTGACCTTTGCCATACATTCACAGCCCATCACCATCCATGTCACACAGGGTCGACTTTTTACACGGGCCCTCCCCCACCACTTTCATCAGCAGCACTAATCATCTCATCGGGGCTTTAACACACACACACACACACACACACACACACACACACACACACACACACACACAGGGCATGTGTGACGTCACACAAAAAACACAAGGAAAACCACAAAGGCAAAGCAATCAGAAAACAGTATATTCTGCTCATGCATCCTACTATAACTCTTAAGAGGAATGACAACTTTATTTATTCAGGTCAGCTAAATTCTTACATTTCTTAAAAGCCTAAAAGATAATGAGATGACCTATACAGTGTTGATAGGATCCATCATTCAATAGAATAACCAAAATTGAAACATATCAACAACCTTGCTCAAGTCAATGCACTATAATATCTGTCAGTTTCACAATATGCCTACACTATATTGATTTATACAAAATCCAGCCATCACCAAGCAAACATTTGGACTTTAATGACCGCCGACATGTCCCGTCATGGTTGAAAAATAGCCCCAAAATATAAGTTGAACGGACGTAACAACGCATTTTATAGGAAATGTTCTGTTACATATTTTTACTGATTTATGCTGTCCTACCATGACTCTTTTTGGCCAGCGACACAATGTTGATGTCGGACCAATGTTTGCTGGGTAAATACAAATAACTCCTAAGAGCTTTGAGTTACCTATATAATACTGATAAACTATTCAAATATAAGGCAGATTACTATTTTAATAACTTGAATTGAGAATCCTCAATTGTTCAATTTCTCATTAATGCAATTATCTAATCAACCAATCACATGGCAGTTGCTTCAATGCATTTATGGGTGTGGTCCTAGTCAAGACAATCTTCTGAACTCCAAACTGAATGTCAGAATGGGAAAGAAAGGTGATTTAAGCAATTTTGAGCGTGGCATGGTTGTTGTTGCCAGATGTGCCGGTCTGAGTATTTCACAATCTGCTCAGTTACTGGGATTTTCACACAAAACCATTTCTAGGCTTTACAAAGATTGGTGTGAAAAGGGAAAAACATCCAGTATGCGGCAGTCCTGTGGGTGAAAATGCCTTGTTGATGCTAAAGGTCAGAAGAGAATGGACCGACTGATTCAAGCTGATAGAAGAGCAACTTTGACTGAAATAACAACTCATTACAACCAAGGTATGCAGCAAAGCATTTGTGAAGCCACAACACGCACAACCTTGAGGCGGATGGGTTACAACAGCAGAAGACCCCACCGGGTACCACTCATCTCCACTACAAATAGGAAAAAGAGGCTACAATTTGCACAAGCTCACCAAAATTGGACAGTTGAAGACCGGAAAAATGTTACCTGGTCTGATGAGTCTTGATTTCTGTTGAGACATTCAGATGGTAGATTCAGAATTTGGCATAAACAGAATGAGAACATGGATCAATCATGCCTTGTTACCACTGTGCACGCTGGTGGTGGTGGTGTAATGGTGTGGGGGATGTTTTCTTGGCACACTTTAGGCCCCTTTGTGCCAATTGGGTATCGTTTAAATGCCACGGCCTACCTGAGCATTGTTTCTGACCATGTCCATCCTTTTATGACCACCATGTACCCATCCTCTGATGGCTACTTCCAGCAGGATAATGTACCATGTCACAAAGCTCGAATCATTTCAAATTGGTTTCTTGAACATGACAATGAGTTCACTGTACTAAAATGGCCCCCACAGTCACCAGATCTCAACCCAATAGAGCATCTTTGGGATGTGGTGGAACGGGAGCTTTGTGCCCTGGATGTGCATCCCACAAATCTCCATCAACTACAAGATGCTATCCTATAAATATGGGCCAACATTTCTAAAGAATGCTTTCAGCACATTTTTGAATCAATGTCACATAGAATTAAGGCAGTTCTGAAGGCGAAAGGGGGTCAAACACAGTGGAATGGTGTTCCTAATAATCCTTTAGGTGAGTGTATTTGTATATTCCATATACTAATTACTATTATATTGTTAAACTTAAAAACAAGTAAAAAACTGTCAATTTAAATCATGATAGAATGGTGAACAGAAACGTATTTGCATACAGTTATGAGTGCAGCACACTGACTAGACAACATGATAAAGGAGGAAGAGATGTGTAGAAAAGATTAATGTTAAGTTATAATAAATCTGCTACAATATATTACACATGCAAAATGTTAAGTGATTAGTTTCCTGCACATCTCTTCCTCCTTTATCACGAATCACTATAACCACATTAGTTGTATCGGAATGAACAGCAAAGGGAATTTTTCCACATTTTTCAACCAAAAAATAAATAAGTAAAGAACAGAAATAAATAATAATCAAACAGGTTGCAAACAGCAGGGCGCAAACATTATGATCAATTTTTTGAAGGGTTAATTCTTTCTTTCAGTGTTAAAATTATAGACAGCATTCTGCCACTAAAAATATCATGAGCCACTGCCTTCCTGTATGCAAACCAGGACACTGGGCCAATCAGCTTCCTGAGGAGGCCCATCTGCTCCAGAGTGTGTGTGCTTCACAGCCCAACAAGTCAAAATGATCTTGTTTATCTGCATTTCCTATCACAGTGTAATTTTGGTTAAGACAAACAGTAATTCATAATGCTTGTCTGAAAGTATGTGTTAATTCAGACAAACTGCTGGCTTGGAATAGTGCGGTGTTACAGAAAACTGCTATTACAACTATGATGTGTGTGTATGTGCGGCAGCATCCTTACATTATAGTGATCTTTAAAATTACAATCACTGACTGATTTACAACTGAGGAGTAGCGAGCACCACCATGGTCTGTCTAACTGTCGAAAAGATTAACATTACAGAGTCTATCTCTCTCTCTCTCTCTCTCTCTCTCTCTCTCTCTCTCTCTCTCTCTCTCTCTCTAACACACACACACACACACACACACACACACACACACACACACACACACACACACACACACACACACACACACACACACACACTTCTTCTTATATCGGAGTGGCATATTTTCCTTGAATAGGCGTCAGTGCACAGTCTGCAAGTGTAGATAAACTCTTTCCAGACATGCAGGAAGGGAGCAGGGTCATGTCACAATGAATTACCACAAAAAGAAAATGGCTTTTGTATAATATTCTGAATCTGAAATATGGTGGGGATTGTACAATTCATCATTGTGAATAACATCAATAAACCATAGCTAAACGAATAAATGTAAATTGTGATAAATGGTATAGGCCTAATTGTGAGATTTACGAACATGTCTGTAGACTACAGGTGAATTCACGTGACCTGAAGCATCTCAACACACTGCTTGCTTTAGCCTTGGTTGATGACAACATATAATACTCTAAAGTCTCTGTTCATTATTTAAAATATCAGAACTGAAGTTTATATCTATATGCTATTAAAGCAGTACATATCACCAGAAACTTACAACCTATGAACCGACATTATGAATGTTTTCTTGTTATTTCTTTTAGGAAAACACGCTCAGCAATCATTGAAACAAATAAAACAGTTCGTCTGCTGTGCCATACAAAGTTATAAAAGTCTGTTGCATGTCGCTTAGCTTATCAAAATATTGTTAAAATTCACAACAATAGATCATATTATCAATATAAATGCACATGTTGCTGGCATCGCAAAGAGCAGATTAAAGCAACACAACGTTGGGGAAATGCCTATCTCTCTCTCTCTCTCTCTCTTCGCCTTCTGCTCTCTCTCTCTATGACTAAAAATACTTACGCGTTCTCCATGTCTGCACTCCTGCTCAAGCCGATTAA
The DNA here is from genome assembly GCF_024679245.1 of Pseudorasbora parva. NCBI lineage: Eukaryota > Metazoa > Chordata > Actinopteri > Cypriniformes > Gobionidae > Pseudorasbora > Pseudorasbora parva. Next base: position 36,571,997 of record NC_090175.1, on the reverse strand, counting down.
TTCCAGAAAAATAAAACCGTCAGATTGTCTCTGTCTGCACACTCATCTTTGTCTTGATGAAGCGTGAGTAACGAATAACACAAACTCTCGTTGTGCCGTCAACTACTGTCAAAAGCCAAAGTGGGGAGCCGTAGAAAGTGACCAATCAGAAACGCTTTGATGAATGAAAGGGCGGGGTTACCTCAGTAGCCGTGACTTATGGGCCAATGGCAAATGACTATTTTAAATGAGGGCGGGGAATGTGAAGGGGTTTGCGAGGTTTGAGGTTAAACTCTCACTGACCAAGCAGCAGGGATGAGATGAGAGGATTTAACAGTTAGTTCTGTGTGTGTATGTGTGTGTGTGTGTGTGTGTGTGTGTGTGTGTGTGTGTTTTGTATCCAGAATCTCCTAACCCTCCTCATTTGTAAAAAAAAACAAAACAAAAACTATAGGCCTATACAAATACAGTAAAATACATGTTTGTATTAAAATTAATTGTAAACATAGCCCATTTATTTTTCCTTAATTGCTAACACCTTAATTGCTTAAATTCACTTGTAATTGTAGCTTCACACATGCACCAATATGTAGTTGGTAGGCTACACTAGGCCTAAAAATATCCCATCAAATAATTGTGATTACACTGTCCTTGTTTTATGCAAAAATAAAATAATTATGCCAAATCAGGTTGCCTTAAGATATCCAGAGAATATGAAGCAAAAAAATAAACAAAATGGCAGTTTTTTGTAACATCTTCAGAAAATCCCTACCTATACTACTGAAAAATCTATTAAATTATTTAATGTCACAATCTGACATAAGATTTAAGAAGACTGTAATACTGAATGGTTGAATAGCTTCATATGTAGCCTAATAAAAATGCATAGCAAATGTATTTGTAGAACCAAAGTCAGTTTAACAGTTTGCAAAGAAATCTGTGACCTTCTGTCTAGATCATTAAAATATTACTTAATTGTTTATATATTTAATAAATAATACATATTTGTCAAGTTGCCAGACATGACTGAATAAATTGATGTCCAATTAAAATGAGACTATAATGTGTATCTTTTAAAATATTAAGGCTACTATTTATTTAAAGATACACTTAAAAGATAGGCTATTCAAAATAAAATAAAAATAAAAATACATGTATGATTGAATCATCCACATGAGCTATTGGCCATTGGACCCCAAAGGGTCTTTTCACTGATGAGCGCAATAGGTGATGCTCTGCTGCCCTCTTGCTATTGGAGCTAAACATTCAGCCAAAATATTTTAATCCGATTAGCTCAAAAATAAAATAATTGGGAAAACATATAGAACTCGTCGAAGCTGGTGTAATGCTAAAACAATTAAGCCACTTATATACCACTGACACTTATTATACAACTGAGTGAGTTCATTGCTGACCATGTAATCAATTATACTGATTTTGAATTTTCTGATATTGGTTTTCTATTCTTTCTCTGCTTGACTTATCTGCACGCCACTGTTTAAGCACACACTGGAAAACATTAACATAATGTAAAGCTAACTCTTAATTTCACAAGCACTATTCACCAATATCTGACTTCAGTCCTGTTCAAAGAAGACTAATAGCTATGCACCTCTGCCATCTAGTGGTACAACTGTGCAGACTGGAGAAGTGACCTTATATACTTTTGCTCTTCACCTAAAAAAGTTTGCTAATTTCCAACATATGGAAAATCACTTTCCTAAATTTCACTTTGTCATTTCGTCCTTTTGGCTAATGGGTAACTTTGAGAAGACATGCTGTCTGAGACAACCTCTCTGACAAAGCTGGTATAGCTTTGGTATGTTGCCACTAATAAGCTGGCAGCCATCAGCAGGAAGTTTTCTACACTCTATAACCAGTCCTGCTCTCAGCAATCTGTAGTCATTTTCTTCTTTAACGAAGACTGGTGTTTCCTCACCTTTTGTGAGATATAGGCCTAGTATCCCTCCATCTCTCACACACATCAATAAGTGCACGACTGGTCGGCAACTGTATTACTCTGTTGGATGTCCTTCATTCCAGCACAATTACACCCATGTAGAAATTATACCTTTTCTAATTTATTTCTAAATCACATTTACTGTCATACTAATGACAGTAAAACTTTTTCAGAGGCTTTTTTGGACTTATATTTCAATCTAACAGTGATGGAGTGATTTCCTTTGGAAGACAATTGTTCCTTTTGACACTAGTGTGTATTGCTTTAACCTGTTTCATCAAAAAAAAAAAAGAAGAATATTTGAAAAGATACATTTTTACTTGAACATTTGCCACTTATGGCTTTTGTAAGTCGCATTGGTTAAAATTGTACCCCAAAGGAAAAAATACAATATAAGTAAGACTTGATTGTCCTCTGGTAATATTTTACCCATTGACTAAAAGTGAATGGGCATAGTGAAAGATTTACTGATAGAATAATGAATCTTGACTCAGAATGATTAATTATTCTTGCAAGGCTGTGTTTGGAACATGAAAACAATTAGAGGAAATATGTGCTGGCATCAGTGAAACAGGATAGCTTTGGACTGTACCACACTCTTGAACCTTTCTTCCTAAAAACTTGAAGATAAAAAAAAACATATATACTATTTCTCATATACTACTATTGTTTATGATTCTCTAAACAATTCTAGTAGACACTTACCATACACTGGACATAGCTTTATTACCCAGCAGTGGCTAATTTTGATAATAGCCTAGACAAAACCCCCCCAAAAAAGTTATCGACCAGACGAGGGCCTTTTGCATTCATACGTCCACTACATTTTAGCGACATCTAGTGGTTGAGGTGGCGAATTATCAAACACAAGCGTTTCCCCCGACCCCCGATGCACAACAGAAAAAGCTCTTTCTGTCCATTCAATATTTAAAAAGAGTGTAATGGGCATTTTTTTTTTTTTTTTTTTTTTTTTTTACCAGTTATTTTTAGTCTCTCGGCATTATTCAAACAAAGCTGCTTATACTTTATGAATAAATATTATCCAGTTTTTATTATCCAGTATATATTTTTTTATTATAACTTTTAATCGTATATTATTTACGCTTTGAATCAAAAATGCCAACATTGTTATACTCAGAGAAATCTACATAACTGAGTGTGAGAGGTTAAATTATTTTAGTTTAGTTGACCTCCCTTCTTGTGAAAACTAATTAAGACATAAACACCAAAGTTGTCCAGACAAGCATCAAAAATAGGCCTCATATGTTCCTTATGGGCTTTTATACTTTTTATACATTTAACTACGAATTCAAAATTATGTAGGACCTATTGTGTTATAAAGGTGAGAGGTAAGTTTAGTCTCAGATTTCATGGCATGTTTACATTTAAAGGTTGGTTAGGGGGTAGGTATAGGGTCAACAGTGTAATTATATGTAATTAATGAAATAAATTACAGATGCAGTTATTTATTTATTTATTTAAGTACAATGTGAAACATATGTACAAAATAAGTGCACGTCATAAACAGATTAATTCAAATCATAGTAGATTTACATTTAATATAAAGTGGGACAAGCAAACAAGCTGCACCTTGCAGATCTGATAGACGACATCTGTGAGAGAAACATTCTCATGCATCTTAAAAATAACATGAGCATGGCATGCATTAGAAATGTACAAAACTTACGTTTAGATAGCCTGCAGTCCTAAGAGTCCTTTTTGCATTGAATTATAACTGTCTTGTTGAGAGAATAGTTACTCACACTGCCTGCAGCACTCAAAGTGAACATGTCATCTTGCAGTCTCACTAGGATGCTTCATGTAAGACCAATTTTATGAATTATTTAGTTGTTTGTGTGGAGGGCAGAAATATAAATAAATCATAGATTAGGCCTACCTTGTTCGCAGAATTAGTAAATTCTTAAAGCTACACTGTGTGATATTTTCCCCCATCTAGCAGTGAAAAGGTATATGACCATCCAGTGAATATTAGCTTCAGTTCCTCTCAATTCTGATTTCATTTTAACGTCTACGCTGGCCAATTTAGCCCAAGATTAACATGGCAATCCTCTTATTCACATTCAACACAGTGCCATCGAGTGTTAAAACGCAATGGGTGAAGTTTGAATTTACGGGTATGTCCCTCTTTGGCTAATGTACTTTCAAGGTGAAGGGGCAACATGGGGACCGGCATTCGAACCCCTCACCCGTATCGATGTATTTTCAATGGCATATTATAAACTTACAAGAATACTTTATTACTTGAAAGAAGTAAATATACATTAATGAGCACATATATTTTTTGAAAGAACTAAGTGTTTTTAGCTAAGAATAAACTAAAATAGTTACACAGTGTAGCTTTAACTTGTTTTTTTATGCACGCTAACCCTACTAGTAAGAGAACCAAAGCATACATTGCCAAAAGTATTGGGACACCCTCCCAAATTGAATTCAGGTTTTCCAATCCCTTTCATGGCCATAGGTGTATGTGTACATAGGTGTAACCAAGCACTTATGCAGACTGCTTCTACAAACATTTGTAAAAAAGAAAAAAGAAAAAAAAGAATGGGTCGCTCTCAGGAGCTCAGTGAATTCAAACGGATAGGTTTGTGATACTGTGATAGGTTGGCACCTTTTCCATTTGTGAAATTTCCTCACTGCTAAATATTCCACAGCCAACTGTTAGTGGTATTATAACAAAGTGGAAGCAAAATGGAACAACAGCAACTCTTCAAGATTCAAAGTGGTAGGTCCTTCTACAGACCTTCAAACTTTGTGTGGCCTTCAGATTAGCTCAAGAACAGTGCAGCTAGAGCTTCATGGAATGAGTTTGGGCGAGCAGTTGCATTCAAGCCTTACATCACCACGTGCAATGCAAAATGTCGGATGCAGTGGTGTAAAGCGCACCTTCACTGGACTCTACAGCAGTGGAGACGTGTTCTCTCAAGTGACGGAATTACACGTCTCTGTCTGGTAATCCGATGGATGAGTCTGGGTTTGATTGTTGCCAGGAGAATGGTACTTGTGGGAAGTGTTAGAGTATGGGCTTGTTTTTCAGGGGTTATGCTTGGTTTTATATATATATATATATATATATATATATATATATATATATATATATATATATATATATATATATATATATATATATATATATATATATATATATATATATATATATACAGTTAAATAACAATACAATATACAGTTCCTGGGTTCTCAGGGAATACATGCAATGGGAAACATTGAAAGGCCACTTTCCCAGTCTTTTTGGATAAAATGATGACTCATTTGCAGCTATAACAGCTTCATCGCTTCTGGAAAGGCTTTCCACAAGGTTTATGAGTGGATTATGGGCCTTTTTGACCATTGTTCTATAAGTAGATTTTTGAGGACAGGTCTTCTTGTCCAATATCAATGCCTGGCTTTGGTATGGTATTGTGTTGAGGGCAGGAATCTGTGTAGGCCAGTCAAGTTTTTAAAAGTTTAAAAGTTTTTAAAAGTCCACACTAAACTCACTTTCATATCTTTATGTACCTTGCTTTGTGCAATGGTGCACAGTCATGCTGGAACAGGAAATTTTCCCACAAATTTGGGAGCTGAAATTGTCCAAAATGTCTTGTTATGATAAAGCATTACAAGTTCCTTTCACTGGAACTGATATCACAGCCATACTAATACTTTGTTTTACCCCCTATACGTTTCAGAAGTTTCTTCTGTTCATCAAGCTTGCATTTATTTGATCAAAAATACAGTTTTTTTTATATTGTGATATATTATTACAATTTTAAATATTTGATTTTCAATTTATTATACTTTAATTTATCATTTATTTCTGTGATGCAAAGCTGAATTTTCAGGATTGTTACTCTAGTCTTCAGTGTCTGTGACATGTGTCTGTGTCATGTGACATCCAGTCTTTCACATGATCATTCAGAAATCATTCTAATATTCTGATTTATTATGAGTGTTGGAAACAGTTCTGCTGCCTAATATTTGATGTATAAAAGGTTCAAAAGAACTGCATTTATTCAAAATAAAAACATATTTTATTCATCAACTTATTATAAAAAAGTATCACAGGTTACAAAAAAATATTAAGCAGCAGTACTGTTTCCAACTTTGAAAATGAATCAGAATATTAAAATGATTTCTGAAGGATCATGTGATAGACTGGATGTCACATTTGACACTGAAGACTGGAGGAATGATACTGAAAACTCTTTGCATCACAGAAATAAATATTTTTAAGTATAATAAATTGAAAACCAATTATTTTAAATTGTAATAATATATCACAATATTACATTTTTTTTCTGTATTTTTGATCAAATAAATGCAAGCTTGATGAGCAGAAGAAACTTCTTTCACAAACATTACAAATATTAATGTGTTCAAACTTTTGTCCTGTACTGTATATATATATATATATATATATATATATATATATATATATATATATATATATATATATATATATATATATATATATATATATATATAATATGTTTTTTGAATTAGTTCTGAAAATAGAACAGAAAGTAGAGCAGAAAATATTTTGTCATAAAATCTGTCACAATTTACTCGCCCTTATGTTTTTCCAAAACTTTTACTTCTTTCTTCTGTGGAGAACAATTCATATATTTTTTTTGAGAAATGGTATTCATACAATATAATATAAACATTTCTGGTTTCCAACATTCTTAAAAAATATCTTGTTTTGTGTTGCAAGTCATACAATTTTGGAATGACATGAGGTAGAGTAAAAAAAAGAAGGTTATTTTAACTTTTTTTTTTTAGGTGAACTTTAAGTGTCATGGGAAGAGGAGTTTTCACTTAGTTAAATTGTAGTTTGATATTTAGAGTGATACAAATGAAAACGCCTTTAGCTTTAAGGGTAAATAGTTCTCCACTGGAACAGCATCACCATAACAACTTAGGAGCTAGACTAGAGACAACCGTAAAAGTCAGGCGGTGGGAAAAGGGTCTCACGCCAGCATTACAGCACTGTTGTTTATGCTCCTCCACAGAATCAACAGCAGGTGGCATTCTAGTACAAAACACGTAAAAAAAAGGTAGGGTAAAAAGAAAGATTTTGCCCTGAGATATAAGGGTATGTTGAGATTCTGTGAGTGCAGGTAACGTGTAAAAAAATAAAAATAAAAAAGAAAGACTAAAAAGTGTGCTTTTTTGTCGTTTTTGTGATACATTTGCTGATACATCTGGGTGGTTTATAGGTTCCGTCTTTTTGTTTGCCTTACTATACTTCATTTGCATCTCTTTCTCGCTCTCACACACCCACTAAAGTAAACATTGGGTGTGGTTCGACTAAAAAGTGACCATTGTCAAAAACAATCCATAGCTAGCTAAACAAATAAGCACTTCCATATATATATATTTCCTTTCTCAGGAGTTTCACACAAATAACACATCATTGTAATTCACAATTGGTAAACTGATACTTTGCACGTTTTTTTTTATTTTTATTGATTAGCTTATATTGATTGTATATTCTACAATCACAGAGGAAATGACTCAGAAATAACATTCAAAATAGAAAATTCAAGCAATATCAATAAAATATACACATTGACATATAAGCCCAACTGTCTGACTGGACTAATGCAACTTTCATTTTTATTTTAAAGTTCAAATTTTGATAGATTTACTGCTAGATCTACAGCTGGAACAATGATTCCATTGTGTCAGACTTCACCATGTTGCCATGGATATATTCGAAAGCATGTTAACCAATCAGTGCTAAATACAGATATGTCAATACATAAACCTTTCCAAGAACATAAAAAGACCTTGTACATTGTAACTGAGGTACACTTGCAGAATCATTGTTAAAAGCCAATGATTCACTTGATGAGGGAGCCATCAGAATATAAGAACTAGAGGTGGCAAATATGATTCTAGAGGTAAAGAAATCAGGATTTTAGGCTATTTTTTGTTACCATGCTCTGAAATCAGCATTGAATTCAGCTGACAACCATCTATTAGTTCACCTATTCATACATATTTCATTTGTGTATTTATAATAATATGATTTTACATAACAATATTTTATTTTGAGTATATCATGTATGCCCTGACCAACATGGGGGTTGCTTAAAAAGGAGTAAACGCATAGCAGAAGGGTAAAAGTACACCATACTGGTGTCTAGTTCATATTGCACAGCTTTTACCACTGTATTGATCACCACTAATTATGCGGAACCAGTAACACTTTTACAATATGGCTCAATGTGTTAAACCAAATGTAACTAATTAGTCAATGCATTAGGTCTCTAACAGCAGCTTATATACCATGTATTAATCTACAGGTTCATGTGAATTTATTAATATACTAATATTTGTTCATTTTACTAATTTTAATTTAACATTTGTAATAACTACAAATGTATTAGTATATAAAGAAATTAATATGAACCAAAATTAATAAATAATTAAATAAAAACATATTATTCCATGCTTATTATTGAATTAATGTGTAGAACCTACTGTAAATGTGTTACTGCTTATTCTAACACTGATTTGTTCATTTTAAGCAACATGTTTTTGTAATGTAAACACGCTTTTTTGACTACCTGTCAACCAGTTAATTTCAAGCAGATACTGTAAGAATATTTGATGCATACAGTCAGTGTATGTGCTTTCTCAAAAGTTTGGACCAAACTGAAACTTCCCAGCCTTTCCTCTAGCACCAGGTTTTGCCACTCCCGGTTGGTTAACAGTATGGCTTGCTTTAAAAAGAAAAAACTATCAGCATATTCACAGAAACGTCACAAATACAGTGTCATCAGCAGCAAGACAGTGTACAGCGGCATGTACCCTGCATGAAAAGGCAAATTGAAAATGAGCAGCTGGGCAGCAAAATTTTGATAATTTCCAAAAACATCACTGGAGAGGCATCTTCGAACTACTAGCTGTAGTACTCATTGCATCAGCTACACTAAGGTGTAATTGGATAACATTCATATTCATCAAGTGTGTCTTCAGTGTGATTTGTCATCATGCACAGAAAACAGTTAAGTGAAATGTGGATGAATCGTTAAGTGTTCATGAAGTTTTTAATGGAAATGTTACCCTAGTAAACAGTATTACATTTACATTACTTTTACTATATAGGCTACAGTAAAATAAAGCAAGTTGTCACAAATTGTCTTCTATTTTATTTGTCTGCAGCAATTTGTGAGAACAGCTCACATAGTCTTTGTAGAATTAATATAGATATAAAATATAGGGTTAACTCTAACACTAAGTACAATTTGTGATTGATGTGTTCTCTGTGATAGTCGATGATGTGTCAAGTATATATAAGAAAAAGGCCATCAAAACCATCCTTGTGTGGATGTGGAAGTGCTACTAAATGTGCTGTCAAATGGTGACAGTAGCTCATGTTATTATTAAAACTGGCTGAGCATCTAGTGACACAATTTTAGCTACATTTAAAAGGCTGTAGATACATTCATGATAATTTAAGAGGCTTCTGTGCCTCTTTAGTAACTTTAATGTGCAGAAAAAGTTTGATCTTTGTTAAATAGTTTTTTGAGCCAGTATATAATATGTCCATTCTACTTCCATGTAGGTTTGTTGCTCCTGCTCGCGATGGAGTCTTTAATTTGTGTGGATCGCTCCGAAAAACTGCTACTTTTGAGGGAGTGCTCTCGTCCAGACTGTGGAGGAGGTGTGTCACTGCTCCGACTGGAAGCCCTTACACTTTGAACCCTCCTAATAGACCCCCCTAGTTTATCCTCAGTCCTTGGCAAAGGTCCGCTACTGACAGAGTCAGCTCTACCAACAGGTGATCTTTGAGAGCTATTTCTTGATAAGCTCTTTGATGGTGTTCCTGTTACGGCTGGTGAGGGCATGTCTTTTTTAGATCTGGAAGAAGATGCCACAGTGTTGCGAGCAAAGCTTGGTAAAGGAGTGGAACTTTTTAGGGTGTTGTTGGGACTATCAGATGTACCTCCTTCAGAGGTACCTTGTGTCTGGGCCTGAGATTGGGCCAAGGCACGCATTGTAGAACGACACATCTTTTCCTCCGGTGCTGGTTTTGAAATGATACGAACAGGTTTGACAGTTGTTTTTTTGATGGAGGGTCTATGTTGAGTCAAGTCCCTTGCCCACCGAGAGTTGCTTGGTGTCACTCCTCTTTGTGCCCTGGGATCTTCTGGAGGAAGGCTTGAATGTCGTACAGGTCTACCTTGTCTCTCACCTCTCCTGGCTGGCATGCTTTGGTCACGAAGTGGACGTCTAGGTTCAATGTTCTCATGTCCAGGAGGTTTTTCAACTTTCTTGCTACTAGATCGATTCTGCCTTGTAATTGGCACCACTTTGCGCATGTTCTGAGTCTCAGTTGCTGTGAGGTTTCTTGTAGGACGACTGTTATGAGCAATTGCTTTGGATGTAGTCTTGGTTTTGACAAGTGTTTTGGGGATACAGGTCTGGACTGCTTTCTCGCCAACTCTTCGCCTTTCAGCTGTGTCACAGCTATCTGTCTCTGCTTCTTCAGTATTTACAGATGGACTGATTGATTCTGGACATGCTTGATAAAACCTTCCTACAAGTGGTTCATCGCTTGATATGGACACAAAGTGACAATCAGTGGACTCAAAATTGGAGGAAAGAGAATTGGTGTCCAGAACTACTTTTGGATAGTTGGCATCCTGTGGTCCAGAACCTTCTTTCATGATAGAAGAACTCTCAATCTCAGAACAGTCCAATACAATGGAACAATCAGTTTCAGTGCAGTCCATGGCATACAACATGGGTTTCTTACTGGACACAGAGGGATCAAGGGGCAATGGGGTGTCACAAGTTGTTGAGGAAAAGGTGCTTGTGTCCGCTTCCTCCTTCTGTGATGAGATCATTTTGTCATTCCATACTTTTTCTGGCTTAGGTCCCTCCTCAGAACTCCTACTAGATGGGGGAGTATCTAGGACAAATGCTTTGGGAGGGTCTTCTTCTCTTTCCAGATTTGTTACAAACACTTCACACTGGTTGTCAAAGGCAACATTACTGTTATTATTGATCTGGCTGGTTATCTCAAAGGGTTGAAGGCCAGGGACTAGTTTGTGTTTTTCCACACAAACACTAATGTGTCCAACACCATGGCTAGATTTCCCCTGGTAAACATTCTTTGTGTTACTTAATCGAGGTGAAACTCCACCTTCCGAGAGAGTAGTATAATTATTATTATTATTGTAGGGATCAGTGTTTATGTTATAGCCAAAACTTGAGTATCTAGCTAAAGGACTGATGGGTTCTGTCTCAGCCTTTGGTGAAGCTGCTAACTTCTCTTGGTAGACCTGACTCTGTGGTCCCAGCTCCCTATTATCATCCTGTGAGACAAGCCATGCCATGGTCTTTCTTTGATGGTTCCTGCCTGAACGCGGCAGGCTGCTGAATTTGGCATAGTCGCTTGCTGAAGACCCAGAGATCTGCTCCATATAGCCACGGAGGTTGCGGTCACTAGAGGTGTGCTGGTAACGGCGGGCACTAGCTGAACGCCCCAAAGGACTGATGGGGCTTTGAGGTCTTGATTGAAGCAGGAAGTCTAGGAGGCCTTCTTTGGTTAGGATCTCAACATCATTTTCGCTGCTGCTGCGACCAAAACCTCCACTATCACCTGTCTCAGAATTGGCTGCACCCCAGGCACACCGTTTCTCCTCTAGTTCCCGTAAGCGTCGTTGTCTAGCTTCCTCCTTCAGGTCCCTGTCCAGGTTGTCCTGCAGGAGAGTAGACAGGAGATCACTATATGAGGGTGTTCACTGATAGATGATCTGTAACATGATTCTTAAATGCCTTAAATGAGTAGTTTACTTTAAAATGAAAATTACCCCATGATTTACTCACCCTCAAGCCATCCTACATATATGGTGTACATCAGAATATTTATTAATATAAATCTGATTGTGTTCATATAAACCTAGAATAACTTGAGGGTGAGTGAATCATGGGGTAATTTTCATTTTAAAGTGACCTACTTCTTTAATGTCTTGACAGATAAACTCTTAATTATATGTTTTGCTGGTTTTTACGTATTTTTTTTTTCATTTTTGCGTGTTAATGAATGTGATATGTACCTTTACAGCTTTTTTGAACTTTAGACAGAAGTCTTGGAAGATTCTGAAGCACTCATCCAGTTTAAAGGTGTCTTTGTCTTCACAGAAGAAGTCAATGAGGGCATTGCCCTTTTTGCGCAAGTCCATTCTGCGATGTTTAAGGTCCTGAAGGGCCTGTGTAGAGCTCTTACAAATAGGAGGAAAGCATGAGTCATTCTTATTGGCATAAAAAAATCAATCAAACCATTATAGCAAAACAAGATGACAATATAAAGACAATATAAATAATTATTCATAACATAAAAACATAAACATTTTTGCTGTGTATAATTATTATGTACAGTGAGGAAAATAAGTATTTGAATATCCTGCCATTTGGCAAGTTCTGCCACTTGGAAATCATGGAGGGGTCTGAAATTGTCATTGTAGGTGCATGTCCACTGTGAGAGACATAATCTATAAAAAGAAAAAGAATCCAGAAATCACAATATATGATTTTTTAACTATTTATTTGTATGATACAGCAGCAAATAAGTATTTGAACACCTGTCTATCAGATGTCTCAGATGTCAGACCTGTTAGTCTGCCTTTAAAATGTCCACCTCCACTCCATTTATTATCCTAAATTAGATGCCCCTGTTTGAGGTTGTTAGCTGCATAAAGAAACCTGTCCACGCCATACAGTCAGTAAGAATCCAACTACTAACATGGCCAAGACCAAAGAGCTGTCCAAAGACACTATAGACAAAAACCTCCACAAGGCTGAAATGGGCTACAGGGTTATTGCCAAGCAGCTTGGTGAAAATAGGTCTACTGTTCGAGCAATCATTAGAAAATGGATGAAGCTAAACATGACTGTCAATCTCCCTCGGACTGGGGCTCCATGCAAGATCTCACCTCATGGGGTCTCAATGATCCTAAGAAAGGTGAGAAATCAGCCCAGAACTACATAAGACGAGCTGGTCAATGACCTGAAAAGAGCTGGGACCACCGTTTCCAAGGTTACTGTTGGTAATACACTAAGACGTCATTGAAATCATGCATGGCACGGAAGGTTCCCCTGTTTAAACTAGCACATGTTTAGGCCCGTCTTAAGTTTGCCAATAACCATTTGGATGATCCAGAGGTGTCATGGGAGAAAGTCATGTGGTCAGATAAGACCAAAATAGAACTTTTTGGTCATAATTCCACTAAACGTGTTTGGAGGAAGAAGAATGATGAGTACCATCCTAAGAACACCATCCCTAATGTGAAGCATGTGGGTGGTAGCATCATGCTTTGGTTTTTTTTTTTTTGCACATTGCACAGGGCCACTGCACTGTATTAAGGAGAGGATGACCAGGGCCATGTAGCATTGAAGATGAGTTGAGGCTGGGTCTTCCAACATGACAATGACGCGAAGCACACAGTCAGGATAACCAAGGAGTGGCTCTGTAAGAAGCATATCATGGTTTTGGCTTGGCCTAGCCAGTCTCCAGATCTAAACCCAATAGAGAATCTTTGGAGGGAGCTCAAACTCTGTGTTTCTCAGCGACAGGCCAGAAACCTGACTGATCTAGAGAAGATCTGTGTGGAGGAGTGGGCCAAAATCCGTCCTGCAAGGTGTGCAAACCTGGTGAAAAACTACCGGAAACGTTTGACCTCTGTAATTGCAAACAAAGGCTACTGTACCAAATATTAACATTGATTTTCTCAGGGTGTTCAAATACTTATTTGCAGCTGTATCATACAAATAAATAGTAAAAAAATCATACATTGTGATTTCTGGATTCTGGATTTTTAGATTATGTCTCTCACAGTGGACATGTATCTATGATAACAATTTCAGACCCCTCCATGATTTCTAAATGGGAGAACTTGCAAAATAGCAGGGTTTTCAAATACTAATTTTCCTCACTGTATATATAAAAATACATACACGCATGTATATATTTAAGAAAAATATGTTATATTTATGTATATGTAAAATATTAATATTTATATAAAAGATAAATTATATACATATATAGAGTATATACATGCAAATATTTATTAAATATATACAAGGAGTGTATTTATATATAAATTATAATTATACACAGTCACGCACATAATATATTATGTAAACACACACTTTTTTTTTGGATGCAATTTATCGTGATTAATTGACTGCCCAGCACTAATAAATATACAAAAAACCCTAACCTTCAGTACAAAACACACAAAACATACTTTTATATAAAGTATTCTTATTGGGGGGAATGATTCATTTACCTGCAAAAATTGATCCAGCAGCTTTTGCAGCTCATCGTCATCCTGAATCTTCTCTTCCAAGGAACGTGTTTTTACATAGAGAGAGGAAAACTCTCCTTCTATATTTTCTACTGAAATTCTACAATAATAAAAATAAAACAGCCAAAGAAAGATTGAGCAAGGGGTCATAGAAAGGTGAGACCTGTTGCAAATTTCAAGTTAAAAAAGACTACATTTCTAAGAAAAAGTTAAAAGTATTAGGACTAGTAGTAGTAGTCTTATAGCCAGACCTTTACAAGATTATACAAACCCGATTCCAAAAAAGTTGGGACACAGTACAAATTGTGAATAAAAAATGTTTTCAATGATGTGGAAGTTTCACATTTCAATATTTTATTCAGAATACAACATAGATGACATATCAAATGTTTTAACTGAGAAAATGTATAATTTTAAGGGACTAATAAGTTGATTTTAAATTTCCTGGAATCAAGGCCATGTTTACTACTGTGTGGCATCCCCTCTTCTTTTTATAACTGTCTGCAAATGTCTGGGGACTGAAGAGTTGCAAATTGGTCCCCCAGCTGTTCCTTATATGTATATATAACTTTTCCAGCCTCTTATTACTACCTGTCCCAACTTTTTTGGAATGTGTAGCTCCCATGAAATCAAAAATGAGACAATATTTGGCATGACATTTCACTTTCAACATTTAATATGTTATCTATATTCCATTGTGAATAAAATATAAGTTTATGAGAATTGTAAATTATTGCATTCTTTTTTATTCACAATTTGACCCAACTTGGAATCAGGTTTTTACCATTAGTCAAGACAGGATTACTAAAATTCAATTTGAGATGTTCTAAAAGTTTCATAAAAGAAATTAAATGATTATTTATGGGAGAAGTTTTGAGAAACTAATATTGCTGTTACCTGGCTGCACTCTGAACATGTGTTAGCTTCTCTGGGAACTTCAAAAGGGCCTCATCCTTTTTCTGTGCTTCCTTTGTGAGAAAAGTTAAAGAAAAATACAAATCAAATTAGTTTAACAAAATGTGTTTGTATTAGCATGGCTGGTTTCCTAACATATTTACAAACTTTTTTGTTCAGTAAATCAGAAGAAAGCTATGGTGGACATGGTTCTGTCCTACTCACTAGTGCCACAAAATGAAGCAGGTTCATGCCAGGCTTGTTGGCCTTCGTGTCAGCCAGAGAGAGAAGCGAGGACAGTTTGAAGCCCACAGCATTGCCTGCATAGCCACCCTATGAACACACAGATAACATCAATCAATGTCTGGTCAATGCTGTAAAAGCCAACAACCCTTCCTGATTTAAAAATGTCAGGGAATGTTTTGGAGAGGAATAGTTGAAAGGAAAGAGCACAGTGAAAAGAGGACTAGGGGGAAATGTCCACAAAAAAGGAACAGATGAAGGGCAAAGGATGGGAAACACTGGGAAGACAATAAACTGAAAAAAAAGGTTGAAGACAGAGAGAGACTTACTGCATTCATGATATTTCCTGCTTGGAGAACTAAGTGTAGAATGGCATGGAGCTCTTCACAAGTCATTAGTTCTGAGGAATAATCAATAAAAACTGAATAACCACAGCCCATTTGTTCAATTACACAACACTCTAAATGCTGTTACTATCCTTTCTACTGTCTACCGTCTAAGAAATTGAAATCTAAAGACTCAATGCTACATTTAAATAAAAAAAAAGTGCTGACTGCAAATGATTAGTTAAGGATTAATGCAGGATTATTATAAGTAATGTAATAATGTAGTGGCATAACGTCTCGGTTACGTATGTAACCCTAGTTCCCTGGAACGAGACGCTGCGTCGAAACGCTGTGAGAACGCCTCTGCGTTAATGCGTCGTGAAGCGCCTGTAGAACCATTCCATCGGAAAAAAGATCGATCGTCGGCGTGATGACGTCATTGACCGGAAGCTATAAAGCGTCCGTGAAAACAAACAGGAACTAACTTCTGATAAAGCCTGAAGTAAGTGATCACGGACACGCCGGGAGTATGGCAGAGCGACGCAGCGTCTCATTCCCTCAGGGAACTAGGGTTACATACGTAACCGAGACGTTCCCTTTCGGGGAACTCGAGCTGCGTCGAAACGCTGTGAGAACGCTTATACCCACATCGCCATAGGACCAAGTGTCTCGTATGTGTGAAGCCGAAGCGCACACGGTTACGAGAGTACCTGCGCCCCAACAGTAGATGCCAGGTCTAGTTCGTAGAACCTGACGAAGGTTAGCGGAGACGACCAGCCGGCCGCATTGCAAATATCATGGAGGAAAGCCTCCGACAAAAGTGCTTTAGAAGCAGCCATACCCCTGGTAGAATGCGCCCGGACAGCCAGTGGAGACGGCTGCCCGGCCGCCTCGTAAGCAAGTGAGATGGCCTCGACCACCCACTTGCTCATTCTCTGCTTAGATATTGGGGCCCCCTTCTTAGGGGGTCCGAAACAGACAAATAACTGATCAGTCTTTCTCTACAGGGCAGCTCTGTGGACATATGTATCCAACGCCCTAACAGGGCACAGCAGATTTAATCTTTCCTGGTCTGACGTCGTGAAAGGAGGAGGACAGAAGGCTTGGAAAGTAATGGGGCCCCGTGGGCTCGTAGGAACCTTGGGGACGTAAGCCGGCCTGGGATGTAGAAAGGCCTTCACCATCCCCGGCGCAAACTCTAGACATGAGGGCCCTACTGACAGGGACTGAATATCTCCTATTCTTTTGAGAGACGAGATGGCCAAAAGAAAGATAGTTTTTAGGGTGAGGAACTTGTCCGAAACCTCCTCTAAGGGTTCGAACGGCGGCCCGGACAAGCCCCTCAAAACAATGGCCAAGTCCCATGCTGGGACCCTCGAGTGCATAGCCGGCCTCAACCTTAAAGTACCACGGAGGAAGCGTGTAATCAGAGGGTGTCTTCCCAAAGACACTCCACCCAAAGGGACGTGGAAGGCACCCAAGGCCGCCACGTACACCTTTATTGTGGAGGGGGTCAACCCTGCCGAGAACCTTGCCTGCAGAAACTCCAACACTGTACCAACCGGGCAGTTAACTGGGTCCCACTGGCGTTCTCTGCACCATGCTGAGAAAAGTTTCCATTTCAGAGCGTACAGCTTCCTCGTGGACGGAGCTCTGGAGTGAAGGATGGTCTCTAAGACCTCGGCCGAGAGACCTTCCTCTATGAGCCTAGCCCCCTCAGAGGCCAGGCCCATAGTTTCCACATCTCCGGGCGTGGATGCAGGAATCTCCCGCCCACCTGAGAGAGTAGATCCCTCCTGGTCGGAATCTCCATCGGAGAGCCTTACAGGAGAGATATCAGGTCCGAAAACCATACTCTGGTCGGCCAGTACGGAGCCACTAGAAGTACTTGGGCCCCGTCCCAGCGTACCCTCTCCAGAACTCCTGGAAGCAAGACAATCGGGGGGAAGGCGTACAGGGGTAGCCTCGGCCACTCCTGTACCATGGCATCCAACCCCAGCGGGGCTGGATGGGACAGAGAAAACCACTGCGGGCAGTGGGAATTCTCCGCCGAAGCAAATAGGTCTATTTCTGCCTTCCCATAAACCTTCCATAGGAGCTCCACCACCTCTGGGTGGAGTCTCCATTCCCCGGGCCTCGGCCCCTGCCTCGACAGGCTGTCTGCTTCCTGATTCAGGACCCCCGGGATATATACTGCCCTGATTGACAGCAATTTCCCTTGGGCCCACAGGAGGATCCGATGCGCCAATTTGTCCAGCGGACGGGACCTCAGACCCCCCTGGTGATTTATATAGGCGACCACCGATGTGTTGTCTGACCTGACTAACACATGGTGGCCCCTGAGGTCGGGCAGGAACTGTTTCAATGCAAGAAACACTGTGAGCATCTCTAGCCGATTTATGTGCCAGTGCCGCTGATGTTCCTGCCATAGACCCTGGGATGAGCGACCACTCATGGTCGCCCCCCAGCCCATGAGAGAGGCATCTGTCGTTAGCGTTACGCGACGAACATGAGCCCCTAACACGGGACCCTGAGATAGAAACCCAGGGTTTTTCCACATGACCAGAGCACGTAGGCATCGCCGCGTGACTGTGATCGTGCGGAGCGGATTTCCCCTCGGGGAGAATCCCTTTGTTTTGAGCCACCACTGCAGTGGCCTCATGTACAGTAGGCCAAGAGGTATTACGTTGGACGCTGCTGCCATGAGACCTAACAGTTTCTGGAACTGTTTCACAGTGACGGCCCGGCCTAGCTTCTGTTCTTTGACTGCTGCCAGGATCGATGCTATGCGTGTTGGCGATAATTGCGCCCGCATAATTACCGAATCCCAGTTCACACCTAGAAAAGTGGTTCTCTGAGCCAGAGAAAGCACACTCTTCTTGGCGTTCAGCCTCAACCCCAACTTCGACATATGCGCGAGAACAGCATCTCGATGCTGAACCGCCATCTGCTCTGTATTCGCTAGAATCAGCCAGTCGTCGATATAATTCAGTATGCGGATGCCCTGCAGACGCAACGGCGCCAGAGCTGCATCCACACACCTGGTGAATGTGCGGGGTGACAGTGCTAGACCGAAAGGAAGTACTCGATATTGTTATGCCTCTCCCCCGAAGGCAAACCTGAGGAACTTTCTGTGATGTGGAAGGATGGAGACATGAAAATACGCATCTTTGAGGTCTATGGTGACAAACCAATCCTCCAGTTTGATCTGCGACACAATCTGTCTGAGTGTGAGCATCTTGAACTTGAGCTTGGCCACTGAGCGATTTAATAGACGCAGATCTAATATCGGGCGTAAGCCCCCATCCTTCTTCGGCACGATGAAGTAACGGCTGTAAAACCCAGACTCCCTGCTGGGAGGGGGAACCCTTTCTATAGCCCCTTTTTGCAGGAGTGTCTCTACTTCCTGTGGCATTACCAGAGCCTGCTCCGGGCCCACCTCTGTAGGTAGGACACCGCTGAAAGGAGGTGGCCGCCCTATGAATTGAATGGCGTACCCCCTTTCGATTATCTGCAGGACCCAACGAGATATGTTCGACAGACGTTTCCACTCGTCTAGAAAATCTACTAAGGGAACCAGCCTCTCGAGGCTGGCCTCTGGTGTACTTTGAGCAACAAGCACAGTGCCCTGAAGTGGCGGACCGGCAGGGAACAACTGACTTGACTGCTTGGGGGCCCCCCGAAGGGGGCGCGGACCACCCTCGGGTGGCCCGCGGAGACCGACTGCGCCCCGGCATTACGGCGGGGTTGGCAGCGCGGCCCCCAGAGGGTGCCGCAGGGAAACGGGTACCGTTGGCAGGGGTAAACACCGTTTCCCTACGGGGGGAATCACCCTCAGCGTCCTGACGCTTCTGGCGTCAGGAACGCTTTGATGAGGCCTTCTTGGCGATCAGGACTGTCCTCAGATCAGAGGTCTGAGAGCGCCACCCCTCGTCCCTGCGCTGAGGGGGAGTTCGGGTGGCGACGCTCTGTTTCTGCTTTGCCCTGTGCGAGGCGCTCGTACTCGGCTTGGGCTGCTTGATGTCAGCAGCAGCCCCAGGGACCTGGACCCGGAGAGGGAGGAACTGCTTGAGCGCCGCAGCTTGCTTTTTAGACTCCTGGAACCTCTCGGTGACAGTATGGACTGCGTCACCGAAGAGGCCTCCAGGAGAAAGCGGCGCATCAAGTAGAAAGGCTTTCTCCCTCTCCTTGATGTCTGTGGGGTTCAACCAGAGATGCCTCTCCGTGGCCACCAGGGCTGCCATAGAGCGGCCCACACATCTGGCCGTCTCCTTGGTGGCCCGGAGAGCTAGATCAGCTGACGAACGCAACTCTTTGATTATATCTCCCCCCACGACATCACTACTGTCCAGATCCCTCAGCAGGTCAGCCTGGTATGCCTGCACGATTGCCATCGTGTGCAGCCATGCAGCCGCCTGACCCGCTGCCGAGTACGCTTTGCCCACCAGCGCCGACGTTGTCTTTAAAGGTTTGGTGGGAAAAGACGGGGCTTTAAGGGATGATGCCGAGGAAGGCGAGAGATGGCTCGCGAGCGTCTCCTCAACCTTTGGCATCGCCCCATAACCATACTGTTTCAGCCCAGCGATGTTACTATAGACCGAAGTCTGTGGGCTGAAAACACGATATGATGCCGGTCTCTTCCACGACCTTGCCACCTCAGTGTGCAAGTCGTGAAAGAACGGCAAGCCCCGTCGCTGAGGCTCTGAGGCGCGAGAAGGCAGGAATCTCTCGTCTAATTTACTTGTACGTTTTCTTCCTGCCTCATATCTCTCGGTTGGCCAGTCGATGTTAAGCCTGGCCACCGCTCGCGTCACCTCAATGAGCTTCTCGCATGCAGGGGACTGAAGTGGCGAGTCTTCAGTCTCGATGCTTTCAGCGTCCACCTCCTCAGAGCTGGACAGTTGAAGCACCGGCGACTCTCTCGGGGGGGAAGAAACCACCATGCGTGCTTCCATGCCCCGAGAAGAGCCGCTGGATGGTGCAGGTGAGGGCAGAGATAAGGCAGCGCCCGTCTCTAACCCCTCTGCAACATCCAACAGAGCCGCGGGGAACACGAGCCGAGGCACCCTCCTCGAAGAGTATCCCCACCCGTGATGTAGCGTGGGCAGGGATGAACACACTTCCTGAAATTGCTGCTATCGCTCGCCATTCTCTATCTATTTTATTTTCTCTTTTTTTGTTAATATATGTGGAATATTTAACAAAAGGGTGGAAAAACTCTTGTAATAGACAGACAGAAACACCAAATAGACAGACAGGTTCACACAGATCGCTTGCTGAAGGCTCAGAAGCTAGTTCCTGTTTGTTTTCACGGATGCTTTATAGCTTCCGGTTGATGACGTCATCATGCCGACGATCAATCTTTTTTCCGATGGAATGGTTCTACAGGCGCTTCACGACGCATTAACGCAGAGGCGTTCTCACAGCGTTTCGACGCAGCTCGAGTTCCCCGAAAGGGAACTTTATGTTTAAGTACTATAAGTGTAGACAGATCATTAACCATTGGTTTCTGAGAAGGCTAAAACAAAAGTTTAGGAAAATTTTATCCTAACCATATCCCTATTCATAAACCTAACCCTACCCATAAGTTATCCATAAAACCAGAGGGAAATTATAGGTGAATAACACTGATGTAGAAGCACCTAACCCTGGTTGTAAGCCTAAACTTGACATAAACTGTAAACTTGTCTCTCAAATCTGATCGGTTAATTGAAATGTTGTCAACCACTGACATTTTGCACGTCACGTGTCACGTTGTGTGGCACAATTGAGTGATAGAAAATGACTCAGCAAAATGCAACTCATTATACTGCTATATATTGTTTATACGTCCACACTTGACAGCAGACCTTTTGAAAGTAGTAGAATGATGCATCAAATTATAATATGGTTGGTGAGTTTGTGCATAAGAGAGAGAGCATTAGAGCATTCAAAAATGACATTGCATCCAAAGTCCCATAACCTATGTCCAACAGGTCAAAATAAGAATGAATATCCCCTCAAAATGTTCTCCCTACTTGGCTGAAGAAATACAATTATTGCTTCAGATTAAAGTAAAAATGACACAACTTCAGAACCTCCAAAGAGTAGTCTAGATTGTTCTTACCTTCTGTAGCCTGGCGCACAATGTTAATATCACGACTCATGACTGCACAGGACGGGAGGAACTCTTCCTGAAGTACCATAGCCTCAATACGCACTTCAAAGCTTTACAAGTGAACACACAATCATAGCTGATTTGCCTTATTTACATGATGTGTCTAGGAGGTATTGTGAAAATGTATTTTTGTATCTCATCGATAATACAGATCTTGTGCATGTCTTACCGTGGCACTTGAATCAGCAGGAACATGAAAGAATCAGCCAGCGTCAGCTTATTTGGGTCTCCCTTGAATTCCCTCAATCTCTTCACCTTGTGAAGATAAGAGATTTAAATTCACATTCAAATACCAGAGCAAACACAAAGCGTTTGTACTAGGAATTTACAATGTATTTGAACCATTTTTCATTTATCGGTAGATTGGATTAATAGTACAAGGAAATGCTTTTTCTTTTTAATATAGATTGCATTAGCCATAATCTTGCACTCAAAAGTGAATCTGCTGTCGGTTTATGAAGATTTGACAAATGAACTTGTGTCTCCAGTTGACTTGTATGGTTTTAAAAGTAATGAGACTTTTCAGTTTTGTGGATGTTGCCATCTTTGCTATTATTATGATCACTGTCACTATGGTTACTGGTAAGAGAATACGGGTCAATCCCATCGCCCCTTCATACAGGCAGTATTCAAGGTGCTACTGTTCATTGCTGTTTTCAAGACTTGCATATGTAAGTAAATGGGGTTGTTGATCCCAAAAATTGACAGTGAATGTAGCCAGAGTTCTCACCTCTTCTGCTTCTGGTAGTAGTTTGAGCAGTTCTTTCAGCGGTTCAGTTCCATACTGCTTAATGTTCCCCAGGCGGATGTCTTCTACTATTTCATGACTGGGCCTGAGGGAGAAAAACAGAAAAACAAACAGACAAATCAATTTTTGGCAGAAATACAACTTATGTGAGTTATGTATTTATTTATACAGTGCAGGTATTTTGGGTGCATAATAACCAACCAACCAACCAACCAACCATCCATCCATCCATCCATCCATCCATCCATCCATCCATCCATCCATCCATCCATCCATCCATCAAAACATGATTATTATATTGCGTCTTCTTTAACGTATGCATCTTTACATGATAAATGGATGCTGAAAGTCTGAGACTAGTTGTAATCTCGCCTCCTGCATGAGTGACTTGACTCACCCAACAGTACATGACCACTCACATACACATAATACACACAAACATCACAGACAAACACAAACTACAATATAATCTGATTACACATGAAAACATTGTCTTTTTCATAATCATTTATAGTCTTTGAGGATGTTGAAATACCTGTTTAAAAATAAACAAAAACCCTGTTTACACAGGACACATCCACCTTCAACTGCCCATTTCACCTTGCAACAGGTCTGACGTAAACTTATCTTGTTTTAAGCTTTTATTCTTGTCTAGTTTGTTGAGTAATGACAACATACCTTGTGTCTTTCTTTATATGGAGTTCTCTCACTGAATGTATACAGCATCCTCATGTGAACTCTCAAGTATCAATCAGAACCTGAAAGCTATTGATCTTCACACAAGAGCATCGGGTTTCCCTTGACCACCAGATCCTATTTCTGTGCTGGAGCACATGCATAAAAGCTTTACACATGATGACGCTTAGAAACTTACTTCTTAAACTGTTTGAGGAAAATTCCAACATTCATTCCTCTTTTGGAGTCCAAGATGCTGATCTGGGAGAACAGAGGAATAGAGAGGTTAATTAAAACGGATGGAAAGATATACAAAGGACAGATTGTGTGTATTTGAGAAGAAGCATCATTGCCATTTATGTTGGGCCTTCAGGTTGCTGTGGCAAGTTGATTTGAATGCAACTTCGAAATAAATCGAACTAGTATCTTTGATGGTGCAAGATTACTATAGGTTAAAAAAACATTTTATTTACCTAGTGGCAGAATTTTACATGTCAAAATGTAATAAGTCCAGTCAAACAGAATAACACCGGAGAACCTAAAATGAAGTGGGGTGAAAGCATTTCTACAGATTTAGATTTAGACTAAGAGTTATTATTTAAATTTAAAGGGATAGTTCACCCAAAAATGATTTTACTCGCCCTCAAGTCATCCTAGGTGTATATGACGTTTTTCTTTCAGATGAAAATACTCAAAACGAATGTCCTGGCTCTTCCAAGCTTTATAATGGCAGTAGTTCTGGTTAGTTCTGTTTTGAAGTCCATAAAAGTGCATGTATCCATCATAAAAGTGCTCCACACATGCTCTGGGCGGTTAATTAAGGCCTTCTGAAGCAAAGTGATGTGTTCGTGTAAGAAAAATATCCATAATTAAAACTTTATAAACTAAAATAACTAGCTTCTGGTGGACACCCGTCCACGAGTCGACCTACGGCAAAAGAGTAACCCCACTTGATGTAGGAGCATCGCAAGCTTTGAGGCCTCACACGGACAGGGCTGGGCAACAAATTCAAGTCCCTCTTCTCTTATACTGAAATCCGCATTTCTTTTTAAAAATTCTTGTTCTGGACTCTAATTAATGATCAGTGTTTTGTTTTGCTCTATCCTCTGCTTCTGCGTTCGTCAGTACATATGTGTCAAGGGTTCAATGGTCACTCTTTCCCTGTAAATCGATGTTTACGGTGGTCTGCCGGAAGCTAATTATTTTAGTTTATAAAGTTTTAAATATGGATATTTTTCTGCCACAAACGCATAACTGCGCTTCTTTATTTTTTAACCCCCCCAGAGTCATGTGGATTGCATTTATGAAGGATGGATACATGCACTTTTATGGACTTCCCTTTCACTTCCATTATAAAGCTTGGAAGAGCCAGGACATGTATTAATATATCTCACATTGTATTGGTCTGAAAGAAGAATGTCATACACCTAGGATGACTTGAGAGTGAGTAAATCATGGGCTAATGTTCATTTTTGGGTGAACTAACACTTTAAAATATATTGCCAAAATAAAGCAGACTTGAAGGAAATATGAAAATTAACAAATTAACATAAACAGAAATATACTGTATATGGCAATATGATTCAGCATTATTATTATTATTTATAGTAAAACAGTGTTCATTTGGTTACAAAATTTTATTAGAAAGAAGTAGACACTAAATGAAAACCACTAGACACATGTATTAAAGTGTTAGTTCACCTCAATATTATCTTTTTTTAATCTTTTTTATTATATACGCTCTCTGGCTAAATATAAAATTCTTCTTCAGAACACAGTTTAAGATATTTTATATTTAGTCCGAGAGCACATATCCAGAAAGGTAATAAAAACATCGTCAAAGTAGTCCAAACATAACATCAGTTGGTTAATTAGAATCTCTTGAAGCATCGAAAATACCTTTTGGTCCAAAACTCACAAAAAAGTACAATTTTATTCATCAATGTCTTATCTTCCCTTTCAATCCTCAAATAAAGATTTAAACAGTTATGAATCAGTGAATCGATTCATGATTCGGATCATCAGTGTCACGTGATTTCAGCAGTTTGACACAAATCATGAATCGATAGACTGATTCATAACCGTTTGATTCTTTATTTGAGGATTGAAAACAAACAGGGCAAGACAATGCTGAATAAAGTCGTAGTTTTTGTTATTTTTGGACCAAAAAGTATTTTAAATGTACTACAAAATGTACTTTGATTATGTTTTTATTAGCTTTCTGGACAGGACAGTATAGTGTGCATACACTTGCATACACTCTCGGACTAAATATAAAATATCTTAAACTGTGTTCTGAAGATGAACGGAGGTCTTACGGGTGTGGAACGACATTAGGGTGAGTCATCATCAATGACAACAATTTCATTTTTAGGTGAACTTACCCTTTAAGTTTAACAGAACTAAAACTCACAGAATATAACTAAGTTGTGTTTTTAAGTGTGCCATACCCGGACTGCCACTGGTTCCACTTTAATAGGATTGTATGATATGAGAAAGACAAGCAGCTTCTTAGATGAATATAAAGTACTTTAAAAAATATCTGAACATCAATCCAACTAAGCTAAACAGGAATTCATCTCTTTCCTGTTTCTAGACATGTTATTAATATTTATTCGTATGAATCTTAAAGGGTAACTTCCCCTCAAAATGAAAATTCTGCCATCGTTTACTCACCCTCATGTCATTTCAAGGCCAACAGACTTTCGTCTATCTTTGAAAAATAATGAAGATATTTTTAATAAACTCTGAGAAATGGCCTTAGGAGAGGGGGACATTTTCCAGGTTTGATTAAAAATATCTTAATTTGTGTTTTGAAAATGATTGAAAGTCTTAACACAATGCTATACTTGTTATTCTCATTAACACAACATCAGCACCAGGAAAGCCTCAGTAGCGTGATGAGATCATTAACTAACTAACATGACACAGCCATTTTAGTGGCAACTATACAGACACACAATCTTTTACTCTCTCTAGCACGCACATTTACATGACCCATGTGTGTGATACATGCAATTTGTGACAAAGGCCGAGCAGGACGGTGTCTGAAATTACAAACGAGGCCACACACATGGTCCACGCCACCTCAGACAGACAATTAAAAAAGCTTCATTAGATCTGCACAGGTAAACTCGGTACCTTAGTGGATAATTACAAAGCTACCAAGACCTGCAGCAACCACACAAAACAACACAAAAACACAGCTGGGCGCTTAGACATAAAACTACAAGCTTAAGAGAGCATATGTTTTAGATAATAGCGACATGTTTGTTTTATGCAGAGGTGGAAAACACACGTAATAACATTTCTTATATTAGTAAGAAAATCCCCATGCTTCAAATGCTACAAATTTAACACACAAACATATAAATATCATACAAAATAACCACTTAGTTTTTTTGTAGGTATTTGTACATAATATTTACATGGATATGAACTGAAAAAGAACAAATTGGATCTATTTGCAGCATCTAAAACATAACAGTATTACTTTCCCATATAATTATTTTATATTATACCATTTTACTATTTTATACCTAACCTAAACACTTCAAAACAATATCAAAAGCATAATAGTGATATAAACTGTCAGAATGCCAAAGCATTACAAATGTTATGTAACTTGAATATATACATTTTATGGATTAAATACACTATAATCAATATTATAGTATGAACCTATAAAAGTTATTCATACTGTTTTACATGTTGTCAATTCAGATCATTGTAAAATAGTTGTAAAAATACATCAAGTTGTAAAATACATCAACAAATCTGCGCATACTTACGTGACAAACTTACGAATATATTTATGTGCTAGGACCAAATTTTATGTAGGAATACCAACGATTACTGATAAATTCATATTGAATATAAAGATGTGTCACTGTATCTAGTAAATTAACGTAATAAAGTTACTCTAGCAGGCCTATAGATGTACTTTACACCACTGGACAATGCTAATAGTTCAGAGATGTAAAGATTTTCCTGGTATTCTTTCCATAGAATAACTAGATCTAACTACTCTGACTTCTAAATGCCACAAATAAAAAAAAAACTAAAACTAAAAAACTATATCTGAAGCTCTTTAGAGGGCAGTGAAAACAAAAGAAGAATCTCAAACCTGGGTATCTGGTAGAGATGACATCGTATTGAATCATAGGTAAAATAAAAATGAAGCCAATAAATTATAGCCAAATGATCATAGTGCCCAAATTATGCCTAGTAGTCATTTTTATTGTTAAACACAAATAACATCAAATGTTTACATAAAGTGTATAGAAAATCATTATATATTTTTGAAAGTATCTATCATCATACTTTTATAAAAGAAAGTTGGCAATAACTGTGTGTAAATTTCATTGTAGGCCAACATTTGCTAGATGGTTGTGGGTGAAGCAGTTGTTATGCTGTTAAATTAATGTTTATTGCATTATTATAGTGCCGTGTGTGTCACCATGATGATGTGCATCTTCTATAATATTTACATCAGCTTGTTGAAAAGCTACTTGTGAGGAACTTTGATTCATGTGTTTTTTTAACCACCTGTGTTTATAAGGGAGTTGTATATGTAAAATGTATATTAAAAGTAATGTAATTTTATCTATAAATATAATTTCTGAAACATTTTACTGTACATTTCATTTCTGAGTTTGCAACCACAATTCACTTTTCTTTCTTGTTTTCTTTTTTCACCATACATTTATCTTTTTTTTTCCTTTTTTTTTTTACATCCAACAAATTGTATTATGTACACTGTAAAAAAAATATCTCCAATCGAAAATGTTCTAGTGACTGATCCCATCTAAATTTTTTAGTTGCCCGAATTGAAATTTTGTGAATTCATGCAATTTAATTCACATAAATTAAATTCGGCCAACTGAAAAATTTAGATGGGATCAGTCACTTAAAAATGTTCAATTGGAGACCTGAATATTTTTTACAGTGTATATGCTATTATTGGTTACTTGCATTAGTATTCAAGCAATTATTTCCATACTGATGCATCGCTAATATCTTGTAGTATTAGCTAAAATTCAGTCTTGGGCAATATTAACACAAATCATCCTATTAATTCACTTTTAAAAATATACTTAATTGAAATAGGAAGTCTCACGACTGCTGCACGGGAGCGCAAAACATTTGCATATTGTGTAGAGAGAGCCAAGATAAATGACGCTGTCTAAAAAGCTCTAACTGCAGATATTACAAACAATGATTCAGTTCTACTCAGGTTGCCTTACCTCATCCTTGCTCTCTTTAAACGAACCCCTGGATCTTCCAAGACGAGGCTGTCCACTGCTTGTCTGGGTTCGAACTTCCTCCTGCTGGCCGAACAGCTCCTCCACTGTCCTTACGTCAATCTGATATTGCTGCTGTCTCACTGCTAGAGTCCAAATATTAGGTTTACCCCGAACCTTCTCCTCTGGAATGGTTTTCCAAAAGAAGCTCCGTACCCGTCGTTTCTTGCGTGAAGCATGTTGGCCTGGTGCCTGGGGTGGCGGTGGAGGAGGTGGAGGCGGGGGTGGAGGTGCTGCTGGAGGGCAGGAAGTGCTGTCATGTCCACTACGAGGGTCATTTGTAGAAGGTTCAAATGGCAGTGGATTTACTATTGGTGTGGTACAGTCGCTTGCCGACTCCTCCGCAGCAGTCACGCTGGCCATGACAAGCATTACATTAGCAATGACACTAGTCCCAGTGGGGCAGACTGTGAGGGGAAATTTCACCCCGTTTCCACAAGACCCCTTTATAAAACGGCAAACAAATCAGGACAGCCTCCTTGTTTGATTCTAGGTGCTGTCTGTTGGAGTCTCAAGGTCGCTCTCACTCATAGTGGCTAATGCAACTAACAGCCGTGTAAATAAGGAGTTTTTCTTCAAACAGAACATGTGCGGCGTTCATTCTTAATTCGAAATAAGTGCAAAGAATTTAGAATTGATCTTTTTTTTACAAAACTGTCAACTGACAATAATGAGGGATGATGGTGTTTCGCAATCTTCTTAGGCCAATGTCGTGACATTCTCACATATTTTGTCTTCACTTCTTCTACCCAGTCCCATAATGCCAAGCTGTTACTTCCAAGTTTTCGCCCACTGTGTTTTGGTCAGAGGTCAAACCCTTGGAACTGCAGGAAGGACAAAACACACACACACACAAAATCAAAATTACTGAGGTGCAGTCAAGCGAATGAACTTGGAACCAAAAAACAGAGGAAATGAGAAAGTAACAGACATCAAAAGAGATGTGGCAGTACACTCAAGGAAAGGCCCCAGTAGGAAAATGACAAATGCTATTGTTCGGCTTAAGACACTGGGGCCAGCCTGATATCTGTAAAAATGATTTTGACAGATGAATCAAATCTTCACTAATGAAAACTCACACAAGGCACTTTCAAGGGATTTGTGTGTCTCGTGGCAAAATAATTTGGCAGAACTCATAATTACCTTTATATAACATTAATTATATTGTAGTTACATAACATGTGGCTTACAGTAGTTTGGTGCTAATCTAAAAAGTTGTACACAATAAGAAATAAGGCGTGTTTGTGATGAAGCGTCATATGAATGGTGTAGACTTAAATAAAATGAAGACTTTACTTATAATATTTCTAAAGTGTAAAATATAAACAAAGTGTTTTAAGCATGTATGAATCGGGTCATAAACAATAATAAGCACTTAAGTTGTTTTTTTGTTGGACAGGAATTTATTATTGTGTAAACCTCTCTCTAAAACTCACAAGTATTATCAATGTAATTAAAACAAACAAACAAACAACAACAAAAAACTAACAAACAAAAAAACAGGCTAATGCACCTTTAAAAATGTAAGTAAAATGTGTGAAAAATCTTGTCTGGCTATCACCAGACCAAGCTCAATTTAAAACTGAAAATTGGTCAGGGGGGTCTGCTGTGTATTTTCTGTGTATAAGGCGTGATCAAATGGCATTATTCAAATAACTGTATGCAATTGGATAGTCCTTCAACCAATCAAACCACTAGAGGTGCGATCAACAGGCAAAGACCCATCGCTTCTCTATCTGTCATTGTGTTAAACCCGCCCATAGCACGCCAGGTGGATAAGCCAGTCTGTGATCGGTTCCCGTAAAAGTGTAACAGAAGCAGTAGAAATGTACAGGTTTTCAGACTGAGTTGCAGGACAAAATCAAATCGCCTGCAGATCAAGCTGTGTTTACCCAGTCTATGAAAAATCATAAAGACAACTGAACAATAACATTGCTCAAAGTGCTCAAATGATCTTGTTCTCTCATTTTACATTTTAAAGCAACTGCACTATAAATTACTATAATATATAATACATTTTGGTAAATGTTTAGCCATTAAAAAGTGAATGACATAATTACAATAGTTTTCATACTGGTGATTCACTTGTGCCACATCTGCTATTTGAATATGCAAAACAGCTGACATCAAACAGCCTTCAAAGTACAGTGAGGTTGCCAAGGGGACCAGGCAACAACCAATCCACAAAAAAGCAGGTATTTCACACAAGTATTTGCAAAGATATGCAACCAAAGCTCTTAAAAACAAAATATATGGATTATTTTCTATAGTTTTGATATATATATATATAATTTACAAGAGCCTTGTAAGGCAACTTACATTGATCATCACATTACAGCATCAAGATGATCGTAAGGCTCAGGTCTTGTCATGCAGGTCTTGTGATACAGAGACAATGTCATGCATTGTCTCTGTATCACACACATCGAGTGAACATAGACTGAAGTAAAAGGCACTGATTTTTGCCTTGTGTCCTACTGTCAGGAGTGACATACTGCCGTCTGTTGGGAGAGGCCACAGGACTTTTGAGTCAGACCGAATCTTATTGGAAATCTGGGTAAGGCTTTAGATTACAGCCCAGAAAGTACTGCGCAAGTAAAGTGAATTTACTACGTTACTTTAGGTAATTATAGTGTAACTATAAAGTAAGTATGTGTAAGTATAATGGAACAATATGTAATATTTGGGGAACTATCCAGAAAATTAACAAATAATTTATACAGTAAGTATTTTTAATTAAGGTGTAATTATTTATGTACACTTAAAATGCTGGGTTAAAATTGGACAAACCCAGCGAATGAGTTGTTTTAGCCCAGCGGTTGTAAAATTTTTGCCCAATGTGCTAGGTAGTTTTATTTAACCCATCTATTGTAAAAAAAAAATACTATAGGCTATGGCTGGCTTAAAATGAACCCAAAATAGAAATAAAAAATCAGACACCTGTCTGGTGTCTACAAGAGGCAACAATAATAATACCATTTTACACTCATGCAGAGGCGGCGCGGTAGCACGTCGCAGGGGCAGAGCAGATGATTAACATGAAAAATTACAACGTTCACCATGAAATCATGTAGTGAAGTGTTCCGTGTGTTTTACCATCACCATATAATGCCATACCAATACACATCACTTCAAGAAATGTTTGCCCAAAAGGATTAAAACTAGAGGCATATCTTAACTTTAAGGTTACTTAAGGCATATGTGTTTGGGGCAGAGCGGAACATGGTCGCATGGTTGCATTTGCACTCGTCTGTATTTGCAATACACAAGCAATGGGCGCGCACTGTTCCCGCTCTCCACACACACACAAAATGACAAAAAGTGGTATAAAATCCGCACATTGCATTAAAATGAAAACGCATTTTCATGACATCAAATGAGAAGGGTATTCCTGCACAACCGGAGGCTGCAGTTTCAGGACCCCAGTTCTAAGACCGCAGTTCTAGGACCCTAGTTTTTTGTGACAGCACCACCTACCGAATTGAATCACCAAAACACTAATTTAAGATGGACGATGGACACCGATCAGACTGTGAATACTGATATTCAATCAAGTTTTATTTTATAACTTTTAAATAAAACAAAATGTACTAAAGTGAGCTGCTAACAATGAATTAAGAATTAATTCACACGAATTAAGAATTTGTGTGCTAGTTTTATTAATTAGGCTACTAGGATGTTCTTGATCGTGGCGTGGCTGAGATTTATTAAATCCTTTTTGTTTTTTAATGACTATAATGCATCTAGCCAGCTGCCAGCACATTAATTAAACTTAAAAAGATGACAAAAGCATGTTGGTGTAAGGGTGTGTACCTGTATTAGAGGGCAAACTTGCTGAATACTCATTGTTTTACCATAGTTAAGAATAAAATATTCTTACATAACTGCGCTGACTGCCTGGTTGCACTACAATATTAGTCTGTCTAAATGATGCATAATGTTTGACAAGTTCAGCCATTTATACTATATATTTACATTATACATTTATACAGGCTACGTTCTTATAGCCTGTACTAATATATTTTTGCTGTGAAGGATTAAAAAGTTTAAAATTAATCCTTTCATTTTTAAAAAATAATTTTTCTGTATGAATCTTGCACAAATGTTTTTTTTGTTATCCTTGGAGCTGGACTGAAAAGACTTGGCATAACATTGCAGTGATTAATAAATGCATATTTAGCTACTCCAAACAAATATTATTATATTCCATTCTGCATATCATGTAAATTTCATAATGTAACCGAGATGGCAATGGCTTTTGACATGTGTTACCTTTTTTTTGCTTTTAGGGATTGCCACGCCATCACTGTAGAAATGACTGCGGGATAAAGTCTCATCAGTGTTTTTGTTGTTGTTGTTTTTTGTTTTTGTTTTGCCAAGCATATGGTAATATAGTATCTGTCATTAGAAAGTGGTGGTGTCTTCTTCTGATGGAGCGCTTCAAAATAGGAGGGTTATAACAATATATATTTGTTTATTCATCTCTGTAACACTTGCTGGTTTTTATAACTTGCAGTTTTTTTTATTTTTATTTTTTATCTACAGTTCATTTTGTTCCTAGGCTCATTTATCAAAATTACCATGTTCACCAGATTAGTATAATGACTGTCAGTCGTCATCCAGCTAAGTAATGTATATAGGAAATGTTTACAATAGTTGCCAAGAATGATTGAAGAATATATAGCCATTCTGTCTGTGCAGCAACTGATGAAAAAAGGGGTCTTTTTGGTGCTGTTGTTATTGCAAAAATGACATAAATATATATTCTTCAATCATTCTTGAGTCTTGCCTTGCCTCTCTACAACCTTTAAAATATCTGACTGTAATTTAGTGACTGAATATACTGATTCCATCTTTATTTTACCTGATAATGAACTAATTAGTTAAACTTAAGGAGGTTAATCAATATACAGTATAATTGAAGAAATTAAGATTTTTAAGGTACTCAACTTTTTTTTAAAGATTGATATACATTTTTAAATGTTAAATGTATATCAGTGTAAATTAATTTGTTTAAATTTAAAATTGTGCATCAAAGCAGCTATTACACACTTTGTAATTAACCTCGGATGCATTTTGAATTTAAAAAATCACATAAAATATACTCCTGAGATTAAATATCTTGATACTATGTAGGCTACTAACTAAACCACCTGAGTCGTAGAACTGAGGTCCTGAAACTGCAGCACACCGCTATATCATCCAGTTCTGTAGGTGGCGCTGTCACAAAAAATGAGGGTCCTAGAATTGCGGTCCTGAAACTGGGGTCCTGAAACTGCAGCCTCCGGTTGTGCAGGAATACACTACAGCATCAAACGGAACACAACACTGTCATTATTTTTATGCCAGCTAGAGGGCGCATGACTTTAAAACATAACTATAGGTCGCAATAAGGTGCTTGAAAAACGACCTATAGTCGTATTTTTTTGGAGGACATAATTCATTTATACCTACAAGTACGCACTTTATAGTTACACTATAATTACCGAAAGTTATGCTGTAAATTTGCTTTACTTACGTACTTTCCAGGCTGTAATCTAAAGCGTTACCGGAATCTGTTATGTAACCTGTGTATATCTCAGACAAACTGAAGGTTATAAAAGTCTTCATGGTATAAAAAATGTAATGGTCAAAATGCACATCATTATTTTGTCTGGCCTTATAATCTTTATTTAAAATAACTTCCCTTCCTTATACAGCAACATCTCCTCTCTTTTCTGATGACATGTTTACAGGCACAAGGATGGGGCAACCTGCAACTCACATGAGATCACAGCAATAGCAAAACACAATTATCCAATTAATTCCCGATGGACAAAATCAAGTTCTGTCCTACATCTTTTCTTGTTCAAGAAGCCGTTTCACTTGGATATATGTAACAATAGGGAAGAAAAGACTTCCGCAACTTCCATTTCACCCCAGCTTCAATGCTGAGGTGTGTAAGACAAAAGTCAGATGTTAATATAACAAAGATGATGCAACTGAACCCCAAAAAGGTAAGTTGTTATGGGTTTGCACAGCTGTGGTGAAAGATGTTCTAGAATGAGACATCAAGTGCTGTAAACCAGAGCTCATCATACTGCAACCTGTTAACAGGGTCTCATTCGATCCTCTAGGTTTTTACTTATTAAAAGACAATTGACGTCACAGGAAGACTCTGTTTCCATGCTGGTTCAGCTGAGTTAGGCACCAGCTACTATGTATAATTAATTAATGTGCAAAAGTGGATGTGTTTTTTCCTTTTAAGACATCTTCATAAGGGTTATGTATGATGTTCTAACATGGTTTAAGCACATACTGAGTGAAAAACAAATTCACTTTATTTCAGTATCAACAGCTGTGTGTGTATATATATATGTGTGTGTCCAGATTCTGAATGAACATGCACTATGTTGGCTAGAGAAGAGAGGACAGGGTTAACACTCTGTAACACATTCTTCCTCGTCTCAGTGGTGTCTTTGCTGCAATGTCAGCGACAGTGTATAGCAACGCACCCAGATACACAGCAGCAAATCTGTTAACGGTTATAACCAACACATTTACACACATCACATTTATCACTTGAAAACCCATTTGAGGGCACATTAAAGTAACAATCATTTTAAGATAATTCAGACACTATAATAATATTTATTATTATTATTATAATTTGTTACATTTATATAGTGCTTTTCTACTCAAAGCATTTTTAAATGGAAGGGGGAAACTCTTCAACCACCACCAATGTCCCACCTGGATGATGCGACTGCAGCTGATTGGTGCTCAGTATAGAAGGATAATGAGGAGGCCATGATGGACAGAGGACATTGGACAAATTTGGCCAGGATGCCAGGGTTACAACCCTACTCTTGATCAAAGTACATCCTGGGATTTTGAATGACCACAGAGGGTCAGGACGGTTTAACGTCTCATCCAAGGATAATAATGTGATATAACACACACACACAAAACCTGTCATCAAAATCTGTTCCATTAGACTACCATTAATCTTGAATGGGAATTATAGTATTTAAAAAAAATAATATTCTTTCATCATTTTTGTATGTCCATGCATTGAATGTCAAAACAACCAAAACTTTCATACATCAAAAAATACAAAAGGACATTGAAAAAGTAATCCATTAATCTAGCGGTGTCCTGAAGAGACAGATTCATGTTTTAAATCCTAATGGTAAAGTCATTAGGATTTAAAACATGGAATCTCAACTCAGCAAACATCACTGTTGCCAAGCAAGCAGCTTACATATATCATATTTGATGACCTCTGTGTGCACTGTTCACTGTTTATATACGCATAAAAGTCTAAATAAATGTGTTCATTTAAAGCAATCTGTAGCTACTGAAATACCTTGATTCACATGCTTTTCTCTCTCACGCAACATAAACACACATGAGAATTTAATATTGTGCCTGCTGCCAATCCTGAATTTGTACCTCATTTTGGAGTAGTATGATTTTCCAAATCCTGCCACAAATACAATTTCTTAAGCTTATTTAAAAAATGAAGCATGTCCTTGTATATGTGTTGAATTATTTTCAAACACATAAAGCGTGCAGCCTGCCATGATACATCACATGATGTAGACAGCAGAATACTTAATTACTTTTACTGATAAAAAAAGAGGATGTTTTCCCAGCTAAGCCTATTTCTAATCAGAACAGGGAGCTGGACTCCTGGGCTGTGATTTTAAATCTACCTCATCACAAATCTGATCGCTGCATTCAATGTTATACTTGAAAATTTGGGGCATGATTAATAAACACACACACTGTACTCAGACCATTAGACATCTGTTCACATGCTTGGCTGTCTAGCAAATTAATCTGACCTCCTTTTGAGAAAATCTCCTAACATTTCTCATTGTTTGATTTTTAGTGATTAGTCTTAGTTTAAAAATCATGGCGGCACAGGATCATTTAATAAACTTAAAGGGTTACTTCAGCGATTAGCATATGGCTTTGTATCAGTAGAAACCCTGAAGTAAATTCAAATGATTGTGCTTTCCCCCCTCATATCCCCCTGAGAAAAGAGATTTATGCATTTTATTTCTGGAAAAAATCCTCTTATGATGCAAATTGACGATATTTCCATCATAGGAGGAATGTTTGGCCAAAGGCTAAAGACTACAGCCAGCAGAGGGAGCCATTTCCGCATGTTTTGAACCCGCTTATGGGGAATGGGAGATCACTCAGAGCTCAGCTCGCAGCTACAGGCACTCATTTAAACGGAGCTATGGTGAGCAATGTAAGTCTTTTAACTTCTCAAATTAATTTCTATGAAAGTTAAGCTTGCAAAAGCATGAACTGAATCAGGCCAGACTGAACTTGCGTTGTGAATGTATGCCGCGAGTGTAGTCGCGATTACCTCAGCTCTCATCACGAGAGCTCAGCTCATTTATCTCACTCCTGCAGTTAGTGCTCAGTGCTGTGATACTCGCGCGGTGACTCACTCATTATATTGAACAGACACGTTCAGTATTTAATTGTAGTGTCTTCAACTCAGTCACAGTAATCAAGTTGGTGGCTTTGGGAATGGCCTCACAGGGCAGCGAAGCATTCTGGGAATTGTAGTCTTTCATCCCCATGAGACAAAAATACATTTTCTGTCTTTTCTCAGTCTAGAAAGCACCAAATTCAAAAATAATAATTTCACATTTCTACTACATTGATGACCCAGTTTAAATACAGATTCATTTTCGCTGCGCTGAAGTACCCCTTTAAAGGATGGACGGTTAGATGCTTCAATTTTTAACTTGATTTGAATACCAAAATTCCCAAGAATAAAACTCTGGTTCTGGTTCAAAGGCTTTGTTCAACACAGTAAAAATCTTGAGGAGCAATCTCTGCCTGATCTACCCCATACATTTAGTTTTGTTGGTTTAACTCTTAAATTCATGAGTGTTCCGCCAATAATTATTATATATTTGGGTTTTTAGACACTCGGAAATATATCTAACACGTATGGATCTCTACCTGATGTGATAATACAAAACTCTCCAGATATTAATACGAAACGAAACGAGTGGTTTGTGTGAGAAAACGAAGAAAAGAAAAGTATTTATATAGTTTTTACCACTTGTACACCACTACGTCCGACTGATCCGAGGGCGCGTGTGCGTGTTTCCTGTGGTGGACAAGAGGTAAAAACGATATAAATACTGTTCGTTTTCTCACACAAACCGCTCGTTTCGTGTCTTAGGCCATCAGTGTGTATTTACGATGGGGGATTGTTTAATTTGGACTTCTCTGTGTATGCTCTTTGAGTTGGTGACCATAGACCTGCATTATGTGAGGCACAGACAAGAACGGTTTGACCTTAAATGATCAAAATTGAAACTACTGGGGAAACAAATACTCCTACATCTCGGATGCCCATGAGGTAAGCTAAAACATATCAAAATTTAATTTCAAAGTGAACTATCCCTTTAAGGATTTGAGTGAGTTTGACAAGGGCCAAATTGTAATAGCTAGATGACTGCAGCTCTTGTGGGGTGTTCCCAGTCTGCAGTGGTCAGTATCAGTATCAGTCAGTACAGGGTCATGGATCATTGATGCATGAGGGGAGCGAAGGCTGGCGCGTCTGGTCCGATCATACAAATGAGCTACTGTAGCTCAAATTGCTCAAGAAGTTAATGCTGGGTTCTGATAGAAAGGTGTCATAATACACAGTGCATCACAATTTGTTGTGTATGGGGCTGAATAGCCGCAGACCAGTCAGGGTCCACCTTCTGGCTGACCCCTGTCCACCTTCAAAAGCGCCAACTGTGGGCATGTGATCATCAGAACTGGACAATGAAGCAATGGAAGAAGGTGGCCTGGTTTGATGAATCACATTTTCTTTTACATCACGTGGATGGCCAGGTGCCTGTGCGTCGCTTACTTGGGGAACACATGGCACCAGGATGCACTATGGAAAGAAAGCAAGCCAGTGGAGGCAGTGTGATGCTTTGTAAAATGTTCTGCTGGGAAAACTTGGGTCCTGTCATCCATGTGGATGTTACTTTGACACGTATCACCTACCTAAGCATTGTTGCAGACCATGTACACCATTTCATGGAAACAGTATTCCCTGGTGGCTGTGGCCTCTTTCAGCAGGATAATGCACCCTGTCACAAAGCAAGAATGGTTGAGGAATGGTTTGAGGAACACAACAATGTGTTTGAGGTGTTGAACCTCCAAATCAACCCAGATCTCAATCCAATCGAGCATCATTCGGATGTGCTGAACAAACAAGTCCAATCCATGGAGGCAGCACCTCACAACCTACAGGACTTAAATGATCTGCTGCTAACATCTTGGTGCCAGAGACCACAGCACACCTTCAGGGGTCAAGTGGAGTCCATGCCTCGACAGGTCAGGGCTGTTTTTTCAGCAAAGGGGGACCAACACAACATTAGGTCATAATGGTATGCCTGATCAGTGTAGGCTGAGGTTAAATAATATTTTTGACTTGAATAAAATCATTTCACTTAATTGTTACTACAGTCAACATTTTTAGACTAACATTTTTTTCTTCTTCAGTGAAGTAATGTGATACTGAAGGTTAGTTAATGGCTGTGATCCTTCAGAAGATCCTCAGAGGAAACAGATGCACAAAAGTGCATTCACATTCATTTTCAGATAACATAACAGTAGACATGCTTGCCCTTGGGTAAGTCTAGGCACAAACACAGACAAATGGTACATCTTTTACCCTATCACTACTCTTCAGACAAAGTCTTACCCGGTTACCTGATTCAATTGATACCGCAGTTTGAAACGCTCTGGTCATAGATTGATTTCCAGTGTGTCTGGGTAATGAGGCAACAACCCATACACAGATTATCTAATACCTCCAGTGGAATATTTGGGCGCAATGAACAGCACTAAAGACAAAGAACCTTTGACGAAACACAGAGATTAAGAAATATTTAAGGAGATTCAAGTATTAATGTCTTAATGGTGCTTGTGCAAGTGTATCTCGGTAAATCAGCCATGTATCAAAGTCCAAGCACCCACAGGGTCTTTAAAAATCACCCTGCTTTCATAATCAAGGGGAAAAAAAGCAAGCTAAATGATCTAAAAGAAATATTGATAAAAGCCAATGGTTTTATTTGAGACCCAGACATATCGACCTGTAGTATAACATATATCATCGGCTATTCAAATCATGAGGTCGTTTTTGTTTTAAACATTCATTTTAATGTCAGTGTGATGTTGGTTGATGATGTTGGTTTAAATTGTTCAAAGCTGATGATTTAGAAAGGCTAATTAAAGGGGAATCATCATATTTAGCAGCCATAACACGTGATCATCAGCAGGTGATCCAGCAGGTGCGGCCACATTTATCTATACTCTAAAACTGTTTCATTTCAAATTGAATATTGTTGTTGCAAATTGTGCAAATAAAAATACCACCTACTTAGAATATGTTTACACTTGTAGTTCTTGGTTCTTTTGGTCTGGGCCAAAAAAGATAAGTTTAGTCCTCGTTTGCATAGCGTTCACACTGTCATTTGAAGCTAAAGATACAAAACAACAACAAAAAATGCTTTAAGGATGTACATTTTTCGATGGAACTTACTGAATATCCAATGCTGCCTGCATGCGGGCTAAATGTGCTTGTTATATGTGTGTACATGTGATGGTATTTTTTTCCAGTTGAGAACTCAGAGAAGCAGAGGTGGACAGTAACTAAGTACATTTACTTGAGTACTGTACTGAAGTACACTTTTTGAGTATCTGTTCTTTACTTGAGTGTTATTTTTTTCTAGAAACTTATGACTTTTACTTCACTACATTTGAAAGACAAATGTCATACTTTTTACTCCACTACATTTGTATCTAGGTCAAAAGTCGTTTCTGTAGCAGCTCTGAAAGTCGGAGGATGATTTTTTTCCCTTCTTTAAAAGTTTTTTTGACAGTCTATCAGGAATCACTCATACATTTTGCCAACTTTTTCAAAAATACAAAAATGTATATGCAAAATATACACTGATCAGTTCATAGCAAAATGGAAGAAGACGGTTCTTAGGAACAAGTGTGTTCACCTATAGACATACCTTGAAAGTATGTTTTAGTAAAAAAAAAAAAAACAAGATTAGTTTAGTTGGCATACACTTGGTGCATGTTAAAATATTAAAAATATAAACATCTGGGAGAAAGAGAAGAGTAAAGTTGGGAGAATGTCAGAAGTGTATCAGTGTATTGGATCCGTGCATTCGCCCTTAAAATGACAGCAGCTTTGAAAAGAGATTTGTAACTTTTAAACAAGTATTTAAATGAGTTTAAGTTAGTCGTATGCTAGTATGTCGGATGGAGCATCACTGAATGACTTAAACCATGATGACAGTGTGCATTTATACAAAAATAATAAAATAATGCATTGGCATAAAAAAGGAATTTACTTTTATACTTAAGTACTTTTCAAAACAAATACTTCTGTACTTTTACCTGAGTAAAAATCTGTTTTTACAACTTTCACTTGTAACGGAGTAATATTTGACCAGTAGTACTTTTACTCAAGTAATAGAGTTGTGTACTTTGTCCACCTCTGAGAGCCTATAAAATGTGTTAAAACAGCACCAGGAATATCTCTGTTGCACACACAAATAAAGATCTGCTGCAAGGAGACGTGGTTCTGACTCCTGTTCTAAACTGTAATGGACAACATTGTGACTACGGTTAGATAAACCAGGGGTACCCAAGCATTCTGTCCTTTCCATCTCTGTCCTGTCCATCTTTTCAGGGGTCTCTGTTCGCTTGTTTGGTATGCACCATGATGGCAGATGCCAGCGTTACCACTTATTCAAATTAACCATACTAATAGAGCAATTGCACCAGGTTTAATGAGGGAGTATGAGGGAGTCACCTGTCAATTGTGTCTTATCTGCGTTTCCCTCAGTTCCCATTTTTATTTTGCAGAAACGCTTTAATCTTAGTGCATTGTGCAACGTGTCATAGCATGCGCCGAGCGAACTCACATAGCAAACGTCATAACATCATTTTACACAACATACTCAAATGTATCTAATATGATAAACAGAGCAACGTTACCTCATACTCATGACCAGAAAAGCAGAAATTGAGCCGGCGACTGTGGCATAATAAAAGCCACACTGCTTATGAGGCGTGTTTTGCGTTCATCTTATTAACAATCGATCCAGCGGCCTTACTCAGCTCCAACACCACTCGGCCCTGCTCTGCTTTATACCACAGTAATGTTAATAATCGCATCCATGAACTGGATTTCTGCCTGATTCTTTCCCACCGGTGAAGACCATGGCTGAATCCAAAATTGCCCCCTAAACCCTCATTCACTATTCCCAACTTTAGTCCACTAATATAGTTCACTTGAAGGAATGAATAGGACAGCCATTGTGTGTACATCAGCAGTACACTTGCTATTGTGGTGCAATGTGAGATTGAATGAGTGCACTCAATGATATTTAGTATGGTTTCGGACACCACTTAAAATGGCTGTCCCTTCATTTAGTGCCCTATTTAAGAGTATAAAGGGGCGATTTCGGATTCAGCCCACATATACCAAGATTGCGCTCAAACTTGGCATCATCAAACTACACATTTGTTTTCGAATAGGTGACCTCTAGTGGAAGGAAAAGTTACTTAGTAATACATTTAAATTTCAGGTCATATTAAAAATTAAAAACATAGTAATATTTGTTTATTTAACCCCCCATATCCCCCTCAGACGAGAGATTTATGTATTTTATTTCTGAAAGAATTACTCCGATGATGCAAATATCCTCATCGGATACATTTTTGGCCAGAGGCTAAAGACTACAGACAGCAGAGGGAGCCATTTCCGCATGTTTTCAACCCGCGTGGGAGATCACACTCACAGCTCAGCTCGCAGCTGCAGGCATTCATATAAATGGAGCTATGCGGAGCAATTTAAGTGTTTTAACTTCTCAAATTAATTTCTATGAAAATTAAGCTTCCAAAGGCATGAACTGAAAACATGCTGTGAATGTATATGGACGTGTTTACCCCAGCTCTAATCACGAGAGCTCATTCAGCTCGTTCATCACTGATGAATGTTATCTGACTCCTGCTGCGTTTGTGCTGTGAAACTCCCTCAGCAGCTAAATCAGATTATTTTGAACAGACATGTTCAGTTTTTAATTGTAGTGTCTG
Organism: Pseudorasbora parva; assembly: GCF_024679245.1. NCBI lineage: Eukaryota > Metazoa > Chordata > Actinopteri > Cypriniformes > Gobionidae > Pseudorasbora > Pseudorasbora parva. The sequence goes on along the minus strand of NC_090175.1, from coordinate 36,529,232 downwards.
TTCTCTGAACTGATTTTGTGAAAAAGAACACGGTGGGGAAAGTGATCCAGTTACAGTGATTCAGTAGCGGTGGCTTTGGGAGTGGCCTCGTAGGGGCAATGAGATCCCCATGAGACAAAAATAAATGTTCTGTCTTATCTCAGTCTAGAAAGCACCAAATTCAAAAATAATTTCACATTTCTACTACACTAATGACTCAGTTTAAATACAGATTCATCTTCCCAGGGCTGAAGCACCCCTTTAAATTCTGTATATATTTTTTCATCAGTATTTCTGTCAAGTGAAAAAAAATATATAGTTCAAAATCTCCTTATTGTTGAGCCCTGGATATGCCACTACGCCATTACAGAATCAGCCTTATTTTATATTTTGTGCACATGCTAGTTTGGCTGCATCAAAGTGCTTAGACATTTACTTATCCTCCTTGGTATGTATTTACAGGGACAATGCAGGCAAACATAGTTACAATAGAAATCCTGAAAGTGATGCGCAGCAAACAGAGTTTATAGCTGATGCTAATTCTCACAATGTGGTACAGATCTGTGGAAAATACCCTAACTCAAAACCTGTATTAGTCCATCACAGAAAACTTTCTGCATCATTACATTTTCAAAAAACATCACTTAGTATGATTTATGAAAATGTCCCCACAAGGTCAAAGATTTCTGGTATTGTCATCCATTTTGTCCCCATAAAGTAGGGGATTACCAGGACCACACACACATTCCGCAAACTATGGCTCCTTTTTTCTAAACTCTACACACAAAACCACAAAACATGCACACAACATGCAAAACATTATACATCTCGTGCAAGAGTAAACACTTGTTGATTATTAGCCATATACACGTAAAACTACACGGATGTAAAACATGTAAAACACTACTAACTTGGGTCTTTTGCTTGTTCAGTGTGCAGTGGAGTGCACATAATTTGTCACACATATGGCAAAATGTACACAGTATATGTATGTATGTACAATTAATAAACTTTACAGTTATTGAACTGAACTGAAATGACACTGAATGACTACTGACCCTTTTATAGTTTTAAAATTTGAATGTGTTACTATTGGGTAAAGAGCTCCAAAATAAAGGTGACTTGACTTGCATTTATATTCAGCATACTGTATATTTAAAAAACAAAAATAAATGCAATGATCAAAAATTTATTTGTTTCTTAAAACACTGACTTTTGATTTCTAAGTGATCAAATTATTTACACTATAAACAGAAATGCAAGAGGCTAAAAAGTATTTCTTTTTTTTTTGAAAACTTTGAGTTTTGATTTCTAAGTGATAAATTTATGTATAAGTGTTTCATACATGATCATTGGGTGTAGGTATTCTGGAAATTATGTTGGCATTAAAATGACAGTGTTTTCTAAATGAAACAAGAACTGTTTTAAATAATGCATCTAATGTAGAAAACTGTGTTTAGTGTTTGTTTTACAATCGCAAACTGAGTGTAAAGCATATAATGCTCTTGCTGTTTTGCAGACTTGGTCTGAAGATTTGGTATATTTATGGAGTTAATTGTTTTTACATGAGTGGGCCTTAAGTACCATAGTGTCGTTACAATGCAACTATTGAGTATACAATTGTAAATTGGTAATGATTTTTCCAAGTGAAAAATAAGTACTATTAAATGCATTAAACGTACTTGAGTATGTTTTTAGTACAATACAAATATACAATACATCCTTTTTAATACATTTAATAGTACATATTTTTCACCTGGATTTGGTAATACGCATACTATGTACAGAACCACATAAACCCTGGTAGCACCTCAACATTTTGAGCTCAAGATGTAGTGTATGCAGTGTTTCTTTGATCAAAAACCTCTCTTGATCAAATTCTGTACAGTATAGATGAAAATGTTCAATGTAACAAATGAAATGTTTATTTTTATTTCTTAGAATAATAGCACCGTGATATCTCCACTGGTGGCTATAATGAATCTTCTGCTTATCAAATTTAACCACAGCTGGGGGCAGGGTGAGGCTTGACCCAAATACAGATTGAGGAAGATATGAGAATGAAGAGATATGGGGATATCTGATAGGGAATCAGATATTAAACACATTCAAGAGAAGTTCAGGAGAAAACAAACAAACAAACAAACAAACAAACAAATAAAATAAACAAATAAATAAACAAATACCCCAAAAACAGGACATCCAGCCATCTGGGTATAATAATATTATAAATACATAAAGACAGGGTTTAGAATGAGCCAGGATTAAACATCAGTTTAATTAAGACATTTGAATAGCTTTTATAAATGTGATTTAGAAAAAAAACAGGGTTACTTCAGTCATTTAGCATTAAGCTTTGTATTTAAACTGGGTTTATTAATGTAGCAGAAATGTGCAATTATTTTTTTTATTTGGTGCCTTTTGACTGAGAAAAGACAGAAAATGTTTTTTTTGGTCTCATATGGGGATGAAAGACAACAACTCCCAGAATGCACTTGCTTCGCTGACCTACAAGGCCACTCCCAAAGCCACAGCTACTGGATTGCTAGATAAGTTGCCCACTGCGTTCATTTTCATAAATTTGGTTCAGTTAGAAAACCGACATTACAATTAAAAACGGAACGTGTCTGTTCAATAACGTGTGAATGAGCCGATTGAGAGTCACGCACGGCACAAACGCAGCAGGAGTCAGATTACAATCATTACAAGAGCTGAGGTAAGCGCGGCCGCGGCATATATTCACAGCGTGTTAAGTTTGACGTGCTTTAAGTTCATGCCTTTGGAAGCTTAACTTTCATAGGAATTCATTTAAAAAGTTGAAACACTAACTTTGCTCCGCACCGCTCCGCTCCGTTTATATATGAATGCCCACAGCTGCCCGAGCCGAGCGCTGAGAGTGCGATCCCAACCCCCATGGATAGACGGGTTAAAAACATGCTGAATTAGCTCCTACTACTGGCTGTAGTCTTTAGCCTCTGGCCAAAGAATCTGCAGATGACGCGAAATGACCATATCTGCTTCATCTGAGGATTTTTTTCAGAAATAAAGTACAGTATTGTTCAAAATAATAGCAGTACAATGTGACTAACCAGAATAATCAAGGTTTTTCGTATATTTTTTTATTGCTACGTGGCAAACAAGTTACCAGTAGGTTCAGTAGATAACAGAAAACAAATGAGACCCAGCATTCATGATATGCACGCTCTTAAGGCTGTGCAATTGGGCAATTAGTTGAATTAGTTGAAAGGGGTGTGTTCAAAAAAATAGCAGTGTGGCATTCAATCACTGAGGTCATCAATTTTGTGAAGAAACAGGTGTGAATCAGGTGGCCCCTATTTAAGGATGAAGCCAACACTTGTTGAACATGCATTTGAAAGCTGAGGAAAATGGGTCGTTCAAGACATTGTTCAGAAGAACAGCGTACTTTGATTAAAAAGTTGATTAGAGAGGGGAAAACCTATAAAGAGGTGCAAAAAATGATAGGCTGTTCAGCTAAAATGATCTCCAATGCCTTAAAATGGAGAGCAAAACCAGAGACGTGGAAGAAAACGGAAGACAACCATCAAAGTGGATAGAAGAATAACCAGAATGGCAAAGGCTCAGCCAATGATCACCTCCAGGATGATCAAAGACAGTCTGGAGTTACCTGTAAGTACTGTGACAGATAGAAGACGTCTGTGTGAAGCGAATCTATTTTCAAGAATCCCCCGCAAAGTCCCTCTGTTAAAAAAAAGGCATGTGCAGAAGAGGTTACAATTTGCCAAAGAACACATCAACTGGCCTAAAGAGAAATGGAGGAACATTTTGTGGACTGATGAGAGTAAAATTGTTCTTTTTGGGTCCAAGGTCCACAGGCAGTTTGTGAGACGACCCCCAAACTCTGAATTCAAGCCACAGTACACAGTGAAGACAGTGAAGCATGGAGGTGCAAGCATCATGATATGGGCATGTTTCTCCTACTATGGTGTTGGGCCTATTTATCGCATACCAGAGATCATGGATCAGTTTGCATATGTTAAAATACTTGAAGAGGTCATGTTGCCCTATGCTGAAGAGGACATGCCCTTGAAACGGTTGTTTCAACAAGACAATGACCCAAAACACACTAGTAAACGGGCAAAGTCTTGGTTCCAAACCAACAAAATTAATGTTATGGAGTGGCCAGCCCAATCTCCAGACCTTAATCCAATTGAGAACTTGTGGGGTGATATCACAAATGCTGTTTCTGAAGCAAAACCAAGAAATGTGAATGAATTGTGGAATGTTGTTAAAGAATCATGGAGTGGAATAACAGCTGAGAGGTGCCACAAGTTGGTTGACTCTATGCCACACAGATGTCAAGCAGTTTTAAAAAACTGTGGTCATTCAACTAAATATTACTTTAGTGATTCACAGGATTGCTAAATCCCAGAAAAAAAAATGTTTGTACAAAATAGTTTTGAGTTTGTACAGTCAAAGGTAGACACTGCTATTTTTTTGAACACACCCCTTTCAACTAATTGCCCAATTGCACAGCCTTAAGAGCGTGCATATCATGAATGCTGGGTCTTGTTTGTTTTCTGACAATCTACTGAACCTACTGGTAACTTGTTTGCCACGTAGCAATAAAAAATATACTAAAAACCTTGATTATTCTGGTTAGTCACATTGTACTGCTATTATTTTGAACAAGACTGTACATCAATCTCTCGTTTCAGGGGGTAATGGGGGGGGGGGGTATACTCCCAGCTTTCTACTGATACAAAGCCATATGCTAAATCGCTCCAGTAACCCTTTAAGCCTTGTCTGTGAAACCACGGGATAATTACATAAATGTAAAAACTGATATTTTAAAGCAATGATGCTGAGAGGTGGCAAGGATCAAGCATGAGAAAGCTTTCTTCTCAAAGCCTAGTGATCTCAATAGATCGCAAAGGGCCATTAGAGAAGGTAAATAAAGCAGCAACAAAGACCACCTAACAAGTACACAGAACATAATCAGACTGAACTCAGGGAAATCTAAGCGCTTTAAGAACTCTTTATTAGACAAAGGAATTCTAGAGCTCAATGAAGCAATGTTCCAGGAGGATCGAATTAATAAAGTACAACAATTTCTGTACATAACACACCGCATGAATCTGAAGCATTCGTTAGAACAAATGCGACATGAGAAGGACATTTTAATGTGTCCTTTAAGTTTATGGGAAAACCAGAAAGTGCATACAGGCTCTTTTTAAAGCTGTTTGAGCCATGAAGATCTTCTTTACCGCATGGGACAAGGACTTTAAAAGTGCACTGACTGAGTCTGCACTAATGTAAATGGTCCTTGATGTCAATCACTGATGCTGCATATTGACTGCTGGCCATTTATACTAATTCTTCACATGCTTCACTCTAATGTGAACTGAATGAGTGTTTAATTTGTAATCGCTCACATACACTCACACATGCTAAAATGGACCCACTTTGATTAATAGAGGGGACTAGCAAAGCACACGCATGCTCATATTACAGTCACACACTTGGTCTGACTTGCCCTTTGACCACAAACAGACAAGATTTTCTGTCTCCACTGCTAATACAAACTCCACTAAATGATTTAGTTCCCATAGGAACAGCTAGTAATAGAAGACAGTGAAATGACCGCAATAAAATATAAATGGGATGTGCTTACGAATAGAGCACACTGGTGTAAATCAGACCTCTCAGAACACCAAAACAATCCTATTACATCTTGATATGCTGCATAATTACAGATATTTAGTTATTTATTATAGAGCAACAGAACTAAATAGTTAATAGTACATTTCTAATGTTTTTCTAGCCATTTTATACAAGGAAGTAAATTAGCCAGTAGGATGACAGGATGCATTTTGGTTGCCATGGTGACAGAAGGTGGGAGGGAAAGCTGAAGCCCAAACACCTGATGTTTACGTGTGCAAATGAAAGAGCTAGACGCTTACTGCTGAATTGAGTCCCTTTAGAGACCATTAGAAGTGTTGCGAAGGATTAAGTCAAACAACAAATGATGGAACTGTCATGACGGCATTATAGATGTTACCTAAAACTAATACAAATACATTTTGGTCATTTTAAAATAAAACTTGGTAACTAATTCAAATAATTTAAGTTTAAGACGTACTAAAATAGCTACACTGTCAGAGCCCAAAACAATCCACAAATTTGCAATCACGTGTTACCACAGTAATCAGTCAAGTCAGTACTTTGAGGGGGCTTGCACCAATGGAGTTCCACTACTTTTAGGGTGTGTTACCGTGGCAATGTGACAACAGACAACCACCCTCCCCCGTTGACCTCACCCTGAGGGAAAACTTTTTCCTAAGCTTTGTTCCAGAAATCCTGAATGGGTTGTCTCCAATTCATCTCACCATGAGAAATGGGATGGGTCACTAAAGAAGCTGGCTTCAGAGGATTACAATAAAGCACATCACAATCTGTGACACAGCAGCACAAAAGCACTAATAACTGCCCCAAGGGTCTCTGTGGGGCATAAGCAAAGCTGATAAGTAGCAGAAACCTTCAAATTTATACATTTGTACTTACAGTTCTCCTGTCAACAGCCTACACATTTATACTGTGACTATGACAGATTTCAGATGATGTAATGTTTACAGACCATGTTTCAGGCACAATAGGGTTAAATAAAGGAGGCACTGAAGGCTTTTGAGCAGGAACCGTGGTATACTTTTCTCATTAAAGTCTGAACAACATGTTCAGTTTACAGAAGAGCTGACTGACCCATGGGATCAGCGAGGTTACACCAGAAATACTGTGCATCTTTAGTGATGCGTCCTATGGCGTGACAGCGATCACACTAAATGGCTACAGAATAAAGCCTGAGTGTTAATGAAACACAGGATGGATCGATTATACCCAAAGGAGAGACTGGGAGAATGACGGACGAAATTGCAGAATCTATACATCTGTCATTTATAGCATAAGCATAACTTTAGTAGCCTATTCTCCTCGTGATCTCGCATGGTCGCACATTAGGCAAATGTCCCTGCTTTATGACACAATAGTAGGCGGCTAATAGTTCTTATTTGATCTCTATCTATCTATCTATCTATCTATCTATCTATCTATCTATCTATCTATCTATCTATCTATCTATCTATCTATCTATCTATCTATCGAAATCAAATTATTACTATTGTCAAAATAAAGCAGGAATATTTGCCTGTAGCCTGCGTCCATGCAAGAATCACGAGGATGATATTAAAATTATGATTTTCAGAATAAACCCGGTCTATGAATAAATTACGTTACATAGGCTACGCATATGGTCAACAGGACATCGATAGAAGAAACAATTAATTCAGCAGTAAAAGAGTATAAAGAACAGCGAAATGTATGTATCTAAACATAAAAATTAAACTGCGTTTAAGAACTTACCCTGTACCATCAAAGGAAAAGATGTAGTAGTTTTTTTTTCTGTTGCGGCAGGTGCGTGTATCCGAGGGTAGGTAAGTGTGTGTCGGTATCAACGACATTCTGCGCGCCCAGCGCTGCAGCGACGCTCCAAGATGCAGTGCATTACAGCCAGAGAACACACTACGCACGCGCTTGTGTTGGAGGGATCCCGCGCATGAGCAGCGCGCACTGAGAATGGCTCAGGTGAACATTTGGGACCGCTCAAATGTGACGTATGTCACTCGCTGGTGACGAGTGTAACATAATAGCCTACTGCTCAGATACAAATATTAATATTGACATACTGCATCGCTGACTGTTTATTAAACATAAGCAGGTAATTGGCAACCATGGAGATGATGGGCCAATTGCCTACATACAAACAGTAAGCTGAGGGTATTTTTAGAAGTATTTACTGAAATGTATTCAATATTCTCAAATGCTGTATGAGCACAAACAATTGTTCCCGAATCCAGTTTCAGCTAAGTAGTGATAGGCTATAGGCCTACATTTTGCTTAGTTTTTTTAGACACTGAAGTCAAACATTTTTAATTTATTTCTTCATATGAAAATCCTCGATTCATATTAATAACTTTCAGATCAAAATAAATATTGGTACGGGTCTGGCAAGGTCAGTAGTATAATGTGTTATATTATCTGGTGTTACACAGAAATGCACTCAATAAAATTTGCAAAAAAAATAAAAAAAATAAAAACTGTCACTGGGGTAGTAATCTTTACAAGACATCTTTATACTTTTTTTTTTTTTTGCTACTCTACTAATATGCACCAGGGTGAAAAAGGTACTAAGATGTATTTTTAAGAGCACACACACACACACACACACACACACACACACACACACACACACACACACACACACACACACACACACACACACACACACACACACACACACACACACACACACACACACGAAAGTATTCGGCCCCCTTGAACTTTGCGACCTTTTGCCACATTTCAGGCTTCAAACATAAAGATATAAAACTGTATTTTTTGTTGTTGTGAAGAATCAACAACAAGTGGGACACAATCATGAAGTAGAATGAAATTTATTGGATATTTCAAACTTTTTTAACAAATCAAAAACTGAAAGAAAAAAAAAAATATATATATATAATTAATATATATATTTATATATATAATTAATATATATTTAATATATATATATATATATAATTTATATATATATATATATATATATATATATATATATATATATATATATATATATATATATATATATATATATATATATATATATATATATATATATATAAAATGTAAAATGTACTCTTAGAAATATATATAGTACAGGCACATGGACACATTACTATTTGAAATGTTTTTGATAGAAGTTTCTTCTGCTCATCAAGCCTGCATTTATTTGATCAAAAATATATTTTGATGGTGATATTTTACAATTTTAAATAATTGTTTTTTAATTTATTATACTTTAAATTATCCTTTATTTCTGTGATGCAAAGCTTAATTTTCAGGATCATTCCTCCAGTCTTCAGTCACATGATACTTCAGAAATCATTCTGATGATGATTCATTTTCAAAAGTTGGAAACAGTTCTGGTGATTAATATTTTTTCATAACCTTTGATACTTTTATATAATACTTTGATGAATAAAAAGTAAAAAAAAAAGAAAAAAAAAAAGAAGCAAATGTTTTAAAAATAGAAATCTTTTGTAACAGCAAAATACACTAATGGTCTGTATTTTGGGGTCAGTCATTTTCTTTTTCTTTTTTTTTTAAATAAATCAATAATTTTATTTAGCAAGGATGCGTTAAATTAATAAAAATTGATAGTAAAGGAGATTTATATTATTTGAAAATATGATTTTATTTTGAATAAATGCAGTTCTTTTTAACCTTTTATTCATCAAAAATATTAGGCAGCAGAACTGTTTCCAACACTCATAATAAATCATTTGTCAATAATGATTATGTGTAATGATTATCAATAAAAGACATATATACATATACATACATACATCCATATACATACATACATACATGTCCTTCTCAAGAAATTAGCATATTATGATAAAGTAAATTATTTTACATAATGTAATGATACAAATTTTAGATTCATTGCACACCAACTGAAATATTTCAGGTCTTTTATTGTTTTAATACTGATGATTTTGGCATACAGCTCATGAAAACCCAAATTAGCAAATCATGAAAAGGTTCTCTAAACAAGCAATTAACCAAATAATCTGAATCAACTAACTCTAAACACCTGCAAAAGATTCCTGAGGCTTTTAAAAAACTCCCAGCCTAGTTCATTACTCAAAACCGCAATCATGGGTAAGACTGCCGACCTGACTGCTGTCCAGAAGGCCATCATTGACACCCTCAAGCGAGAGGGTAAGACACAGAAAGACATTTCTGAACGAATAAGCTGTTCGGCAAAAAGGAAGGAACCTGAGAAAGATTGTGGAGAAGGACCGATTCCAGACCTTGGGGGACCTGCGGAAGCAGTGGACTGAGTCTGGAGTAGAAACATCCAGAGCCACCGTGCACAGGCGTGTGCAGGAAATGGGCTACAGGTGCCGCATTCCCCACGTCAAGCCACTTTTGGGCTACAGAGAAGCAGCACTGGACTGTTGCTCAAATCTTGCATGTCATTCAGAAATCAAGGTGCCAGAGTCTGGAGGAAGACTGGGGAGAAGGAAATGCCAAAATGCCTGAAGTCCAGTGTCAAGTACCCACAGTCAGTGATGGTCTTGGGTGCCATGTCAGCTGCTGGCGTTGGTCCACTGTGCTTTATCAAGGGCAGGGTCAATGCAGCTCTCAGGAGATTTTGGAGCACTTCATGCTTCCATCTGCTGAAAAGCTTTATGGAGATGAAGATTTCGTTTTTCAGCACGACCTGGCACCTGCTCACAGTGCCAAAACCACTGGTAAATGGTTTACTGACCATGGTATTACTGGGTTCAATTGGCCTGCCAACTCTCCTGACCTGAACCCCATAGAGAATCTGTAGGATATTGTGAAGAGAAAGTTGAGAGACGCAAGACCCAACACTCTGGATGAGCTTAAGGCTGCTATCGAAGCCTCCTGGGTCTCCATAACACCTCAGCAGTGCCACAGGCTGATCGCCTCCATGCCACGCCGCATTGAATCAGTCATTTCTGCAAAAGGATTCCTGACCAAGTATTGAGTGCATAACTGAACATAATTATTTGAAGGTTGACTTTTTTTGGTATTAAAAACACTTTTCTTTTATTGGTGGGATGAAATATGCTAATTTTTTTAGATGGGAATTTTGGGTTTTCGTGAGCTACTATGCCAAAATCATCAGTATTAAAACAATAAAAGACCTGAAATATTTTAGTTAGTGTGAAATGAATCTAAAATATATGCTAGTTTAATTTATCATTACATTATGGAAAATAATGAACTTTATCACAATATGCTAATTTTTTGAGAAGGACCTGTATATATATATATATATATATATATATATATATATATATATATATATATATATATATATATATATATATAAATAAATAAATAAATAAATATGAGAGAGAGAGAGAGAGAGAGAGAGAGAGAGAGAGAGAGAGAGAGAGAGAGAGAGAGAGAGAGAGAGAGAGAGAGAGAGAGAGAGAGAGTAGCAAAAAAACAGGAGTAGCAAAAAACAGGAGTAGCTACCTTAGAGTAGCAAAAAAAATTGTAAAAATGTCCTTTTAACTAGTTACTTTGCTAGTTAAATCTGATTATGTACGCAAGTTTGTGACACATAGACATAAACAGTGTTGGGGTAACTCATTACAAGAAACTTGCGTACATAATCAGATTTAACTAGTAAAGTAACGCATTACTTTTAAAATTGACAACAACATATCTAAGTTACTTTAAATGGAATGTATCGCAAGCTACTTTTTCACATTTATTTGACTGACAGCTCTCTTCTGCCCATGTTGAGAAAAATAGAGAGTCCATGCAAAGACGTGTGTGAACAGGACAGGTCATTGTAGTTCTAGACTAAATGTGAGCATTTATTCATCTCACTTGCACAATAAAGATTTTTTGTGTACTCCTCAAAATGAACAAAATCGTTCAAATGCAAAATCAGAATACTATGGAAACCTCACAATTAAATATTAAATTAAAAAAAGTATTTTCAGGCTTTTAATTTACCTTTATTGACCAATGTTTTGCTGCTAACTTTCGATGATTCCGTTAAACCAGTTTTTACCATATTAAAGTAAAGTAAGAGTGTTACACTTTTTTCTCCTGCATCCTATTTTCCATTATCCAGAATGGCAGCACAGCTGAAAGTTTTGTTTGAGCTGCGAGTCTGCGACCTCTACTGCACATGCATGAATGTGCATTTTTACCTCAGCCTGAGGTTTATTGCAATTTAGTGTGAAGAGGTCTTTACATTTAACTTTTTTGTAATAAAAAACAACAGTGAGAAAAGTCACTACTTTTCTTTAAAAGTAACTCAGTTACTTTTTAAGGGAGTAATGCAATATTGTAATGCATTGCTTTTCAAAGTAACATTATATTTTATATATAAATAACTTTATTTATATAAAATATAATGTTACTTTGAAAAGCAATGCATTACAATATTCCTTTAACTCTGGCGCCCCTGAAAGTTTGTCACGTCCAAGTTATTCCATTGGTTCTCAGACAAGGGGGCAGGGACCACTAGCTGGACATGACAAACTTTCAGGGGAGCCATAGTTAAAGGGATAGTTCACCCAAAAATGAAAATTCGGTCATCATTTGCTCACCCTCAAGTTGTTCCAAACCTGTATGAGTTTCTTTGTTCTGCTAAACACAAAAGACAATATTTGGAAGAATGTTTGTAACAAAGCAGATAGAACAACCATTGACTATACCATAGTATCCCCCCCCCCCCACACTAATGTAGTCAATGGTTGCTCTATCAGCTTTGTTACAAGCATTCTTTAAAATATCTTCTTTCGTGTTCAACAGAAGAAACTCATACAGGTTTGGAAAAACTTGAGGTTGAGTAAATAAAGACAGAATTTTTGTTGAACCCTCCCTTTAAGATGAACAAGTCTTGTTTCTCATGCTAGGAGAACAGAGAAGATGTACACGACTGAAATTCTATCTTTGAGGGGGTTTTTTTTGGGGGGGGGGGGTTATTCTGTAATGCTAGCAGAGAGTCAATGAAAACGCTAGGTGAACTACTAAGAAAGGCAACAGTGCCCTCTGTAGACAGAATGTCTACTTTATAAGAAATGGTGTCAATGTACCCTGGGAACTGAAACAGTTACAAACCAAATAATGTTGTAATTTCACCAGAAAGGGTTTAAATACAAAAAGTGTTAAACAAAAAGACTCAAACATAAGACTTAAGAATGAAAAGTTTTATTACTGTCTCCCATGATTCAACATTCAGAAATGTGCCCTTAAACACCCAGTCCATTATTTATCAACAAAACCTCAACAAAAAAAAGCTCACAGCAAAATTCTTTATATCCAAAGTAAAATACAAGATTTTACAAATATATAGCTGTGTCTATGCATGTCAGTCAGTTCTCATATGTTTACTGTACATTGTTATCTGTCTACTGTTAAGACAGAACTGGAAAGTCACACAGACACTTAAGATAGTTCCTCAAATCAAAGGAGGCAAGACCAGGTAAAAACCAGGAGTGAGGATGTTTAAACTCTCCAAGAATAAACGATTACATCATTTTGTATTCTAGCTAGAAGTAATACATAACATTCCATTTGGCATCCATATTTTTTCTATTTTTCTATTAATTTGTTCTACATTAATTTCCTCTGACATAGTTTATTCCCCCAGCTACACACTGCCATGGTAGGATTTCTTTAACATGTCCAAATCTAAGGCTTTTCCAGGTTAGTTGTACTGGGTTAATCTAATTTGACCAAATGTTATACTTCTGTATTTAAAGTGTTAGATTTATTGGGCCCTTACTACAATAATCAGAACGGAATTATTTAGAAAAGCTCTTTCTTCAACATGTAAAAACAAAAGAAAAAAAAACTGAAAAAAGATGCACAGAGAAAGAACAACAAAACCCAAACAGATATAAACAGCTGAGGCAGCTGACATGGTATCATGTCAAATGAATTTGGTTTACATTTTGTACAAAATAGTTTCCTGGCTTAGTTATTAAAGAAACGGAATGCAAAGAGAGATTGTTTAAAAATGAAACAAAATGAGAAAGGTAGCACAGATTGTAAATGTCAAGTTAAATAAAGGTTGCTGGTCTATGTATACGCATACGTGATTATCCAGGGCTGCACATATGGCTGTGTTTTTGGTCCATTCTATAGTCTGTAGGATAGCAATGAGAATATATTTGATTTTCGCAACTCCTGACAACACTGACGATGATTAAAATTGATGATTGTCAAAGAGCAAGGCACATCAAGTCAGAAATGAAGGCCCATTCGCTTTCCCATGGGCTCTACAAAAAGGTTCACTTTAAAATTTAGTAAACTTTAAAGATAAAAAGCCAAAGATTGAATGTTTATAACCTCCCATTATCCTAGTCTTTTTTCATTTTAATTGTGAGAACAGTAAATGCATCATAGCAAAACTTCAAGCTTGTACTAAAATGGCCAACCTTTTAGTCCAACATGCCCTTTTAAAGACATCAGTGTGGAAATGTATGCCATTGCACTTGATGCCAATATAGCAATGCAGTTACATAAGAAAGGTTAAGAGAGGTGGACCGAGCTCTAGAAAAGGGTGAAAAGACAGGTCTAGAATTATGTCTCAGACTGGTCTCAAATGCTTTTTATTCCAAGATCAATTTGATTTTGAATCATCTTTGTGGAAAAAAACGACATTAAAGGCTCTACAACATTTACAGGGTGCCTCATTTCTTTCTGCTTCCTGTTATTTTGTATACCATAAAGTGCTGGTAAATGGATTCAAAAACAACAAGATATATATATATATATATTTTTTGTTGTTGTGCAAGAGAGTGCAAACTCTCTGACAGAAGAAAAAGCATTTATTTAAAAAACTAAACTTCAAGTGTAAAGTTAGACATAACAAGGATAAAGAGAGGAGCTAAATATTTCTCTCTTTAATCAAAATGGTTTCCTGTCTTAGACGTTTATTGACAGGTTTTAGTGTCCTGAATGGAGTAAAAAGGGAAAGGAGTGATACAAACATTTTTGCTTTTTTTCTCACTCTGGGATTTGGTTTCCTTTAGGAGTGCACATATTTCTGGTATGCTGTACTCTGCCCTGCGCTCTGGACCATACCTCCTGACTCAATCAGTGCTCCTCCAGCCAAGAGGGGGTTTCTCCTCCTGGTAACTTTAGTTTGATGTGGAACTGTTTAAGGGTCTGTTCCAGCTGCTGTTGGTTGCCTGCGAAGTACGCTGCGATGGCGTTATGGAAAAGAATCAGCTGGTTGTGTAAAACCTTCACCTGAGGGAAACGGAATGAAAACCATGAGAATGTAATTCATATCTCAAAGTACTGAAAAGGGAAAAAAACATCAGTATAAAATAATAATAGATCATTTCTATCAAGGATGCAAAAATACCTAGAAAAACTACATTTAAAATGTAGGCCCTTATGGGAAATTTACGGTATATATAAAAATTTACATGACCCAAGAGGTTTTTTTTTTAACAACCCAAAAGTCAGCCTTAGGTGTAGTGCATTTGTAATTGACTATCATTTTAACTGAAATACAACATGGCAACATAAATTGTGCCATAAATACTATAAACAATAATATTGTTTTTGTTATTAGAATTATATATATATATATATATATATATATATATATATATATATATATATATATATATATATATATATATATATATATATATATATATATATATATATATAAAATTACCTAAAGGATTATTAGGAACACCATACTAATACTGTGTTTGACCCCCTTTCGCCTTAAGAACTGCCTTACTTCAGCGATTAGCATATGGCTTTGTATCAGTAGAAACCCTGGAGAATATTCAAATTATTGTGCTTTCCCCCCTCACATCTCCCTGAGACGAGAGATTTATGCATTTTATTTCTGGAACAATTCCTCCTATGATGCAAAATGACGATTTTTGCATCATAGGAGGAATGTTTGCCCAGAGGCTAAAGACTACAGCCAGCAGAGGGAGCCATTTCCACATGTTTTGAACCCGCGCATGGGGAATGGGAGATTACACTCAGCTTGCAGGGAGAGCTCAGCTTGCAGACAGGATCATTTAAACGGAGCTATGGTGAGCAATGTAAGTCTTTTAACTTCTCAAATTCATTTCTATGAAAGTTAAGCTTGCAAAGGCATGAACTGAAAAGCGCCAGACTGAACTCGCGTTGTGAATGTATGCCGCGAATGTAGTCGCGATTACCTCAGCTCTCATCACTCGTGCAGTTAGTGCTCAGTGCTGTGATACTCGCGCGGTGACTCATTATATTTAACAGACACGTTCAGGTTTTAATTGTAGTGTCTTCTCTAACTCAGTCACAGTAATGAAGTTGGTAGCGTTGGGAATGGCCTCACGGGGCAGCGAAGCATTCTGGGAATTGCAGTCTTTCATCCCCATGGGACAAAAATACATTTTCTGTCTTTTCTAAGTCTAGAAGACACCAAATTCAAAAATAATTTCACATTTCTACTGCATTGATGACCCAGTTTAAATACAGATTCATCTTCCCAGCGCTGAAGTACCCCTTTAATTCTACATGGCATTGATTCAACAAGCATTCTTTGGAAATGTTGGCCCATATTGATAGGATAGCATCTTGTAGTTGATGGAGATTTGTGGGATGAAACGAAGCACCCGTTCCACTACATCCCAAAGATGCTCTATTGGGTTGAGATCTGGTGACTGTGGGGGCCATTTTAGTACAGTGAACTCATTGTCATGTTCAAGAAACCAATTTGAAATGATTTGAGTTTTTGTGACATGGTGCATTATCCTGCTGGAAGTAGCCATCAGAGGATGGGTAATGGTGGTCAAAAAGGGATGGACATTGTTTAAATGCCACGGCCTACCTGAGCATTGTTTTTGACAATGCCCAATTGGCACTAAGGGGCCTAAAGTGTGCTAAGAAAACATCCCCCACACCATTACACCACCACCACCAGCCTGCACAAATGCCTGGTAACTAGGCATGATGGATCCATGTTCTCATTATGTTTACACCAAATTCTGACTCTTCCTGTATCTCACTGTCCAATTTTGGTGAGCTCGTGCAAATTGTAGCCTCTTTTTCTTATTTTTAGTGGAAATGAGTGGTACCCGGTTGGGTCTTCTGCTGTTGTAGCCCATCCGCCTCAAGGTTGTGCGTGTTGTGGCTTGACATGGTGCATTATCCTGCTGGAAGTAGCCATCAGAGGATGGGTAATGGTGGTCAAAAAGGGATGGACATTGTTTAAATGCCACGGCCTACCTGAGCATTGTTTTTGACAATGCCCAATTGGCACTAAGGGGCCTAAAGTGTGCTAAGAAAACATCCCCCACACCATTACACCACCACCACCAGCCTGCACAAATGCCTGGTAACTAGGCATGATGGATCCATGTTCTCATTATGTTTACACCAAATTCTGACTCTTCCTGTATCTCACTGTCCAATTTTGGTGAGCTCGTGCAAATTGTAGCCTCTTTTTCTTATTTTTAGTGGAAATGAGTGGTACCCGGTTGGGTCTTCTGCTGTTGTAGCCCATCCGCCTCAAGGTTGTGCGTGTTGTGGCTTAACAAATGCTTTTCTGCCTACCTCAGTTGTAATGAGTGGTTGTTTCAGTCAAAGTCGGCCCATTCTCATCTGACCTCTAGCATCAACAAGTCATTTTCGCCCACAGGACTGCCGCATACTGGATGTGTTTCCCTTTTCACACCATTGTTTGTAAACCCTAGAAATGGTTGTGTGTGAAAATCCCAGTAACTGAGCAGATTGTGAAATACTCAGACCGGCACATCTGGCACCAACAAGCATGCCACGCTCAAAATTGCTTAAATCATCTTTCTTTCTGACTCTGACATTCAGTTTGAGTTCAGGACCACACCCCTAAATGCATTGAAGTAACTGCCATGTGATTGGTTGATTAGATAACTGCATTAATGAGAAATTGAACAGGTGTTCCTAATAATCCTTTAGGTGAGTGATATATATATATATATATATATATATATATATATATATATATATATATATATATATATATATATATATATATATATATATATATATATATATATATATAGTTTACCATTTAAATTCCAAAAAAATTGTTTGTGAGATGGTGTGGGGGTTAATATAATAGTTAAAAGGTTTATGTAGTTTTTCTATATACCTTGTTTTCCTCCAGAAACTTAAGTTTGACCGAGACATCATTGCGCATCTTTTCATATTTTTCACGATGGATCTGGAACTGTTGCTGAGACAGCTCAATCTTGGGGAGTGTGTTGGCATCCCGTGGACCCAGATTGAGCTCCTCTAAATCTGTGCGATACGCATCATACTCAATCCTGCCAAAAAAAGCACATGCCTTATATAATGAGGATGTTTTGCTCAACATATTAATAATTAAAGTAGTATACAGGGGTTTATATTCAGACCTCGCTGCTTCATATTGCTTGATGTTGATCAAGGTGTCCTCTATAGTTTTATCCACTAGAGTTTTAACACTGGCGATGAAGAAGTTGATCGCTCCTAACAGGGTTTCTCCATTTTTCGCCAGGAGTTTTTGGGTTTCAGCATTGTAGCCAAATTCCTCCTGCAATACATAAATAAAACACACTGAGACAGAATGCGTATTTGTTGCTAATAAAATACAAATACACAAAAACAGACAGACAGATAGACAGTGACATACCACAAATAAAGCAATGAAACTGTCCCCTCTTTACAAATAAAGTTATTAAAATGAAATGTTATTCCTCAAGTGATCAAGGCTCTTTTGATTAGACTTGTCATAAAGCATTTAGTATTTGTGGTGGTTCTGGAAAAGGCAATGCCAAAGTGTATCTAAAACTTCCCATGAATAAATTATACCTTAGGAAGGAAATGGCATCCAGTTATATTATCAGATTAGCAAGCTTCTTATCAATAAAACAGCTGAAAATGTATGTAGTCTTCGCATACGCAAATGTCGGATCATAGTGATTCAAACCAATGTCACAATCATGGCATGATTATTTGTTTTTAACTGTATGGCTATTTTCTATATTACATATATCTCATATAGACACACACACAGAATAATGAGTTTAAAGCAGTACGTGGAATTAAGTCTTTTACATTGATGGTAAAGGGCTGGTTTAAAACAAACCAGAGCCGTACACATATTTAAATTTAATAAATGTTTGTTTTAATTAGTTATACATGTTGCCAGGGTTGGACATATCCTTAAAATAGGTACAGGATATTTAGTTATGTATTTGTGTGTATGTAAATGATATGCCACATTAGCTAAACGCTTTATTCTATGATAAGCAGTTATTTCTTTTTACTACCCAGCAGAGTATTTACAGTTTTTGTGCATCACATGACCTAAATATATGTAATAAGGGTAACACTTTAGTATGGGGAACACAATCACTATCGTTTGTGTTTAGGTATTGGGTAGGATTAAGGAGTGTAGAATATGGTCATGCAGAATAAAGCATTAATATATGCTTTATAAATACTAATAAACAGCCAATATGCAAGCTAATATAGATCTATATAAACTTTCAAATGTATATAGCAAACTTACTTTCCACTAAAAAAATATGTAATTAAACAACTAAAAGCCTAGATGATGCTTAATATTCATTTTTAATGAAAACTCAACACTGATTCTAATGCCATTTTATATAAAGTCAAGAGGCTGTAGCAGATACAACATTAGATGGAACAGTTTTTATACTTGCATGTAGCTCGGGTGTCTTGAGACTTAGGTCAGCGAACGCATCACCTAGCTGTCTTTGCGTCTGCAGCATCTGCGCCAGCTGAGTGCACAGCGTCTGCGCCAGTTTGACAACATGCTCGTACTTGCGTTTGTTGTCACGAAGAACTTCGATCTGAGCCTCCAGCTCCAGATCAACCGTACGGGAGCCCCGACCTAACTTCTCTGACAGAATTTGCTTAGTGCACTGTGGGAAAGGGTATAAAATAGATTAAAATGTATTTGTTAATAAAAGTGTAAATAGTAAACAAAAAAAAATATTTACACGGCTACAAAAGACTACAAAGGGCACAAGAGAGATAAAGAAACCCTGACACATTTTGACAGTCTTTTTTTGTTTTGTTATATTACTGTGGAGAGAAACAGGAAATGATGGAGATAATAGGGGGGGGACAGGACTGAGTTGGATTATACTTGTATCACACATACTTTCTTCTCATACAGACCACAACTCCAAAATGCTATGCACTACATAGCTGTTTCACAAAATGATCAAAGTACTGACTTTTTTGACACAGATTCTGAAGACATTTTACCTGAACACAGATGCCTTCATAACCAGTACTGCAGGAATCACTTACTTTGTAAGTGTTGATGCTCCACTTCCTCACCAGCTCCAGTTTCTCTATAGCAGGACTCTTCATATCATCAGCAAGGACCACTGCTCCTCCCATCTGCTGCTCTCTCAAATCCCCTGATGACAGAATGACATCTGTTTACTGACAAGATCTGTTAAATGACACTTACTACTATCAACCCTCTACTCTTATTGTGACTCACTAGCTAAATGATTAACCCTAAAATATGTAACCTGATGTGCTAAATTTATTATTGTTAACTAAAACGTATAAAATACTTTGTTTTTTGATAAAGCTGAGATATATTTTATTTAAATATTAGGACAAAAAAACTTACTGAAAATTAGAGTATAACTGATAAAAAAACTAAAGCTGAAATGCAAATAAATACATTAAAAAAACTAATAAAAATGACAAATCTATTTAAAATTAAGCTAAAATTAAAGAGAAAAGTGAAAATATAAACTCTAAATATTAAAGGTGCACTATGTAACTTTTCCATCCACTAGAGGACACCCATTCAAAACAAAGGCGTAGTTTGATGAAACCAAGTTTGAGCGCAGAATCTTGGGACATGTGGTTTTCACCTTACAGCCAGTAGAAAAGAATTGGGCTAGGACTCGGGCAGAAATCATGTTCATGGATGTGGTTATTAACCTTACTGTAGTGTGAAGCAGAGCAGGACCAAGTGTTATGGAGCTGAGCAAGGCCACTGGAGAGATTGTTATGCAACACATGCCACGCGAGCAGCGGGACTTATTACGCTATAGTCGCCGGCGCCATTTTTCGCGTAGCTCTGTTTATCATATTAGATAAATTTAAGTGTGTTTAAAATGATGTTTTGACATTACTCTGTGTGTTCGCTCAGCAGCTGCTGTGACATTTGTTCACACTGGTGAGAGTAAGGTGTTTCTTGGAAACCAAGGGTAACGCAGATATGACACAATTGGCAGGCGACTCCCTCATACGTCCCGGTTCATTGGTTAAAATAGCAATTTTCTCACGATTGACCAATATTTGGAAACATTTGGGATATTGTAAGTACTCAACTGAACAAAATATATAACACTGGCATAGTGTTATTTTTACTGAATCTTTTTTTACATAGTGCACCTTTAATAAAAACTAAAATAGTACGTATAAAACAGATTTTAAAAAAACTACAGAAACATGGACAAGACTAGACCAAGCATAGGTGAAACGGGGTCTCTTTAAAAACAAAAAACAACAACAAAAAAACAACAACATTAGAAGAGCAGCAGAGACAGTGGAAATTGACAACAGTAATGTATTATTTTGCATTAAAGTCCTGAAAGGGAAAAAATAGGAAATTATTGATTATCTTTTGGGATCAGGATCAAGAAAGCAAAAGGTTACAGTGTGGTCAGCCTATTAATCATGGAAGAAACAAGAAGGAAGAGACCAGGCCTGGAGATTACAGAGTTTGAAAGAACACCATCATAAATGTAAACACTGGCAATCTAATGCAATACAAATGCTACATGGAAACTTTCAAAAGCAGGAAGTGATATCAATCTCTTGAAGGCTGAAAAATTCAGCAGACATCATTGGAATCTATTAGAATAAAGTCTTTATGATGGTTCAGTCTGAAACTGACAGTGCGGCGTTAGTAAGGGAGAGATTGCAGAAGGAATGCAGATCCATGCGTGACGTCGTCTGTTACAGTATGTGGTACCTTTCTGTGTCTCCACCTGACTATCGCTGATGCTGCGAGCTAGCCGGCTGGCTGCTGCAGAACTGGGGACAACTGTAGGTGTGGTGGCCTGGAATGGCGACCCTAAAAATTATCAGTGATGAATTTTTATAATTTATATAAAAACTACTTGTAAAATACAGCCACAGAGGAGGAAATGCTCTTCCATCTAAAATATATATATATATTTTTTTTAAAAATGTAATAAAAAAAGTTAATTAAGTTAAAATGTATTGATTGTTTGGTCCATGTTGTTTATGGAAAGTATACTGCAAAAACAGGTCAATCAGAGCATGGATATAGTAATCAACTACTAGCGCATTAAACTGACCACCCACATTTACACTACCATTTAAAATTTAGGGTCAGTAAGTTTTTCTTTGGAAAGGAAAATACTGTTATTCAGGAAGGATGCAGCAATCGATTTAAAAAAACAACAACATTCAAAATAAAACCTAAATCATAGACTGTAAGAAAAGATGGACAGCATGATCCACTTTCGTCCACTGTTGAAAAATAAAGCCTAAACATCCCAGTAATGGGAGTCTGCGCAGAAGTGATCATGAGGTGGAGCTTGAGCATCATGGCCACTCTTATACTCCCACAGACTCAGTCTCAAGCATATATGTCAATCATGAGGTTACATCCCAGATTTTTTAAAACAAAAAACTAACCTAAAACAGACATGAATGTCCGTTTTCTATTAGGAAAATGAACACTTGAACATAGGCCTGCGAGATGAGAACTAGTTTGGCTCTCGTCTCATTCGATAACATAGTGAGGGCAGGATTCAATACCTATACTGCTGCCAGCCACAAGACGCCGATACATTTTTTTTTTTGTGTGTTTGTACATAACTCAAACGATACAACCTGATTAATAAGTAAGTCCTGGCAAGGGTGACCACCTGTCCTGCTTTGCTTTTTCCCCTCACAGCCTTTTAACCCCTGGTCCAGCACGTCACATATAAAGAAAACGTCCCGCATTTTTATCAGTCTGTTGGTTTTAAATGATCATATTAAGAAACCATGCATGCATTATTTTGCCTTTTTAAGAAAACATTTTATTTATTATTTTTGCTGCGTAGTTTTCCACCTATATTTAACAGTGCTTAGTCATAAGTACATCCCGCCTTACACAAATATAACAGCTATTTAGGTTGTGATGCCTGTCAATCAAGATGTGGAGCGGTGAATCATTTCACGTGTTCCCTGTCAGAAAACGAATGGATAATTTGGTAAATTGACTATATTCTTAATATTATATTCTAAAATAAAATAATAAATAAAATATAAAACAACATGAAATTAGCTAATTGACAGTCTTTTACTAATTTATATTATATATTAATAATATATAATTAAGTCTGCCAATAGACTAAACAGAAAACTTGATTAAACAGAAAAGGGACAGGGTTGAATAAATATGATTTAAAAAAGTAGTTTTGACACCGGGGTAAGACTAAATGAAAAAAAAAAAAAAAAATCCCTGACAAGATTAACACTACTGGAAAATCGGAAATGATATAAAACTGTACAACATGGCCCATTAAATATGTTGAAAAATGTTTTAAATTGATTTCATTGCCAGTAGGTGATACTGCAGTAAGGAGATGAAAAAAGCTCTATAGCCTTCTAAGCTAACAAGTGACAAGGGAAATATACAGGAATAATAAAAAGGGGTGGTTAGCAATTACACCTGGCTAATGACATGTTGCCAGGTTTCTGTCCTGCAAATTAATTCACATAGTAGACAAGCATGAAATAATAAAAGGGTGAAGCAGATGAAAAAAAAAAAAAGATCACAGACGACTATAATGAGAAAGGAACACCTTTCTTTTCAAATTCAAATTCTCCCTCTCTCCACAACACACACAAAGAGAAACACAGACAGACAAATGGTTTAAATTAGATTAACTGGATAGCTAGAAGATACTGAACCTAATGACTGAAGAATAACACTCCATCAAGCCTTATTTTAATTATTAACATTTTGTCCATCTTTGAGTGAATTGCGAGCACATACAATTGTGCGCAAGCAAACTGGTCAGCTATGGCATGCTGAGTCACTGTTTGTATTTGTGTGAAGGACAAACACAAATGATATTCATGTCCGATGCATGTTAAGTGCTATACCTGTGTATGGACCAACTTGGACCACTCCTTCAGACATTGCATAGTTTTCAGTTGAATTGTGGGAGTGTGACATGATTGGTCCAGAAGAGATATTATGTGGCACATCCTTGAGAGAAATGAAAGAAAGAGAACAAACAAGAAAAAAAGTTAAATGGCATTCAAAAAGATATCACAACAAAGCAAGTTTAAAGTATAGTGTGTTTTTGACTGTATTTCTAACTCAGTTTTAGCTGTTGAAATTTTAAGTTCCTCATTTCAAAACAGAATCATTTTGGTCAATTAGCAAAAACAAACATTCCCTCTTAAAATGTCTTAACACTCTAAACTCATGGTTAATGTTCTTATTTGCATATTTATGAGGTCAATAGCAAATTTGTCAAACACATTGGCCCTCATTTATCAAAAGTGCGTACACCAAATTTCCAGCGTACACCTTGCGTACACCCAAACCCACGGTGACTTTGAGATTTATCAATATGGACGTTGGCGTACGGCACGCTCAAATCCTACGCCAGGTCAGGAGGTGGTGTACGCACGTTTGAGTTAGTGGGAAAATGCGCAGAAAAACAATTCCTAACACCACAAAACGCACTGACAAGATATGCTATATGACCCACTGTTAAAAACCACAACAACAACATTCAGTGTTTATTTTGTGCAACATGAACGTCAATGTTTAATTTGTGTGACTTTACCAAAGCGTTTGATTTGTAGGCATAGCCTATGTATTCCTCCAGTCGCGAGCGCGCTTTACCGGCGCGCCTGGCCCGGCAGCTGCGCACGGACTGGGACTAAAATAATTCAGACTGACAAAATAATAAAAATGACCTTCTTCTTTTAAATAATAATAAAATCAATAAAAACGACATTCTTCTTCTGAATAACAAGCGTCATTAAGAATAATAATCATAATAATAATAAGAATCTTACAAATTGTCATGTAATTATTAATGTGAATGAATGGTAGTACTCCACATCACATCATCATCACTATTGTACACCCCAATACATGTGCCGTGATACGAAATTAAATGCTAATTGTTTCAAAACGTGCTGTAAAATAATGCATTGTGATGGTAATTTATCATCCAAACAGCTATTTAAACTGCTGGAGTGCACTTATCAACCTCCACACTATTAAGATACTCGTAATTTGGGTCCATATTTTGTTTTTGTAGGTGCCTTTAATCCCACTCTTTAAACTCCCAAATAAAACTATTTCGGTTTTTTTTTCCCACTTCCCTGGTGATGGCCTCGATGGGCGCGTCTCAATCATCTCACTAGTTCAGTAGTCAGGGCACTGATCAGGGAGTCAGCCCATTGACTTATGTCCTAATCAGTGCACTGACTAGTGAACTAGTGAGATGATTGAGCGCGCCCGATCTCCACGTCGAAGAAGTTTCGCTTCTTTGCCGTCTTCTGTTTGTCCATGGCGTAAAATGAGGGCGTGGGAGAGGCGGAGACTTGAATATATAGGGGCGTGTTATTCAAATGACGATCGTTTTCAGCCGCCACATTTATTAAGGGCAAGTATTGCGTACACCTGGATTGCAGAGGTACGCACTGCTTCATAAATCAGGCGGTGAGAGGGGTGTAAGCATAATCTTACGCCAACATATACACCAATTTCTACGCAAGATTGATAAATGAGGGCCATTGTGCAATGGGCATACTATCAGGAAAATGTGGCCAAGTAAATCTGCTCAAGTCACCTTAAATGCACAAATGTATAAATAATTATGAGGTCTCTTTTTTTTCTTCCAGACACTGAAACTAAATACATAGTGCGCGTGTGAAAGTTTCTGTGATTGTACAAAGTTCATGAATATTTAATGAAGTAAGCACTAATTAATTTACGACTGGCTGTCCGTTGCTAAACAACTCGCCGTTTCATTCCAGCACCATTGTTTCACATTGTATGCATTTGGCAACACCAAATGCATTATTCTAAAACATGGGTATATTTAAGTGGTGCAAGACATCTTCCAACATTACTTCTGAAACAGGTACCATACATACAGACACTGACATAAATGTTGTTTTGCAAAGTTGTGTTGCTTCAGTATTTGTAGATTCTTTCTTCTTTCCCCACATGATTAGCATCTCTTAAGTTTAAAAGGCTGTTGACTGTCGTCAATATTTTCAGTTTTTACATTTTTTATTCATAACCTCTGGATCGCCATCAGCCAGGATCAGCCAGAAGCTGAAAGCTGAAGAAGCTGATAGCTTTGGGCCAAATCCTGACTGATGGCGATCCATTCTTGCCTTTTTAGTGCACAGAGTTGATCACAACTTGTGGGCATCTGTTTGTCCACTGGCCTTTAGAGGATTGACAACAGCTTCTCTATTAGATTAAGATCTGGGGAAATCACCTGGCCATGGATCCAAAATATCATTGTAATGATCTCTGAACTACTTCAGTATCACTCTTCCTTTGTGACATCATGCTCCATCATGCTGGAAAATGCACAGATCATCACCAAATTGCTCCTGGATCCATTGACAAACATTCATGGCAGGGTTTTCAGGCAGAACTGTGAGAGACTCCCTAGTATGAAAAGAAACCCCATAAATGGATGGTTTCAGGGTGCTTCACTGGACACAGGACTCATGGTAGTGTTAACCTTTTCTTCTCCAAACAATTGATTTTTCAGATGTCTCAAACAGTCGGAAGGGGGCTTCATCAGAGAAAATAACACTGCACCAGTCTTCTGCAGTCCAATCTTTGAAGTTCTGCAGATTTTTTTTGTCTGTCCTTCATATTTATCTTGGAGAGAAGTGGCTTCTATGTTGCCCTTCTTTACATCGGACTTCCAAAAAATTTCACCTTACCGTTCTTGATCTTTGCAGCAATTTCCTTGCATGCGAGGCCTTTTTGATGAAAGCGATGGCTTAAATGGTTAGTTCACCCAAAAATGAAATTTATGTCATTAATGACTCAAATGTCGTTCCACACCCGTAAGACCTCCGTTCATCTTCAGAACACAGTTTAAGATATTTTATATTTAGTCAGAGAGCGTATGCAAGTGTATGCACACTATACTGTCCATGTTCAGAAAGGGAATAAAAACATCATCAAAGTAGTCCAAATGTGACATCAGTTGGTTAATTAGAATCTGAAGCATCGAAAATACATTTTGGTCCAAAAATAACAAAAACTACAACTTTATTCAGCATTGTCTTCTCTTCCTTGTTTGTGTTCAAACCTCAAATAAAGATTCAAACGGTTATGAATCAGCGTATTGATTCATGATTCGGATCGCGTGTCAAACTGCCAAACCACTGAAATGACGTGACATTGACGATCCGAATCATGAATCATACATGGACTACTTTAAATATTTTTTTTATTACCTTTCTGGACAGTATAGTGTGCATACACTTCCATACGCTCTCTGACTAAATATAAAATATCTTAAAATGTGTTCTGAAGATGAACGGAGGGGTGTGGAATGACATTATGGTGTGGAACGACATTAGGGATTAATGAAATTCATTAATGAAATTAATTCCATTTTTGGGTGAACTACCCCTTTAAAATCTTTCTTTAGGTAATTTTTGTTTTTTATAAATTACCTAAAGAAAGATTTAAAGGGGTTTGCTAATAAGAATACAATGACTGGAAGCACTTCTTCCCTCCTTTTATAGCAATGAACTTTTAAAACAAAGTTATGCAACAATCCATAACATACAAAAATAGCAACTACAGTTCAAACCCTGCGCATTGGTTGGTTATAGAATCAGAACAGTACTGCATTGATTTGACAAAAATCAACAATAACATATACAACTTTTGATCGTAATGTATTAGAAAATTGAAATTAACAATGACTAAGATTAATAAATGCTGTAGAGCTATTGTTCATTGTTAGTTCATATTAAATGATGTGGTTAAGTAATGCTAACAAATGAAACCTTATTTTAAAATGTAAATCAAAATGTGATCAATATGTAACAATGTAATAGTCTGTTCATCCTTTTCAATAATTAGAAACATAACTGCAGTCCTAAGACAATTTAAGTCATTGTCCTGTGTCATCCGTACATAGTACTTTGGAAACATTCATGTCCAACTGGCACCATTGTTAGTTTACATCCGTTCAGGACAAAAAACTAAACAAAAAAAATTCCAGTGGTGCATTATGGGTGCTTTTGCTCTATGCAGGATGTCTTACCCTCTGAAACACTTCCTCGTGACTTTTGTCTGCTTCTCCGTTTCTGGTGACTGAGATTTGAGCAGCCGGGCTTCTGCGGGCCTCCTCTGCCATAGCCACCTTCAATACACACACACACAAATTACTAGGACATAAAAACAACATTCATTTTGTCAAGCTGAGAGTTAAAATGCAGAGCGCTTCCACCACCAGAAAGCTTTGCACAACCGTGGCTTGTCAGGGCTTGTGAAGCTATAACCGCACCACCAGAAGCAAAGAAAATACAGCTATAAAGAACAAAATGGATTAGGTAAGCTGCAGCTTTGGTATAACTATTAAACAGCAACAGGGTAAAGAACTATTAGTGAATAAGAAACTCAGCAGAGCCTTTTACCCATGTAGTCCAAGACTGGTTTACCACTGAAGCCAAGCTGGGTTAAGCCTGGGTTAATAGCTGGATGGGAGACTTCCAGGGAAAATTAGGTTGCTGTTGGAAGTGCTGTTAGGATTAGGCCTACAGGGGGTGCTTGCCCTGGGGTCTGTGCGCATCCTAAATCTCCACTATAGTGATGGGGGCATTATACTGTAACAAGCACCGTGCTTCGTATGAGATGGTAAACCGAGGTCCTGACTCATGATCTGTCATTAAAAATCCCATGGCACTTCCCCTAAAGAGTAGAGGTGTAATCCCGGCATCCAGGCCAAATTATCTCAGTTGGCCCTTACCACTCATGGCCCCTAATAATCCCCATCCTTTGAATTGGCTAAATCCCTCTCTCTCCTCTCCACCTATAGCTGATGTGTGGTGAGCACACTGGCACTGTTTTTCTGTGGCTGCCGTCATATCATTCATGTGGCTGCTGTAGGGGTGTAATGATATTCAAACCGAACTGGAAAACCACGATTCACCACCCACGGTTTGATCTGTGATACACTCCATACACCCGACCGAACAAATCATGCTGCTCCAGTCCAGCTCCTATTTGATTAACTAGTAATTAGTACACTTTTATCAATTAATAAAAGCTGTATTTTACTTAATATTATTATTATAATATAATTTCCTAAACACACACATGTCATGTATAAAGCTAAGAAGAAATTACACACATACAACTTGTAATGTCAATTTCTATGTCATTAAATAAAAATAAAGTACCAATAATTGACATAACTGGATCACCGTGTGTTAGCTGGGAAGGTTTGAGGTATGATCATTCAGATAATCAGCAGTAGTTTTCATGTTTCATTAACAGTTCATGGGGTATTGTTTATTCACCATGGTGACTATTGTTTCCATAACCACAAAATGCCACTTTATTTTCACTTAATATTATTTTGTTTATTTATTTAATAACTTGTGTATCAGTATTAGTCATATTCATATAATTTATGTTTAGACTAAAGTGGGACATTTACTGTGCGTCAATTAAAAAAGGCCTCTTTTAACATTATGGTAAATGGTAAAATATGTAGATTATTTCTGACTAGTCTGCAGTGCAGACATTTATTTTGTTTCAGTTTACTCAGGTTTGATAATGGCTCTATAGAAAAAGGGAAGACAACGTATAAAGTTAATAAAGATAAAGTTAAATTATTTCTGTTGTTATTATTAAGTTAAAAGTGAATCTAGTGTTAAGTAGATGCCCGCCATGAACCATGATCATGTATCGTATGATGCCGCACACTGGTGGTGGCTGAGGAGAAACCCTGATATGATTGTAAAGGCACTTCAAAAACAA
This sequence comes from Pseudorasbora parva, assembly GCF_024679245.1. Classification (NCBI taxonomy): domain Eukaryota; kingdom Metazoa; phylum Chordata; class Actinopteri; order Cypriniformes; family Gobionidae; genus Pseudorasbora; species Pseudorasbora parva. The sequence goes on along the minus strand of NC_090175.1, from coordinate 36,499,588 downwards.
TGCTTTCATTCATTCATTCATTCATTCATTCATTCATTCATTCATTCATTCATTCATTCATTCATTATTAGGTATAGGGAGAACAGACAAGTCTAACTACACTGCCATCTGGTGATCATTGTTACCAGTTTGGGGCTGATGATACCTCACATAAGGTTACAACCAAGGAACCACACAAAACAATCAGCAAGGGATCACCAAGATATTATATTATTTATATATATATATATAAAATAAATAAATAATTTTCCTCAGCAAGGATGCATTAAAAGTTTTACAATGTTACGCAAGTTATTTTTCAAAGAAATTCGAGTCTTTTGAGCTTTCTATTGATAAACAAATATTGAAAATAATACGTGTCAGTTTCCACAAAAATATTTAGCAAATCAATTAGAATGCTTTCTGAACAATCATGTAACAGTTAAGACTGGAGTAACGACTGCTGAATATTGCCATCATTTAATAATTTAATAATTAAATTTTATACATTAATATTACATTTTAAAATAAAACAACATTTCACAATATTGTATTTTATCAAGTAAACTGTACTGCACTATTCCATTTTTAATAATTATATATATATATATATATATATATATATATATATATATATATATATATATATATATATATATATGTAAATAGGGATACATCCGACCTAAAAGCTAAAGTAACCATGGCATCACTGCAAAATGTCTGTCTGAGCAATGCTGTAAAGCTGTAAAAGTCACTACTACTACTATGTGTCTTATAGTTTCTAACAGAATAAAATGTGGACATGTTTTCACTCTTTTTATCAGTCACATAGATTTATCAATAATTGAATGAATGACTTTAGTACAGAGAAACACAACAGTTCACACTCTAAAAAGGCTGTTTTCTCAGAGAAGTATTAAGCATGTGTCCATGTCAGAATAATAGAATAAGAGTAGCGCATGTGCTCTAGGACATAAAAAAACAAAACAAAAAAAAACACTGAAGTTATCATTTAATCATTCACTCTGCTTTGCTTCCCAAACTTTCCTGTCATCCAACTCTGTCCTATCCTTAAGATAATCATGACAATTTGAGAAATAATTAGTAACAATGGTAATATTAATAATACTGTAACATTTTAAAAATAAAAATCAAATACTGACCCTTTTCTCTATTTAATCAAATACTGACCATCATCTCTATTTATGAATAAAATCACACAGTTCAGTTAAAATACTTTTAAGGAGAACATATAGTGACTAAAGCACGTGATGAATGTGGAGTTAAGCATAGGCTGAACAGATGTCCCAGAATAACCCAAACAATTCAGCTCCTATCTGCGTTTGAATGACAAGCTAAAAAAACAAAACACGTTACAGTATTAATCTTGTTGATGCCATTTAATAAAAAAAAACCTGTTCATTGTTAGTTCATGTTGCCTCAGGTCCATTAAATAATATTGACTGATACAACTTTTGTTCTTAGTATTTTATGTATTAGTACCAGTAAATGTTGAAATTAACATCAACTATGATTAACAAATGCTTTAAAAGTATTTTTCATTTTTAGTTCATGTTATAACTAATTTAGATAACTAATGTTAACAAATGAAACCTTATAGTAAAGTGTTTCCAAATAAATAAATTCTAATCTGACTTAACTCTGTAAAATCACGAGAAAATGTGAGAGAGATCAACAAGATCAAGCCTATGTGATATTGCATTACAAAGTTTTGCCAAGTGCCAAAGAAGATTGCTGACGAGTTTTGTGGATAGTCTTTAAACGCTCTGATAAAACGTTGAAGTCCACATTACACCAAGTCCTAAGGCTGTTTTCACATGACAAGCTAGACAGAAGAGTTTCTAAGGGACACTTGGACACTTCATGCACTTTTACTGAAAAAGACACGAGAAGACACATAAGACGCACAACAATCCAATCACTCAAACCAGGTAGATGAGCTATAGCGACCATACCGATCCGACAAATGATTATTGACACTGTGCAAGAGTAAGATTGGAGAATAAGGCACTGTTAACAAGTAGATGTGGAAACGCATGCCCGCTTACACCTGGTGTCTCTTTTCAACCACTTCATTCCTGATTTCTTCAAGGGGATGGTCTATGGGCAAGTAAATGTATGTGGGCCTTTTCAGATCGCAAAATTTACATATGAATGCCGGAGACGATGAAAAATCATACGGAGCGAAGCAGCTTTCGTTTCGGCTTTGACAGCCGCAAGACGCTGAACATGGTGAGTGCGTGTTAGAAATCAGGAATGGTGAGAGAACATTGTGCTTGATATGTTTTTGTCTTCAAACCAAACTTGAGACAAAGTTAAATCTTATCTGGCTAGTACGCTTCCCATACATTAAGTAACAGGCGGTCTTTTGTGGCTGTTCGTACACATTTGTTTACATGAGCGTTTACAGTACAAAAGCAATCCAGTCAAATGCGTTTTCGACTATCTTTGGAAGTGGTCGAAAGTGGATAAGTTCAAAATGTTTTAGACCCTGTTTACAACTGTAAGCATTGTCCACTGGTGATCTGATCGACCAAAACTCATCTTTATACCAAGTGTAAACAGGGCCTATCATAGTTTGATCGGTGGTCTCTATAAAAGGTCAATCAGGAGAGCCGATGAAATGACGCAAAACTCGCAAGACAATTTTTATATGTGCAGCTACATTCACTGGTCTGGCAATTCTTCCAGGTGTCTGAAAAGGACAATACATTTACAACGTCTTTAAAGAGAGCGAAGACATTGCAACGACAACAAGAATCTAAGGCTGTGCAATTTAGGGCAATTCTTTCCTCCCTAAAAGCTCTAAAGCCATTAAATATGTGATCGTCATAAAATACAGTCACTGCTAAATCAATCAATTAACTTTATTTATATAACGCTTTTGCTATGATGATTGTTTCAAAGCAGCTTTACAGTGTCAAAGAGGACAATATTGCAACAAAATTTGATTTGGCTGTACAGTCGTTCTGGAGAAAACAGTGATGTTATCAGCTTATTTTAATTTATCAGAGTGACAATGTTGGCAGATCAGTATTATAGTTTATAGAACTTAATAAGATATAAATAATTAATTTTATTTGCATATTTACATATCACATTTTTAGTGTGCCCAACTGAGCAAGCCAAGCCAAAATGACAGTGGCAAGGAACCAAAACTCCACCAGGGCATGATGGAGAAAAATAAACCTTGGGAGAAACCAGGCTCAGTCGGAAATTCAACAGCAGGACAGTCTCGATAAGTTATTAAAACAGCATTAAGTTGCAAAAGAGATGCTTTGCGCATGTTTTGAGACGGAGTGGATCATGGACAAGCAAAGTGAACTTTGAGCTTCGGTTTCGTGACTAAAAAAAAAACACACAGAAATGTCAAAATGCCCGGCTTGGTGATTATTCGCTTAAACACCATTGGTTTTGTCTTATGTGAACATACACAGTTGGAAAATAAGTTTCAAGTGTATTAGGGGTGTGCGATATTGACAAAAAATTATATCTCGATATTTTCTGGGATTTTCTCGATAAAGATAATTAGTCAATATTTAGCTAAGTGTGTTATTGTGCTGGTGAATTTTCCAGTGTCCTCGCATGTGGCTTAATATGTAACTATGAAAAAAGCTATTAAGGTTTGTGTTCTGGGGAAAGGCTCAGTGATTTGAATCTTCAAGACTGATTGCTTGTTTGTCTGGCCGGTGAAAACAGCACACAGTGTCCAATAACAGCGCATGAATCTTTCAAAGCCACCTGATGCCATCGTGCCAGGAGGTCAGTGACTCTAAACTCTCTCAGATGAATTAAATGACAGCTGTGGTTGGTTCTCACTGGTTTCTTTAAGCAACTCTATAAGCCATTCAAATCTGGATTGTCTTTTGCAGTGACACCTCTAAAAACCTCAAACATTTCCAAACGCTGCAGAGTTCGTCACCACATTTGATGATTAAAGCAGCATTGATGAGAAGTGCCTTAGTGAAGCCCAGCAGAAGTTGCTTAGAGACATTAACAAAGAGAGCAACAGAAACAACAGCAATCTGATCAGACATAGGTCTAATAAATGCTCAAAGCAAAAGAAAGATAGGTTTCTAAAGCAAATATTTCCGTTGTCAGAATGAGTCATTTAACATTATCTTATCAGGACAAGCTGAAGAACTATTTCAATCATGCTAACAGATAAAATTGCTGTAATCAGGCATGTAATAGCTAAAGAGAAAAAATGTGACATGACGTCACTCCGTTTAACCCATTTAAGTTAAAGCACACACATTAGGGGAAGTGAGTAGTGAACACACACTGCAACCCGTGGACAAACATATCTGGAGCAGTGGGCGACCATTCACTGCGGCACCCAGGGAGTGATTGGGATGTGCCTTCCTCTGAGGCACCTTAGATATTTCCTGCCAGTATTGAGAATCAGGTTACCATTCCGACTATCTAACAATTAGGCCATGACTCCCCCAAAAAGAAGGAAATTAAAAGCAACAAAACTTGCAGTTACATTTACTATGAATTGAAAATGAACAGTGCAGTACGCAAGGCAAATTATTTATATAATTACATCAGAACTGTTGTGATTTGATGATGGCACCAAGCCACATCATTCTCACACCCGTGCTTTGTTAAAATGTATAAAAATGATACAGGGCAAACTTGATGTGAGAGGTGGATAGTAACTAAGAAAATGTACTTGAGTACTGTACTTAAGTACACTTTTCGAGTATCTGTACTTTACTTGAGTATTAATTTTTTCTGCAAACATCTGACTTTCTGGAAACTTCACTACATTTAAAAGACAAATATCATACTTTTTACTCCACTAGTTCCAAGTCGAAAGTCATTTCTGTAGCAGCTTTGAAAGACAGTGGATTATTTTTTCTTTGGGTTTTCACAGAAAGCCTATCAGGAATCACTCTTGTAGGGTCACGTGGAGTTCGATGATTGCCCAGAATTTTTTGAACACTGATCAGTTTATAGCAAAATGGAAGAAACAGATGTCAAAATGTTCTTTTTGGCGAGTATTCACATAAACAAAGTTGATTATGTCTGAAGTTAACGTAAACAGTTGGGAGAACATCAGATGTGTATCAGAGTTTAGGATCCGTGCATTCAGCCTTAAAGTGACAGCAGCTTCGTAAAGGGCTTTGTAACTTTTAGTTTTAGTTAGTCATATGCTAGTATGTCGGATGGAGCTTTACTGACTGGCTTAAACCATAATGGCATACTGTATATTTATACAACAAAAATAAAATAATGTGTTGACATAAAGGAAATTTACTTTTGATACTCAAGTACTTTTAAAAACAAATACTTCTGCACACAGTAAAAAAAAAATGTCTCCAATTGAAAAATTTCTAGTGACTGATCACATCTAAATCTTTTAGATATTTTAACAGTTTTTACAACTTTCACTGTAACGGATTAATATTTGACCAGCAGTATATTACTTTTAGTAAAAGTAATGTAAAAAATAAAGTAATGAAGTTGTGCACTTTGTTCACCTCTGTTGTTGGGAGAGGGCCTAATTTGAAAAGCTTGTGGGTTTAACATTTAATTCGTTAAAAAGTAATTTCACAGCTGACAAAATGGGCTTTCCAAAAAAGAAAAAAAAAGGGATTTATATAATTTATATATATATATATATATATATATATTTTTTTTTTTTTTTAATTATTATTATTTTAGTGCTTTAATAGGAAATACTATTTAGTCAGACTTTTAACAACAACTTTTACTCAGAAGTTACTTTCGGTTTCCAGTGAAGGATCCAGCATGTCGTAGATTGTGCATGGCTAATGGCAGCAATGAATCGTAAATACAGAAAGCAAGCCGCAATGGAAAATCTGAAAAACCTCAGTGTTTGTAGTCAACATTTAAAACTTGATGACCACGAACAGTGTTTTAGGACAAACAGAAGGGATAAACTGAAAGAAATTACTGTTCTGTCAGTTCCTCTCACCCTCCGAAGCAAAACACTCTCACTTACAGGTAAGAAAGAGGTTTACATAATGATCCATTTTTACAATAATTTTCTGTTATAAAGCTTACAACAACTGTTCAAACCCTCTGTCGATCTGACTGTCGGTGGGTGGGGATACAAAGATGTGGAAGTATAATCTATAGTTTTCAGAAAAGCCCTGGAGCATTTTGCATCATCTGGCTGACTTTTACTTACAAATAAACAGGAATTTCTCAGTCCAGGTAACACAGAGAAGTAAACATTTTTAATTAATGAATTAATTAATTAGGGATTATTAGGAACACCATACTAATACTGTGTTTGACCCCCTTTCGCCTTCAGAACTGCCTTAATTCTACATGGCATTGATTCAACAAAGTGCTGAAAGCATTCTTTAGAAATGTTGGTCCATATTGGTAGGATAGCATCTTGCAGTTGATGGAGATTTGTACGAAGGCACGAAGCTCCCGTTCCACCACATCCCAAAGATGCTCTATTGGGTTGAGATCTGGGGCGGTGACTGTGTGGGCCATTTTAGTGCAGTGAACTCATAATCATTTTTAAGAAACCAATTTGAAATTCGAGCTTTGTGACATGGTACATTATACTGCTGGAAGTAGCCATCAGAGGATGGGTACATGGTGGTCATAAAGGGATGGACATGGTCAGAAACAATGCTCAGGTAGGCTGTGGCATTTAAACAATGCCCAATTGGCACTAAGGGGCCTAAAGTGTGCCAAGAAAACATCCCCCTCACCATTACACCACCACCACCAGCCTGCACAGTGGTAACAAGGCATGATGGATCCATTTTCTCATTCATGCCATCAAATTCTGACTCTATCATCTGAATGTCTCAACAGAAATCGAGACTAATCAGATCAGGCAACATTTTTCCAGTCTTAAACTGTCCAATTTTGGTGAGCTTGTGTAAATTTTAGCCTCTTTTCCTATTTGTAGTGGAGATGAGTGGTACCCGGTGGGGTCTTCTGCCCATCTGCCTCAAGGTTGTGTGTTGTGGCTTCACAAATGCCATGTGATTGGTTGATTAGATAATTGCATTAAAGAGAAATTGAACAGGTGTTCCTAATAATCCTTTAGGTGAGTGTATATATATATATATATATATATATATATATATATATATATATATATATATATATATATATAGACACACACATACATATACACACACTACCTCTCATTGAAATAATATAAATCGGATTAAAAATCGGCGACGTTACACTTTACGTTAGGTGGTTTTAATTGATATGGTGTTGAATGTTTAATGATCACTTAGCTAACTTGCTCATAAGCAACTGAATGGTTTACACATATCTTTTTCTTTGCTTCCATTTGGACCCGGATGCTGCACTATTTTGGAAGATCCATAATAGCGCCCACTCACTGCTAGGTTTCCACTGTACATTTATTATGGCTACATTTAGAGTAATTAACTAGCAGATCAGTTCACTGACACTGGACTAATACCAAATAGGGATGCACAACATTTAAATTCTGTTACGGATTAAGTGGTTATGGCTGATGACCAGTAATGGTTGAATGGGTAAACTATGCTGTATTAGCCTGACAAGCCAGACCCACATCAAGATGTTTGGTCTGGAAACTCACCATAGACAGGGCTCAATCCGAGGGCCAGGATAAACGGTTGTCTTTCAAACTCCCTCTGCATGCGATAGGATAGCGCTACCAGTGCTACTACCAACCAGAGCAACGAAGGTGAAGCAGAGCTTGTTGATAGATTAAACAGTCGCTGTATCCGGTCAGCAAAACTCCGAACACATCTTCCCTTTTTAAGAATGACTTCAGTGCTGTTCTTTGTTCTTTTCTCAGAGAAAAGCTTATCTTCAAGTCTTCCAGAGTCGCGGTCAAAGCTGATTCGAAAGACCGCCGCCGTTTGCCAGTTTCTGTGTTTACTAGAAGCACGCAAACGCAACTCGGCCGTTGTCATTATGGCCCCGCCCACCGACTCTATACACGATGTGATTGGCCCGGCAAGAGTTAGGCAAATACAGCTCAGAAGGGTGTTGAGAGTTGCTAGACGACACTCACGGGCAGATTAAATTTGCTGCCGCTAAGGGTGCGTCTAGACTTCTAGGCTAATGCTGTATAGAAATACATGACAAACTAGATTGACATTTTTAAGTAAATATTCATATATTATATAGACAGCACAACACTCACTCACTCACTCACTCACTCGAGCATGAAGTAAAAAAAAAATCAATAATAACAGCAACAACCAAACAAAATCGACGAGAATAGGCTAAAGAAATGCACCATCACCCACATAAAGGAATAAAGGACACCTCACAAAGACATACATTAGAACGAAAGAAAAATGCTTCATAATGCTGCAGCATTCAGGCAAAGTTCCAGCTCTTCTAAATTCACATAGAATTAGGCTGATTTGAATAATTTTCCACTTATAATTTCATGCCTGAAATCACAGAAACATGTATGAGCAAGATTAAGCATAAGCCAAGCTACAGGTCTCACTATATAATTACGGTCACCTTCAATCCAGCTTCTGTTACCACACTGCTCGTTGTTTCAGAATCAGTATTATCCTGAATGATTCCGCTAGTTTTACTGTGGGCCTGAGAATCCTCTTCTTCATCACAATCCTCACTAAGAATATAGTTGTGGTTTCCAACTTCCTTGTTATCACTGATGTCAATTTCAGTCATGTGCGTTTCATCCAGGCTGTTTTTTCTGGCCTCTGATTGACTCAGAGATGCAGCAGTATTTTGGAGGCCCTGTTCTTTAGGGTCCGACAGATTATCCTGTGAGGCATTCTTCTCAGAATCAAAACTAGCTTCTGACATTCCTGAAAGTAAACATACATGTGAGCAACTGACCAAGTTTACTTCCTTCATGTGCTGAATTCAAGTAAATGTTAGAAATCCACAGAGGGTGATGTTTAGGAAGGGATTCTGGCATTATACATCACGGAACAAACATGTACTTTAAGTACAAACCACCTGTAATTATTACAGTCCTACTCATAAACTTCAGACTGCTACCTGCATTTCTTTAAACAAAGAAATGCAAACTCAGGCCTTCAGGAAATAAATGGATCAGCTGACCAAAAGACATTTTATAAATTACAGTTAGTTATAAAGCAGATTAAAACTCAGCCAATTTGCCAAAATCTTTCATGATAAACTAAGCAGATCTGAATGAATAATGAAATGTATGTATCTATGTCTGTGCACACAGAGACTCTCCCATGATGCTCATGTATCAGTAAGAGTTGAGTTAACCAAGAAAATTAGGTTAAAGGTTTGTACAATGAAGCTCCAGTTACACATGGTGATGTTTTCTACAAACCAAAGCTCAAATATCCTTTAATTATTGATGTTTTGTCTACATATTTTCATATCCAGCAAGCAACAAATAAAAAAACGTTCATACTAAAAGCAACTAGCCTACATATCATGCTGCCTCACCAGTGTAATTTACAGTAGGTCAAATTGTCTAAGTTTATTGCATGCAATGTGTCCTAGTTTTGAAGATTGTTAAAACATCCTTATGTAAATGAACCATGATTTCGCTACACTAACCTTACCTTCAACCATTGTATATGTAGTAAAACAGGGGTTATAGAAATGCTAGTCAATCAGAAAAAAAAAAGAAAAAAAACTTGGTTACTACTTTTTTAATATAATAAAATCATGGTTAATTTTTCTATTAACCATTCGTGTCTATTTTGAGTTAAATTCAGTAACTGAATTTGAAATATTATCTCTAAGCATTAGTTAACAGAAGAAGTAGGCCACAGACAACTGCATGAACTGTTCCTTCAAAAAAATAAGATGGACAAGAAATTAAGAAAGCTATTACGGCGAAGGCTTCGCAATGGAATATTTTACTTAGGTAACGCTAGTTTTAACTCTTCATTGGTCCGCCAAGTCACATGACGTTTTTAATATTCATGAATAATTCCTTTGCCATAGTAGGATTCGTTATTTCGCGTCGTGGACACGTAAACGCTTTTCTACTTTCCAATGTTAAGCAACGGCACACCACTTACGACCAAAAGCAAAACAAGTTAAATACTTAAAATCCCCCGCTTTATAAAACAAGTTGTTGTTGTTTAATTGCATTGTCTTATTCCTTCCTGGAATTCAATCTCTCACTGTTGCTTCATTGTTGCACCCGCACGTCACAAAGTTGCGATTGAGTTACTTCCTTTGCCTGAAGCACTTAAGTCGAGTTATTTGTTACAAAACGCAATAAACGTTCCTTTGTATTCTCTATACATTTTTATATCAATGATGCTTTCTTCATTAATCATGGACATTTGATACAATGAATATGAATGGTTGACATTCCGTTTTTACGCCCAACCTCCTTTCCTGATCTAAGGCGTAAAAAAAATATCAGAAACGAATACAAGACAAGTCGGCAGTTTGGTGTACTGAATATCCTTAAGTCACTTTTCCCCGTGGCAGAGACGCCAAAGGATAAGCCCTGCATACTGAAGCCATCATGCCTTCCACCATACATACATGAGCACCGATGCAACAGTTGATTCTGTTCAACAGCACTCACCTGCACACCGATTACAACTGCTCTCTTTCCTGTCGCACAGCTCGTTTCATTAAAATGATCTTGGCTTGAGTTTGAATTGCTGTGTGTATCATTCGATACACAGCGAGTCCCTCCACGGCTCAGTGAAAGTCTTTTCAAACACACCCGGAAGAGGACGTGTGTGTCAATAGATATACTGGAGCCACAGCATGTCTGTCTCCTAGCGGTCAAAACAACAATGCCAACACCGATAAACAATACATCGTACAGTAACTACAGAACCAACTCAAATATAAATCAGAACCTTATCATTATGATTATTGTTAGCCTAATAAATATAATTGTATTATTATTTATAGGCCTATTTATTAATATTTTAAATGTATGTTTTTGTATTTTAAGGTTTTTATATTAGGCCTATATAGTTTTAGTAATTTTGTTTATTAGTTTTTTATATTTATCTTTAATATGTATTTATATTTATTTTAGTATTTTAATAATACGTCAATTTCAGTTTGTTTTAGGCTATTTCAGTTAATTGACAGGGCAACATTTTTCATTTTTGTTTAAGTTTTTAAGCTTATAAGCTTCTCCAATACATTGAATACATTGACTTTACACTTTGATCAAAAGCAATGGTGTGGTGGTTAAACTCATAGGTTAAACTGATGACTATGGGTGCGTCTCAGAGAGCTCCCTTGTTCACTAGTCAGGGCACTGATCAAGGAGTTAATGCTCTGACTACTGAACTAGGGAGCTGACTGAGACACACATAAACTTAATAAAACAAATATGAGCAGTTTGTGTCTTGTAAAATCTGTTTCCTTGGTAAATTGACACTATTTTTCGTATCAAAGTAGTCTAGCAGAGCAAGTAGCCTATGCGTATAGAAAATGTCAGCCACTAGATGGCATGGTATGTTTGAAGTGTACAACAGCCCACAGTCTAGTCTAGGGCAGACGAGTCCAATTTTTTTTTTTTTTTTTTTTTGCGGTATGGGTGCGTCTCAATCAGCTCCCTAGTTCAGTTGTCAGGGCACTGATCAGGGAGTCAGCCCAATAACTTATGTCCTGATCAGTGCCCTGACTAGTGAACTAGGGAGCCGAATGAGACGTAGGGCCTGTCTAGGGCAGACAAGTCCAAAACCAGGAACTGTGGGGAAAAGTTGCGTAAATTACTGCCACCTTTGGTCATCCCCGGAATGCCATTTAAAAAAAAAAAAAAAAAAAAATATATATATATATATATATATATATATATATATATATATATATATATATATATATATATATATATATATATATATATATATTTCTATCTTTTATATATATATATATATATATATATATATATATATATATATATATTGCAATTTAACGATAATTAATATATATATAATATATATTATATATATTTTATATATATATATATATATATATATATATATATATATATATATATATATATATATATATATATTAATTATCGTTAAATTGCAATATATATATATATATATATATATATATATATATATATATATATATATATATATATATATATATATTTTTTTTTTTTTTTAATTGTATTTATTATTTTACTGTTGGAACGGGGATATAATGCAACAATTAGTTTTGGCCCAGGACTGAAAAATGATGGTCTCTGCCCTAGCAGTTTTCAAAATTGTTATTTTTTAAAGTAAAATTACTAATAATTAAACGGTTTACATGTTACGCTAACACACATAACACTTATATTTGACATTATTACTGTTTCATTATCCTTTCTAAAGACCACAATCATGATTATTTTATACTGTTGACAACCCTAGTTTTAACAGTAAGCTGAAAAAAAGTCATATTTACTTATGAAGCATTTCTGAATTCAGTGCCATCACTAGGGGTCACTAAAGACCACAAATACCTGCAACTACTGAAGTTCTGTTTTAAAGTATGTTTGTGGTCTTGCTAGTGTATTAGCAGTAAACGTTTAATCTAAAGTCAAACAATCGTCTTATGCATAATGTTACAAACACTTTAGGTATAAAAACAACACGTGCGATTTTCTTTTCTTACATTTATTTGCTCTTATTTTGTATTGTTTGACGGCTGAAGAAAAAAATGATACAAATCATCAAATATCAAATTACATTACATGACGGTGGGTGTTAATAAATGCACTTAACACTAATGAAATGACAATATATTGCTACTGAGACGAACAAATAAAATGCTACAGGTGTTGAAAATATGTACAAACATAAAAACCTGTATATTTACAGAGTATGACACAAGTTTGGGATATTACCACCATGAGAAGATTTTACTTACCAACATCTGTACATAAAGTACAATTGAATCAACATTGCTCTAAATGAGCACTGAGACTGAGAGAAAAGCATGTCTCTGTGGTTTTATCAACATGTGACTCTAATACTGGGTATTCATAAGTCAAAACAAGATAGCAAACTGTGAGCATAACAAGAAAAAAGACATACAGTACAACATTATTAATATAACTGACAGAGAAAAAATAATAAACCAAAATGTATATAAATTGTTGATTAAAATTCAAAAGGCGTAACATAGGAACAGTGCAGTATTTAGGCTCAAGTAGGAAGGAGACAAAAACACTGGGCTAAAGAAATAATGCATTTTTTGGCCTTCTCATAACTGTCTGGGGAGAAATGAGAACATTCACATTAACATACATGATCATGCTTCAGAGACTAGCAATCACATGGGATATTTTTAAACTTTGAGAATAGAGCCAGCTATCTCATTGTGCTCATAAAAGGACTGATAGCAAAACTAACTGTTGGCCGATTCCATGTAGTCCATGCTAAAAAAAAAAGTTTATTTAACCATATTTGAGGGAAACATGAACTACACCCAACACAATTGCTTGGTATATGATTATACTACTGGCTTATGGCCTTTAAATCTTCAGACCTACTATTTTAACATCTCACATACATTACATATTTCTAATGAATGTGTTCGGTCATTCTTAGTAATTTCAGTGAGGACAATTATCGCATTCTGTGGATTTTAACGTATAGTTGCAACAAAGGTTATCATAATGATTTTCAATAGGGTTCTTGTCTAGGCTTTGTGCTGGCTGGTCAAAGTCTTCCACATCTGACTCAGTAAATCAATTATAATATGGACATTTCTTTGTGCAAAGGGGTATTGTTATTTAGAAACAGAAAAAGACCCTGCCCATGCCGCTGAAACAATGCTGGAAGCACACATTAGTCTGGAATATCACCGAATTGTATAACATTACTTGGATAGTTCATCCAAAAATTAAAATTCTGTCAAGATTTTTCTTTTCCTTCTTTTCCGTCACTCTATTTCAAGTCTATTACAACTCTGATGCTTCAAAAAGTTGATAAATGCATCGTAAAAAATAAATCCATATGAATCAAATGGTAAATTCCAAGTCTTCTGAAGAGACAATCGCATCATGATGAACATATTTAAAGGTACAGTATGTAACATTGATAGCTAGTGGTTGAAAGGGGTACTGCAGTCACACAACAGGAACCAGATAGATGGATTTAGATGGATGCTGATGCTTTTTAGGTTGGGTAGAATCTGCAATTTCTGACCTAGTTTTTTTGCTGGCTTCCGTGGCTATAATACGCTGTGTTTTCCTTCAAATGGCACTGGGAGTTGAAATCCTATATGGGTAAATTGGCAATGGGCTCACACAGACCAAAACAAAAACAGACATTCCGAAACGGAATACACGTTTCAAAGTAGAACAACTGGCTGTAGGATTGTTTTTCAGAGAAACAATGTGAACGTAGCATGTTTTTCCTAATTCTCTGCAAACATTTTTATGGTATTTTTGTGCTTTAGTTCAGCCAATAAATTACATGCATCTTTAATTTAGTCTTTCTTCACATAAAAACAGTGATTAATGCACTAGCATAGAGCTAATCAAATGGTAAACAAAACCCAGAGTTGTGTTCTTGCGTGACAAGCAAGTTCTGTTGAGCTTCCAAGTTTACCATATTTGTTGAGTTCTATACATGTGCTTTTGATCAATGTTTATATGTGAAAAAGCCTAAATTAAATCCATTTGCAAGATTAAACCACTCAATTCATATGGATTACTTTTACAATATCTTCATGAACTTTTTGAAGCATCAAAATCTTGGTTGAATGGACTTTCAATGGAGGTTCAACAATCTGTCAGGTTTCATGAAAAAAAATATCTTCATTTGGGGTTTGAAGAACAAAAGTCATGGACATGTATTTGGAACGACATAAGTGGTTTTTGGGTTTTTTGGGCTGCAACAACAACTTTTAAATGACAATATCCTGGCCGGACTACTGTTGTCAGTGATATAAGTATTTGAAATTAACATGATTTCTCAATGTCTAGTGACATATCAGGGCCATTTTATTAATAATTGAAATACATTTCTTACATACAGTTCCTTTAAAGGGGTACTTCAGCGCTGGGAAGATGAATCTGTATTTAAACTGGGTCATCAATGTAGTAGAAATGTGAAATTATTTTTGAATTTGGTGCTTTCTAGACTGAGAAAAGACAGAAAAATGTATTTTTGTCTCATGGGGATGAAAGACTACAATTCCCAGAATGTTTCGCTGCCCTGTGTGAGGCCATTCCCAAAGCCACCGCTACTGGATTACTGTGACTGAGTTGGAGAAACGACAATACAATTAAATACTGAACGGGTCCATTCAATATAATGAGTGAGTCACCGCGTGAGTATCACAGCACTGAGCACTAACTGCAGGAGTGAGATAAATTAACTGATGTGCTCTCGTGATGAGAGCTGAGATAATCGCGACTACACTCGCGGCATACATTCACAACGCAAGTTCAGTCTGGCCTGATTCAGTTCATGCCTTTGCAAGCTTAACTTTCATAGAAATTAATTTGAGAAGTTAAAAGACTTACATTGCTCACCATAGCTCCGTTTAAATGAGTGCCTGTAGCTGCGAGCTGAGCTCTGAGTGATCTCCCATTCCCCATGCGCGGGTTCAAAACATGTGGAAATGGCTCCCTCTGCTGGCTGTAGTCTTTAGCCTTTGGCCAAACATTCCTCCTATGATGGAAATATCGTCAATTTGCATCATAGGAGGAATTTTTCCAGAAATAAAATGCATAAATCTCTTTTCTCAGGGGGATATGAGGGGGGAAAGCACAATCATTTGAATTTACTTCAGGGTTTCTACTGATACAAAGCCATTTGTTAATCGCTGTAGTAACAAGTAAAAGTGGGTTTCCACATACTTTTGCCCATATAATGTAGCATCTCATTCTTCTAAGCCAATTCTAAAATAATAACTTTGAAATTTGAGTCTAGAAGATATAAAACATCTCTATAGAAAATTGTTCTGCAAATGAGTATTGTGGATAGTAAATATGACAGGTAAAGTAAAAAGTCATGAGGAGAAATGAAAAGTTGGAACTGTGCTGAATATGCAAGGTACTTTTTGACAGTTAAATCTGAAAGCTCCACCACCCTTAATCCTGAGATCTGAATGGAGAGTTCTCAAAATGGCATTGGGAAAGAAGACATTGGCATTTTGAATGAACCTTTGCATCTATAAAGTGTGACTGTTACAGGTCTTCATTGTCAAGATTTTTCTATTTTCTCTTGTGCTCTGATCAGTGGACAATCCTAGCACTGAAGTTTGCGAATACTGCGAGAAATTCTCTTGAACTCCCGCTGACCCTTCTGCCAGCGCTTCAGTGACGTGATGACTAAATGTCCGTCCATCTTCTGGCCCATCACCAGATAAGCAGCATTGATGTCATTCATTTCGTCGCACACACACTGAAGACCATCTTTCAGCCAAAGCACTGTCTTCCTGAAGTCACGCTCAGTGACGCCACCATTCAGCTTGTAGATAGTCTTGCTCTTGGTTTCTGGAATGATCTTGGTGTCGCCATTCATGTAGGAGATCTCCTTGACTTTGATCTTTAAGGCTATTGAGTAAATAGGATTTAAGGTTGAGAGCAATGGATATAAACAACAGATAAAATACAGGGTAAACTAAATCTATATAAAAGTTCCTCAATGATTCTTTGCAGATCATTTTCACTCTATAGTCTGCTGAAGAGTAAGATGGCTGAGAGTCCATCTCAGGGAAAAACAGTCAACCAGTCTATGCTGGTTTAAGCAGGTTTTTTACATTATAGTTTCTTCAAGTTAGTGTATTCAGGCTCTTTAAAGCAACAGATGGCTTTCAAAAGAACAAGAAAACAAAATGTCCCTTGTGGAATTTAAAGGGATTGTTAATGCTAGATCCCCCAAAAATGAAAATACTGTTATGATTTACTCCCGTATGCATTTCGGTCTTCTGTGGAACACAAAAGAAGGTATTCTGAAAAACAGGCAGTTTTTTTCTTCTTCCTCATAAAATTAAGTCGCATCCAGTGTTGTTTTGGTGCATCGTGCTACTTTCATTGTATGGGGAAAAAGAGTTGAAATATTATACAAAATATCTTCTTTTGTGTTCTGCAGATTTTTGTATTTAAAGTAATAGAGGTTTGGACATGAGAGTGAGTAAATGATCTTCATTTTTTTGGGTGAACCGTGCCTTTAAAGGTCATCCTATGGCTTAAGGCTGTATAAACCCATTTTGGAAAAACAAGGAACATATATTTTTTAGAGAGTTAAGAAGAGATAAAACTACATTAATTTAGATGCTTAAAGCAAACATAAACATATTCTGTAGCCTTACCAAAGTCATTTTTGCACAGGCTGTCCACAATTTCATTGTCATTCTCAGGCTTTTCTTTGCAGGCATCACAAACCTTTGGAACTGGGTAAAAAAAAAAAGATAAATTTCACAATGAAGCTACAGGGTGAACTTGCATCTAAAATGTGAATTAATTAACTTTCCTACCTTCCTTGGTAACTGGCACTAAAGCATCTACACCAGCAGGTGGTATGCACAGGTCATTATCCAGAGGGAAGCGACTGCAGTCCAGCATGTCCGGCCAAGGAAACCCAAAAGCGGCCATCACTGGAGCGCAGCCGCTCTTAACGCTCTCACACAGCGACCTGCACGGCTGAATCGGCTCATCCAGATCATCCAGACACACCGGAGCGAACAGAGAGCAGAGAAACTTCTTGGTGTCCGGATGACACTGTTTCTGCACCAGAGGGGTCCAGGAGGAAGCCTGTTGCAAAACTTCGTTCATGGTTTCGTGTCCGAGCAGGTTAGGCAGACGCATGTCCGTGTACTCGATGTCATGGCACAGGAGCAGATTTGCAGGTATGGGTTTGCAGTTGCTCTTTTTCTGAAAGAGCTCGGGCTGATCGAAGGCGTATAATCCGTGAAGCGCATCCAGATATCCAGGCACGGTAAGCGTAACCAGCAGTGCCAGATACGCGCGCATCTTTACTTCAGTCGTGCGAAGACACAACACACGTCTAACGAGGAGTTATGGATAACTGAATTCACTTCTCTGCCAACCTGTTCTCGTAGGAACGTCTGGGCGGAGCGAGAGAAGGCACTCAGAGATGTCTACAGTTTTTGCGCATATATAGCATGGGTTTGATTTCACAACCTATTTAGTTGCACAGCGAGACAGCGCTATTTCTGAATGTTCTTTGTACGTTCAAAAACCGCCCAAATACCCTTAAATAAATACACACACACACACACACACACACACACACACACACACACACACACACACACACACACACACACACACACACACACACACACACACACACACACACACACACACACACACACACACACAAAATCTATCTATCTATCTATCTATCTATCTATCTATCTATCTATCTATCTATCTATCTATCTATCTATCTATCTATCTATATATATATTAGGCCTACTTTTCAGATATAGGCCATACAAGTAAGCCTATAGGCTATGTACTTGGCTTATGCTGACCAGTTTACTTAAAAGTTTTTGGCATATAGCCTACTATTAACTTTTTGATTGATCTGACTATACCAAAGTAAAGTATTCTAAAGAGGGCTAGATGTAAAACAGAAACGGGCTTAAAAATTCCCTTAACCATATAGTTGCAAATTTCAATACAAAACTTGAGAGAATAACTTTAGTAGCCTAAAAAGTAGTAGCTGTACTTAAGGTTAAAGGGTCATGAAACCCCAAAACACTTTTTTTGAGATGTAAACAGATATGTATAGGCTGCACATCATTGAAAACACTAAGGGTACTCATTAATGGTATGCATATGTGAAAATAGTTATTTTTGCATTTTTCAGAGCGATTTCTGTCTTCCGGTTTGAAAAGTTTAGTCGGAGCAACGTCACAAATGCTGACGTCGGCACGGCCTTTTCGGCCCAAGTATGGGCAGCTGGGCACATGCTGACGTCGACCGCTCTGAGCAATTCTCGATATATATTCATGACATAAAGCTCATTCAGTCCAATCCCTGCGCTGTAGTATGCATACAAGATAATTTAGTTAATATGCATGAGACAGTCACTTCTGTCAGGCTCGTCTTCCATCATTATTGTAGAGATATGGTGGGGAAGTTTTGGAAGCAGCGTGCGGAAAAGTCACGGAGGAAAGCTAGGCGTTGTGCTGATACGAAGTAACGTAAAGGGCGCCGAGCGAGCTGTAACCGGCGCCGTCTGTGGAAGCCTTTGCTACAAAGGCTCGGTAAAGTAAAATTCACCTGAGGAATCGCACGCCGAACCTGCAAGCGTTGACTATCTATGTCAGGAGTGCAAAATAACCAATCTGTAATCTGTAGGCTAATGAACAAAAGCCACGTCCTCTCCGTTTTATTTGTCGTCACAGCCATGCACTAAACCGCATGTGTTCGGGCTCTTAGTGAAACAGTGTGATGCATATTTGGACAAATATAGATTTAGCTGCCGAGTGATAGACAGCGCGGATCGTCACGGCAATGCGCGGTCGAGACTAGCCTCAAACCTCTTCGCTTTTACCCCGATCTAGAATTACACATCTCTTATCACATCGCATGTTGGGTGGTTCACGTTCTCTTATCAAGTCGGCGCGTTGTTCATCTTGCCAAACAGCGTGCATATTTGGACAAATATAGTTTTATCACGTTTGCAAAATATTTCGTCATGCAGAATAACATTTATTTTCATTTCTCACTGAATTATGCTGGTTTGAACTTTGAAGAGCTGAATGATTTGCGATCTCTGCTGCACGCCATGGCACTCATAGCTCTCTCATTCGCTGTACTCATCCCTCATTTAATCTCTCTGTGGTAAACAATGCCAACGTGAACCAAGAACATGTCTCAGAACCGCTCAGCACCTACTGACAGACACTCCCCTATTTATGCAAACATTCCCTCTTTCCACACAATACCATCCCACCTTTTCACAGTCGACCACTCCCCTTTTAACAAGCTTTTTCAAATCGAAGGTGTGAAAAAACACCGCTGCAGCAGGGGGGTTTCATGACCCTTTAACTACACTGTAAAAATAAATAAAAAAAATGGCACAGCCTGAAATTTTTAAGTACAATCGACTTGGATGTTTAAGTTATTTCAACTTAGATTATATTAAACTGACTTTAAAAAATGAGCTGCATTTTGTATAACTCATAAACAAAAGTTTAACATCTCTTAACTAATTTTGATGAGTTAAATCAATGTAAAAAACATGTTGTCATAACTTATTGAACAAATAATTTTTTACAGTGTACTGTTAAACTTTAAACTGTTTACTGTTTAAACTAAAAAGCATTTAACAGTATACTTTTATAATTGAAAAAGTGCCAATTTACTCCCAAGAAGCATTGGATTACTGACTGTAATAGCACAGTTACAAGCATACTTACATTGATTTTAGTATACTTTACTATGATTATCTCATGATTTTTGTCTTTAGAAAGGAGAATAAAACAATATGGTGTGTCATTTTTGTTAAATTAACGGTAAACATATTTAATTATAGTAGCTTTATTTTAAATTTAGGTTAACTTTGACAGCCCTACGAATAACACATTTTTACCCTAAACTTTACTTATTTTTATACTTCTAGGTAACACTAAAAAAATATTACAGAAGGTTTATTTTTTCTTTTCTTTGCAGCAATGCCATAGAAACACAATTTTGTGTTCCCCAAAGAACCTTTCAGTGAACAGTTCATGGAATGGAACCAGATGCCAATACATACCTAAGATAACGTTTTAAACAATGAATGCAGATTGTTCGGATTTACATAGAATTATCTAAATGACTTGATGATGATGCGGAGGAGGATTGTGATGATAAAGCACTTGCACAGTCATATTACTATGACAATATTTTATATGAAAATATGTAAGATATCCGTTCTCTTTTTTTTTTCAAGTGATCTCTTGATTTATGAGTTGCTCTAAGGCTTTCATTCGGTAAATGCATAATTCACTTTGGTGAATAATGCTGTGGTCTTTACCCTTTTCACACTCTCGGTCATCTGTCATCATTAAGGCACAATATGAGAAGTTCATAAGTTTATACAATATGGCTAACATTTGTCATCTATATGTGTGTGCATGTGTGGGAAGTGAGAATGAGAATGATGGAGAAAATGAGAGGGAGAGCGAGCGAGAGAAGAGAGAGAGAGAGCTGTTGAGTGAAACCGAACTCCTGCAATAGATCTGGTTCCAGCATCATTCATCACTCTGTACGGTCCAGTTTTAAGCCACTGAGTGGGTCACACAAACAAACCCTTTCTCATCTAAAGACAGCCTCCCAACCCTTCTAGAGTTAAGGGAAGCTTACGATTGACAGCGACAAATCTGAACCACAACATTCATTAAGTGAAGACAAAGTTGCAATCGTTTTTTTTTAGTGGAAAAAATTATATCAATCCAAAAATCTTTTTAATCCTTTTTAAGAGTATATAAAGAACCTTTTGCGGGTCAATGGATGGTTAAGGTTCTTCATGGAACCATAGATGCCAATAAAAAAACTTTATTCTTAAGAGTGTATTGTAATGGCATGGGTGTATGTTACTTTACGACCCATGTTTGGGGTTTCCCCGAGCTTTGCATTGTGAAGTGAATGACGGAGGCCAATAGGCTATATGCTTCGCCATTCTGTTCTGGTTTGAGCTTTTTCTTTAAAGATAATTTTTAAAGGCAAATGTGTCATGTGGATCATTGACAACAGACTATAGGTTACAGTATGTGAAGTTTTTGTGTCTTTTTTGTCACCAGGTTTACTGGGTTTCTCCTGAAGTCCTGATGGAGAAATTCCCCTAAGGCTTAAAGGTCATAGGTTCAGAGGCCCCCATTAAATACAGGTTAGCTGCTGGGGTTTCCCATCTTTGGGATCCTGCTGGGAAGAAGTAGTCTGTTAAAGGCTTGTTTCTAGCTGTAAAGTGATAGCCCTTGGTCTCTATGACGATAAGACACATTTTGCTCTCTAGGAGATCTGCGTCCTCCGTTTGCCCTTTTGTTGAGTTTGTGTATGTGTCAATATTCGTCTGTCTAGCCAGAGTGGAGGGGTTACTAATATTGATTAGATACCAGATGGTGTCTTCTAAAGTTTGCATCAATCAGAGTCTCATTTCATGGGTATTACAGACAATGGATTTTTTTTTCTTCAGCTGCTGAACAGTTTAACATCAACTGCTTTAACTTAAACCGTGTCAGACAGTCAGCCTGAAGCTAGAATATACATTAATGTTTGTCATGAAAGACTTTGAATGTTGGTTTGACAAAGACATGTTTCAAAGTTTTTTGGAAAAAAGGTTTAAAAGGCTCGAAGTGCCTCATAATGTTCCAAACCTGTATGACTTCTGTCTTCTGTAGAAGATAATTAGCATATTTTGAGTTGGGTATTTTGAGCGTTTTCTAGTTTATAGTTGTTTTGGCCATACAATAAAACTTGATGGTCACCAAAATCGTTTTTCAGCATTCTTCAAAATATCTTATTTTTGTGTTCTGCAGAAGGAATGCTAAGAAAAAAAAAATCCAAATAAATCCGTCTCTTCCGTGATACCCTGAAATTTTGAATATTCCAATCTAATATGATTTCTGACCTGTAGGGTTGCCAGAATAATAATCTTACACGGTGTGTTAATAGGCCAGAGGAGAACTGGCACCCCGACTGAGTCTGGTTTCTCCCAAGGTTTATTTTTCTCCATCACGCCCTGATGGAGTTTTGGTTCCTTGCCACTGTCGCCTTTGGCTTGGCTTGCTCAGTTGGGGACACTAAAAATATGATTAAAGTTATTCAACTTATTATACAAATAAAATGTATGAATTAGGTCTTATTTAATTCTATAAACTTAAATACTGATCTGCCAACATTGTTGCTATATGATAAATTAAAATAAGCTGATAACATCACTGTTTTCTCCAGTACGACTGTACAGCCAAATCTAATTTTGTCGCAATATTATCCTGTTTGACACTGTGAAGCTGCTTTGACACAATCGTGATTGTAAAAGCGCTATATAAATAAAGTTGATTGATTGATTGATTAAAAAACTATATTAACCACCCTAAACTATTTAAAAGTTCCCAGACTACAATGCATGTTTAAACTGTTTTAACTTGCACTGACATATCTTTAAATATGTCAAATGCCTATGTCAAAGGCCTAATCCTGACTTAACCTAAGCCCTGTCTGTGAAACCATGCCTATGCTTAACGAGCCCAATCTCACGGAAATGTGTATAAATAGTACGAGTGTGCAATCTCGTGGAATGTATACGCCAAAATGAGTTTTGCCGTGCATATGGTACGCGGTTTTTCGCGTGCATATGATACGCACTTTATGGCAGATTATATGTACGAAACACCCACCCCACCACACCACCCTAATCCTACCCAAGAATGTGTCATATGCATGCCATAAAGTGCGTATCATAACGCACGCAAAAAACTGCATAGCATATGCACGCCAAAACTCATTTTGGCATATCCATTTCATGAGATTTCACACTCGTACTATTGATCAGGGGTGGACAAACTACACAATTCATTACTTGAGTAAAAGTAACAGTACTACTGGTCAAATATTACTCCGTTACTAGTGAAAGTTTTAAAAAACGATATTTACTTAAGGAAAAATCACAGAAGTATTTGTTTTCAAAAGTACTTAAGTATCAAAAGTAAATTAGATTTTTTATGTCAGCACATTATTTTATTGTTTTTGTATGAATGTAAACTATGCCATCATTGCTTAAGCCAGTCAGTAAAGCGCCATCCGACAAACTAGCATATGACTACCTTACACTAATTTAAACTTGTATAAAAGTTACAAGGCTTTTTACAAAACTGCGGTCATTTTATGGCCGAACGCACGCATCCAATACACTGATACACATCTGATATTCTCCAAATGTTTAACTTCACTTAAGACATAATCAACTTTGTTTATGCATGTGAATACTCGACAAAATGAACATTTTGACATCCGTCTTCTTCCATTTTGCTATAAACTGATCAGTGTTCAAAAAATTGCTGTGAAATCATGGAACTTCACAAGACTTTACAACAGTGATTCCTGAAAGGCTTTCTGCAAAAACCCCAAACACCTTTTAAAGAAGAAAAAAATCATCCACTGACTTTCAAAGCTGCTTCAGAAACGACTTTCAACTTTGATAGAAATGGTGTAAAAAGTATGATATTTGTCTTTCAGATGTAGTAAAGTAAAAGTCATATGTTTCCAGAAAATATAATACTCAAGTACAGCTACTCAAAAAGTGTACTTAAGTACAGTACTCAAATAAATGTACTTAGTGACTGTCCAGCTCTGCTATTGATACACAGTACCATGTGATAGTGTTGGCTTAAAGGTGCACTATGTAATATTTTTGCAGTAAAATATCCAAAAACCACTAGGCCAGTTTTATATATTTTGTTCAGCTGAGTTCTTACAATATCCCAAATGTATCCAACTATTTGTAAATTGTGAGAAAATTGCTATTTTAACCAATGACCCTGGACGTGTCAGCATAGAGTTTTAGGGAGTCACCTGTCAATTGCGTCATATCTGTGCTACCCTCGGTTGCACGGAGTAACGTCATAACACAATTTTAAACACACTTAAATGTATCTAATATAATAAACAGAGCTGCTTTACCTTAAAATCATGACCGGAAAAAGCGGAAGTGCGGGCGCCTGGCGACTGTGTCCCGTTCTGTCATAATAAAAGTCCCAGTGTCCACGAGCCGTGTGTTTGTATAACAATCGCTCCAGCGGCTGTGCTCAGCTCCACAACACTCGGTCCTGCTCTGCTTTACACTACAGCAATGTTAATAACCGCATACATGAACATGATTTTGCGAGATTTTCCACCGGCTGTGAGGTAAAGACCGCATGTCCCAAGATACTGCGCTCACACTTGGCGTCATCAAACTACGCCTTTGTTTAGAATAGGCGCCCTCCAGTGGACGGATAGTTGCATAGTGCACCTTTAACAGAGATAATTAACTAAATATAATTAACTAAAAAAATTTGACCTGTGAGGACTAGAGATGTAGTAATTGTAATCAGGTCGCTAGTTCGTCTCCAAAAGGAACAATCCAAAAAGACTGAAAAAGTTTAAAGCTTCAGTATGTTTTAATAAACACCTTAACACCATCAGCCATTTTATTTTGAAATACATATTTTTAGGTAACAAATTATAACATTTTATTTTCATATGTGTAGCATGAATTGTATATATTTTCTAGTCCCTGATCAGTTGTTTTTCTCCTAAGGGTGCAGTGCAGGGTTAAAAGCTGTCATCAGACCAGTTTTGAGATATAACCTTCACCTTCAGCCCTCATAGCTGACAGCAGGTTCTCATTAATGTGCCCATGAGAAAATGAGAGCCAGCTTGCAGTAGTTCAGCATCTTACATCTGTAACACTCTTAAACTATGTCTTTCTTTCTTTCTTTCTTTCTTTCTTTCTTTCTTTCTTTCTTTCTTTCTTTCTTTCTTTCTTTCTTTCTTTCTTTCTTTCTTTCTTTCTTTCTTTCTTTCTTTCTTTCTTTCTTTCTTTCTTTCTTTCAATCTCCAACTGCATTACCCCTCACTATTTCCCTAATAAATGTTTTCTTATTATCGAGATTCACATGTCAGGCACTGTCATAAATAATTAAAAATGTATGCTTGTGCTCTCTGCCTGTGACCCTTCAGAAGATAAATCGGTTTGGAGAATGAATGGATGTACTCTCTGGCAAGAAACCAAGAGGCCTTTGATAGTTAAACATCTTCTATAGTGTAAGTTCAGTTCTTTAGTGCATTTATTTCTTGACATTAAAGTACTTTTCCTTTTTCAAAAAGGGTGGTCAAATAACAGGAAGGTATGTTGGCTCATTCAAACTGTAAATGCTGCCAGCAGTTGTTATTAAATATTTTGTTTCCCAAAGGGCACACAGCAATCATAATGTCACAAGTGCACATTTTACACATAATTGTTTCTTTGAAATGAATATTCGGTCTAGCTTTGGGTAAAAGAGTCAAAATTTCCGGTAAGATAAATCTGTTTTTACTTTGTAAAACTAAAGTAAGTTGCGGTAAGGTCACTGTGATATCTTTAAATGTTTGAGAACATCAAAAAGGGGAACTTGTTATTTTCCAAAGACTAGATAAGATACTTGGGTCAGTGATATGACCCTCTGTTTTTGCTGTTGTCCGGATCTATTAATTTTTTTTTTTAAATTCACACATGCAATGAATTGAATACATGGAGCCCCGCATATGACTTGCAGGGAAAAACTAGTTGGCAAAATCTTGCGCATGATTTAATTCATTCCCTCGGTTTGATAAATTGTGCACATGATTTATAAATCGAGGGAACAAATTAGTTAATCGGTTTAGCAAATTGAGGGAATGAAGTAGTAAATCATCTGCATGATTCATAAATCACAGGAACAAATGAGCAAATTGTGCTCACAATTAACTTTTTCCCCCCTGCTGCATGTCATGTTTCGTAGTATTGTAGTATTTTGTAGTATTGTAGTAATGTTTCAGGGGCTTCACAGTATTGTTTATTTGATTATTTTATTTTAATTTAAGTTAAATTAAAATTGTGCTGTTTTTAATGTGTCATAAATTCAAAATGGTCAGGGTTATACAAATGTCCAGATATAGTGGAGAAAAAAAGCTTTCTTAAAATAATTAAAATGACAAAATAAAATGTTTACTCTTTATTTTATTCTTACTTTATTATTTTCATATTTAAACAAAACATATTCACTGATTAATATTTTTAAAAAATGCCTACCAAGATATATAAAATATCAGGGCAGCATTTCTCAAAAGCATCTTGAGCTAAGTTGATAATAAAGAGCATGGTTGCAAGGGTTCTACACTGTAACAAAATTATTTTTGCGATTTAGTTATTTCAACTTATTTTTTTTCTGTAGAGATATCTAGTTTGCCCAGACAGCAAGAAATTTTAAGTTATCTTGTCCTCAACTAGACTGTTAAGTGAGTTAACTGGTATATATATATTCCAGTCAGGCATAAAATTATGAGCATTGCGTTGGTCCCCCTTTTAAAACAGCACATACCGGTTGAGGCATGGATTCACTAGACCCCTGAATCTTCGTAGGCTTAGGATCCATTTGAGAAATGCGGCCCATATCATTTGATGTATTTACATGCGGAACAAGACTATAAAATAAAGTGCTACCAATATTATAACTTTAAGTGCTATAACCTTTTACTTTTGACACTACCTGAAATTTTTAGTCATTATATTTAACCATATGAAACCAACATAAATACAAAGATTACTTTTCTAACAACGTGGAATGTTTTAAACAGATTTTTTATTTTTTTTAAAAAAGTGGTTAATCCAACTGTGGATGAGGTCTAAAGATTCAGAAGAGGGCATTATGAGCACTCATGTGGACTGTGTCTCCCCTGCTGTGAAGGAAAAGGGCAGTTTAGAGAGAGAAATAACCTGCAGCCCTAACAAGCTTGTTAGTGTCAGTCTCGGCTCTGCACAGCTTGAGCTGAAGAATTCAATCACACTGCAAACGTATTAATGTAACTTAAGTTCCATGTAGTCATAGAGATTTTGCTTACATGCCGTAATTCAAAAATACCCCTAAACAACACATACAGAGAACTGGGAGGTAGTTGAGTCAGCATGTAAACCAATGGCAGTATAGACTGAATGACTAACGTGGGAAGACTTTGTCTGCATGTGCGTGATTGTCTGTTTTTTTTTATTTTTTCCCCCATCATTTTAATTTAAATTCAGGCATATATAAGAATAGTCATTTCTTTCAGTCAAACCTGTAAATCAAAGTCTTACTAAGAAGTATAGAGGTGCTCAAATACCATGCTCCCAACTATTCTCGGCCCACATGCACAGATGAATACATTTAGCTCCTCATCAAAGTTGTTGAGATTTCCATATTAAAGTTTAAATAGCATACAGTACCACCTGTAGAAAAACATAAACTTTTTGCCACGTGTTACCAGTAATCAATGCTAATGTTTGTCTAATATTGTTCAATGGTTAATTTATGTCAGGTCATACACTGTTTGTAATTGTAAAATATAAACCAGTTAAATTGGTTAGTTACCTTATTTGACTAATTCTAAATAGTAACATTAATAACATTACAACATCTATAAGGGTGTTTTGTGTTACATGTTTGATTACTCTGATGGTGTTGTGCAGCATCTATTCAAGCATTGGCCACTTTTTGTGGAGAGGCCACTTGCGATGAACTCAAAGAATTTTCTAGCCACCTGGTTATCTGTACTTTACTGAAGAACTGGTTGTTTATTTTTATTTTTTACCGTAAAGTTACTGTATAAAACTTAACACTTACCAAAAACTTAACAAAATGAATAACCTAGAATAATAAATGCTAAAAAACAAAACAAAACTATTGTTCATTGTTATTTTTATGTTAACGCATATAATCTTAATTAATAAAACTTTAGTCTGATATAACTAAGTTTTTATCTTTATAAAATTATCTTTGTCAGTTATATCGCAGTAACATTTTCGGAATGTTTAGTGACATGCCAATGCACAAATGTCTGTGCCCTCTCACCTGTGAGGCTTCAATGTCATAAACTGTCTTTGTGGTTGCCTGCATGTGTTCCTAACAGTTGTTTTAGCATTTGCTCTTTGTAAGTAAATCCGAAATGTAGCTTCAACAAAGCCTTAGCAGAACAATATAAGAGGAATACAGGAGTTCTCTATTAAAATGAAGGATGTGTATAGCAGTTCCTCCCTTTTCTGTTTCCTGGACTGATACAAGAAAGTATTTCATAGAATAGTCTGGAATACCAAATGTCAAAGTTCAACAAAATCATCCACTGCATATAGAGGGTTGCAATGTGACCCAATGCGACCCAGAGCATTCCAGAGAATCGCTTTGTGGGTAAATAAAGCCTGGCATCCGTAAGAGTTTGCCTGGTGGCAAAAAAGGGTTTACAGGCATCAGCCAAATGACCTGGTGATACATGAGGCAAAACAGACACTCAGTAACCCCCACCTACTGTCTCACACATGTGCACACATTTATTCATTCTGCTTTTTTTTCAATGACTATGATGTATTTAAACCAAAGCTACGCTGCACAGGGCATGCAATGAGAGTATATTCATCATTGCATGGTAATTTAAAAGATGTATTGTTGAAAATATATTTTGTTTGGTTTTGTTGCTGTAGACAGGACTGTTGGAACTACATTAATCAAACTGATATATGGACAAAGGGTTTAATCTGATATTATGCTCTAAATTATGTTGTTTTAACGTGAACGTTGAGTGATTTACAGAGAAAAAAAATATCTTTAACAAAAGTGGGTGTAAAAAGATAGAAATCTATGTGGAACCAGCTGTATCGAGACAGAAGGAATGCAGCACACTCTCTGGACATAACATAAAATAACAGACACAGTTGTAATCAAAGAAATTTAGAAAATAAATGATTCTCTACTAAATGAAAGATGTAAGATAGACGAAAAATGTCAATGTTTGCAAAAGGGGTGGTTTTACATCTTGGCAAGCAGAAAATAAACATTATTTCTGTAATTTTGCTATTATGCAAAAACACTTTAAACAAGCAAAAAAAAAAAAAAAAGGCAGGCAGGTTATATTGCTCCACTCTGCTATGAATTTAGTTGTAGATGAGTAGAGTGTGACAAGATCTATTAAAAACGTCAGAGTTCATTGCCGTTTCAGAACTTGTGGGCCAGGCCAAACTAGTAAAATTACTTTTGATCTATGGGACATTTTCCTCTAATCTTGTGCCGTGTTTTGTAATCAATGTTCATGCTAAGTGCTATCACAAGGTCACTCTTTTTTCCTCTTCTGTATCATTGCAAGTCAAGTGCTGCACATAATGAAGCTTGCTTTCATCAGGCTGCTGCTGCATGTTGAAGTGTTTGAGTTAAAGTGGCTGTTTGATTATTTTGACAAGGCATGATGAATGATTTTGCAGTGGCTTGAAGTCCCACAGCATGAAGGCTTATGGAGCAGGGCAATTTCTTTGTTTTTGTTTTCTTTAGCCAAAAGGCTTTTCCTCTGACTAACTAAACTTAGTACATTTGGGCAGTATGACAAAAAAGAGATTATCATCTTTGGCCCTGTCCCAAATGGCACACTTCATGTGCACTTGCGGTCTTGTGGACTTACAATGGCCACCACATGCGTGGTCCATTAAGTCTACAACAGTGTTGGGGGTAACTCATTACAAGTAACTTGAGTTATTTTTTACATTTAGATTTACGCATTTGGCAGACGCTTTTATCCAAAGCGACTTACATTGCATTCAAGGTACACATTTTACATTATTGTCAGTTCTTGCTTTCCCTGGGAATCGAACCCATGACCTTGGCGTTGCTAGCGCCACGCTCTACTGGTTAAGCTACAGGAAAGTTATGTAATCAAATTACTTTTTCAAGTAACTAGTAAAGTAATGCATTACTAAAAAAAGTGTGCCTGTGTTTGTCATCTTTTGTTCACCTGAAAGTAAAATTTTATGCAAATAAAATGAATATATTTCATTATTGATGTTGTTTTGTTAGAAAAAGAATGTGTAGATTTCATAAACTGTTTGAGCAAAGACATTTTATTAAATGCACTGAAGTCAATCGAGTTCATGCTGGTAATTTTCATATTGTATGTTCTAATAAATTTCATATAATGAGATGCTTTTACTCTCGTAAATATCGATAAAATAAATATGTTATTCCATCACACTGGTTTTAGTTTTGTACAATTTTTAAGTCCAAAGATAAAAAAACAAAAACAACCAACTAAATAAAAAAAAAAAAGTCACACTCACTCTTGGGACAGAGACTTATTTTACATATTATAAAAGGGCCGTTATAGGAACCCTTTAAGATTTTGAATGGACTCTTGCCTAGCAATCACACAAAGAATGCTTTCTTTATCACTAAAAGCGGTCACCTTAGTTCATCATGATTTCACAAAGTTTATTAAAGCTGCACAATGAATAGAAACATAATTTCTAAACTTTGGTTGTTAGAAGGTAACTCATAACAAGGGGATTTGCGAGTGTGCAGAACTGCGCACTGGGCAAAAACTCCTGCATTTTGAGAATTGAGTCAATTCTAATTTAAACACATCTGATTGGCCATTGCGTTCAAGAAAACAAATTATGTGCGAATGGCTACACTGCAAAACATTGTAAATAGAAACCTTTGGCGCTCTCAATAGTAAGTATTTGCAAATACCAAATATGTTTTGCAAGTATGCTATTATTACAGAGAAAACTGATCCTAGACCAAACGCTTTAAGCAGTTTTTCACTCTAAAAGCAACCAGAAGCAGCAGCAGTCAGTGGTAAATTGAGTGATACAATTGCACGTTATAGTCTCAAGTCCATGGTTGTCAGACACAGACGAGGACACAGGGAGTGCAAGTTATCAGGGGTTTCAGACACAGGTGATACTTAAAGGGATGGTGACACTCAGATGAAGGACGATGAAGGTAAAACGAAGAGGAGGGTGGTGGTGGTGATGATGATGATGATGATGATGATGATGATGAGTACAGGCGAAGGCTTCTTTGTCAGGACAGGTAGTCAACGATGGGAACGGTGCGAGACCAGACAATGGGAATGAATGTGAGCCGGGTTGATATAGTGGTGACCGGTGATAGTATCCAGGTGTTCAGAATGATGGTGATGGGGAACGAGTGGGAGTGGCAGTGACTGATGACTGTGAGGGCGTGACAGTGGTCAAGTGTGGGCTAAGCCTTGCCCAGCCTTACACATGCTCTGCCTGTGGTGGTAGCTATACTATATTGTTAAAAGTTTTGGGACGTCTGCCTGTATTATGCACATCAACTTTAAAGGTGTCATGAACCTTTAAATTGACCTGAGGACAATTTATGACATTCACATAGTTTTTACATTCAGTGAATAAGTAATAGGCTATTTTCTACACTGGTTTTGAGGCTTTCTCCCAACCTGATCTCACAGAATTCCGTGAAATGAACACAGACCCTTAAAGGGTTTCTTCAGCGATTAGCATGTCTTTCTATCAGTAGAAACCCTGGAGTATATTCGAATGATCGTGCTCCCCCCTCTCATATCCCCCTGAGACGAGATATTTATGCAGTTTACTCCGGTGACGCAAATATCGTCGATTTGCATCTTCGTTAAAATGTTTGGCCAAACGCTAAAGACTACAGCCAGCAGAGGGAGCTATTTCCACATGTTTTCAACTTGCACATGGGGGATGGGGTCGCACTCACAGCTCAGCTCGGCTCAAGCATTCATGGAAACGGTGTGGCCAGCGAGCAAAGTGAGTATTTTTGTATATTCCAATATACTACAAACCCGATTCCAAAAAAGTTGGGACAATGCATAAATTGTGAATAAAAACAGAATGCAATGATGTGGAAGTTTCAAATTTCAATATTTTATTCAGAATACAGCATAGATGACATATCAAATGTTTAAACTGAGAAAATTTACCATTTTAAGAGGAAGTAAGTTGATTTTAAATTTCATGGCATCAACACATCTAAAAAAAAAAGTTGGGAGAAGGCCATGTTTACCACTGTGGTTTACCTCTTCTTCTTATAAGTCTGCAAACGTCTGGGGACTGAGGAGACAGGTTGCTCAAGTTTAGGAATAAGAATGTTGTCCCATTCTTGTCTAATACAGGCTTCTAGTTGCTCAACTGTCTTAGGTCTTCTTTGTCGCATCTTCCTCTTTATGATGTGCCAAATGTTTTCTATGGGTCAAAAGATCTGGACTGCAGGCTGATCACTTATTCCTCGAATCCGAAGTAAGCTTATGCAGGTACTTTGTTCTTCCACAACCAGGCAAAGTGCAATATCTTACTCTCTTCTACATGTTTATTGCGCCGTTTAGCTCTACAAGTCAGGGGGCAGGGCTACAGAAGCAGGCATACATATGTATCTGCTGAGACAGCGTTTCTGCATTCTATGACGTCAATGGTTGACATATTCTGAGAGAATTATTTGCTCTGTCTGGTGTCAATAAAAGCTTTTCTTTAAATAACAAGGATTTTTTTTAGCTCTAAAACTTACAGGATATTATTATATCACAATAAAGTTTTATATATCAAAGGCTCAAGGGAAAGTTGATTTCTCAATTCATCAACCCTTTAATGAAAAGTCACATTCTTGATTTAATATGGAGTTGGCACACCCTTTGCTGCTATACAGCTTCAACTATTCTGAGAAGGCTTTTCACAAGGTTTAGGATTGTCTTCATGGGAATTTTTGACCATTCTTCTAGAAACGCATTTGTCAGGTCAGCCACTGATGTTGGATGAAAAGGCTTTGCTCTCAGTCTCCGCTCTAATTCATCCCAAAGGTGTTATATCGGGTTGAGGGCAGAACTCTGTGCATGCCAGTCAAGTTCTTCCATACCAAACTCACTCATCAATGTCTTTATGGACCTTGCTTTATACACTTGTGCAAAGTCATGTTGGAACAGAAAGGGGGCCATTCCCTAACTGTTCCCACAAAATTGTCCAAAATGTCTTGGTATGCTGAAGCATTAAGAGTTCCTTTAACTGGAACTAAGGGGCCAAGCCCATCACCTGAAAAACAACCATCCAGACTCATCCATTGGATTGCCAAACAGAGAAGTGTGATTCATCACTTCAAAGAACATGTCTCCATTGCTCTAGAGTCCAGTGTTGGCGTGCACTGCAACCGAAGCTTGCATTTCATTGTGTGATGTAAGGCTTGGATGCAGCTGCTCGGCCATGGAAACCCATTCCATGAAGCTTTCTACGCACTGTCCTTGAGCTAGTCTGAAGGCCACACGAGGTTTGGAGGTCTGCTATTGACTGCAGAAAGTTGCAGACTTCAGCACACTGTTCGTGTGCGCCTCAGCGTGTGCTGACCCCGCTCTGTGATTTTATGTGGCCTACAACTTTGTGGCTAAGTTACTGATGTTCCCAATTGCTTCCACTTTGTTATAATACCACAACAGTTGACCGTATTGCACAGCATACCTATCGAAGTACCACGCTTGAATTCACTGAGCTCATGAGAGCTATCTATTCTTTCATAAATGTTTTGTAGAAGGAGTCTGCATGCCTAAGGGCTTGGTTTTATACACCTGTGGCCATGAAGTGATTGGAACACCTGAATTCAATTATTTGGAGGGCTGTACCAATATAGTGTATATGCTCCTCCTGTATGTATATACATGGGCCGTTAACAGAAGAGGAGAGTGGGCGATGCCGTAGCTCGTGTTCCACTTCCTCGTCCATCTCCTTTTTTGGAATTTTAGGAAGATACACTATGGAAATACATTCATATGAAATCACATTCATATGGATGCATGGAATGTATGGATACAACATTACTGCACGTCCCTTATGATGGAAGGGGCTGGTTACAGAGTAAGAAAAAGTGGGCATGACTACTAGTACCATCCCAATCTCCTATCTGTCGCCCCCTCCAGGAATGGTACGAAGGTTGCATTAGTATGGAATGGAAACTGGTAAAACTAAATTACAATGTTGTTTTTGCATGAAACCTTGATTAACATTCTAAGTAGAGAAAACATACAATAATAAAAAAAAATATTATATGTTTACCTTTACAGACATCTCTAGGTTGTAACCATATAGTTTTATATTAAAATGCACATAAATTACAGTAGTCTACTTATTAGTCTGTATGTTACACTAATGTCAGGTTTTGCACAATTTAAAAATACACTGCCAGAATTGCTAAACAGGGCAAATTAGTGTGAGAGCGAAATTACAACAACAAAAAAGCGCAGAAAGTAGTGGAAAGCTCTGCATGTAAATCTACCAACGATACGCAAATGAAAGAACACAGACGCAGTTTCCATCATTTCCATAATCACTAGCGCAATTTAACAGTTAGCCTCTGCTTTTTTGTTTGTTTTGGTGGTATAAATAATGGCGCAAACATCAGTAAATTGACGAGCGCAACCCTTTTTAAATCACCTTGTGTGATTCATTTAAATACTCTCCTTCCATAAATTTTGCATCTGAAAGGGAAACTCCTACAAATACATAGGCTATGCAATAAGATCAACCTCAAAAATAAGCGTGTCCATGTCTTTAGTGAATCCTCAAAGTGGTTTTTATATATTTATGTCTTTAAATATATAGTACAATTTTTGTAATGATTTGCCTAGAATGTCCTACATTACTCAGAGGTATAGCCAAGACTGGTAGCTTGTGTTTGTGTGTGTACGTTTGTGTCTGTTTATGTGTGTGTGATCTGTATTTGGTTAATGATCTCACTGTCTGATTGAAAGCTGGCTTGTCTTACTGCATTTCCCGGCCAGCCAGATGTGTTTTATGCTTTACAGTTGTTTAAGAAAATACAATAAACTCTTATTAAACTCCAAAACTGTCATGACTGCACTATATTAAAACTGACAATATAATCTGAAGTGTTTTCATACCTACAAACTAGAGAGGAATTAGGCTTCTTATGTACACTTTTAATATTAGGCCTAGTATATGACATTCCACTGGTTACAAGCTGTGCAAATATCAGACAGTTTTATTATGAAACTCTCCAACTTTTTTTTCTCTCTCTTCTCAGTCAATCCACGCAAATAAAATAAAATAAAAATAATAAAAAATTCCACCCAATGGCCAAGGAACGCAAAAAGAGGTCTGTATTGAAATGCCTTTTTTTATTTTCATGTGACCTATTAAAATGAATTATGGCTTGAACATGCTGGACTGAGCTGACAGAAAAAATATGACTGTTGGTCATATGACTGTATAAAATAAAAATATATTATATGACCCATGTCTGCAACTATATACTGTACTGTATGTCATATATGCAAGACAAGTCAAGACCGAAGGAAAAAAAAAACTGGATGATTCGGACAACAAATATCTTGTGGTTTTGCTCTAGCTGCGACTTGGAAAGGTCCTTGAGTTCTGAATCACAAAATAAATTTAAATAGATTATATATCATTCTTTTCAGCTTATCAAACAATTGGAAACAAATGTTACAAGGCAGCATTCGCACTATTAAGTTGTGGTTTTGTTCAGTGCCATGTGATTTTGTATAATTTTGGCAGGAAAACAGAATGTTCACCACTAGCATTTTAGTGCAGGCTGGAACAAAAAAAGATTTAACCCTCCATATGCTGCTGCCGAAAAAAATAATTCAAATGAGAAGGAATTAGAGAATAGATTTTTAGCAATAATGTATAACCTGTTAAATACAGACCTGTATTGTGAGCTACAAGCTTGTTATAAATCTATGACAATCTGAATTTGCATTATTCACCCATCCATCCATTTTCTATTTATTTAGAATCATTTACCTGCATATTGAATGAAGCAAATATTTAGTTTTTCTATTTCAGACATCTAGTTTCAACCAGCAGAAACTTGGTTCAGGCTGCATAGGAAGCATATTATTCACTCCTCAATTATTGTGTGCTGTGATTCAAAGCATTTGTTGATTTAGGCTCACATATGTTGTTCTTTTAACTTAGATTGAAGGAAATTAGTTTAATTCAATGCAACATTGATGGATATTTGCCTTTAGATGCAACAGACCTACAACAATGAAAAATATCCGTCTGTAAGATACAAAACATTGTATGATAAAAGAAAACATGAGTACGCAAAGCAAATCTAAAGGGAAAAAGAAAATGACTGTGACTTAAGCACATGAAATAACAGCACAATAGATTATTAGGAGCATTTCTGAAGGATTGTGACACTAAAGATTAGAGTAATGACTGCTGAAAATTCTGCTTTGAGCTCACAGGGATAAATTATATTTTAAAATATTTTTTTAAAATAACTATTATTTTTAATTGTAAATTCAAACAATATAGCTGTCTGCAGCCTTGGTGAGCATAAGAGACAAAGAAAAAAACTTTTGCAGAGTGCCACTGCTTACATTAAAAAGCAATGCCAAAGCCTGTATCATTTTCATAATTGGATCCACTGAGGACTTGTTTGCACCAAGGTATCACATCATAAAGACTGTACACTGTAACTGAGGTGTTGAAACATGATCCAACAGCAGCACAAGGTTCGTTGCCCACTGCACGTGAGCCAAAGGTCTGACGACATGCTCCGAGGCTCTGTTTAGTCCTGAAGTCTTTTTACAGACGGCTTTGTGAATCTTTATTGATTCCAGGCATGACTATTTGAGCAACTCACGTTTGCAGAAATAAAAAGAAATGTTGTGATCGCGAAACATGCCCTGAACTTCATGGCATCTCTTTTTCAATAAATCTGTTTTGTGTTGATAAATATTCGGAGTTCACTTTCAGTATGAAAATTATTTTCCATTGCTTAATGGAAAATGACTTTACATCAGGAGTCCTGGTTTATGAACCAAATCAAATTCATATTATGATCAAAGTGGTTTTCTATCTTAAGATTTGAACAGTGGTTTCTGTTGCTAAATTAACTTAGTCAGTCAACAAATATATGAAGTTAGTTATTTAGGAACAAAGAGAGATCTGAGTTTCTGTGTGAGGTCGCTAAGCCATGCTTATGTAACACAGTGCATGTGTAACCAATCAAAAAATGAATTTTCTCTCTATATAGTCAGGGCTCTGGTGCATGTGGTAAATTAAGCCCTTGTTTCACCCTCTCTTTTCATTTAAGTCAGAAGCTATTAATGATTAAGTACACCATGAATTGCTTACGATAACAGTGTCCTTCCTTTCAAATGCAGCTTTTTCCTTAAAATCGCACATGGTACTTCAAACGAAACCCCTCTGCTGCATTTGCATCAGTGATTAATCCCGGCCCAGCTGCGGTCTGATGCCTCTGCATGCCTTGGGAAGATGAAACTTGTTCCTTATTCTGCATCAGGTACCAATTGGGATCTGGGAAACCATGGGAGCACTGGAACAACTTGACCTATACTGTATAGAGCCTGTGACCCTCCACAGAACATAACATATGGATCGTTTCCTGCTTAATTTAGGCATTGTGAGCCAGCACACTCATTACCATTGTCAGTCACACTCCAGCATACTGCTTAGCCCAGCAGGCAATTTGAACTAGGGACTGCTGGGGTGTAAATCAAAAGCTTGCTGGCCTTGACCTGGCTACCGCCCTAGTTGAAATGCATTCCGACTGCTAAAGGACTGGAGGACATGGGTCAGTCTAGGAATCCCAGTGTGCACAGAATAACTAGCATGATAAATGTTTGTGGGCCTCCTCAAAGCTAAACACCCCACCTTCCCAAATTTTCATCTCTACTGGTTGCCTGACCCCAAAAAGTCGCTCTTCAGCAGAGGTCAGCTTGACATATGTGTAGTCACACTTAAATCATTTTGAGTGATAGTTATCTAGGCAGAGACTCTGAACTACATATCCAATGATGAAATTATAAGTAATCACAGATACACTGTAAAAAAAAGTCACAGCCTGAAATGTTTAAGTA
This sequence comes from Pseudorasbora parva, assembly GCF_024679245.1. NCBI lineage: Eukaryota > Metazoa > Chordata > Actinopteri > Cypriniformes > Gobionidae > Pseudorasbora > Pseudorasbora parva. Next base: position 36,461,268 of record NC_090175.1, on the reverse strand, counting down.
CAATCGACTTGGATGTTTAAGTTATTTTAACTTAGATTATGTTAAAATGACTTTAAAAAATGAGTTACATCTTGTATAACTTATAAAAAAAAAAAACATTTCTTAACTCGTGAATTTAATTGTGAATACTTAGGGTGTCATAACTTATTAAACAAAGTGCGTATCATATGCACACAAAAAACTGCGTAGAATTTGCACGCCAAAACTAATTTTGGCGTATCCATTCCACGAGATTTCACATTCGTACTATTTATACGCATGACCATGAGATCGTGTTGGAGCTTTCACGGGAAGTATTATTCTAGCATACATACATGCAAAGACATTGAAACATGCATTATTTATATTGACAGCCTCTAAAGTTTTTAAAATGCTTAAGTTTTAAAGACATTCAAAAGTTTACAAATTCTAGGTAAAAGTATAGCTAAAATAATTATCACATACATAAAGCATATTTTGGTTTTATATAATTAAGAAGTAGAAACACTCAGTTTCAGTCAATCTCATGTCAATCTTGAGTATCTTCTAGTTATTTGTTTTTTATTATTATTATATGTGTGTGTGTGTATATTAGTGTTGTCACGATACCAAAATTATGACTTCGATACGATATCAGACTAAAATATCGATATATCGATACTAAATCGATACCACAGTAAAAAAATAAATAAATAAGATAAGATGCTTAATATGACAACAGAACTTGTTATTATTCATTGTTATTTATTACTAAAAATTCATGTGGCCAGCATGTTCCTTAGGGTTGGGCATAGTTTTGATTTGAACAATTATTGATCAATTGATCAATTACTATTAAAATTATCTCACAAATTTTTGCTATCTCAATGTATTTTTTACAATGGGGTAATTGTGTTGCAATAGCTTACACACAGCACAAGAAAGCTTGATTTCGAATGGTAAATTGAATTTAAAAAGACGAGTAAACAGTAATAAAATAAGAACAAATAAACAGATTACAAACAATAGCACAAATAAATACAATAGAATAGAAGATACAAATTAAACAGACTGCTTTATTTTTTCAGGTAGGTCTAACATTCAGATAAGAAACTGAATTAAAAAAAAATGCATAGTAATTACATTTAAAACAACATTGAATAATGTTCTTTGTAAAAAATTCAATAGCGTACAGATGAAACTATTAAAGTTACACAAGTTGATCAGTCAAGAGCAGTTGATCGTGTCTTTTTGTAGTTTGAATAGCAAATGACTGCGGTCCCTTTAAGACTAACAGACGCATGGATCCACACTGTTCCTGTTACTCGTTCTTCCTGAACTGTTTGCGACTGTGCTTACATTAATACTCTTCCAGGTGTGCACTGATAATTCTTTGAGTGTATTTGACCAATAATAAGCTGGAAAAGGAAGCAAATGTTTGCACTTATCATGTCAGAGGCGGCTTTATTACGGTAGGCTATGTGTGTGTGCGCTTCAGATGTGGAGCACGAAATCTGCGGGGATTAGTAGAATTAATTTATGTGCAATCCCGCGCGAAATTCAGACCGATCATTCACTAACACTAACACACTGTCATGAGGAAAAAGTCCAGCAGAACGCGCGTTCGCCCGCTTCGCCGTGCTCAGAGGTTAACCGGGCTGAGTGAGAATATGCCGGTGTGTGTCAACTCGCTGACGGTCAGAGAGGAGAGCGCAGCTGATATCGATACTGTAAAAACTGAGAATCGCATCGTTTCAGATATTCCAGTATCGATATATATCGAACAAGGGCGTAGGTTTGGTCTCAGCTTTGGTGGGGACATCCCACCAGGTTTGCCCAGATTATATAGTCTATTATTTATTACTGAGTATGGAAATGCAACATAGTTTAGGAATGAACGATTATTAATTTATGAGGCTTTTCAGCCCAATCCAGTACCATAATAATAATAAAAGACAAAATACTCTTTAATTGTCAAGTTCATAAATTATTTTCAAAAGTGATTTGGAAAAAAAAACACAACATGCACACAAAATTACTTATTTTAAATTTAAAAAATGATTGTGGACTGGATTTATTATCACATCTTATCACATTATTGAGCATGTCAAAGATTAGTAACAACTTTAGATTTGATGCATTGTTAGTTTTTGTACAGGATCAGTTTGTTTCTCCCTCATTTACTGTTTGTGGCTGTTTTTGCCCCATTGACTTCCATTATAACCACATTTTTTTATTTTAAAGCCATAATGCTACATAATCATGCCCAATCACTTTTTATATTGAAAATAAGTTATTTTGTTTGTACGGTTTTTTTTCCAAACCAGTTTTGAATCAGTTTTTGAAAATCATTTATGAAATTGGCATTTAAAGAGTGATAGTAGTGATAAGAGTGACAATTAAACAAGGACAACAGCTCAACAATAAACATGGAATCAAGTAGGCCTATGCAAACTTGCAACAGAACACATTTTATATTAATTTACATTTGATTATTTTATTTATTTCTAAAGAACTCTTTAATAGCCTATATTGGTGCACTTTAAAGGGATGGCTCACCCAAGAATAAAAATCCTGTCATCATTTAATCGCCCTCATGATGTTCCAAACCTGTACGAGTTTCTCTGTTCTGCTGAACACAAAAGAAGATATTTTAAAGGAAGTTTGTAACCAGGCTGCTTTGGGGGCACCATTGACTTCCATGGTAGGAATTCAACATAACAAAGAAATTTATACAGGTTTAAAAAGGAAATTGACAGATTTTTCATTTTTGGGTGCACTGTCTCTTTAAGCAGTCATTTTGAACCAGTAACCACTTTACTGAAAAAAATGTTCTGAAATTCAAACATTAAATTAAATTTTCTTTATTAATTTACTATTATGACTATATTATTATGCAATTATTTGTCACATTTTTATCTAAATATTTTTTAAATGTCAAACTTTATATGACAGGATTATTTATTATTAATATAGCCTATAGCTAAATGATAAATTAATAACATTAATTAGGCTATAATCTATTAATTAACCGGTCTAATGACTAGAAAAATAAGTCTGCCAAGCTTTGATAATGTATGGAATATTATATTAATATATTATCCATTAAAAAACAATAGGCCTACCTAGAAGCAAGGATGTGTCCGTCATCACTGCTGCTTTCAGTCAGACAGTCTGAGACACTGAAATGCTTCTCTGCAAAGGTTGCAGTTTTCCTTAGGTTCATCGTAAGTTACTGGACAGACTCACTGATACCTTTTTTTCTATTCAGCCCTATATCTGGAAATCCTCTTGCGTTTAAACGGTGGACGCGAGCTCGACATGTTTTTAAAAAAGCGCGCAAGTTTACAGCGCATGCTCTCGAGACTCCGTCGCTTTGGAAGCGCTGCTAAAACCCAATCTTGTGCATCGCGTCCCGTATTGGTTTGATACGGCGGGACGCGTCATTTTGCTTGTAAATACGGTAAGATACGGAATCGATCCATATAGCAGCACGAAGGAGTTTGCTAAAATATTGGTGGGGACAATTTTGCCATCTTAAAATATTGATTGGGACTAGTACCTAGCGTCCCCCCCTAAACCTACGCCCATGATATCGAAATATCGATATTTTTGACAACACTAGTGTATATATATATATATATATATATATATATATATATATATATATATATATATATATATATATATATATATATTTTTTTTTTTTTTTATGTATATGTGTGTGTATGTATATGTATATATATATATATATATTTTTTTTTGCTTTTATATTGCATGTATAATTCGGGGTGGGAGGGTTCTAAAAGGGGTTTATAATGAGACAATTTGTGATCTCTTATTTTTCATTGAATGTATAATTATGTCTTGTTAAATACCAATAAAAAAGATTGAAACTAATCTTGAGTACCTATAGAGTAGTATTGCATTCTTCATATTTCCGAAAAGTCTTTAGTTTTATTATATTTATAAAAGAAATATGGGCTATACCGAGTCTTTCTGGAAAAAAACGAGCGCCTGGAGGCGTATCGAGTGGGCGGAGCTAAAGAATGACGATTGCGAACAAAGCGGTGACGTCCTCAAACGTGGAGAAACTCATAGCTATCGAGCTCAGCTAATAGATATATGATCCAGAATCATTCGGAGGCTGAAATAAATTGAACAGGAGAAACAGCAACAGCAGGACGTCCGTCTCTGTGGTATGGACTGTATTTAGTGGCCTGTCAACATTTGTGTGTCTTTACTCGCAGTTTATGAGGACATGATTCGGTTTTTGGACTATTGTATGCGACTAAACCTTAGCAGTAGCAAGCAAAACGGTTTTGCACGTCAGACTAGTGTAACGTTAAACAAACAATGGAGTCCGTTAGCGCATTTGAATGACGAAGCATGTGATCGTGTCTTTTACTGATGTTTACTCACGCGACAACAGCATAAACATTTGAAGTAGTTTTACTCACCGGCTGCTTCCAAAGCAGGACCGAACCTTTATCGCTGGGACTGCTCCGTCAAAAACACACTTCTTTGGTATGATTTGGTGAAGTCCTGTGACAGCAGTCAACGGTGGAGATCAACTTTGCGACGCGACTGAAGCGATGTTGTGAAGCTTCCCGTCATTTCTGCGTTCAAATCGTTTCAAATGCAGCGCTGCCTTCCCGGAATGCTGTGCTGAAGCTTTGAAGTCGCTCGACGTCAACCATAGGAATAAAGTGGAGCGCGGCGCCTGGATCGACTGGATCTGCACCTGAGAGACTGTTTATGGGTGTGCATTTACTCTCTCGCTCTAGTCACGCGCGCGCACCCTACCGGGAGAAGAGCCCGTACGGCCCATACAAGGACCTTCCGCTCTATTAACGTCAAGTCGACCCATACTCTAAAAAAACTCTCCGAAACTTGTGAGAAACCGGAAGGAGTATTTTTAACACAGAAATACTCCATCAAACGTCCAACATTAGTTTTTGAAACTTTGTCTATGTTTAGGATGGGAATCCAAGTCTTTAACAGTGTAAAAAGCTCAGTATACATGAAACAGCAATTCACCCCCCCCCCCCCCCCCCCCCTTAACTAAACTATACACCGATCAGGCATAACATTATAAGGTCCCCCTTTTGCTGCCTAAACAGCCCTGACCCATCGAGACTCCACTAGACCCCTGAAAGTGTGCTGTAGTATCTGGCACCAAGATGTTAGCAGCAGATAATTTAAGTCCTGTAAGTTGCAAGGCCTCCATAGATCAGACTTGTTTGTATAGCACATAGCAGATGCTCAATAGGATTGAGATATGGGCAATTTGGAAGCTAAATAATTTCATACTCGTTGTGCCCCTGAACCATTTTTGCTTTTTTGCATGGTACATTATCCTGCTGAAAGAGGCCACAGCCACCAGGGAATAACGTTTCCATGAAAGGGTGTACATGGTCTGCAACAATGCTTAGTTGATACGTGTCAAAATAACATCCACATGGATGGCAGGACCCAAGGTTTCCCAGCAGAATATTGCCCAAAGCATCACACTGCCTCTGCCAATTTGCCTTCTTTCCATAGTGCATCCTGGTGCCATGTGTTCCCCAGGTAAGCGATGTTCAAGCACCTGGCCATACACGTGATGTAAAAGAAAATGTGATTGATCAGACCAGGCCATCTTCTTCCATTGCTCTGGGGTCTAGTTCTGATGCTCACGTGCTCACTGTTGGTGCTTTTGGCAGTGGACAGGGGTCAGCATGGGATCAGAACCTTTCCATCAGAACCAGCATTGACTTCTTTAGCTATACAGTAGTTTGTCTGTTTGATCGGAGCACACGGTTCAGCCTTCACTCTTCACGTGCATCAATGAGCCTTGGCCGTTCATGATTCTGTCGCCAGTTCACCACTGTTTCTTCCTTTTTTGACAGATACGGAACACTGCAGACCAGGAACACCCCACAAGAGCTGCAGTTTTGGAAATGTTCTGACCAAGTCTTCTTGCCATCACAATTTGGCCCTTGTCAAACTCGGTCAAATCCTTTCGCTTGAGAAAAAAAGGTCATTTTTTGCCTATATATCCCACTCTAACAGGTGGTTTGATGAAGAAATAATCAATGTTATTCTCTTCATAATGTTATGCCTGATCAGTGCACTTTACACTTTTTTTGAACAATATAGCTTGTTTTTAAAAACAGTTGTAATTATACATTTGTAATGATAAAGTTAAATAGTAGAGTACACTTTATTACAGTACATATTAACGTATAAAACATAGCCTAAATCTAAATGTAATATTGAATGACATATACATTTATTAAAGTAAGCTAAAAGTGCACATTCAATTCAATTATGTATCTATGCAGTCAAATATTATTATACAAATATATATATACTATAATATAATATAATACAAAGGATCTGTAAGATTTTTACATAAAGTAGTACATGCATAACTACATTTAACACATATTTCAGCACATATTCAAATGTAGGTCTCAACATTTATCATTTTGGCAGATATGGATGAAGACTACTACAGTGCATGGAAACACAATTTCTACAGCGTAAACAACTGAACTGAATAAGTATGACAGAGCTACCAACTAGGACAACTACAATTTGAATCTGCCACAGGCCTTGATGATCCAGTTCCTCTATCATTGAATATGTTGTCACCTCATCCATAACTGTGACAAGCCAGACATGAACATGCTATCTGATCAACAGTGTGATTCATTGGCTGCAGTGTGTCAAGATTATACATGATAACCCTTCACCTCTCTTTTAGATCCTTAAAGAAACATTTCAGTCATTAAACAACCAGGCACAAAGAGTTTCTTCCAACTGGGAAGTGTCTGTCATCAACAACTTAATTTACATAAATTAACAGAAAACATTCTCATATTTATTTCTATAGTGTTGTATTGCAACTATATGCTTCTACAAAACATTCAAATCATGGTAAAGCTTTAGTGCACCCAAAAAAGAAAATGATGTCAGTAATTACACATTCGTTACTCATTCGTCCCTCAAGACCTTCTTTCATCTTCAAAACACAAATGTAGATATTTTTTTATGAAATCCAAAAGTTTTCTGACCCCCTTCATAGACTGCAACGTATATTTAAAACGTTCAAGGCCCAGAAAAGTAGTGAAGACATCTTTAAAATAGTCAATGTGAATAAAATTGTTCAAACTTAATGTTATGAAGCACCAAAAATACTTTTTGTGCTCAAAAACAAACAAAACAAACCCTTTAAACACACAAATAACCTAAGTGATGAAAGTAACTTATTGCTGTCTGTTTTATTTACAGTGTGTAATATATTATGCTTGTACTTTATTTTTGATTATTCAGATGTATGGTATACTGAACACATTTTTACATTCTAACAGTTATTTAGTCCAGCCAGCATGTTTGTTTTTTGTATGCACTGTAAGATAACCAATTATTTTTGGTGCTAGTTTTACATTGGCCCTAAATAATTCAGTTTAGCAGACTGCCTTTTAGAGAAATGCATACACACATTTGTTGTGTTGATCTCAAATATATATGGACAACTAAAAGGTTAGAGTCTGAATTGGCAAAGTAAACGTTCTCAAGTTAAACCAACATCTTTGATGGAGCAAAAGCAAGTCTGAAAAATTATCTGAATGCCCAAATGTGCATAAAAAAAGGCATTCCCCTTTCTTTCTTCTTAAGGTCCAGAGAACGATTTGGAACATGTGAAAGTCATAGCTATACCGTTCCACATGGTTTTGATAAGGTCTGATGCAAACAGCAGTATGTGAGGGAAACTGAGGCCTATTGTCAAAAATACATGGTCATAAATATGCACATATATTTAATGCATAATAAAAATTATACTTATTTTAAAGGGGTCCTTCAGCACTGAGAAGATGAATCTGTATTTAAACGGGGTCATTAATGTAGTAGAAATGTAAAATTATTTTTGAATTTGGTGCTTTTTAGACTGAGAAAAGACATAAAATGTGTTTTTGTCTCATGGGGATGAAAGACAACAATTCCCAGAATGCTTTGCTTCCCTAGGAGGCCACTCCCAAAGCCACCGCTACTGGATCACTGGATCACTTTCCCACCGCACTCATTTTCAGAAAATCAGTTCAGTTAGAGAACAGACACTACAATTAAAAACTGAACGTGTTTGTTCAATATAATGTGATTTAGCCGCTGAAGGAGTGTCACAGCACAAACGCAGCAAGAGTCAGATAACATTCATCAGTGATGAACGAGCTGAATGAGCTCTCGTGATTAGAGCTGAGGTATATACAGTCCCTGACAAAAGTCTTGTCGCTTATCTATTTTCTAGAAATACCTGATATTAACCTGACTTTTAATTAATTCCTTGGTGTTAGAAATGGCTCATATGAAAAGCTAAAACCCTCCCAAATGATGTTTAATGCACTGAAATAAATAATTTTCACAGAAAAAATATTTATCATTTAATCAAGACAGAAAGGTCAAATTTTGGCAAGACAAAAGTTTTGTCGCCTATACAGAAATTGAACAAATTTACTGCAAATACAAAAATATGTCAGCAAATTAAGTTGTCGTGCTGTGAGATCCAAATTTAATATCTTGTATGACTTCCATGAGCTTGAAGGACTGCATCCATGCGGTTTGGCAAGGATTCATACAATTTATTGATGAAGTCATCAGGAATAGCTAAGAAAGCAGTCTTGCATGCCTCCCAGAGTTCATCAATATTCTTTGGTTTCGTCTCCCATGCATCCTCTTTCATCCTACCCCACATATGCTCAATGATGTTCATGTCTGGTGACTGGGCTGGCCAATCCTGGAGCATCTTGATCTTCTTCGCCTTGAGGAACTTAGATGTGGAGATGGAAGTATGCGATGGAGCACCGTCCTGCTGCAGAATTTGGCCTCTTTTATGGTTGGGAATATAAGAGGTAGCTAAGGTTTCTTGGTATTTTAGACTATTGATGTTGCCTTTCACCCTGCAGATCTCTCGCACACCCCATACTGGATGTAACCCCAGACCATGATTTTTCCGCCACCAAACTTCACTGTTTTCTGGGTGAATCTCGGATCCATTTGGGCACCAGTAGGTCTTCTGCAATATTTGCGGCGACTGTGGTGTAATTCAACAGAAGATTCATCTGAAAAATCCACCTTCTGCCACTTTTCCTGCGTCCATCCTTTTAGCAGGCTGTGGGCCTTGGCAAATGCCACATGTTTTTCAATTGTCTTTTGTTTAGTGCTGGCTTCTGGGCACTGATTCGACCATGGAGGCCATTTCGAGACAGAATCTGACAAACTGTTCAGGTTGACACAGGGACTTCAGGTGACCAGGTCTCGTGGAGCTCTGCTGCAGTGGAAAATGGGCTGGCCTTGGATTTTCTAGCCAACAAACGGTCCTCTTGAGCAGTTGTCTTGCGGGGTCTGCCTGACCTGGGCTTGTCAAAAACGTCTCCAGTCTCTTCAAATCTTTTTTTTAATCCTCTGTACTTGACGCTGAGACACATTGAAGGTGTCTGCCACATCAGCAGTGGATCTGGTCTTCAGCCTCTTGATAATCAAAACTTTAGTCTCATGGTGAATCTTAGGCATATTTGCAGAGGTCTAGTTGCAGTTGATGTGAAGGTCTAGTGTACTGGGGTTCTTTTTATACACACTTGAGACCTAATTGATGCATTATTAGTCACAGGTGAAGCTCATATGACAAGGTGACAACACTTATGCCTTTGTAAGCTTCCGTGTACACCATAGAATCGGTGTAACTTTACAAATGCTTCAGATGTTAGCATGCAGAGGCGTTCCCTATAGTGTTGTCTTCGACGCGGTGTGAGTTCCCTCGAAATGGAACCTCATTAATTGAATTCATACCTTTTTGTCCACTTGTTCACAAACTCAAAATAAGCAACATGGACTTCAAAATGAGGATATAGACCAGCAGGCCTACGCACTGGGCTTCAAGAGAACCAACAACAACCTGATCTCACAGAATTCGGGGGGGAACCTTTGACCCTGTCCTCATTTCCCTAAACGTCTGGTGTTGTGTAGATTGTTCAGTGGTGATGAATGTCCGGCCATCATTTATGCCGTGCTCTACTGTAGTGCTGAAAGATGGTAAACAGAGAACTGGAGCTGCTGTTAAAGTCTGCTGTCTGTCATTTATCTGCATTTAACGCATCACTCGAAGCTGGCTGAAATCTAACACAGATGTGTAGTCTCTCTTTTTCATGTTCTTTGGCTGCTTTGTCTTAAAGGTCCTGGAATACTATTGATACATGACATGATTTAATGGTTTGGGATTGCAAGGTTTCATTTTTACCAACAAGTGTTGGCAAATACCTCAAAGCTCATGGAGTTGATGTGTAATAGACTTTTGATAGCTTCTGCACAAGCTGAAATTGAATGAGGGTATTCCAGAAAAGGGTTGGGTGGACAGTTGAAATCTGAACTTTACAAACTGGATGCATTGGATGATTGGATGGATATGGGCAATGCACGTTTGAAATCTTTGGACTGTAGTTTATTATATTATGGTGTTTATTTTAAAATAAGCAGTGCACTTCAAATTAGGCAATAATGTATTTTCAGAAGCATTGCCAAAGACATTAATTCAAGCTCTGCTCTACGCTTTCATATTAAACACATAGAGATAAAACAGAAAATAAATACAGAAGACAGTTTTGGCATGTTAAATTAGGGCATGAGGTTGATTATCTAATTTAGGAAAGAAAAAAAGAAAAAGAAGAAGAAGAAGAAAGGAAAGGAAACATGCTTTGTTATGAGGCTTCTGTATGTTTAAACTTAGAATTGGTTCTCAAGTCTCCCCTGAAAATTATCCATTTTACTAACATTGGAGCACATCTGCACACATTTAAGAGCTGTTTCATAGTGTTTTGTTTGAGTACATTGAGCCCAATGTCGCATCCTAAAATGGAATTCAGGCTTCTTTCAGTAACCAAAGGTTAATTTTCTGTCTTCCAACAAACTTGTGCAAGAAAGTGATCAGATTCCACTGTAGCATGATAAACAATTTATTGATATGTGGAACGTGTCAAAAACAAATGTGTTTTATTGAAATAAATTTTTTAATTAAAAGTGTTTGCAATAGGGAGAAAAAAAAGCTGCAGTGTGTGAAAGTTTACACATGCTAACTAATCAAATACACAATCTGAAGAAGGGCCAGTAAAACAAGCAGATCAAAACATTTCATACATATGCTTATCATAGCTTCCTTGGTGTCCAAAGATAGCATGGCTAGTTTGTTGTCACCAGTATCATTAATGTGCAGATCTGATAAGAAGAGAATTTTTTTTTTTAATCTGCTGGGGGTGAAAGCATTCAAAGCAGATCACATAAGACTTGAAAAAGACTGTAAGGGGTGGGGGTGATTTGTGGGAAGTGTGGTCATTGGTTTTTACTGAGTTTAGATTTTAGGAGTTGTTAAAATGGCTAAGCCATTTCTACCACCTCACTCATGGTTTTAGAGCCCTTTATCATGGTTCTGGAACTTGGAATTGGCAAACAGAAGGCCACATTTAACAACTCAGCTATAACAACGTAATTCTGCCTCTTTGAAGAAGTGGAACTAGGTTTTGTTGGAACAAAGTATAAACAAAATATTTGGTCAAAATACTTTGGTGGTGCAATTTGACATACTGAAGAAACAAAAAGTGAGAGAAATTCTAATAGTAAGGAGATTTTACCATAATAACAGGCCTAAAAATTTGGCCATGCACACACTCCTGTATTAAACTTTAACTATTTAAAATAAAAAATAAGACACAAGACAACATCATGCCAGTTTAATCCAAGTTTCATGTAATAAAAAAATAATGAAATGTGGATACATAATTAAGAAAAAAAATGATTTCATATTTTTTTCTTATTGCATTATTTTTTTCCAAACTTTGTTTAGCATAATATAACAATGTGCTTTAAAACTCAATTTCTCAAGATGGCACTAAAGATCAGCTGAGATATAGAAAATAAACTGCTTTTACTTTCATCACAAATGTAAACAAATGGACCAACACAATTAAAGGAATAGATCACCTAAGATTTCATTTCAAAACTGTATGTTCTTTCATGAAACACAAAAGGTATTTTTTTTATATTCAAGTCTTTGGAAATTATAAGTTGTTATTCAATGACATCGGCAGTAATCTTCTATTAGATTAAGTCTGTGACTCAAGTGCTTTGTTAACTGGATAAACCACAAAACAAAAACATACCCCCCCCCTCCCAATTGGAGCATTGAAAGCTCAGTTAATTTGGATAATAATAATAATAATAATAAGACATTTTATTTGTAATGCACCTTTCTAATACTCAGTGCTACAACATGTTACAAATGCAAAAGAACAAAAAAGTATATAATAGTAATAATCACAATAATTATTGGGGGTTTCACAAAAAAAGGGGAGGTTTTGAGAAGTTTCCTAGAAACAGGTAATGAATTCCATAACTTTGGAGCAATGCAAGAAAAAGTACTCTTTCCCATGGATTTAGCTTTACAGAGAGGCTGATAAAGAGAAAGAGAACCAGTGAAGAGAACAAGAAGGTATGGATAGTGTAACCAAATCACAAACCATGTACTGCTTTAAGATAAAATAAGAATAAAATAAATGCCAATCGAAGAAGTGAAGAAGCAGAGTAATGTGTTGACGTAAAGATGTAGCTTGTCAAGACATGAGCAGCTGAATTTTGTATAGGCTGTATTGCTCTTAATAGAAATTACAAGTAGACCTACAAAAAGTAATCAAGCCTTGGTGTAATAAAAGCACGAATAAGACTTTCTGCATCAGGTCTGGAGAAAAGGTTTAATATAGGAGATATTACAAAGATGAAAAAAGCTACTTTGGTAATATTTTTAAAAATGAATATTAAAAGTAAATATTCACTTATGGATGAACTATGTATGGTATTTATGACGTGTGAATTAAAAATGGTCTCAGTTATAAACAGAAAACAAAACACACCTTATAGCAATGCTATTTGACAGTTTTTATAACTATATGAGTTTAGGAAATAGAACAGGACCCCAATTGTTAGGTATTGTTAATCACTGATAATTTATCTTAATTTAACCTTAATCTTAACAATACTAAAAGGCACTCCATAATGTACAATAAAGTGCTTGTTCAGTAATATATAATAAGTGTACAGAGAGAGATCCTTAGCTTTTTCCTAGCCCACACAATTCATAAATTCCAGAGCAAATATTTGGCAAATTAAAATACTATACAACTAACTGAAGTGAATCAGCAATAAAACAATTAAAAATTATATAAAAACAGCTAACATAATAAAAATGTATGGTCTGTGTGTTGTATTTTTATAACAATACAATATTATGATTATAACTTTGGTTATTAGCATTATTTAAGAAAACAAACAAACAGTCATTACAGTAATCTTGATTCATGCAACCCAGAAACACAAAAGCACATTCTGACTTTTATATACTATATTACACTTGAACCTCTGCATCATCCAAAATGTCTCTTGGCAGTGTTGCTATTTTTGTATAGCATCCCAAACCAGTTTCTGAAACCACTGGGGAGGTACTGGGTGTCCTAACGGTAAGTACTGACAAAGAGGGGGAGAAACTAGGAATCATTGCTGATTGGGTCAACTCCATGTTTCCATTGCAAGTCTTGGTGTTTGTGGGGAATCTGACCACGGGCAATCTTCTATGGGGCATTCTGGGAGGGACAGCACGTATTCCTGGTTGGGCAACTGCTGTGATGAGAGGAGGTGGGTGCAGAAGGCTCTGTGACTCTGGCTCCACATCTCTGGCTCTCATCCCTTCATCTGGAAGCATCCCAATGTCTGTAAAAACAGAGGCCAAAGATTGGAAGCGTGGCTGCCAATTGAGAAAGTAGTCCCAACCGTAGCTTCCATGTAGCTGTTCTTCAGAGGAAATCAGATTGGTGAGTGAGCCCTCAACTGACTCCTGGTCATCAGGCATAGACATGCACCTTCTTATGACCTCCTCCACTTCTTTCATGTTGACTACCTGAGGAAGCATTCCCTCACCTCCTCCTTCATCTCTGAAATTATGGAGACTCTCAGAACTGGGCATATCCACAATTCTAACTATACCTATACTTGCACCAGAAAGTGGGTCTTCATCTAATGAGTGAAATGAGAGTTGGTCTGAGTCCCCAGGAATCCCTGAGTCTGAAACTCTTGATGGATGTTGTGTTGTGATAGAGCCAAGCTGTTTGTAACATGGGAACTTGTTGATCATCTTGATCTCTTGATCTTCAGCAGTCTCTTCTTCTGTAGATCCTCTTCCACTTGATGCTTTTGAGTTTGAGTTCCTTGAAGGGTTTGGGATATCCATGTTTCCCCATGTGTCTAATGGTTCTTGTAGATTTTGGAGGTTAATACCGCGGCTACTGCTGTTAAGGTTGCCATCTGTTGAATCAGCCTCAAGGTTGAGGTTAGCAGATAAAGAGGTTGTGTTTTTTATAGCATTCTCTTTGGACCTGTACCTTATAACAAGGGCAACAAAGCTAATTAAAAGAAGGAGGAACACTATCAATGACACAGTGAGACTTGCAGTGTGGACACTGAGATCAACACTTGACAGAACTTTTGCTAAACTAGATATGTTCACAACTACATGACACGTTGATGACCTGGAGTCCAGCTTAGGGCTGCTTGCTAGTACTATCAGGTCCTCTGTTGTGTCATTTGAGACCGATCTTCTTTTCTGATACACAGAGTTTGAGATATATAGACAGCCAGTTGTTTTGTTGACATTGAAAAATGGAGATGGGTTGACTAAAAAGTACTCCACTATGCCATCCAGACCACCATCATGATCCATAGCCATCAGGTGGCCTATACTTTGTCCAACCTTGGGATTGGTTGGAAGAGAGAAATGGTACACATTCTGGGTGAAGATAGGGCTAAACTCATCAATGCCTTGAATTTCGATTTGTACTCTCAAGGTTGCCACTTGATCTCCCTTGTCACGTGCCTCTACCACAAAGCAGAATTGACTCTCTCCTTCATAGTCAAACATCTGCTTGGTGTAGATGTCTCCAGTAAGAGGATCAATACCAAACGCTTCTTTCTTGTCTGGGTTGCTACTGTCATAGTCCACAAAACAGGGGGTTAAAATGGAATAAGTGAGTTGTCCAAAGATTCCTGCATCTTCATCAGCAGCATGTACCATGCACACAGGGGTAAAAGCCGGCAGGTTTTCAGACACCGAGCAGTTGTAGGTAGGGAACATGAAAAATGGGGAATTGTCATTCTCATCAAGTAGCAGTATGTAAACAACAGCGAAAGTTACTTTTTTGTCACTTGGAGCACCACAATCTGATGCTTGGACTGTTAATGTAATTGTTTTACTCTCTTCATAGTCCAATGTCCCATTAACTTCAAGGACACCTGTTGCAGAGTTCACTCTGATCAAGCCTTTGCTGTTACCTGAGATGATGTTGTACATTACAGTCCCATTTGCCTCTAGATCAGGATCATAGGCAGAGATATGGATAAGGGTTGTACCTATGGGGCTGTTCTCAGTGACCTGTGCATGGTACTCTGGATGACTGAAAACAGGTGCATTGTCATTAATATCAAGGACTTTGACTGACACTACAGTTGAGCTGTTCAGGGGTGGGATTCCCCTGTCTGTTACAGTTACAGTCAATGAATAAGTGTCTGTGGTCTCCTGATCCAGTTTATCACAGAGCACTACTTGGCCAACAGTTCGGCTGTGGGCTTCAGCTGGAATGCTAACAACTTCAAGGCAGAACCGCCTTTCGTCATTTCCACCTATGATTGCATACTCCAAATGTGTGTTTTCATTTGAGTAGTCACTGTCCTCTGCAAATAGAGTGAGTAGAGTGCTTCCAACAGATGCATCTTCAGGAACACTCACCTGGTATGAGTTCTGCATGAAGAAGGGGGCATTATTATTAAAGTCCACCACCTCTATGTCCACAGAAGTGACACTAAATAGATTGGGGTCACCACTATCACATGCCTCCACCAGTAGACGTAACATGTTTCCATTTGCAACTTGGTTTAGAGGCTTGTTGGTAAACACTGAACCTGTAGGCAGTAGAAAATTCACTTGAAATGCAATTTTACACACAGGATAGTTTTATCATTAGAGCAAGATACTAATTAGAACTACCGTAAAACTAAAATCACTCAACTTTACGTAACTGTAATAAAAACCCAACAAAAAAATATTACTTTTGTATATATCTAAGATACTGTATGCTCCCTTTTTCTGCTTTTATTAGCATTTATACAGCAGTTAGATCTGGTTCTCGAATTGGCTGATTGGCCTTTTCCTTTTGCAATATTCTACTAATATCACCTGGAAACCGTTTCACAAATTGATTTTCACAAATCACACTGCTTGTTTCTGCCAGATATGGCAAAATTTCTAACTGCGAGTGACAATGGAGGAGGAGGAAACCCAATATAGTTTTACAAATACTACTGTTATTGTGTCACAGAATGTAGTTTCTTTTTTTGCTGCTTTTGTCCTTTTGACCGAATTGTTTGCCTGTGTTTATTTCCTATTGTACAAACTTTTTGTATAATTGTATAATGGCTATTATTGTTCATTTAAATATTATTGTTCTTTGAATAATATTTAATTTAATTTAAATAATATTCTAAATTTGGTATTGAGAAAGGGTCTGTTAGTGGTTATGATTTCGACTTCAGTAGAATATACATTATTATGCTATTAGATATCAGGTAAAATTGTCTTTATGACTCAGTATGAGTCAGTAGCACAACATTTTATATTGAAAGTGACTAAAACAAGGTTGTAAACAAGGACATTACTTTTACTTTAAACAACACCTTATAAGATGTAACTGACAAATACATTGACTGTTAAAAGGATACTAATAACATTTCTTCAGCAGACAATCACAAATATTTTGGGACTATAATATTGACCTGAATAATAGATGCTATATCAGATGCAGGTAGTACACTCGCTTAGTTGATCTCTGTCTCATAAAACTCTACTCTACTTACAATAAGCTTCAATGAAGCAACTCTGCATTCCTTCATTGCTATAAAGTGACGTTTTAGAATTAGTAACAGAGCCTTGGGCTCATCTGGTAACCTGTCAACTTGACATTTGAATCTGTGATGGAAGGACGTAGTATTGCACAAAAGAGGTCTTTTTTAAAAACACTTTGTTGTTTCTTATTTATTTACACGGTTGTGCCATCAAACTGTTGTATAAAAGCAAGCTTGCTTTGTTGTATCTTTTAGTTAGAGATTTGTGAGCAAAGAATTTTATTGGAAAATTACCATTGTCAGGATCAATGTAGAACCCTCTCATTGGGGAGGAAAGAAGCCTATATGAAATTCTTCCATTTTGGCCAGAGTCTTTATCAGTTGCTGATACAGACAAAACATATGTGTCTGCTGATGTATGCTCTGGCAACAAAACCTGGATGTGTGTGGCAAAAGATGGTCATTACTATAAGATTATGAATACTGCATGATTGAATCCTAAAATACTAAAAAAGTGATCAAGACCTCTTAAACTAGTTTAATATAATATATTTTTTTTACCTGATAAGACTCCTGAGAGAAAACTGGAGGGTTATCATTGACATCCAACACCTGGATGGAGAGTTCGGCCTCAGTTTGATGGACAGAGTCTGATGCTTCCACTCTCAATGTATAGACAGCTTGATCTTCATAGTCCAGGCTTCTAGTTGTGGTAATTACCCCTGAGTACTGGTCAATTGCAAAACTTCTGCTGGACTGATCCTTATCTTTGAATCTGTATGTTGCTGAAGGACTAAGGTCGACATCATTTGTAATCACTTGTGTGACAATGTAGCCAACAGGGAGATCTGTGGAGATAGAGGAAATAACTTATTTTTAGTCTTGTTCTTTAACATTTTGAAAACAAATTTAAAAAAAGTGTGAAATTGCTGGGTATCAGTAAACAAAAATAAGATTCATACTTTCTGCAATGGTTACTGGTTCCATGGATGGAATTGTAGGACTATTGTCATTTACATCTACAACCAAGACACGGACAGTACAGGTGCCTGTAAGGGGAGGACTTCCCATATCCTTGGCCTGAAGAATTAATCTGTGTTTAAAAAAAAAAACATTTTTTATTTAAAAAAGATATTCATAACCTTTAGGGCTAACAGGAAAATGATATTATAGTGTCTAAAGGACTTTCATGATTGGTTAATACATTTTCAATAGACCATTTCCATATAAAAATTTAATTGCAAGCAGAAAAAGCCAAGGTTTGTCATACTTGTAAGATGAGAAAATTTCTCTATCCAAGACAGCATTGGTGGCAAGAATCCCACGGACAGAGTCGATCACAAACGCATTATTATGGTTCCCATCCACAATGGAGTAAATGATCTGCCCATTTATACCACTGTCAGAATCTGTCGCTAATACCTACAAAATTACAGTTATATAATGTTATAATTGGGATCTGTAATGTAAGTTAACAAGTTAAAATGATTCAATTTGTATTCTCAATAGCAACTTGGTTACAAAATAATAATATAAGTTATATATGTTATATAATGTCTTTATGTTATTGTGTGAATCAGAGTTACAAGATAATTTCATGATAATTACCATAATAAACATGGCATGGTCAAACAAATTCCAAGATTTGTACCTGCATGACATATGTGTTATGAATTTGTCCCTCCCACACAGCTGTTCTGTAGTAGCTTTGCTTGAAAACTGGTGCGTTATCATTGACGTCTTGCAAAGTGATGGCCACCCTGGCATAGGCTGTTTGTTGTCCATTTTCAGCCAGAACCACTAGATACATTTTATACTGTACCTCAAAGTCTATCAGTCTCTGCTCCTTAACTGTGATATCACCTGTCAATAGGGATATTTCAGAAAGTTAAAAGCTTGACAATGCCCATTGACCACACACTTTATACTACAAGGCATGATATTGTTTATTCTTCTATAACTGTTTGTTACATTTTCTTTATCAATACTAAATATACTTAGAATTTTAGAAGTGGCTAACTGAAAGGTATCTAAGTAATCTGCTAAAAGAATTGAAGAATTAAACCAAACATTAGGCACACACACAAAATACAGTTCAATAGGGAACGCACGTCTCTTAAACGGGCCGCACTATATTCCTACTCGTGGAATATGGACCTCTTCCAGGTATGGTGTGGTAATGATCATTGCATTCAAGTTTCAAAATGTGATTTTTAACTAGGAAACTCGTATTTACGATAATTCCGAGAGCACGTGAAGGCAGCCAAACTGTGATGCGATTCATGCCAACAGTGTGAAAAACATGGACTTAGAATCGCTTTTATTCAGAAAAGTAACCTGCGCATTCGTTTTAGCCGATTGTAATGTATTGAACTAAATATATTACAATCAGCTAAAACTTTGCATTAGCAGCACGATGCACTGCAAGCTCACTCTCTCTCATGAGAGAGCCTTGCAGTGCATTGCAAATGCAGAGAATGTGCTCGGTGTGATAACGCAATTTTCTTTCAAACTGGAGTCTAATAATAATTTAAACCTTTATCTTTCCCTTTTAATGTTTGCTGCTGCATTTACATCTATGGCTTATCTCAATTTCTTTTTTAAATTAATTTTTTTTTAAAATATTATTTATATATTTATAAATATAATTAATATTTATATATATATAATTAATATATATATATATATATATATATATATATATATATATATATATATATATATATATATATATATATATATATATATATATATATATATATATAAAATAATTATAATAATGATTTTTTTTTTAATGCTTAGAACTTAATTATCATGATGCCTATACAATTCTCACCTGTAATTGGGTTTATAGTGAAGGCTTCATTTTCATTGCCGTTGAAAATACTGTAATTTATTTTTCCTTCATCTGCTATCTGGTCATGAGCTACAACATTTGCAACCCAAGAACCTTGAATTTTAAGTGGTACAAACAGTCAGATTAGTATCCACAAATACTCAGAAATACAAGCTTTTCGAAAATGACATCAATGTAAACTAAATTTAAGTCAATCAATGGTGAAAATGTCAAGAGAAACAGTTCAAAGTTTGAAAAATCTGTATGCTTAAAAAAGTATAAATTATACCTGTTTTGCTATTTTCTGGCATGGTGACTTCATAGAGTTCCTCAGTAAACTGCAACAGCAGCTCTTCTCTGTTAAGCTGAATGATCAGAAGGCAGCTAGAGGTAAGAGAAGGTTTACCTAGATCCATAGCCCGTATTCGGAGCAGCTTTGTCCCAAACACCTCATTACTCAGGGGGACTTTCAACCTGACAGCTCCAGACCCATCAACCTGAAACAGCTCATCTTCTTCTGCAAGGCTAAACACTACTGTTCCATTGTCTCCTTGGTCCGGATCTTGGGCTGTAACTGTTATGATGGATCGATTAGGACGTGTGGTCATGGAAGAGACTGATACCTGCATGGGTTCCTTAACACATGCAGGTGGATTGTCATTAATATCTTCTACTTGTATTATTACTGTAGCCATTGAGCTACGTGGACCTTGGCTGCAGCCATCAGTCGCTACAGCGCGGAAGACATGCTGGGAACGAGTTTCACGGTCCAATGGCTTTGTGAGCCTTATCACACCAGTAGAGCCATCAACATAAAAGTTTCCAGAATTCTCCTCTTCTAAGGAGAAGGTCACTACACCATTGGGCCCCTCGTCGGGATCCAATGCTATCAGATGTAGGATCTCTGAACCCGCACGGAGCCCCTCGCTAATGCTGGCACGATAGCTTTTCCGAGTGAATGAGGGGCTGTTATCGTTTTCATCTGAGAGGGTGACGTGCAGCAGCGCAGTTGAGCTCAGAGGTGGACGCCCATGGTCAGTAGCAATGATGAGGAGGGAGTAGTTGGATTGCTCTTCTCTGTCCAGGAGTCTAATGGTGCTGATCGCCCCAGTCACAGCATCAATGATGAAACCCTCTTCAGCTTATAATAGTGGATGAAAAAGACAGATTCTTACCATGAAAATTTGTATGAAAAAGTAAACATTTTCTGTATATACACTACCATTAAATAAAGTTATCAAACCCTTTAGAGTCTTCACTGCATACATTTTAAATTAAATATAGATTAATCCTACAAATTTTATTCAGTCAAGAGCAGTGAGTGATTTTTTCTTTGTCTTTTGTTCTTTGATAAAGATTAATTATAAATCACGTGTCTGCAGAAAGCAGTTGGTTTATTAGGCTAATATCACTTTAAGTCCTGATGCACAGGACCCAGATCTGACACATTTCCTATTTTCTCACAGCTCTTTGTGTTAACCTTTTTAAAATTCTCTTTACAAGTATTTTAATTATCTTGGTTTTTATTTTAATTCTTGAACATTTTCTAGTGACTGATCACATCTAAATTTTTCAGTTGGCCAAATTGAATTTCTGCGGATTAAATTGCATCAATTTAGCCTGACAAGCCAGACCCACATCAAGATGTTTGGTCTGGAAACTCACCATAGACAGGGCTCAATCCGAGGGGCGGGATAAATGGTTGTCTTTCAAACTCCCTCTGCATGCGATAGGATAGCGCTACCACCAACCAGAGCAACGAAGGTGAAACAGAGCTTGTTGATAGATTAAACATTCACCGTATCCGGTCAGCAAAACTCCGAACACATCTTCCCTTTTTAAGAATGACTTCAGTGCCGTTCTTTGTTCTTTTCTCAGAGAAAAGCTTAACTCCAAGTCTTCCAGAGTCGCGGTCAAAGCTGATTCAAAAGACCGCCGCTCGCCAGTTTCTGTGTAAACTAGAAGCACGCAAACACAACTTGGCCGTCGTCATTATGGCCCCGCCCACCGACTCTATACACAATGTGATTGGGCTGGCAAGAGTTAGGCGAATACAGCTCAGAAGGGTATTGAGAGTTGCTAGACAACACTCGCGGGCAGATTAAATTTGCTGCCGCTAGGGTGCGTCTAGATTTCTAGGCTAGCATCAATTCATGGAAATTCAATTTGGCCAACTGAAAAATTTAGATGTGATCAGTCAATAGAAAATGTTCAATTGGAGACATTTTGTTTTAAATTTTATTTAATTTTTTACAGTGTGGTATTCTTATTTCGTATGCATATGTTTTCACTATGTTAATTCATTTCTACACTGTAAAAAATATAGTTGGTTTAATTAAAAAAAATAAGTAACCTGATTGCCTTAAAAATGTAACTTTATTAAAATTAAAAATTTGAGTTGACACAATGAAGGAAATTGGTTTAATTAAATAGAAATTCTCTGAACCACATAAAAAAATTTGATAAATCATGAAAATAACACAATTTGTCATGTTTCACTGCTCACAAATAAAACACACAATTACCCAATATGCTTACAAAATCTTTTAATAATATTTGAATAGATGTTGTCAATTCTCAAAAATGTTCATTGTAACTCAAATGCTTAATTTCAATGAACTCAAAATTGTAATGCAACCAGGTAACTTACTTTTTAAATATTTTTTACAGTGTATGTAAACCACTTTGAATTGCCATTGTGTATGAAATGTGCTATATAAATAAACTTGCCTTGACTTAATTTAACAATTATTAACTCATTTAAATTTGTTTTTGTTTGTTGGATCGTGAACGAGATCTCAATGCAGTGCTGCGGCATTCTGTGTAGGCGTCAGTTGTTTGTTCACAGAGATGCTTCAGTCATGCACCAGTAAAGATTTTTTTTTTTTTTAATGTTTTAATAGCGCTTGAATGAACGATAGTGTGATCATACACTGTAGTACAGCCGAAGGATGACAGTAAAAAAACAGATGCTGTGTTAATTGCGTTAAGTATGTTTCATTCATTAAATTGAAAAAATTAAGCACATATGTCAACTCATTACACTAATATTAAGAGAAAATTAAAAGGTTTTTAATTTTTATTTAATTTTTTTATACCTCGGATGCATGTAAACCTTTGTAAACATTGTAGGAAGCCTCCAAAACAATATTAGAAACCATTACCATTACCATGGAACCTGGTGTCTGAAGCATGTGTGAAACCACGGCAATAATTTTGGCTGATGGGAGTGCTATGACATCTTATTCTTCTTGATGAACTACCATTCAAATTGGTAAGACACCTGAGGGCTGTGATTTCAGCTAAGAGGCAAAATAGTGATGGCTGCGGTGAAATGAGATGGTCTTTACTCTTAGACTCTTAGCATGCTTCCCTTAAGGATAATTTTTCAACAGAGAAACAGCTAGTTGTGCTCAAATGTTGTGACTCGTTTTTGTGTCGATAAATCTTCCTCTAGTACTGCTGGTGGTGACATTGCTAGACAAGCGCAGAGCGGCAGAGAGATCATAGAGAGATGCGACAGAGTTGCGAAATTGCAGGCGCGGCTAGCGGCTTTTATTTCAAATAGCGCAGCAAATTTTAAACTAATCGGTTAAGTGGTTTCAACCGGCTAATAAGGTCATAGCAGGGCCTTTTGGCACAATAGAGGTGGAATGTATCGTGTTAGCGATCCATTCTATTATCTGTCACCTTTTCCAGAACATAAAAGGGCTGGATATATAAAAAGCTGAGGAACTTGCCTCGCACAGTCCCTTTGGTGGTGTGGGTTGATTTGATGACATGTAGAGTTACTGTAAAGTGACTCTATATCTCATCAGTTGCCTGGTTCAGTTTATTGGGCTGAGCATGTAGGCTATGTCTGTAGTCTCCCCTTGATAGCTCTGACATTCATGCTCTAGGCTTTATGGCTCTGACTGGTTTAAGGCAGAAGTCCCTGGTTTTTATTTGAGCATGGTAGCTTGAAGTCAAGTTAAGTCAACTTTATTTATATAACGCTTTTTACAATGCCAATTGTTTCAAAGCAACTTCACAGTGTTAACAGAAAAATAATGCAACAGAATTTGATTCGGCGTTACAGCCGCTCTGGAGAGAACAGTAATGTTATCCAGCTAATTTCAATCATCATTTTGGGCCCTATCTTGCACCCAGCGCAATTGACTTTGTACACCGACGCATGTGTCATTCCTATTTTGCACCCGCGCAAAGCGCGCTTTTCCCTCCACAGAAGCACGTCGCTAAACTAGTGAATGAACTTGTGCTCCCTGGGCGGTTCAGCGCAAAAAAGGAGGCGTGTTCCGGCGCAAACAATCACTGGTGCTATTTTGCTGTTCCATTAAACAGTTGCGCCACTGACCAGAAAAAACCTAGTCTAAAGTCAGTGGCGCGCTGCGCGTTGTTTATTATGCTATTTTAAGGGCGCATGCTTGACCATAATGTATAGCGTGCTCAACACGCATACACTTTGCTCATGAAATCTACACAGATGCAACAGTTATTTTTGCAAATCATAAATTGTTACACTAAAAAAAATATTAACACATTGTGGTGTGCCACGAAGATGTGAAAAAATAGGCATAAATCTAGCTTACAAATTATTCAGGCTTATTGTAGTAATTAAGGATCAGACCTGTTTGCCCAATAGTGGCAAGACATATAATATATATATATATATATATATATATATATATATATATATATATATAAGGACATCTGACAAATTGGTTTGTCCGTCAAGAACCAGGAAAAAAAATCGACTGAAAAAATAAAAAACTGTTTTACCGACGCTATTTTGGGTGGGTTTCTCCCATCCCCATACAACACAATTTCTCTGTCTTTCACTCCCTTACGAAAGGAAAATATATTTACCAATATATTAGTTGAAATATATTTTAATATATTGTAAATATATGGAATAATATATTGATGGTATTATAAAGTATATTATATATTCATGTAATATATTGCAAAATATACAAATGATTGCCGCTTTCAATATATTGCAATATATTGAAAGATATAAATATTAATTCCCATATATGTTAATATATTTCCTAATGTATTGCATGAAATTTTCCAATATACTGCAATATATTTTTGTTTC
This sequence comes from Pseudorasbora parva, assembly GCF_024679245.1. NCBI lineage: Eukaryota > Metazoa > Chordata > Actinopteri > Cypriniformes > Gobionidae > Pseudorasbora > Pseudorasbora parva. The sequence continues at coordinate 36,436,402 of NC_090175.1, read as the reverse complement.
GTAAGAGCTGCTCTTACAAGAACATCAGTCACGTCGGCTGTGAACCGCTCCTGGCGTGCGCCTGGTAAATACGCCATACTAATAGCAATCCATAATGGAACTTGCGCACCTGCTTGTAAAGGGAATGTTGGATGCCGCTCTGATTGGTTTATTCACGTTACGCCCAAGCCACACCTATGAATAATGAAGCTACTTCAGACCAACCCATTTTAGATTTGCGCCGGGCGCAAGAGCCATTTATCCCGCCGGGAAAATAGCAACAGCGCCGAGACCCGCCCACAAAGTTACTTGCGCTCGGCGCTTTGACACTTGCGTTTCAGATCGTTAAAATAGGGCCCATAGTGTCAATGTGGGCAGATCGGTAATATAGCTGAAATTTAAGTGTCCCCAACTGGGCTAGACAAAAGCCAAAGGCGACAATGGCAAGGACTGGTATGCTTCTTAAAAGAGCAAACCGAAGAAACGGTAAAGTTTCATTTTAAAATTGAGACATGGATGTACACATCCTTCAGGTCTATCGCTGTGAACCAATCCTGTTGGAAAACACAAGTCAAAATGCACCTCTGTTTCAACATATTGAAGAGGAACCTGTGCAGGACCTGGTTCAAAGCTTGCAGGTCTAAGATTGGATAACCCATCAACTTTCTTTGGTACGATGAAGTAAGGGCTGTAAAATCCCTTCTTCATCTTGTCTGGAGGGACAGGTTCTATTGTGTCCTTCGCGAAAAGCAATGCAATTTTTCTCACACTGGACAGGAGCGCATTTGCCTGCCACCAAGGTAAAAAGGACGCTGTTGAACCTGAGTGGCTGACTGGCAAACTTATTCAGATTTCTTCAGACTTGCCTATTAGATTGAGTGGATGCACGCCGGCTCCTTTTATACCCATATGTCCAGCATGCTAATTCCACTCAGCAAGCTCACTGGCCTTTTCTCAAAAATAAGAGGTATTCGGGGGTCCTAAGTGCGACCCCTAATGTCACTGTATCGATACTACGGCTAAGTGATTGACAGATAGGAACTACGGGGATAATTACTCCTCTATGGAGTGAGGCCAGACCGAACTGCCCGACCTAAAATAATTGTGGGCGGGGCTAAGTTCGGCTGGCATCCAGGCTAATAAATACCATTTGTGCCTTACACATTACATTGCTGAATATCATTCAATATCCTTTTTATGTTTTAGAATAAATATATAAAAATATCCATAAATAAATAGTATTATTTTAGGCTAATTTAAAATATTTCGTTAATTTCGTTCATTTTAAACACTTCAAATCAAATAAAATTCATGCAGTTTTGCTGATAATGTCCATAGATGAAAACTCGTTCTCTCCTTTTTCTGCCATTGCCGTAATCCTCCAACAATGCCAGCAGTGCCATCATGAAGTATTACATACCTGGGTCACCGGAGGATTTATGTTTTTAACAAATAGACTAATATGTTGTTAACGATCAGTTAAAGGTCCCATTCTTCGCGTGTTTTCGAAGCTTTGATTATGTTTACAGTGTGCAATATAACATGAGTTCATGTTTTGCTTGTAAAAAAAACACAGTATTTTTCACACAATTTACTTATCTGTATACCGCTGTTTCCTCTGTCCTAAAAACGGCCTGATGATTTCCTTGTTCTATGAAGTCCCTCCTTCAGAAATACGTAACGAGTTCTGATTGGGCCAGTGCGTCCCCTGTTGTGATTGGACAGCAGCTTAGCGCACTTTGCCCAGAAAAGGTCCCGCCTCTTACCACAACGGGGAGATGCAAGCGCTGAATGCGAGCTCTTCTCCACGTGGGAGAGCAACAAGACCACGCCCCCTTTTTTGCGTGTTCTTGTGGGCGGAGGGTTAGTCAACAAACGGTTCTAGTGACGTCATTACATCCCTGCACTTCCTGCTGTAGTCCAAACCGGCTGTTCGCTGTAGGCTTTGAAAGGGAACTTCTGTTAAATAAAATATCTTGCTTGGCATTGAACTTTGAGCTTTATAATTTTACAGGTATTATTTTTGCTCTAACAGCAACATTACACACTAACTAAAGTTTGAAAGATGGAATTGCGAAGAACGGGACCTTTAACACCTCGACAAAATCACAGAATTAATTTGTGGGGGAAATTTGAAGACAAAAATGTTATAGTGAACACATGCTTCTTCATGACTGTTTTGTAATGAACACCGTAAATAGCTAGGCCTGATGATAAGTAGTGATTGTGCTTCATGACTGTATTTGCAGACTTTGACATTTTATGATGTAGCCTACATTAAGGAAAATATTTAGTTTTTACACTGTGTTGTGCAGTTCTCTAATAAAAGGGTATTTCATGCTATTCTGTATCACATGTAGTCGCGCTATCTCCTCCTGCGCTTCTGTTGTAGATGATGTGACTGTAAGGAAGCTATATATTATTTTAATACATTTTGAATTACATTTGGATTTTACTAGATGCCTATAGCCTAAAACAATCAGCACAAATAATACGCTTTATAAATGAGACCCCAGGTAACTTTAACAGTTATGTTACAGAACTACAAGCTGTAAGCAGCACATACACAATGTCTGTTGAAGTAGGTGTGTCCTCAATATAATAACTATAATAGCCATGGAATACCAGAATGGGAATTTAAAATTTCTGTTTCTAGATAGTGCTAAAATCAAAAACAATTTGTTTTGTAATCCCTCGTATCAACGCATAAAATATCATAAAAGCAGTTAGATGTAAAATTAGTAAATGTCAATAATGTGAAGGACAGGTGGATTTACTGTACTTACCTTCTATGGAGTACTGAATAGTTCCGTTTAGTCCATCATCAACATCTGAGGCCTGGATGATGTGAATGATTCCAGGAGGCAAGTTCTCTGGGATAACTATGTGCAAATCAGGCTGAGAGAATTCTGGAGTGTTGTCGTTATCATCCAGGATAAAGCAAAGGACTGTTGCAGTGCCGGAGAGAGACGGAGTCCCACTGTCCTCTGCCTGAACTGTAAAGCAGCCAAAAACACATTTTTATTGGCTAGTCAGTAGACGTAGGTTGTAAGAGCAATTACACTGGGATATTATCATGGTAAATTTCTGACACAGTCAGAAAATTCTTTGGTGGCAAGACCGTGATAAAGGCAATCTTTGAACTTCTCTCACTGTACGATGTAGGACCACCATTTAGGAGCCACGACCATAGAAGTCGCCAAAATTAAACATCTTTCGTCTGGGACAGCACAAAATCGTACAATGTGTACTGGGCATTAAGGGGTCCAGGGTTGGGAATCACTGTTCTAAAATAACACTGTGGCTTTATATTTTCATTTGTGTTTCACAATAATCATTTCAACACTGCCTCTCCATCTTCATGTTATCCTATAGATTTCTGCTATTGTATTTGATGATTAGTTCTAATAACAGGAAAAATGTATCCGTTAATATATTTTTGTTACTAATTCTTCCTACCACTAAAAACACTGAGGAATATACAATCTGACTGTGTGAGTTTAAAAAATTCAATAATTATCAAACAGTATATAACATGAATAGTGTTTGAGATTCTGGACACTCATACTAATAAAAAAGTTTTTGGAAGGAGAGGAAGGGAGGATTTAGGCAGATGGAAGCTCTCACCTCTGAGAGTAAATCTGGATTGGATCTCTCTGTCTAGCCGAGTGGAGGTGCTGATCTGACCAGTGTGGGGGTTAATCGTGAAGAGCTCGTATCCAGGACCGGGTAACAAGCTGTAGCTAACAGCAGAATTCGCCTCTGTGGGAAACACACACACACACACGCACGCACGCACGCACGCACGCACGCCCGCACGCACGCACGTACGCACGCACGCACGCACACACACACACACACACACGTCATATAACTCTTCACAGATTGGACATCAGAGTAGAAGATTTTTGTATCAACAAGTTGGAATACTACTAGTAATTCCCTTTTCAATATTTTACCGCTAAATAAGGTCTATTTATTGTCCTGTCCAGCAAAATGCAATTTCTGAGCCTCTTATCTGGGGTCCGTTCTTCATACGTCGCTAACTCGGCTGGATTTTATCGTTGATGATTTGGCGTGATCTTGAATTGTTTGATTCTTCAACGCTCATCCTGGACTTGTTGTCTTAACAACAGGTCTGTGAAGCTTAAACCTGCTCGGGAGCAGATTATTTCATGTAAACAGGATTAGATTGCATCTTGAGGTGATCCTTAATATCTGTCCCAGCCACTGTTACTCTATTTCAAGAGTTCATTACTGAACCAAGGGCAATAATACATTTTAATTAAAAAATAATAATAATATAAAACTGTATTTGAAAATAATATTATAATGTTGTGTAAAATGTGTATAATACTAATAGTATAATACATTTGTGATGGAATAATAACTTTATAATTTTATTGGAGGTTTACACACATGCTGTACAGTTAATCTGAGCCGTTCATTAATTAGAGTGATGATGGATATTATGGGAGTTACTTGATGCAGTGGAGATGCAGATAACTTGATATTGACCCTTAAGAAACTTTAACTAATGCTGTCACGTAACAAATCTGCTTCAAATTGACTTAAAATTTAAAGGGTTACTTCAGTGATTTAGCATTAAGCTTTGTATTTAAACTGGGTCATTAATGTAGTATAAATGTGAAATTATTTTTGAATTTGTGCCTTCTAGACTGAGAAAAGACAGAAAATGTATTTTTGTCTCATGGGGATGAAAGACTACAACTCCCAGAATGCACTTGATTCACTGCCCTACTACAAGATCACTCCCAAAGCCACCGCTACGGCATTACTGGATCACTTGCCCACCACGTTCATTTTCATAAAATCAGTTCAGTTAGAGAAGAGACACTACAATTAAAAACGGAACGTGTCTGTTTAATTACGTGTGAGTGAGCCAAAGGAGAGTCCCTGCACAAACGCAGCAGGAGTCAGATTACATTCATCACTAGAGCTGAGGTAAGCACGGGTGTGGCATACATTAAAATCGTGTGTTCAGTCTGGGGCGTTTTAAGTTAATGCCTTTAGAAGCTTAACTTTCATAGGAATTCATTTGATAAGTTGAAACACTCCCTTTGCTCCGCCGCTCCGTTTACATGAATCCCCACAGTTAAAAAAAATCCTCCGATGACGCAAAATGACGATATTGGCGTCATCAGAGGATTTTTTCTGGAAAAATATACATAAATCTCGTCTCAAGGGGATATGAAGGGGGGAGGGGAGGGACGATCATTTGAATATACTCCCGGGTTTCTACTGATACAAAGCCATATGCTAATCGCTGAAGTAACCATTTAAATCAGCACTAGGTAACTTTTCAACCTTCATAATATATTTTTTAAGACTCTTGTGATGATAAATCGACTTACAATAGGTTGAATGACACGTCTGCCATAACCTGATGGGGTCTTTATCGTTTTTAATCGTACTTTTAAACTTCAAGTTTCGGGTAGTAACCCGAGAACAAAAAGAACTACAAAATTCGACTGCTTTACGGCAAATACGTCACTTCCACCAACACCCACACTTCCTTAAATTCGGATGTGCGAGCCCAATTTTGTTCGTCGGATAATATAGTCATGTCCGAAGCAGCAGAGACAAATAAGAAAGAAAAGGTTTTGTTGGAGGAAAGCAATAAGAGGAAACGAAAAAGTGATGTGATTAAAGGCAGGACGAGGATCAACATGTGACCAGCGTTTGCTCGTCGGTGTGAGCTGAGGGAGGCGTGCCCGACCGATGCTGTAATGCTTGTTACGGTGAGCTACCACTCAAACATTGAACTGAAGTATCATATAGACTCTGTAAAACGGTAACCAATAGACTACTATAATGACGCTGGCTTGTAAACGTGAGCATCGCGATTATTTGGCGTTTGAAAAAAATAAAACCCATGAAATTATATTCATATGACATGCTGAAACATGCCACTGACTGTAACATTACCTGGGATGAAGACATTTCACACGCGACGCCAGAAGAACTCCTCTTGCAGTGTTACGGGGAACTGTTAGTGCTGCACCGACCTGCGGCGCCACTTTTATGAAGTTATTTGGCCCGCACCGCACCACTGTATATATTTTTACAACCCGCCGCGCACCCGCGACCATTAAATAGATATACGGGGTCCGCGGGTTATGAGACGACCCACGCATCACTAATTCAGGGCTATCAGGGTTGTCATGTCAACAAATGCACGCGCGATGGCATCACCTGTTGTAGGATGACAGATCTTACGACAGTAGTTGAGGACATTATTTTTTCCAAACTGTAGGGGGACCCCGAGAGCAAAAGTAGCCAAGTAGCTTTAAATGAATTGCTAATTACAACAATAAAATAAAAATGTAAAGGGTGTACAAATACAACAACAAAAAATCGTGAATAAAAATAACTGGGAATCATGTTAAAAATAGGTTTGATCGTTTGGCTGTTTCTTTATAAAGGTCCAGAAATTAGTTTTTTGAAAAGGTTTTAATGATATGATGTCATTACATTAGCTGTGTCTCATTTCGGAAGGCTGCATCCTCCGGAGGTCGCATTCGAAGGCTGCATACATCAGAAGACTGTCTCGTTTCAAAAAAGTGAGTAGGACACTTCAAATGCGACCTTCGAATGCGCTATTCTTTCAAGGGAATTCGGAGTGTGCATGAGGTGTAGCCTTCGATGCTGCAGATAACCGACAATTCTTTGCGTCACCGTTAACAACCATCATTTTTTTTTTATATTATATGAAAAATAGCACCAACGCCACATGCAAGCGTTGATGTGTTGTTTAAATGGCATTAGTTTTAAGCTTGTTTTTGTTTTTTAAGCTGTATTAGGCTACCTGAAACTACGGTGGCCGGGAAGTGCAAAACAACATTACAAAGTGGGAAACAGTTTTACGAAGCTCGAGACAAATTTACATTTTGGAAAACATTTTTTACCTATCATAAAACACAATTACATGGGCAAAACACTTTTACCAAACAAATTTACATTTAAGAAAACAAATTAACAAGACGCAAAACACTTTTACCAGTCCCAAAACAAATTTACAATGACCAATTCTTAACGGACGTACCACACAATTCTCAAAGGGAACGTACCACACACCGGAAGTGACACAGTGAAATGAATACTGACCGCTGATTGGACAAGACATATGTCAATAATGACATACAGAAATAATACAGCTGGCGGCAGGAGAAAGTTGATTTGCATGTGCATGTGTAAATATTAGAGCCATCTATTTTACTTGGTAATTTAGTGCAATCATGGAGAAAGAAAAAAGTAATTTTAAATCTGCCTACCACTATCTGGTTGGGTCAGACAAAATTACTAAAGAACCCAATCGTATAAGTGGGTGTTGAAATGGCTCAAATAATAAATAATACATTTTAATGCACTTTTCATTCCGAAGAATCTCAAAGTGCAAAAGTCATAAGAAAAGAAAATAAATAAAATAAAATCGATAGCAGTACAATAACTTGGAGGACTGCCGATGAAAATTAGCCCTTTCGAGCTAACTCGGGTACATTTACATTATTGTAATGTCGATTGAGGTACATTGTCCTCTTTTAAATAAATAAACAAACAAAATTGATTTTGGGTGGAGAAGCGGCGAACAGACCAAGAGGGTAACCTAGCACTCGGAAAGCGTTCCACCCATTGCTAACCAAGCCATCACCTGCTGTTAGCATCCCATTGACTCCCATTCATTTTTGAGTCACTTTGACAGTGAATAACTTTACATCTGAGGTGTTTAAAGACTCAATTTGTCCATTGTTTATTTCTAAAGAAACACGACAATGCATAAAAGGCTCCATTACCTTTATCTTACACTATCGCCCCGTAGAAGCTTTTTTTGTAAAAATAGGCTAACGATTGCATCATAACCAACGCGACTCTGTCGCACAGTTGAGAAATTACCGTATAGACAGGAGGAGACGCTCAGAAGCAATCCTTTACTGTCTATGAGACAGTCAAGGGGACATGGAGACATAAAGTCTGATTAAGTCAAGGGAGAAGAATGGGGAGAAGCCCATAGTGAGCCAAAAGCAACGTCCCGTTTAAACAACGTGATTCAGATTTCACTTTCCACAACTACTAGAAGACCTACAGCTGTCAGACAGGTTGCTAACGTCACATCTACGTCCTCAAGCTCAGTCTGAGCCTGCGCAGTTCGCTCAGCCATCAGGAAGTGAGTGCTTCTAATTGACCTCACTTTCCGCTGTTGAAGTCTATGGGATAGCTCTGTCCATTTCTTTTACTGTCTATGGAACAGACAGCTATAAATAGCATGCGTTGCTTGGATACACACCAGCGTTTTGCTGTGGCTTTGTAAAAAAAATTTTTGGCGAAAATTTGAGCTATTTGAACACATCGTTGGAATTACCAATGTAGCCTATAATTTCATTTAAAAATAATTTAATATAGGCCTATCAATATTCAACCAAACAAAACATTACTCTCATAGCATTTATAGCAACTCCAGTGATATATAAATGTTTTTTTTTTTTTTTTTTTTTTGCAAATAGAAACTTTTCTTAAATTAAAGTTGGCAGAGGCTGTTCTAGGTGTGCAAATATATTATCATATTGTAGGTATATTAAGTACCTGCTAGACACTTTATTTTTATTTAAAAAGAAATGCCTCTCCAAGCTGATAAGAGAAAGGTTGGGAGAAGAAAGGGATAGCGATGGGTGCGGGGTGGAAATCGCGTTTGCGGGGGCACTTTCACAAGGGCTCAAGCCCCCCGGCCACCCCCCTCTTGTGCAAGCCACTGGTTCTAATATTTACACATGCACATACAAATCAACTTACTCCTGCCACAGTACAAATTGTTACAAAGCCACAGCAAAACACTGGTCTTGAGTGACATATGTCTTTTTTAACGAATGAGACACAGCTATTGATGTCTTGCCGCCAGCCAATCGCTGCATTGCTGATCGTGCACTGTAAATTTTTTTTTAGAAAGTTACCTGGTTGCCTTAAAAATGAGTTAATTGAAATTAAAATTCTGAGTTAATACAATGAACATTTTTTGAGATTCGACAACCTTTATTAAAATATTAATAAAAGATTTTGTAAGCATATTGGTTTTATTTGTTATGACGCAGTGAAACATGCCAAATAGTGCTATTTTCATGATTTATCTTTTTTTTTATGTGGTTCAGATACACTAATATTTTGAGTTTCTATTTATTAAACAAATGTCCTTCATTGTATCAACTCAAATTTTTAATTTCAATAAACTCAAAATTTTAAGGCAACAAGGTTACTTACTTTTTTAAGTTAAACCAGCAAAAACCAACATTTTTTTTTTACAGTGTGGTTTTGGGCATCTGGCCTCTTCAGTGAACACAAGAATGCGTAACTTAATCCAGATATTTTAATACAATCCACAAATTCATGTGAAGAACCAAATTAGCCAGAGATATCACAATTAAAAGATATGGTATTCTGGGAAAATTATTCCGGAATTTCCCAGTGGCAAATACTACTTGAGAAAAACAAAAATAAAAAGTTAATGTCCAGTTTTTCACTATGAAACTCGTGTTTATGATAATTCTGATAGCATGTGAAGGCAGCATAACACAAGCATAACACAAGCATAACACATTGAACACAAGCATTGTGTGTAAGCATGTTTGTTACGTCATAGCATTATCCATAGTAAAATATTAAAAATTGAACACTTGAAATTGTGTGTGTGCGTGCGTGCACATGTGTGTGTAGGGTGACCATATTTTGATTACCGAAAACCCAGACACTTGGCCCGGCAATGAGATACTCAAATTATACTCGAAGTTTACTCAAAGAGTAATTTTTTTATAAAAAATGTGCCTTTTAAGAGTAATTTGCCTTATTATTTCCAATAAATTTAAAGTGTGCCACCTCTGTATGGACAGAAAATTGTTATATTAGGGCCATGACAGAACTTGAAAACAGGACATGTCCTGGGAAAACAGTACGTTTGGTCACTTTAGTGTGTGTGTGTGACTCTGTTACAACTACCCCCGAGTCTTGCTGTTACAACTAACCCAGAGTCATGTAGCCATAGACTAGCTCACCTTACAGCTAACAGCTAAAACATTAGCACTAACAACTTGCATGAAAAATATCTATACAGACACACTTTTTTAATTAATTTCTATGTAAAGTACTTTGAAATGACTTTCATTTCGAAATGTATGAAATGTGCTATACAAATAAACGTGCCTTGCCTTGCCTGTTTCTAAGAAACCTGAGTTTTGTTATTTTGATTTTGTTAAATAGTTAATAATTAAATATATGACTGCTGCACATAGATCCTGCTTTAATAAAGCTTAATAAATGAATAATAATTTAATCTTTTTTTAGCTGCAATTACATTCATCATAAGCAATTTTTGCTTTGTGTTGCCAAAAATATAAACATTAATTTTACCTCAAAATTTTACTATTCACAGAAGTCATCAAATTTTGACTGGGATAACCAGAAGATGATGATTATGATGATGATGATGATAGAAGAGGTGATAAATTGGATACGACACACATACACACACATTCTTGAATATGTGGTTTACTCTCCATAGGTGTAAGGGTTTTATACTGTACAAAACAAATATTTTATCCCCCTAAACTAAAACTACCAACTAAACCTACCCATCACCCAAATCTTTTAGCATTTGTCTTTTGAATAAAATAAAAAAAACACTGTTTAAAATGTTTTTTAAGCTATTTTGATTTACGAGAACATAGGAAGTAAACCATGTTTATGTTGTAATATCCATGTCATTATACTCATAGACCACATATAACCACACACACGCGCACGCGCAAGCGCACGCGCACACGCACACGCACACGCACACGCACACACACACGCACACACACACGCACACACACACGCACACACACACACACACACACACACACACACACACACACACACACAAAACAACTCATGCTGGAAACTTCACCAGCAGCCACAAATATCATATATCGCCTTTATGAGTGCACTAAAATCAAACTGTATTAATGCAGAAGTAAGAGATAGTTGAATCAATTACAAACAGTATCATTCTTCATCTGATGACCATTTGGCACAGTTGTTTCATGGGGTTTTGTGAGGTTTAACGTAATGGAAGATAAAATCAAAGAACAAACCATAGACCACACTGCTGAAAGGAGTGAATTCTGGGAGAAAAATAACCGGACTTTATTAGCACAGATGGCTTGAGTTAGTGAATCATCACACACAATTTCAAATATCCTGCAGGAGGCTTGACTGCTGTTCTAGGATAACGTCAGAAACGCCGAGACAGGCAGACACTGATATTGAGGCTGAGGTATTTTAAAAGGGCCTGGTAGATTTGTGAATATTTGGACTAGGGACAAGACGCACAGAATAACACACTGCGTGCGAAAAGGAACCCAAAGACCCGTTGATTTATGCTAGCAATCAAGTTCAACAAAACATAATTCAGGTGGATGTATGTTTTTAACAGCAGTCTGCTAACAAAATAAATTTCAAGTCTGATGACCAAGGCCATCTGGACTTCCAGACTGAAATCAGGATGAACAAATATGAAAATAAATACTAATTTACTAATGCTGACATATTTTTGCTACATGGAGATTTTTGCATGCTACTGTTACAGAAATGTGTATTATGGAATAGTAAATAACAATACTATACTATTAGAAAACTAGGTTTGGTACACGCTTTCAAGTTCAGTCTCATACTCTCACGCTACCCAATTAAATCTCACAAGTGACATCCAATAACAAAACAGCCCAAAACAAATAGGAGGATGGTATTTTCTGACCAGTATAGCAGTTGTTTGGTCTAATGCCTGCTACAGACTGTGCGATTTCAGCAAACCCATAAGATCATTATAAATCACACTCAGGTATGACAGACCATGGGTGCCCAATCTTGCTCCTCTACCTTCTTGCAAAGTTGAGCTCCAATTCTGATCAAACACAAACTGAAACAGCTAATTAAAATCTTCAGGAGCACTTGATAATTGCAGACAGGTGTGTTGGATCAGATTGGTCTAAACTTTGCAGGTTGGGTCTGAAGTTAGCAACCCTACAATTGACTAAAAAAATTAAAAAAGCTAAGACAATTAAGAGAAACTTAAGCAGGTGACTTAAATTCAGACAAAATGCAGACACTAAGGCAATTATGATTAAGCCTTGTAAAAAGGGGAAGACATAATTTCCTGAAATGCTGTTTCTGGTTATGACAATAGCATGATGTACACTGTGAGTAACCATACTGCCATCTTGTGGGGATTTCCATAACACTTTAACTACCAGCTGGTATTTTACTAGCAATTACTGAAAATTTAAGTTCTCATTATGAGTTTTTTAAAGGTGGTAGCCTACCTGAATCCAGGTCAATTGCAATGACTGTGACAATGATCTCTCCAGGTTGTCTGTTCTCCATTACAGTGGTATTGTAAATGAGCCGCTGGAACACAGGAGGATGGTCATTAACATCCAAAACCTCCACTGTGAGTGTCTGAGTGGAGGACAGAGAAGGAACGCCGCTGTCTCTAGCCTGGACAGTGAGAATGTGGACATGCTGGGATTCAAAATTCAGGGACGAATTCAGGTACAGATGCCCTGTAAGACAGAGATAAATATTATATATACATGGTGACATTCATATATATATATTCAAATGTATATATATATATAACCATTCAAATGTTTGGATAGTACGATTTTTTTAAGCTTTTATTCAACAGGGATGCATTCAACTGACCAAAAGTGACAGTAAAGACTTATACTTTGCAAAAGAAAAAAAAAAGCTGAATTAAATTCAGCTTTAATATCACAGTTATAAATTACATTCCTAAATACAGTACATTTAAATCGAAAACGTCTCGGTTACGAATGTAACCCTCGTTCCCTGAAGGAGAGAATGGAGACGTGTGTCGGAAATGGCCGACGAATTGGGATCTGATCTCAGAGGCCTATCTACTTCGAGTATGTAAAAACGAGCCAATCGGAGATTGGCATGTGATCCGCGCATTCTACACTCCACCCGGCAGCGCAGGTATAAATAGGAAGTGGAATGGCAGATCAATGGTCTTTTCTACTGAGGAGCTGACTAGTGACTGGGCTCCTAGCGGAAGCACAGCACCTTCAGGGAACAAGGGTTAAATACGTAACCGAGACGTTCCCTTTCAGTGGGTCACGTTCGACGTACGTCGGAACTGACAAACAAATTGGGATCCCTATTGAAAACGCCAGGAGGGAGGCTTTTCCAGCATCCTGCTTGAGCGCACTGTACCATCTAGTATGGTACGGAAGTCCGGGCTCCAAGCAGGGAGGTCAGTCACTGCTGTTTCTGCGAGACCCACTCAGTGTGACTACTGAACGCTGGGAAGCGTGTCCGTCTCGGGAGAAGGTACGCTGCGGAGCCATGTCCTTCAGGGTAGGCCTGGTGGTGGAATACACATAAGGACTAACCTGGCAGGGTAGTGCAACATATGGCCTCTGGGGTGGTTCCAACCTGATTGTAGGGGGGAAAGAACACGCCCAGAGACGACAGAGCGGGCTCTGTCAAGGGAAAGACACAGGGCTAGCTGAGTAGGGTAGCGAATGCTTTGGAAGAATACACATATGGGGTTGTCGTGAGGGAACCGCTACATATGGAACCCAGCCTACATCCACGTTCCACAAGCATACGGGTGCAGGCCTAGCGTCAGACAGTCCGCAACGTCTGACACCGTAGGGGTGACGGAGGAGCTCGAAAGGGTTAGCCGTTTCCAGGAAACACAACTGGAGACAAAAGACGCACGTATCCGGCCCAGAGGGCGGGAATGGCGTTGCAAGCCGACACTTAGAACGGGCACTTAGCGCTACTGGCCACACTCTAAAAAATAATTCAGAGGCTTAGTAAATATCACAGTAATAATTAACTTTATTAACTTAATAAAATCTCTCAATATCATTTACTTGATGGTTTTTGTTAAACATACCAAAATAATTGACTAAAAATCCAACAGTTAATTTTGTCTAAAATTTATAGTTATATTTAAGTTTTTTTCACTAAAATAATTTCGTATTCAAATAACCAATTATTTATTTTGAATATACTTAATACATTTGTGAAATTTATTTCAAAATATTTGAGAATGGAGAATTAAACCGATCTGTTTCAAGAACCACAAATATTACTTAATTAAAATTAAGATTATTAATATTTAACACACACTGAAGAAATTGAGTAAGTTTACTCGATTAAAACAATGCACCCCTCCCCCACCCTCTGACGCAACGACAGCTCGACGGTTGAGTGAGTGCGGAGGTTTGAATTCTCCTCAGTCACCAGAGCAGTTTCTTCTTCTCAGCGTCGCAGAATTGGGGCATTTCCTCTGTTAAATTCAGGTTTGTATGTTTTTTTTTAAATCTAAATAATCATTACTGTGCTAAAAGGCATTTTATTTAATTCAAAACAACATACAGGGACAGTGTGAGTCACCTTAAGTTAACGTGTGGCGTTGGTCTTTGAAACGCCTGCTGAGTTGCTCAAAACACACAACTTTATTCGTAAAGATAATGAATATAATGAATTTGGATGATAAAATCTTATTAAAACTGGGCACTGTTTGTTTATTGTCAGGTTATGGAGTCTGGCGCCTCGCAGCATCTTTCAGCTACAAATGAAACGCAGGACAGCGGTCTCAAGTTCAAAGTCCACCCGCAGACCGCTAACGTTAGTCCATCTCAGGCTCCAGAAACAGCGCTGATACGGTGGAAATGGGATAACAGACCGGTTGATTACACTTGAAATACTTTTAAATGTTTAATTTTTACTTCTAAAATGTTTGTTACATGAGTTTAAATGTTGTAAAATAACTGTTATTCTTTACATGTCAAAACAGTAATATATGCTGTAACGTTATTGCTGTACTAGTCGACAATAAAGGCCATGTCATGTATAAGTGTGTTTGTGTGGACTGTGGAGTTTTTTACAAAGGTTTAGAGGAAATTAAAGTTATACTATACAAGTTAGTAATACTCATAAATAAAAGCCGTTCATATTAGTCATAAATATTGGTTTTTAAATGCTTTTTACCCAATTTTTTCTACTTAATTGAATTTGTTAATGTAACAAATGCAGTTACTCAGATCTACTTAATTTTTTTTACTTACATTTACTCAGTTCTTATGGTGTCTATAATTGATTTCACAGCTTTAAAATATACTCAATTTTTTTAGTGTAAAAATGTTTCACCAAAAAAATTGAGTAAATCATAGTAAAAGTTAATCAAAGTTTTTAGAGTGCACTAGGAGCAAGAATGCGGGAAGATACCGGCTCTACACGGAGGCTATAGAATCTATCGAACGTGTTAGGTGTTGCCCAGCCCGCAGCTCTACAAATGTCTGTCAGCGAGTTGCCTTGAGCCAGTGCCTAGGAGGAAGCTACACTCCTTGTAGAGTGTGCTCGCAACCCGAAAGGGCAAGGCACGTCTTGGGACTGGTAAGCCAAGACGATAGCATCCACTATCCAGTGGGCTAATCTCTGCTCAGAGACAGCCTTTCCCTTCTGCTGGCCTCCGTAACAGATGAAGAGTTGCTCTGCGGTCCAAAAGCTTTGAGTCTGGTCAATGTAAGCGCGAAGAACGCGGACCGGACACAACAAAGCCAAGGCTGGGTCTGCCTCCCCCGAAGGCAGCGCTTGCAGGTTCACTACCTGATCCCGGAAGGGAGTGGTAGGAACCTTGGGCACGTATTCGGGCCGTGGTCTCAGGACAACGTGAGAGTTACCAGGCCCGAATTCTAGGCATGATTCGTTGACCGAAAGTGCAGGCAGGTCCCCTACCCTCTTAAATGGAAGCCAATGCGGTCAGGAGCACCGTCTTCATTGACAAAATTTTAAGCTCAATTGACTCCAAAGGCTCGAAGGGAGGGCTCTGAAGTAACCTGAGCACTAGAGCTAAGTCCCAAGAGGGTATAGTGTTTGGGCGAGGAGGATTTAGTCTCCTCGCACCTCAGAGGAACCTGACGACTAGGTTGTGCTTTCCTATGGACTTACCTTCAACTGCGTCATGGTACGCCGCTATTGCGGCGACGTACACTTTGAGGGTGGAGGGAAACAGCCTTCGCTCCAATCCATCTTGCAGGAAGGAAAGCACGACTTTAATCGAACACCTTCGGGGGTCTTCCCAGCGGGAAGAGCACCACTCAACGAACAGGTTCCACTTCAGCGCATAGAGGCGCCTCGTAGAGGGGGCTCTAGCTGAAGAGATGGTATCTACGACTGCTTGTGGTAGTCCATCTAGAACCTCCACGTCCCGTCCAGGGACCAGACATGAAGATTCCAGAGGTCTGGATGCGGGTGCCATAGAGTGCCCCGTCCCTGAGAAAGAAGGTCCTTCCTCAGGGGAATGGGCCATGGAGGAGCTGATCGCGAGGAGAGTTAGTTCTGGGAACCAGGTCCAGTTGGGCCAGTAAGGCGCAACTAGCAAGACCTGCTCCTCGTCCTCCCTGACTTTGCACAGTGTCTGTGCAAGAAGGCTCACTGGGGGAACGCAATACGCATATTTGCGTAGGGCTCTGACTCGACTCGGGAGGCACGGAGGCGGCCCAGAGTGTCGCGTGAGTACTCCTGGTTCAGTCAGAGTGTGGGTGAGAAGGCCCGGGGGCATCCTCGAAGCCCACTCTGCTGCCCCCTGGCGAGGGGAGGGGAGGGAGGGAGAGACAAGGCCCGGAGGAGTTGTGAACTACCAACCTGGCCCTCTTGGGGCCCAGGGAGATAGGAAACTGCTCTTTTTGTGAAAATGTGGGTACCGCCGAGCTCCGGAGAGCTGGCGGATGAGATATTATTTCACCAGTCGGGGCCCTCCGGAGGGGTGGGGATACGGACATCATCTCCCTTAGAGCAGCTCCTGTTGGCCTCCGTCTGCTTCTGGGCCACCGAGAACTGCTGGGCAAAGTCCTCGATGGCGTCGCCGAAGAGGCCGGCCTGACAAATCGGGGCGTTCAGGAATCTTACCTTGTCCGCATCTCTCATATCTGTCAGCCACAGGTGGCGTTCCTGGACCACCACCGTGGCCATCGCCCGACCCAGGGAGCGTGCAGTGACTTTCGTCGCTCTTAAGGCGAGGCCCGTCGCCGCACGCAGTTCCTGCATAACGCCCTGGTCGGAACTACCCTCGTGCAATTCCATGAGCGCTTTGGCCTGGTAGATCTGCAGGAGCACCCTGGCATGCAATGCTGATGCGGATTCCCCGCAGGCTATGTAGCCCTTGCCCGTTATACCGGACGAGAACTTACACGCCCAGGGGGGGGGGAGACACGGGGCACCCCGCCAGTCTGCAGCGTTCTTGGGACACAGGTGCATCGCCACCGACCGCTCGACTGGGGGGATTCCCACATAACCGAAGGAGGAGTCCGTTGATCGCAGACGAGCGCTATAGGGCACCGCCCACGACTTCGAGATCTCCTGATACACTTCCGGGAAGAAAGGCACCGGGGCGGGGCGCTGAGAACCAGCACGGGCCGCCCCGAGAAACCAATCGTCCAACCGCGAAGGTGAAGACACTTAAGGCGGCCCGGGCAAGCATAGCCGTAAGCTCTGCGTCAGACTCGGGCAACGCTGTCACACCCGAAGGGGGCAATGCAGCCGAATCCTCATCCTCAGAGCCCATTAGCTCGTCCCCCAATGCTGCAACCAAACCAACAAAAGCTCTTTTAGTGAATGTATTGATCACTTGCTGAAGCGCCGTTTCACCCGCACCGGCAGTTCTCCTTCTCTCATGAGACTCAAGTTCACACACTCTTCGTAGACACAGTAAGTACTGCTCGGCTCCGAAGTAGAAAGCATTGATCTGCCATTCCACTTCCTATTTATACCCGCGCTGAGGGCCGGAGCGTGAAATGCGCGGATCACATGCCAATCTCCGATTGGCTCGTTTTTACATACTAGAAGTAGATAGGTCTCTGAGATCAGATCCCAATTCGTCGGTCAGTTCTGACGTACGTCGAACGTGACTGACTGAAAGGGAACAGTTATTTTAAATTGTGATAATATTTAACCATTTAACTGCTTTTATTTTGATCAAATAAATGCAGCCTTGGTGAGCATAAGAGACTTCTTTTAAAACCCTACAAAATGCATCAACTCCAAACCTTTGAGCAGTTATGTATATATTTTCTTTATTTTGAATAAATTGTATTAATAAATCAGTTTACGAGTTTATGATTTTCTCTTAGACCAACATTTGCATCCCTAATATCATCCCATAATAAATTATTTACCTGTGTTTTCCATGTAAAAGTAGCCCCGCTCATTGCCTGAAATTACACTGTATATGATGTGTCCGTTACATCCTTCATCTTCATCTTTTGCCATAATATGATGAATCAACAGTCCGATCTCTGCATCCTCTGAGACACAAGCTATGTCCATGGAGACAAATGTGGGGCTGTTGTCGTTGATATCCAAAATAATGAGCTGAGCTACGACTGACGTATGTTTCCTATTGTTGGGTTCTTCTGCGTTGTCACTGGAAGTCACTTTAAATACAATGTTCTCAGAGCGCTCACGGTCCAACTGTCCATTTGTTGTGACAACTCCAGTGTGAGGGTCGATGTGTAAAGGCAGTCCCTTTATGGCAGGGTCAGGGTCATAGGTCAAAGAATAATAAAGCTCACTATTACGCAGACTTCCATCGCCATCACGAGCATTAAAGACATACACTGCCGTTCCATTGAGAACATCTTCATAAACACTGAACACAACAAAATTGTCATTGCCAGGGAACCAGGGGGTATGGTCATTGACATCAACAACACTAACCGCCACAAATACAGTGACATTGAAAATGGGAATAGCTTCTGCACGCACAACCAAGTAGTAACGCTGTGTGACTTCGTAGTCCAGATGTTGTGCCACATAGAGCTCGCCACTTGAACTTTTGATGCCAAACTGTAAACTACCATCACCCTCAACAATGGAATATCGTATCTGTGTATCTTGTCTATTAGAAATCCCAAGTGTTCCAATGACAGTTCCCAGTCTGGCATCTTCCTGCACAGTAAAGTGTTTGAGGCTCTGTAAATCCTTGGAGTTCCCATTGTGTTGGTCTAAGACATAAACCTGGAATAAAACGCATTTTAAGTAAACAATCTTTAAAAAAAGGTGATTTGTATAACCCTTCTATTTCTAAAATAATGGTGAAAAATCTCCCCCTAAAGAGCAGGGCCCGCTGCAGTCGCACCACCTGGACGACTCTGCTTGCAAAGTTACTTATAGTCAGTAGAATGTCAGTTTGGGGACCATCAAAATAAAGTTAGCAGATATTAAGCAGACAGTCTGATAGAGCTGCATGATTTATTGTTAAAAGATTGCAATCTCGATTCAAAGACCCATGCAATCTCATTCCTTAAAGGCAAAGACAAAAATTACACTGTATCATTCAAGGCCATGTCCCAAATAGCACACTTCAGATGCACGTTAACAGTGACTGTTAAAAAAATTAACAGTATGTATCATTACATTGTTCATTCAAAAGATTAATTCCAAAAAGCGCTGATTCAGGCAGTAATGAATCAAATGAAGTATTTATGAATGAGTCATTGAATCATTCATTCAAACCGATTTTGGTACATAATTTATTCAGATTATTTAAATTTTTTAAATATACTGCTGCAATTAACATTTTGTTTTAATCTCTATTTGAAAAAAAGTTATATTTAATTGCTATTAGTGTAAATAAGACCCCTTTCAAGAAAACCGTTCAGACTTTTATACCGGAGTCTGACAATGATGGAAGAGACTCAAGAAGAAGTGACAACATGTAGAATGATCTTTAAAAGAGTTTTACTTGCTGACTGTTGTAACCTTTTATGGTCTATGGTCCTAACCGAATGCAACGCGCAGTTTAAATGCTGAACGGAGATGATGATTGACAGCTGAGGGGAGGGAAGATGAGTTTCCTTCAACTTTAATTTAACGATGTAATAATATTAATAAAATATCCTTGTCCAGCACATTCAGCTATGGAATGGCTTTAGATGAAATTGTACCAGCAAATCATAGGTGATTGCTGCAGGATCATGTGAGGATATATATTTATTATTTAATTATCACGACAGGAGTTTTGTCGACAGACGGAGGCTTCCGTCTCGTAATTCTATGCAGGAAAACACCCTGTATAACATTATAAACCAACAATATCCTACCCTCCAGTGATCTTACCAGAACTTTGCCACTTATTGCAAGTAAGACGGGAAGGCGCAGCTCCAAACTCTTGTCTCAGAGAGAACTATGTTGCAGTGGCAGATACTATAAAAGATATGCAGCCAGAAGAAACAAGGTTCACCCACGCTCATTGTTTTGATTTACTTAGCTCATATTTAATGTTTAGTGGAGGCAATCCAGAATTACTGTTGGTGAAATTATAATCAGACCTCCTAAAAAACTTTTCGCATCTGCACGATTCACACAAGTCACCCAAACTGACACGGAAAAAGCGGGAGGCGCCGAAAAGCATCCCTGTGTTTAGCAAATTGTGTCATGATAATCTATAAATCACTTGTGTGGGAAGTGTTGTAAGATGCCTTCAGAGCCAGAAAACATATGCTGCATGAAGATAGAACAGGTATGGTTTACTTCAAGTACAGTTATAACTTATGATGTCATCTTGTTTTTATGACATGCTATTGCATTTGTGTTAATTACTGTCTTGCAATAAATATGAAAAGACAGATGTGACCGCTTGAGCAGACTCCTAAATGTGCTTAACTACATACATTTTCCTCCTCTCAACATCACTCTCTTTGTTGCATGTTCTCTGGGGCAGGTTTTATGTACATTTTTGGTTTAGTGATGCCACTAACCAGGTTTGTTGTAGTCCTTAGCGATTTCTTTAAAAGAAAATATCTCCCTTTGCTTTGAACTTTGAGCGTTGTAACTTTGTGGATGTTGTTTATGCTCAAACAACAACAATACAAGCTAACTAAAGTTAGAATGACAAATTTGCGTGTCAAAGTTCAACAAACTTGAACTTGTTCATGTCATTTTTGCCACAGGAAATCCACCAGGTTGAAGTCTTTTTTGCATCAATTTACAATTAAATGGATAGATTCCGCTCACAAAATTTCAGAGATAAATGATAAAAACAATTCCCCTTTAGATTGTAGCAAAACAATAGAAAAATATAGTGTCATTTTACATGTTGCATGTTAATTACTGTAGTAATAATTATAATTTATGCAAAATTACATGCAACTAACCATAACCCAATTTTACGTAAGGTCATGTAGTTACTTAATATTACTCAGCTAACTCTAATGCTTACTCTAATCATTAAATGTATAATTACAGTGTAACAAAGGCACCTGAAATAAAGTGTAACCATAAAAGTATATATCTATAAGTAACAGTCTACTCTGACACACACAGTATTGTTATATGCCTGAACCAATTTCACTAACTTGTATGTGAACAACTGAAGTCTCCTCCAGAGGAAAAAGCCCATTGTCCGTGGCAACCACTCTCAGGGTGTAGCGCATCTGCGGCTTTGAGGAGAATAGTGGTGTCACCTTGACATCACCATTACGACTATCAATACTAAAGTGGCCCAGTTGATTATCTGAAAGTATGTGGAAGAAAACAAGACATCTCAGATGAAATCACAAAGAAATATTTTCTTCAATCAGAGGGATATAAACACAAACGATTTTATATCACCTTTTAAGGAAAACTTGACAGTTCCATTCTCTCCAGCATCCAGGTCTTTAGCAAACATACTGATTACAACAGAATTCACTGGAATGCCTGCCCACACCTGAACAAAAAGACATACATATTGGCATACCGTATATGCATTTGTTAGATGCTGTTATCCAAAGTAATTAACAGTACATTGAATGTTTGCTCAAAAAGGCTGCATCACAAATTAAATAATATAATAATATATACTAATAATAAACATAAAATAACAGTTTTCTATTTTAATGTATTTATGTGTATATACAATATATGTAATTTATTCCTGTGATGGCAAAGCTGAGTTTTCAGCATCAGTGTCACATGATCCTGAATAAATCATTCTAATATGCTGATTTGGTTCTGAAGAAACATTTCTTGTTATTATCAACGCTGAAAACAGTTTAATAATTGCTGTTGCTGATTAATATTTTTGTGGAAAATGTTTTACTTCTTGTGGATACTATATCATAGATCAGGGGTCAGCAATCAATGGTACGCCACGGATGGGTAATCTTTGGCACAAAAGCAAAAGAGAGAGGGATTTTATTAAGCTAGGGGAAAGAAATATTATTAATGTGTAAAAATTAAACCACTCAAGTCAATGAAATCGTGCAACTCTGACAAACCATTAGTGAGGCCGCTGCACAAGCCTATGAAAGTATGACACAGATCAAAACAGGAGATGTATCAAGCAAGTTAATTCAGTTTACTGACAAATTATAGTTTGTTCTGAAAAAAGCAGTTAATGGTATACATTTCACGATATTCAACTAAGTATATTATATTAAATATATTAAACATTCCACACATCACAGGGGTTCAATAGACTCTTTTGTTAATCAAAGTTGAATTTAAGTCTGAAAACGAACAAACTTGTAGGATTTTGACAAATAAATAATAATAATAAAATATATATATATATATATATATATATATATATATATATATATATATATATATATATATATATATATATATATATATATATATATATATTTCAAAAAACAATTTTTTTATTATTGGTTCATAAAATATAAGGTTGTGCACATTGTAAAATAAAAATAAAAATTATGTATATGTATATGTATATATATTATATATATATATATATATATAATATATATATATATATATATATATATATATATATATATATATATATATATATATATATATATATATATATATATATATATATATATACAGGGAGTGCAGAATTATTAGGCAAATGAGTATTTTGACCACATCATCCTCGTTATGCATGTTGTCTTACTCCAAGCTGTATAGGCTGGAAAGCCTACTACCCATTAAGCATATTAGGTGATGTGCATCTCTGTAATGAGAAGGGGTGTGGTCTAATGACATCAACACCCTATATCAGGTGTGCATAATTATTAGGCAACTTCTTTTCCTTTGGCAAAATGGGTCAAAAGAAGGACTTGACAGGCTCAGAAAAGTCAAAAATAGTGAGATATATTGCAGAGGGATACAGCAGTTTTAAAATAGCCAAGCTTCTGAAGCTTGATCATCGAACAATCAAGTTTCATTCAAAATAGTCAACAGGGTCGCAAGAAGCGTGTGGAAAAACCAAGGCGCAAAATAACTGCCCGTGAACTGAGAAAAGTCAAGCGTGCAGCTGCCAAGATGCCACTTGCCACCAGTTTGGCCATATTTCAGAGCTGCAACATCACTGGAGTGCCCAAAAGCACAAGGTGTGCAATACTCAGAGACATGGCCAAGGTAAGAAAGGCAGAGAGTCGACCACCACTGAACAAGACACACAAGCTGAAACGTCAAGACTGGGCCAAGAAATATCTCAAGACTGATTTTTCTAAGGTTTTATGGACTGATGAAATGAGAGTGAGTCTTGATGGGCCAGATGGATGGGCCCGTGGCTGGATTGGTAAAGGGCAGAGAGCTCCAGTCCAACTCAGACGCCAGCAAGGTGGAGGTGGAGTACTGGTTTGGGCTGGTATCATCAAAGATGAGCTTGTGGGGCCTTTTCGGGTTGAGGATGGAGTCAAGCTCAACTCCTAGTCCTACTGCCAGTTTCTGGAAGACACCTTCTTCAAGCAGTGGTACAGGAAGAAGTCTGCATCCTTCAAGAAAAAACATGATTTTCATGCAGGACAATGCTCCATCACACGCGTCCAAGTACTCCACAGCGTGGCTGGCAAGAAAGCATATAAAAGAAGAAAATCTAATGATATGGCCTCCTTGTTCACCTGATCTGAACCCCATTGAGAACCTGTGGTCCATCATCAAATGTGCGATTTACAAGGAGGGAAAACAGTACACCTCTCTGAACAGTGTCTGGGAGGCTGTGGTTGCTGCTGCACTAATGTTGATGGTGAACAGATCAAAACACTGACAGAATCCATGGATGGCAGGCTTTTGAGTGTCCTTGCAAAGAAAGGTGGCTATATTGGTCACTGATTTGTTTTTGTTTGGTTTTTGAATGTCAGAAATGTATATTTGTGAATGTTGAGATGTTATATTGGTTTCACTGGTAAAAAATAAATAATTGAAATGGGTATAAATGTTTTTTGTTAAGTTGCCTAATAATTATATACAGTAATAGTCACCTGCACACACAGATATCCCCCTAAAATAGCTAAAACTAAAAACTAAAACTTCCAAAAATATTCAGCTTTGATATTAATGAGTTTTTTGTGTTCATTGAGAACATGGTTGTTGTTCAATAATAAAATTAATCCTCAAAAATACAACTTGCCTAATAATTCTGCACTCCCTGTATGTATGTATATATATATATATATATATATATATATATATATATATATATATATATATATATATATATATATATATATATATATATATCAGGGCTCCAATTAAATATTTTCTAGGGACTGACTGATCCAAACATTTTTTTTCACTGTGCGCTATTTCTCTTATTAATCAAGTAAGCAAGTTCGTGATTGATCAAGTAATGTTTGATCATCAGGTTTCAACTGTAAAATTTCATAATTTTTCAATGAATCCACTATGAACTTTTAAAATATGGTTATGTGCATTTATACATGGGGAGGGCCAGTAATGGCACTGTGATTAACTAGAAAAACCTAGCAATGGCACTTCATGACAAAAAGGTTGCCGACCCCTGTCATAAATAGTCAATGTACATGCACTGTATAATTGACCAAAAGGTTAATTTAACTTCAATAATAAAATTGTAAAATGTACAATTAAATTTTGTATTGCTCGTGTTCTCTAGAAAAAGTATTGACCTGTACGTTTAGCTCTTTAGTTGCAGGTAGGTGTGTGAACTGTGGGGGGTTATCGTTGATGTCTGTGACAAGGATGCGAACGATAGTGGTGGTGTTGAGACGGGGTCGACCCTGATCTGTGACCATCACCCTTAAAACATGCTGTGCCTGCTCCTCACGATCCAAAGCCACCAGGTTTATGATCTCTCCTACAACCAGAGAAAGAGAAAGACGACAGAGCGTGAGAGAGAATGATACACTGAAAAAAAGGTTTAAGCTTTACTTGGAAACTATTTTAACTTAGAAAAATAAATAAATAAATCATGTCTCCAATTGAAAATTTTCTAGTGACTGATCACATCAAAACATTTTAGTCTGCCAAATTAAATTTCTGTGAATTAAATTGCATCAATTCACAGAAATTCAATTTGGCCAACTGAAACATTTAGATGTGATTAGTCACTAGAAAATGTTCAATTGGAGACATTATTATTTAAATTTTTTTACAGTGTATACAATTTTATTTTATATGATTTAGTTTTATTACAGTCAGTTTTAGTTTTGTTCAAAATACAAAACAATATAAAAAAGCTTTGACTAAGTCCGTGCACAAAATATAATCAGAACTTAATGCCTCGATATTTTTGACAAAGCAGTTTATGAAAAATCATACAAATACAGCAATAATTCAACAGTAATTCTGACCTGTTCGTGTGTTGATACTAAAGTATTTCCCATCAGACAGCAAGATGTAGGACAAAACTCCATTGTTAAGCGAATCTCTGTCTGTAGCTTTTACCGTTCCGACCAGGCCATGAGGAGATGGTCCCTCCTGCACGCTGAAGAAGTACATATCCCTGCTGAACACTGGATTGTTGTCATTCTCATCCTGAACCGTAACGACCACTGTTGCTGTGGCCTCCGTTTTGCTATTTTGTGCCTTTGCACACACACAAAATCTATACATGGGTTCAGTTTCGTAGTCCAGACTGTGAGATACAATCATCCAGCCAGTCTCTGGATGTATCCTGAAAGGTAGGACTCCAGAGAGAGGTTTAAGAGAGTAAGTGATGACAGGTGGCGCTTCTGGCTGGGATCTGGTTCCATGAGCACGCACCTGAATCATTCGGGTGTCTTTTGGAGCACTTTCTCCGATTTCCACCTGGTAAACCAAAGTTTCAAAGGCTAGTGTGTCTTCCACAGAGCCTAAGGAATCTATCTCTATCACAAGCCCTAATGTAGCGTTCAATGAAGGATGACCCTCATCCTCAGCTATAACACTGAGCTCGTACCTTTGGCTGGAATCTCTTAAGAGGTCGGCATTCAGCATAAGAGTCCCAAGATGGGGGTGAATAATAAACAAGTGGCTCTCAGGATGTAACATATAGTGAATTCTGCCATTAAGGTTGCTGTCACTGTCGTGGGCATGTGCAATGAAGAGTGCTGTTCCTGGAGGGGTGTTATGAGATATGGTGATGTGTTCTGAGGTTTTCTGGAACACAGGAGGGTTGTCATTGACATCAAAGATGGAGACATTGACCTGAGCACTGCTGTAGATAGGATGGATTCCTGTGTGGAATTGTATGGTCAAAAGAACATAAGAGATTGACTCGTGGTCCAGGGGCTGGGCAGTGGTGATGATGCCCGTCTGGGCATCCACTGAAAAAAGACCTTGCAGATCACCTGAAGATATTATGTATGAGACTCCCTCCACTGAATCTGCAATTAGAAAGACAGATACAAGCAAAATATCATTAATATGACATTTAGCTCTTACACGCATAGTTGAATTTAAATTCTGCAATTATATGTACACAGATCAGGTATGACATTATGGCCACCTTCCTAATATTGTGTTGGTCTCCCTTTTGCTGCTAAAACAGCCCTGACCCATCGAATGTGTGCTGTGGTATCTGGCACCTCAATATAAGTCAACATCTCAAACTCGTTGTGCTCATCACACCATTTCTGAACCATTTTTGCTTTGTGGCAGGGTGCATTATCCTGCTGAAAGAGGTCACAGCCACCAGGGAATACTGTGAAAAGGTGTATATGGTCTGCATCAATGCTTAGGTAGGTGTGCATGTCAAAGTATCAAATCTACATGGATAGGATGACCCAAGGTTTCACTTTGGACCCAACATTGGCCAAAGCATCACACTGCCTCTGTCGACTTGCCTTCTTTCCATAGTGCATTCTGGTGCCGTGTGTTCCCCAGGTAACCGTCGCACAGGCACCTGGCCATTCACGTGATGTAAAAGTAGCTTGTCTGTTTGATCGGACCATACGGGCCAGCCTTCGCTCCCCATGTGCATCAATGAGCCTTGGCCGCCCATGACTCTTTTGCCGGTTCACCACTGTTCCTTCCTTGGACCACTTTTGATAAATACTGACCAATGCAGACCGGGAACACCCCGCCACAGCTGCAAGAACTCCAGTTGTCTAGTCATCACAATTTTGCCCTTGTCAAACTCATTCAAATCCGTAAGCTTGCACCTTTTTCCTGCTTCAAACATATCAACTTTGAGGACAGAATGTTCACTTGCTGCCTAATATATTCCACCCACAAACTGGTGCCAAAATGAAGAGATAATCAGTGTTATTAACTTCACCTGTCATAATGTTATGCTTTATCGCTGTAAATATGCCATTCCAAATGTATATATATATATATATATATATATATAGCAGTATTGTCGTTATCCTATTGTTTGACAGTTGAGATGTTGATACAGCTAAAAAACCAAAGCCCCCAGAGATTAAGGGGTCTGCCCCCCTCTTCAACTCGGACTCTGGACCTTCATTTGACTTAAAGAGAGGGTTAATCAGCTAATCTAAACTTTAACCTCAATTGACTGTCTACTGCTATTAATGAGGAAGACTAACCATTTGTGTGTGTGCATTTGTGTGAGTAATCAAGAATGGAGTGTTTTAAACAAGTAATTCAATGCTCATTATGCTTCTATTTAATAATTAAAACTGGTGCATTCTTACTGGAAAATCAAAAACAACTGCTACCAGTCTTGTATGTCATCTTTTAGGCATTTCCAAAAAAGCACATATATATTCACCATCACAACAGGATATAATTATATAAAAAAAACTAAAATGACCTCAAAGCAGGTAGTTTGAATCATAGAATAGTTAAGTATGTGTGATCAACCCTGATATAGCTAACTACTGAGCATGAGATACTGTTCACTAAAAACAATTAATTGTAGACTAAGAGAGTGAAAAGAAACAGAGCACAGAATATCTTATCTACCTTAACAACCATGCCAACTAGACTGATATGTAACCCACTGATCAGCTTACCCCTGACCCAAAAGCTGGATTAGTCATTGGGGTAACAATGTCTAGAAATTACTAGGTTACTAGTGGGAAGGAAAGCTATAAAAAAGGGTGGATTTGTGTTTTGACACCTTGGATTGCAATTGATTTGGTGTTGTAAAGAGCTTCCAACTGAATTTCATATATATTATTGATTATTGATATCGGAAACAAAGATTTGATGTGATCAACACTCATTTATTGAAATAAAAAACACGGTTCAATATTTTGTCTGTTTTATAGAATCTACTTGTAAAGAACCTGAAATGTGTTAACACTTTACAACAAGATTTTATTTTTTAAATGTAGTTAATATATTGGTTAACATTAACTAACAATAGGCAAAGGTAAATTTATAGCATTAGTTACATACATAAATAATTTTTAACATGAATAGCTTAAATTGCAAACATTAATTAATGCATTAGTCAAATCAAACCAGCAATAAGCAATAGGTGCTTACAGCATTAGTTAATATTTAATCTTTGATAATGTTAACTAAACAAATTTCTTAATATTATTGGCTTATTATTATTATTATTATTATTATTATTATTATTATTATTATTATTATTATTATTATTATTATTATTATTATTTATTTATTTTACATTTAATGCATTATTTAATGTGAACCGAAATAACACTTCTTTAAAACATCAAATAAAGATTAAAACGGTTTTGAATCAGCGGACTTATTCATGATTCGGATCATGTGTCAAACTGCTAAACTGCTGAAATCACGTGACATTGGCGATCCGAATCATGAATCAATACACTGATTCATAACCGTTTGAATCTTTATTTGAGGATTTAAAACAAACGCAGAAGAAAAGACAATGCTGAATAAAGTCAAAGTTTTTGTAATTTTTGGAACAAAATGTATTTTCAATGTTTCAAGAGATTCTAATTAACCAACTGATGTCACATATGGACTAATTTGATGATGATTTTATTCCCTTTCCGGACATGGACAGTATAGTGTGCATACACTTTCATAAAGGAACAGAAAAGCTCTCGGACTAAATCTAAAATATCTTAAACTGTTTTCCGAAGATGAACGGAGGTCTTACGGGTGTGGAACAACATTAGGGTGAGTCATTAATGACATCAATTTCATTTTTGGGTGAACTAACCCTTTAAAGCAATAGTTACCATGAACTAACAATGAAACACTTTATCATATATGTTTTGTGAATCTCATAAAGTTTTCCACATTAACATCAGTTAATGTGTTTCTAATGTTTGTGGGCTCTTTACTCATGTTATCTAACAGGAAAATAGCATTTATTAGGGGTATATTTGGACTTTACTGAAATCTGAATGCAGATGTTGTTCATTGTTAGTTAACGCTGACTAATGAGTTAACTAGTGCTAATAAATTCAGCTATTAATTTTAAGAGATACATTAGTATTAGTACAAGTTAACATTAACAAAGATTCGATAACGCTGTATACAGGTGTTGTTTACTTGTTATTAATATTAACTAAACCGTTAACTAATTGTTATTTAACCTTATTGTAAAGTGTTACCAAATAGGTTTCTTTTTCAACTACATGGCATCACACTGTCCAGTTTTAAACAGGGCACAGTGTGACAGGCATAGCATTTTAGAAAAAAGGCACAGAAAACTCACTGGCAGGGGTAACAGCCTGAACCAAACCAACGGTGGAGCCCACGGGTGCATCCTCAGAGATAGAAAAGGTGTAGTGGACTTTCTGGAAAAGGGCAGGGGGCTGGTCACTCTGCAAGATGTTCACGGTGATGATAGCAGGGTGAATGGCAGACATGCCTCCTCCATCCTGAGCAGAGACAGACAGCTTCACGCTGCTACTGCGCAACGGGGAAAGCGAAGAACTCAGGTAGACAGAACCTGAAGAACACACAAAACCTACATTAGCATCTTAGAGGACACATTCATAAAGTCCTAGCTATTACTGGAGAGAAAATAATGTTTACATTTGCCTATTGGCAGATTACAGATTTAAATGTAAGAGAACTCAAATTAAAAACTTTAATTTAAATAACTAATGCTATGGGATATTATTACAGCTAAATTCTAATAAAAGTAAATTATTTGACTGATAGATAACTAAGAAACTCATTGAGCACAGAGTCAGGATGATTTTTTTTATTTGTACATTACCTCACCCTCTCTCAGATTATTTTATTATACTAAACAAACTTTAAACAAACGTTAGTTAACATCCATCACTTATGTTGATATGGTGGATATGTTTGTGGCTAGTTCCAATTTTAACAGATGGTTGGGGTCCTGCTAGATTCTGTCACCTTGATCTAACTTAAAATCCTTAGCATCTGTTGATTAACTTAGGCCCGCATGCCCCCACTTGCACACAGAAAGGTAATCAGTGGCACATGGGAAGAAGAACGATAAATCTGTGTGTATTTTATTTAGCTGTTTGTTTTTGAAGTAACAACACACAAGCAGAAAGGAATTCAAAATTGCTGACCCACCGGTATTTCAAGGAAGACATTTTGGCCAATTTTCTGGGTTGGAAGTGGGACTTTTATTTATTCAGCGCTGAGAATCTAGCACCTAAGCACAGATGCACATGAGTGTTCATTCAGTCTTCATTTGTTTACTATAGTTTTGCTTAATAATCGAAAAATAATAAACACTATAATACTTGTTTGTCATACTGAATCAGTATTCATGCTGATCATGAATCAAGATCATGTTAATTTTATAGCACAGTGAATATGACAGCCGCAAAAACAATATAGCATAGGGCTATGATCATGAATCATGCAAGATCTCTTTGGTGAATCTGAAGAGATCATCTAAAGAGCCCTATGCTATATAGTTTTTTGCGGCTGTCATATTCACTGTGCATGTAAAATTAACATTACCTCCAATCTACCTTTATTTGAGAATATAATGCACAGAAATTTATGCATGTGAATTTGGAGGCCAAGTCAACACCTCAAACTCGTAGTTGTGCTCCTCAATATGGAGGACCAAATTACTCAAAATTAAATAATTAAATAAATAATGAATAAAAAACAACAACAATTAAATGCACAGTTTATTTTGAAATAATCATATAATTAATTAATGTATTAATTTAATCATTTAATAATTATTTTCATTAAATATTAATTAAATAAATAAATGTAT
Organism: Pseudorasbora parva; assembly: GCF_024679245.1. Taxonomy (NCBI): domain Eukaryota; kingdom Metazoa; phylum Chordata; class Actinopteri; order Cypriniformes; family Gobionidae; genus Pseudorasbora; species Pseudorasbora parva. The sequence goes on along the minus strand of NC_090175.1, from coordinate 36,405,009 downwards.
CTTTCATGTAATTAAATGAAATTGTTTAATATTTTTCACAATTACCTCTTCCACACACACTGTTGTTATGTTTAAAAAAAAAATTTTTCATTATTTAATGAGCTTTTTCAAAAATACGTTTTTCATAATAATATGCTGCATTTATGAATGACGCCTATTTGATGAATCATTCATTTCCAAAGCACGATTTCCCCAAAGATTTGACATTTCACAAATGCCAATCAACAGGCAGTGAGTGGTGCTTGGCGCTGATTGATTTGAAGTTGAAGAGTCCACAGACATGACTGATCGATCTTTGTGTGGTGTGGTGACATCACGGAACACCAAGGATGCTTCTCATTTCTTATTTGTGACTGAAAATGTCTTTTGACTCTATTGAATTTTCTAAAAACCTGAAAAATGTGGCTGTGTTTAAGTAAGTGTGTTTTTATCTTAATCAATTCCTACCGCCATATTAATTTCCAATCAATTCCCCTGTTTTCCCTTGCCACTTGCCAGACCCAGACAGAAAATAGTAATCAATCTGAAAAAGGGTCATCCAATCACTGCCCACTGGCTGTTGATTGGCATTTGTGAAATGTCCTATATTATTATGAAAAAAAAAAATCTTTGGGGAAATCGTGCTTTGGAAATGCATGATTTGTCAAATAGACATCATTCGTAAATGCAGCATATTATTATGAAAAACGTCTTTTTGAAAAAGCATATTAAATAATGAAAAAATAGATTTTTAAACATAACAACAGTGTGTGTGGAAGAGGTAATTGTGAAAAATATGAAACAATTTATTTGTAATTTTACAAAATAAATATATACATTTATTTATTTAATTAATATTTAATTAAATTATTTCATTATTAAATTAATACATTAATTATTTATTTATTTCAGAATAAACTGGTACATTTAATTGTTATTTTATTGAATTCATTATTTATTGAATTATTTCATTTTGAGTAATTTGGTTCTCCATACCTCAAAACATTCCTGAATTATTTTTGCTTTGTGGCAGGGCACACTATCCTGCTGAAAGAGACCACATCAACCAGGGAACACTGTTTCCATGAAACGGTGCACAGGGCTGCAACAATGCTTAGGTAGGTGGTACATGTCAAAGTAACATCCACATGGATGACAGGATCCAAGATTTCCCAGCAGAACATTGCCCAAAGCATCACACTGCCTCCGCCGGCTTGCATTTTTCCCAAAGTGCATCCTGGTGCCATGTGTTCAACAGGTAAGCGACACACGTATCTTGCCAAATGTGATTCATCAGACCAGACCACCTCGTTCCATTGCTCCGTGGTCCAGTTCTGATGATCACATGCCCACTGTTGGTGCTTTTGATGGTGGACAGGGGTCGACATGGGCACCCCAACTGGTTTGCGGCTATGCAGCTCCATACACAACAAATTGTATTGCAGTCCCAGCCATCTAGCCATCAAAATTTGGCTTGACGTCCCAGTGGTCTAGCTGTCCTAGATGCCCAGTCGTTTAGCAATAACAATTTGGCCCTTCTCAAACCATTTCTGTTTCTTCTTTTTTTTTGCTTCTAACAAATCAACTTTGAGTTTATTCCACAGACTGACAGGTGCCGTGCTGAAGAGATAATCAGTGTTATTTACTTCACCTGGTGTATACTATATATATGGTACATATTGTCAAAAAGGTAAAAGCTCTGAAACAATGATGCTTTGCATGAATTTCCCTAAGCGAGTGAGACCATCCAGGTGATGCAAAAGAAGGAAAATTTACTTTGACTTCTAAGCACTATTTAAGATTACGTACACTTAGGACAATTTAGAATTGTTCATCTGTGTCACTGCTGCATACTCTCAACTGCTGTCTGCTAAAGGACAAATGAAAGAGAGGGAATATGTGACATTTAACGGCAGAACTGTGATTGTAATGGGATTATGGAAAAATAAAGAGCAGACCCCCCCCCCCCCCCCTACTTTATTACAGTCTAATCTGATTACTGTAATGCACATGCGGCACGCCAAACAACACAACTCAGTAGTAGCTCTATGTGTGCGAAAAGCCAAGGACAGTGAGAGTAACACATGCTGTACAAATGACATTATTATCTGTATTTACTAAATCAATTTAGACTATTAATGTGATTTTTATATATTGACCACATCTTATCCTATAGATCGTTATACTTAAAATAACTTAGGGAAAAGTAAATTTCTATTAGTCTCACTGTACTATAATTTATTACAGAATTACTCACAATAACACAGTATATTAGTATTATATTGTTGCCAGATTAAAAATGAACACCTAGGTAAACTAATGATTTTGTTACTCTGTGTATTTTACTTTGCCACAATTTCAACATTTTATAATGAGACAATTGATCAGTTATCAGATAAAGCCTAATCACAGGTTTCTGTAGATTTCACAGAATCACTCGTTGCTGTATGACACTTCAAACAGCTTTCAATTTGCACCTATGTCCAGCAAGTATTTAAGAAGTTTAAGATGCTGTGTAAATCCAAAGGCCTCCAACTGGGACTTGACAAAAGCAATTACTATATCCGCTATGGAAGACTGGAAGCATACACTATGATGTCTAAACAGATTATATGTGTTATCTTTACTGTCTGTTAGACTATGACTATGTATTTATAATTTATTTTAAATAAAAATCTTAAGTGAACATTGTGGTTTCATGTACAAGAAATACAGATCAGCTTCAATATGGCAAGCAACATTTCAGTCCCACATAAACACATGTCATCTTGGGGCATGTTACCTGTTGACTGGTCCACAGTGAATAAAGAGGCAGAATCTCCAGGCAGAAGCTCATAGATGATTTTTCCATTGTTTCCAGAATCTCGGTCAGAAGCAAAAATGCTGAAGAGCTCCGTGCCAGGTTGAGCATGGATGCTCACACTTGTGACATATTTCTCAGGATTAAAAACAGGAGCATTATCATTCACATCCTCCACATCAATGTGAACAAATGTCTGCGAACTGAGCCCATCCTATTCAAAAAGGAAACATAATTACTATCTTCTTATATGAAATTTCAAAATACCAGGATTAACAAAGTTGAACTCACGTGATCTTCTGCTTTAATGAACAAGTCAAAGGTAACAAGGCCAGCTTCATGATCAATATCTTGAGACACACAGATTTCCCCAGTTACAGAGTTGATGTGAAAGAAAGGGTGGTCATCATAAAGGGAGTATCGCACTGATCCAAACTCAGCATCATCAGCATCTATGGCAGTGACCTGGACCAGATGGAAATGTATAATTAAGGTCAATTTTATTTATACTTGCAGCTGATACAATTTCCTTATCCTCCAATGCTAGAATCACTTTGAATCACATATAATGTTGTAGTCACCCTAATATTCCTTTTACATTTCACAGACATTACTTTATACATTTTACAGATATTTTGCAAAATAACAATTCTGCACACACAGGTTGCCATCCTGTCTAAAACTAGGAGCCTGTAATCAACCATATGTGTATTAGGAGCATCAGAAGGACCATATGTGCAAGCTTTATCTCATTAACTTTGGTGATGGTGTTGGCACAGCAAAGGGTGTCTCAGATTAACGTTTCACTCTTTCAGATGACTAAAACCCACTGAAAAACATCATGCAAGCACTTGTGATTTCCAAATAAAGTTTTGTGCTTTGTGTTTTATCAAGACAAATTGAAGAGACGTCGTCTCAAACAGCTCAATTCATAACAATTAGGTTTTGATGAACTGGTGGCAAATTCATAAGATCTCATTCATATGTTTGCATACAATATCGTGCGCACTCTGATGGTTAAGTTTAGGGCTGGGGTGGACCTTTATGTGTAATACTTATACGTGTAATAAATCAAATTGTACAAATTTAATTCACCAATTTCTCATGAGATCAGGTTGGATGGAGAGTCAATTAGCTTTACTACAACATTATTATAAACAATTTTAGCATATTTTATTCAATTTAAAGCTTTACGCTAAAATGTGTCTTGTAATGCCTCATGTAGTCTAAGTGGTATGTGTAAGTGGTCTAGATTGGGCTAACATTGTTAAAAGTATGTTAACTGAAAATCTGAAATCCGACCAAAAATATTGATGACTCATCCTGCACTAAACAGACGTGTCCAATCAAATGATCTCTAGACTGTGAATGCCCCTCTCACAATATCATAATCAAATACTGTGACAAAGTTTTTTTGTTGGTGTTTTTTATCAAAGTGGATGGACCTGAAATAAGAAAGTACTATTTGTATTACATCAACCAGGAAAGAAAAGTATGGAACCTTCTTTTCGCCACGGAATACACTCACCTAAAGGATTATTAGGAACACCATAATACTGTGTTTGGCACGTCTTTCGCCTTAAGAACTGCCTTAATTCTACATTGCTGAAAGCATTCTTTAGAAATGTTGGCCCATATTAATAGGATAGCATCTTGCAGTTATTGGATATTTGTGGGATGCACACAAATAGCTCCCGTTCCACCCCATCCCAAAGATACTCTATTGGGTTGAGATCTGGTGATTGTGGGGGCCATTTTAGTATAGTAAACTCATTGTCATATTCAAGAAACCAATTTGAAATGATTCTAGCTTTGTAACATGGTAGTAGCCATCAGAGTGGTCACAAAGGGATGGACATGGTCAGAAACAATGCTCAGGTAGGCTATGGCATTTAAAAAATGCCCAGTTTGCACTGAGGGGTCTAAAGTGTGCCAAGAAAACATCCCCCACACCATTACACCACCACCAGCAGCCTGCACAGTGGTAAAAAGGCATTAGGGGATCCATGTTTTTATTCTGTTTACGCCCAATTCTGACTCTACCATCTGAATGTCTCAACAGAAATTGAGACTCATCAGACCAGGGAAATTTTTTCCAGTCTTCAACTTTCCAATTTTGGTGAGCTTGTGCAAATTGTAGCCTCTTTTTGCTATTTGTAGTGGAGATGAGTGGTACCCGGTGGGGTCTTCTGCTATTGTAGCCCATCTGCCTTAAGGTTGTGCATGTTGTGTCTTCACAAATGCTTTGCTGCATACCTCTGTTGTAACGAGTGGTTATTTCAGTCAAAGTTGCTCTTCTATCAGCTTGAATCAGTCGGCCCATTCTCCTCTGACCTCTAGCATCAACAAGGCATTTTCACCCCCAGGACTGCCACATACTGAATATTTTTTCCTTTTTCACACCATTCTTTGTAAACCCTAGAAATGGTTGTGCGTGAAAATCCCAGTAACTGAGCAGATTGTGAAATACTTAGACCGGCCCACCTGGCACCAACAACCATGCCATGCTCAAATTTGCTTATTACTTTCAAATTTACTTTCCCATTCTGACATTCAGTCTGGAGTTCAGGAGATTGTTTTGACCATGACCACACCCCTAAATGCACTGAAGCAACTACCATGTGATTGGTTGATTAGATAATTACATTAATGAGAAATTGAACAGGAATTCCTAATAATCCTTTAGGTGGGTGTACATTTTTAAAGGTAATTGGGGCTTTTCATCGCACAATAATTCAGAATTGCAATTTGCTGCTTTATATTTTGCAATTGCGACTTTATATATATTGACAAGAACATTTTTTTATGGAAGCCTACTTTCACCACAAAATAAAATAAAAATGGTAACTGCGAAATTTTTATTTTATAACTCGCAATTGCAAATTTATAGATCACGCAATTCAGATTTTTTTCTAAACTCAAAATTACCTTTTTATTTTTTATTCTGCGAAAAGTGTTCTTGTCAAGCCATTCTTAAGGGGACTTTAGGCTTTTCATTCAAATTTGCTATATCATGATTGCACACAGCAGAAACTGTTGCTAAGTTTAAATTATTAGATCTTCACCACAAGTAGTCTGTTGCTGAATCATTGGGGTACAAGTTCTGTCCTGTCTTTAGCAGTACCTCATGATCTCAGCCTTTCTGTCATAAATGAGATATTATACTGGCTTTTATGAGCTCAGTGGTGGGTGGAAGGACTGGGACTTCTGGTCAAAGTCTAAAAGCAAGAGATCATAAATTACAGAAACACTCTCTACACCAAAGCTGATTGCGGCTATGATCAAAAAGATGGATATCTAAAAATATATCCTTAGTCTGAAATTATGGCCAAAGTAAATACCTATCAAACATGACATTTCTCACAATATTTCTCACTGTGTATTAGATATTTTACAAAAAACATTTGACTTTAGTTATTTATAATTTGATGGTTATTTATACATTCTGTTTTAGCGTGTCGGTAGGAAATATCAAGGACCCACTTTATATTCGGTACTAAAATTTAAACATTTGAACCTGCATGTAATTACATCTGTAATTCATTTCTGTAGTAACATCTATAATTACACTGTTGACACTGCCTTTACACCCAACCCTACCCTTAAACTTACCCATACCACTACGCCTATCCCTAACTTTTCCCACATCCCACCTCAACATCAGCAAAAGTGTTTTGCAATACAATATGTACACAATACGTATATTATTACATTATATGTTAAGGCCACCTAATATAAAGTGGGACCAATAACAATTTCAGATGTCTACATTACTTATGCAAATATTGTAATAATAATCCAGTGAGAATTTTGTATGGACATGGAGTCCTACAACAGATGGTGCGGCATTTACAAAGCCCTGATCTCAACATCACAGAGTCAGTCTGGGATTACACGAAGAGACAAGCAAAAGAGACTAAAGCCTAAATCTACAGAATTGCTGAAACTTCTCTAAGATGCAAACTTCATAAAAACGTTGCACAAAGTATATCTAGAATTAGTGCTGATTTGAATGCAAATGGTGGCCAAATATTGATTTGATTTAGCTTTATAAAGTTCACTGATGTAACAAAAATGATTCAAGGTGTTTTTTTGGAACATTCTCCCTCTACAACAATATTGTAGCGCCTAAAATGTTCGCACAGTTCTGTAAATCCAATATACGTCAAGAAAAACTCATGTGGGTGGCTGGAGAGAGACAAAATAATATTTAACTAAAATGTTTAAGATCCTTGTAAATGTATTTTTATTCAAAGTAATGAAAAGGTCTTGATGTGGAACTCAAGGTACTCTCAACTCTCAAACAAAGTTTGGGGTCTGTATTATTAATCTTCTTTAAGTTTTTAAAATAATTTTCTTATGCTTACCAAGTCTACGTGTATTTGATCAATCATAGTTAAAATATTGTTGTTACATATTACTACAAAAAATAATAAAAAATAACTCCTTCAGAAATAATATTAAAATGCTATTATTATTATTATTATTATTATTATTATTATTATTATTATTATTATTATTATTAAAATAGTTTTGCTGCTTAATATGTTGTGGGGAACTGTGATACTTTAATTGTTGAACAGAAAGTTTAAAAGAACATAATAGCATAATGAAACAGAAACCTTTTGTAACATTATACATGTATTTGCGTTCACTTAATGCATTTAATCAATCTTACATACCTTAGACTTTTGAATAGTAGTGTAGGTGTTTCCAATAAAAATGTGGAACTACAAACACAATTTTATTTGTCATGCCGAGCACACTTGTGCCAAGCAACCATTTGTCTCACAATGAGGCAAAGCAGTGAGCAGCGTGTTGTGGCTATTTTGCAACACTGCTGTCTTTGTCTCAATAAAAAAGTCTTACTGTCTCTGAGAGCAAGTGTGTGTAGTTGTGAGAGTAACTGGGTGTTTCTTCTGACCTTGTCCGAATAATCCCTACAATTATTTATTTATTGTGCACCGGTTTCATCCACGCTATTTAAGAAACTATTTTTATTATTGGTTGCTTGTTTACAAATTAAAAGGATAGCGAATACAATCCTAAAAAAAATTAATACAAATTTGATGCTGATAATATGACACTATTCTTTTTATGTCTAATTCATTCCAGTTTTTGCTTTGGTTACCCAAACAGTTACAACATTTTACAAAATATCTCCTTTAGAAGTCATTCAGGTTTGGAACAACATGAGGATGAGCAAATCATGACATAATTTGTATTTCTGGGTTAACTTTAATATTGACAAATCTTTTTTTCCCTTTACAAATAATAGTGGCATTATTTGATCACCATCAAACTCTCTGCAGTACAATTTCATGAAAAGGAGCGTAATAATAATTACCTGTAAGATGCATGTCCCAACAGCTGTGTGCTCTTTGATGGTTACATTATAGAACTGTTGTTGGAATATGGGTTTATTGTCATTGACATCCACCACGTGGATGGTAACAGCGGCTGTGGAGGACAGAGAAGGAGAACCACCATCGGAAGCCACCACCAAGAACCTCAGTTCCGCCTCTTTCTCATGGTCTAGGCCTGCAGAAGTAGTAATGAGACCTGATGTTGGATCTATGTTTAACAGATGCTCCTGCTCTGATTGTACAATAGAGTAGATGATTCCAGAATCCCCTCCTAGATCTCTGTCCGTGGCCTTGACTCGGAAGAGAGCTGTTCCCTCTCTTACATCTTCAGGAATGCTCTCCTCGTAGATGTTTTGATCAAAAACGGGTGGGTTGTCATTCACATCTGTGATCTGAACCTGAAATGTTATCTCACTGCTCAGAGGAGGAGAGCCGAAATCTGTGGCAGTTACAGTGAGTTCATACAAGTCCTTTATCTCTCGGTCCAGTGGACCATCCACACAGAGAACGTAAAGAAAATCGTCTGTGGATTTGAGGGAGAACGTCCCATCCTCACATTGTAGGAGAACATCAATCTTCTTGATATCTCCTAAATCTGGATCTGAGACTGCAATCCTGGCTACATAGTCTCCAGGTCTCGCACCTTCGGATACTTCATATGCTCCGGCCTCATTTAGGAACAGGATGCTAATTTTCGGGTGGTTGTCATTGACATCCAGTACTTTAATACTAACAAATGTGCTGGATGATTCAGGCTGAATCCCAGAATCCCATGCTGTCACAATGAGCTCAAAAAATGACTGGTTTTCATAGTCCAAGCGCTTATTTACACTAATGATACCCGAGGAATTATCAATAATGAAAAACTCATTTGGATCACTTTGGCGACGGTTTATCTCATAGGTGACTTGACCATTGCTTTCAAGATCTGAGTCTGTCGCAAAAACCTGGCAGACTGCTGTCTTTAATGGGGTGTTTTCCAATAAGACGGCATGATACTCTGTTTGATTGAACACAGGCTGGTTGTCATTTTCATCAAGTACAGTAATATGCACTTGCAACTGACCTGTTTTTGGTGGTACACCACCATCAAATGCCTCAATTGTAAAACTGTAGAAGGCTGTAGTTTCTCTATCTAATCTTGCTAGCAGAATAAGGTCTAAATTGAACATTCCACCTCCACTGTTGCGGATCTCCACTTTAAAAAGTTTCCTCAGGTCTCCATCTGTAATTCTGTAGCCCTGGGTGCCATAATCACCCTTATCCTGGTCCTGAGCTCCTTCCAACTCAAATTGGGTTCCTGGAGGGCTTAACTCAGACACATTCAGATGGATTGTTTTTACAGGGAATACGGGGGAATGGTCGTTCACGTCCTTCACCTCGATGCTTACTTTAATTACCTCTCCTGTTAAGGAAGCGGCCGCGAACTCGTACTTATCTATGCGCTCTCGATCCAACACCACCGCGGTGGAGATGATCCCAGTGTCTCCATTGATCTCAAAGTCTCGGAACACATCTGAATCTTTGTTCTCAGATATAAAGAATCCAGAAATTTTGGTTGGCGCTGGCAGTCCAACACTTAAATCCCCGACAATAGTTCTTGCAGGTAAACCTTCCTCTATGGAGAGACTAAGATTGAACACCTGCGCGCAACCGTCCTCACACAGTAAAGTAAATAAGAAAAAATGGAACAGTACGTAAAACCCCATCTTTGTGTGAAAACATTAGTAGGCTATAAGTTTGTTACATTAATTTTAACGAGGAAACAACTTCTTCGCAGTTCGCTCTATAGATTCGGCTTAAGTTCAATTTAAAAAGCGCTCCTCTTCTTCAGGGGCGAATGTTCCTCCGTTTCTTTCCAGTTTTTACAGTCATCACTCTTCCGCTGTAGCTGTGTAGGTAATATGTAATCGCCTTCTCCCGGTTAAGTAAATGCGGCACATGGGAAGAAAATCAGCATGAAGTGGCTTATGTCGAGTGGCACGCGCGCCTGATCACTCTCCCTGTCACGTGACGCGCAGCTTTTTGAAGCAGGTGTAAAAAAAAAAACTCCATGATTATTATATTATATTATATTATATTATATTATATTATATTATATTATATTATATTATATTATATTATATTATATTATATTATATTATATTATATTAATTATATTATATTAATTATGTTATGTTATGTTATGTTATATTAATTATATTATATTATATTATATTATATTATATTATATTATATTATATTATATTATATTATATTATATTATATTATATTATGAGTAGCCTATGCTGATATCCCAACAGCCAAAACAAAAGGTTTGAGCGATTTTCACAAGAAATAAAGGTAATTCTGACTGAAATAAAATTGCATTGAACAAATTAAATTACAAAAAAAAAAAAAAAAACTGTATCAGACTTATTTGAGATAGGCAAAACAATTACACAACACAGTGCTGATTTAAAAGATGGTCAATGCTGTCATACTGTAAGTGACATAATTTCCCTGTAATTTCTTCTGTCATCAATCTTAGCTTTAAGACTCTAAAATGTGTGTGTGTGTGTGTGTGTGTGTGTGTGTGTGTGTGTGTGTGTGTGTGTGTGTGTGTGTGTGTGTGTGTGTGTGTGTGTGTGTGTGTGTGTGTGTGTGTGTGTGTGTGTGTCTGTGTGTGTGTGTGTGTGTATGTGTGTGTGTAATTCCTATGTTATGGGGACAAAATGTCCCCACAAAGATGGCAATATCCGAAATCCCTGTCCTTGTGGGGCAGAGGTGTCAAGTAACGAAGTACAAATGCTTTATTATATTAAAAAAAATGTTTGTACTATATGGCCCTCGAAATCCACTCTCCTGCAGATATTTACTCCAACCCTAATCAAATCTGAACAAGGAAATTAAGGTCTTCAGGATTATAGGCAGGGGATTTTGATTTAAGTTTGATCTAAATTGGGCAGGAAAGTGGACACTGAGGGCCAGAGATGTTACAGTGTATATAATTAGGATATGTAAAAGTATACTATATAATATATATATATTATATATATATATATATATATATATATATATATATATATATATATATATATATATATATATATATATATATATATATATATATATATATATATATATATATATATATATATATATATTAGGAATACCATATTATTACTGTGTTTGACCCCCTTTCGCCTTTAGAACTGCCTTAATACTACGTGCCATTGATTCAACAAGGTGATGAAAGCATTCTTTAGAAATGTTGGCCCATATTGATAGGATAGCATCTTGTAGTTAATGGAGATTTGTGGGATGCGCATCCAGGGCACAAAGTGTTCCTGTTCCACCACATCCCAAAGATACTCTATTGGGTTGAGACCTGGTGACTGTGGGGGCCATTTTAGTATAGTGAACTCATTGTCATATTCAAGAAACCAATCTGAAGCAATGCTCAGGTAGGCTGTGGCATTAAACGATGCTCAATTGGCACTAAGGGGCCTAAAGTGTGCAAAGAAAACATCCCCCACACCATTACACCACCACCACCAGACCTGCACAGTGGTAACAAGGCATGATGGATCCATGTTCTCATTCAGTTTATGCCAAATTCTGACTCTATACAATCTGAATGTCTCAACAGAAATTGAGACTCATCAGACCAGGCAACATTTTTCCAGTCTTCAACTGCCAAATTTTTGTGAGCTTGTGCAAATTGTAGCCTCTTTTTGCTATTTGTATAGTGTCCTCAAGGTTGTGCGTGTTGTAGCTTCACAAATGCTTTTCTGCCTACCTCAGTTGTAATGAGTGGTTGTTTCAGTCAAAGTCGGCCCATTCTCCTCTGACCTCTAGCATTAACAAGTCATTTTCGCCCACAGGACTGCCACATACTGGATGTTTTTTACTTTGCACACCATTCTATGTAAACCCTAGAAATGGTTGTGTGTGAAAATCCCAGTAACTGAGCAGATTGTGAAATACTCAGACCAGCCCGTCTGGCACCAACAACCATGCCACGCTGAAAATTGCTTAAATCACCTTTCTTTCCCATTCTGACATTCAGTTTTGAGTTCAGGAGATTGTCTTGACCAGGACCACACCCCTAAATGCATTGAAGCAACTGCCATATGATTGGTTGATTAGATAGGCGTAATTTACGGGTGGGACATGTCCCCACCACTTTTTTTAAAACATCTTGCTTCACGGATTAACTAATACAAACAAAACATCTCTGGTTAACTAGAAGAGCATAATTTTGTTTGTTTGTTAAATAAGAGGCGATCTGGCGCTCGTTGCCGCTGTTATCAGTTGTGCAGATTTCTCTCGTGGCTCGTGCAGTCTTCACACAGATGAGCGCTTTAATCTAACGCTTAACGTCGTTGCAGAGACTTTCTATTTATTCCGGTCAGATCACGAAACAAAATGCACAAAAACTGTCCCTGCTCTTGATGTACTGATGATATTCGGTTTTGATGAGAGAATAAATAGGCTACGATGGCAGATTAGAAACGAGAACTTTTAACAAGTTTAACAGACTAGACCAGGCAATATATAAGCAAAGTGTGCAAATCTATATGCCTTTATTCGCGTGAAAATTCTTGGCACAACGTTATATTGTGTTTAGATGCTATAATTAAACCAGATCTATATCAATAAATGAACTATTTAATTGATTTCCAGACATCTTAATACTAATTTTTCTGCAATTGTTATTGTACATATTTTAAATCTGATATAACATTGTATCAGCAATGCAACCCCCCCTTATTACGCCATATAGTGCATATCATATGCACGCCAAAGCTCATTTTGACGTATGAGCGCCCTCACACGTCAAAATGAGCTTTGGCATGCATAGTACGCAGTTTTTTGCATGCATATGATATGCAATTTATGTCCCACCCACTTTTTAAAACAAAGTTACGCCACTGGTTGATTAGATAATTGCGTTCATGAGAAATTGAACAGGTGTTCCTAATAATCCTTTAGGTGAGTATATGAGATCACATAATTTTTTCCAATATTAAATTCTTCAGATACTGTAACTTTTACATGGTTAAAGAAATGTACATTTATTTACATGAACCTATTGAACCATTTAATGATGCCAAACCAATAAAACCAATAAAGATAACCAACAAACAATAAAGAGACCAATAAAACAATTATACGTAAAGCATTTTGTATCTTGTCGACAACTTCTTTTGTCATTTATATTAATAGAAATTACAAGCTATATCTGCTAAATGATTCAATTAATTTAAAGGGATGGAAAATTCTGTCTCCATTAACTCAGCCTCAAGTTATTCTAAACCTGCATAGATATTTTGAACAATATCGTTAACCAAACAGTTGATGGACCCCATTGACTTCGATAGTCATTGGGGCCAATCAACTGTTTGATTGCCCATATATTTTTTTTTTTAAATAGTCTCTTGTGACAGCAAAAGAAAGAATTTTAAAATATATTGTCAAGGATGATTTTTGAGTGTTTAAGTTTTTGAATGATGCCACGTCCAGAAAACTTACAGTTGACAGGTTAAAGGGATAGTTCACCCAAAAATGAAAATTTGATGTTTATCTGCTTACCCCCACAGGTGCTCGTATAATGCATGTCAATGGGGTCTACTTAGAGTTAGACCCCATTGACATGCATTATATTATATTAGACCCCATTGACATGCATACGAGCAATGGTTACTTCATTACAATGAAGAACAATTCACACTGCACAGACAAACACCAACAAACACATTTATTGGATTTTGTGGGATTAATGTGTTACCCCAGTTGGCGTTGTCAAGGTTTTTTTATTTATTTTTTTACCTGAATGAACATGTTTAATCAGTGTTTTTGGTACCTTTGGGACAGTGTATAAATTACAGTTATTTTTTTAAATAAAATTCTTAATTCAGTGGCCAACTGGAGCAACATGCCCTGCAGAGTTTAGCTCAAACACATCTGAACCAGCTAATCAAGGTCTTACTAATCATGCTAGAAACTTCCAGACAGATGTGTTGAGGTAAGTTGGAGCTAAACTCTGCAGGACGATGGGCCTTCACCGAGTATGGACACCCCTCATTTAGCCTAAACACACAGAAAAATAGGGTGTCATAACAGCTTGTCACTGGGGCAGTACCCTTAAAAGGATCTCTTTTTACCTTTACTCCTAAAAGGTGCATATTAGTACCTTTTGAGTAGAAATGCGTACCTAGGTACTACTATGAACCTTTTTGGTGGTAAAAATGGTACAAAGTTGTCCTTTTAGGGGTACTGCCCCAGCGACAACCTGTTTGTACAATTTTGGCACCCTATTTTTCTGTGTGTACCTTTAAAACACACACACACACACACACACACACACACACACACACACACACACACACACACACACACACACACACACACACACACACACACACACACACACACACACACATACACGCACACGCACGTATGTGTGTGTGTGTATATGTATGAATGTATAACATATGTTAAAATTGTGCAGCAACAATAAATAAATAAATAGTATTATATGAATAAATACATACATGGAAACTCGCTGAATATTGTTGCAGTGCACGTTTAAATATTGAAACTTCAAACTATTTAATACTATGAAAATATGTTTGAATACGCATATTGCTTTGTACAAAGTACCCAACAAAAATAAAAGTTCGTAAGAATTTTTTTGTTTGTACAATTTTGGCACCCTATTTTTCTGTGTGTACCTTTAAAACACACACACACACACACACACACACACACACACACACACACACACACACACACACACACACACACACACACACACACACACACACACACACACACGTATGTATAACATATTATGTTAAAATTGTGCAGCAACAATAAATAAATAAATAGTAATATATGAATAAATACATACATGGAAACTCGCTGAATATTGTTGCATTGCACGTTTAAATATTGAAACTTAAAACTATTTGATACTATGAAAATATGTTTGAATAAGTATTGCTTTGTACAAGTACCCAACAAAAATAAAAGTTCGTAAGCAAAGATTACCAAACGTAACCTAATGTCACTATACAAATTAGTACATTTCGAATAAATCTAGATTATTTAGCTCAATATTATAAGGGGACTTTTGTGTCATTCTGACATTCTGGCCTAACGCTCTATCGGGAAGACAGTTTATCGCAGGCGGAAGTATTAAGTCTTCACGTCCGGTTCAGGTTGTGATTGTTTGGTCTGAGAGGTGAAGTTTTTATATTTAAGTTTGAGTATCGTGTTCGTGTTTTAGGGAACCCACAAACATGACTGAGGTAAAGCGGTGCATTTACTTTCATTGACGAGTATTTCTGATTGATATTCAAGCCGCATAGTTTCGTGTTAATGAATGAAAAAGCGGCGCGCTGCACATGCGTGGTCATCTGGATATACAAATCTTAACAGTAGCGGATTTTTTTTAACAAACTGATCCAATCATTTGATATTAATATTGTGTTTCATTCCCATAGGAAGTGCAGAAGCACTCGGTCCATACGCTAGTGTTTCGCTCTTTGAAAAGGACTCATGATATGTTTGTGTCGGATCACGCCAAACCAATATCGCTGGACGAACAGAGGTAAATACACACGGCCCTGTTGCTCGGGTTTTTTTTTTAAATGAAGAATAGGAATCTGTTACGGTGGTGATACGATGTAGCCATAGCCGTTGAAAGAGTTGATCTCGCACATCTTTGATCTCGCTTTCACGTGGTTCATGTAACGTTAACTCAATAGTTGCAAACAAATCCGCTTTGAATGGGGTTTAATCATAGAAGCAGCGACATTATATAGCACTTCTCAGTAAATATCAATGCATAATGTGCACTGATTACAACGTTGAATACATTAATATTAGTACTCTTGAGAGTCATAGGCAGAATTAATTTGTGAGACTTTGTTAAAAATTACATAGTGGACATAAAACATGTTAATATTACTTGTACCTTAAATGTCTTTAGCTACAAGATGAAGATGGCAGTGAAGATGAGAGCTGAGTACAGACCTGTGTTACACATGCCTGTGCTGAAAGAGGGCAGAGACAAAGGATCTCTCCATGCCTCTGACCTGTATAGCCAGCCGGAATACCCATTGCCTGGTACGTCTTTCTTTTTGGCCTATATTAATTTTGTTGTTGTTTTTTATTAAACCTCTCAAAACGTTTGTTTGTAAAATCACTAATATTGATTCGTCAGTTTTCTGTAATTGTTTTACTTTAATTAATGCAGATACTAGTCCTGATTACTTGGTGACAGGAACCCATCCATACCCATCTGCTCCAGGTAAGACTTGAGATTTTCACAGATAAGGCTCAAGCTAGTCCCAGACTAAAATGCTGTATTTTCTTCCAAAGCTTAATGAAGTTTTTTTTCCCTAATGCTTCAGGAGTGGCCCTTACTGCAGACACACAGATGCATAAGATGCCCAGTGAAGCAGGTGTTCATTCCATGGCTTTGGCTCTTCCTCCTTCTCAAGCTAGGTACCAAGCTAAACACCAATACTTCACACTACAATCTTTCATTTTCTCCCAAAGGCCCAGGTATTCATAATTTCAGCATTCTACTCCAAATTTCAAAGTATACTATTTATTCTATATATTTTTCTTTTCTTCAATCACTCATCTCACTCAAACGTACTGTTGTCCATATTAAGTCTGTATATATGTATGTGTCTGTTTATATATATATATATATATATATATATATATATATATATATATATATATATATATATAAATATTAATTATGTAAAATATTAAACAAAATAAGAACCCTCTTAATTTCACAGTAAGGTAAAGTAGGTCTGAGCCCAGCAGCAAGATTAGCACATAGTTCTTTTTCAAGGTTTATTGGACTTAAAGGTGAGGTCAGTGTTATTCCAAAACCGTTTTACAAAACGGACTCAGGCCGAGTGCAATAACACACTGGTAGCCAATCAGCAGGTATGGGGCGTGTCTAATGATGGTGAGAGAAGAGCTCTCAGTGCAAGCATAGAGTGTATGTCATTATTCAAAACACAAGACACGCAAAATAACGGACATTAGCCGATAACCAATATATGCTGGCTTTTGCTTTAATATGCTTGTCATGTTTGCTTGTTTGTCCATTTGCGATCGTATTGAGGCTCACTTCAGCGACGATAAAGACTCGTTAATTTCAACACCGTATGGAGCATCTGAATCTCCTCACAGTCTGTTTCAAGCTCCAGTTTACAAAATGTGTCCAAAAAGTAAGATACTATACTATGTTTGTTTCCTCTTTTCATGATCTATGTAACACTTATCCGGTCTTAATTGTAATATGTCCTTAGCTGGACTATCATGCTTGTGTACTATCAAGTTGTCATGAGAAAAGTTTGTGTTTTTGTGATCGCTATAACAGTAATCTAGTCATAATTGTAATATGTTCGTTAGTTGGACTCATGCTTGTGTACTATCAAGTTGTTCATGAGAACGGTTTGTGTTTTTGTGATTGAAGGGGTGACTTTCATTAAATATTCGACCTGAATTAGTAAAACAGAGATTCTGCCATAGTCGTTGCCTGGGTTACGTATGTGTGGGGCAGAGATATCAAAATAGGGCAGAGAACTTTTTGGGGGTAGGGGTGTGTTTGTTTTGATGGTCTAAAATATAAACAATGGTTACCAGAAAACACCCCACCTTTAACTAGAAATCCGCAGATGAATATTCGCCGCCGAAATTTAATTTAAATCAATTTACAACGGCATATCGGCTATAGCATGATAAACAAACTGATGGTTTATTAATAAAGGCACTGAGCTGTATAATGTCTGTTCGCTTTTGCTGGTGCTGAGCACTTGAGAATCGGAATATCAGGTGGTTGATGACAAGAAGTTTGTGAATATTTTGAATAAAAAAGGGAAATAAGAGCTCTATATCTTCTGTCATTACAGTGCTTTTGTGACTGCAATGTGCCACGTGACAAGCATTGCATGGTGCCTTGGAAATAATACGGTGATGCATTCAAAAATGATAGTCACCTTAACTTTGCGCTGAGGGCTCATCTAGAATATTTGAAAGTTACGTAATCTAATATTCCTGCTGCACTGTCTGCGTTTTACTGTCATATAACAAAAGATACATGATCACTCACTACTCTTCACTAAATTATTTTTTAACTTTCATCAGTGTGCATTTAATTTATACAGTGAAGAATATGCAGTTATTTTACATTTGTTTACTTTTATTTCTGTATGTGAAATCTGTTAGATCTACCTAATAAGCACTATTTCACTGTTTATGTATTATTGTTTATATATTAATGCATGCGTTTTTGAACTTTGCTGATATAAAACATGATCAAAACACTATCTATTTTAATGACAAAAGTTGTCATTAGTGTTGTCATTAGTGTTTGTCACAAGTTAGTGACAAATTTTGCTATTGTTATTGGCCAGTAATTGTTAAAATCATATCCGCTTCAAAAAATCCTGACATTCTGTGACTGTTTCAATTTTGCTTTTTTTTAACTAAGAAGAATGAAATTGCTCAGAAAAATACAAAAATAACCAATTTCCACAAAATGTAGGAGTGCACCCTGTACATATCTGTTCACATCTCAACAAAAATGACCCTTTAAGTACCTGCTGCTTATTAATTTTAATCAAACATGAAACACAACTTAAATCTGTATTTAATTTATACAGTGAATGTTGTGCAGTTTTTACAGTTATTACATTCCCCTATCTAAATACTAATGTTAGTTAGACTTTATTTGTAACTTTGTTGTATTTTTTTATGCTTGTTCCTCAATACCATAGCTAAAAAAAGCATTACAAGTGTTTTCTTCAATAAATGCAATGAAAAACAACCTGCTGATCCAAAATATGTATCCGTGACTCAAAAACCACAATTTGTTTGGAACTGTAAGATTGTGATCCATTGCACCCCTATTAAAATAAAACCAAATCCCAAGCTGCACATGTGTAAAAGGACCCTTAGACCTTGTTCTACTCCTGTAATCAGTTAAAATTCAAGTGTTAATTAGGTTTGTGAGACATTTTGCTCTTTGCCTTGTAGGCAGGAAGCCAGTCGAACTGCAGCCAGTGTGGCAGATATCCACAGACATGCAGGAGGTGCAGAGAGATCTCAACCCCCACAACACGCACTGGTGAGCATCACCTTTTTTATTCTCAGTGTTCATTTTAGCAATTTTCTGTGCTTTGTTCATTTTTGTGTATATAAATACAGTGCCAACATTTTGAAAATATATTACTGTTTTTAATGTTTTTGAAAAGTCACCAAGCCTGAATTTATTTGTTCAAAAATAAAAAAAAACTTGTAATATTCTGGAATATTATTGCAATTCAAAATATGACCCTATAAGAATGATTTCTGAAGGATCATGACACTGAAGACTTGAGTAATGATGCAAAAAATTCAGCTTTCCATCAAATATATAAAGTATTTTAAAATAGAAAAAAAAATTGCAATAATTCACAATTTTTTCTGTATTGATCAAATAAATGCAGGTTTGATAAATATTAGACACTTTATTCAAAATCAGAAAGTAATGTTTCCAAACTTCTGACAAACATACTTATGTATGCATACATACAGGGCCTAAAACTAACTTTTTGCCACACCTGCTAATGGCCAGCAACTTTGAAAAAATTACTGAAAATTTACCTTAAAGGGGTAGCTCTGTGTTTTTTTTTCTAGGCTTGGTTTTGTTTATGGGGCACAGTATAATGTCTTAATAATTATTCTTTTTTTTTTAAACGCCATAGTTTTCTTCTATTTTGCCTGTATTCCACACCGCTGTCTCCACTGTCCTTTGAACGGGTCGTTTGCTTCCTGCTTCTAGGAAGCCCATCCCTCTGGAAAACGCAATGGTCTTAGATTGGTTAGATGGCCAAATGTAGTTTCATGTATTTTTATTGGCTGAAGCGCAAAGCACAGGTTGTCCGGGAACGCCACCTCCCTTACCATTACAGGCAGAAGTCACATCTGCGGTGATTAGCAATTGGGTTTATGATGTCACCAACCCGGGAAGAAGCTCGTTGTAGTCCAAACCAGCCATTTTTGTAGGCAATAAACTGCCATAACTTTAAAAGACAATAGGTGTTTCTCAATGTCAAGGATGCTTCCTTGGAAGGACTGATCCTTCCAAGTCACTTCCTTCAGAGGCTGGTTGAGGCTCCTCTTTAGCATTTGGAGAACACGTAAATGGAACAGGCTAGCAAGTGCATGTCATTGC
Source organism: Pseudorasbora parva (assembly GCF_024679245.1). Classification (NCBI taxonomy): domain Eukaryota; kingdom Metazoa; phylum Chordata; class Actinopteri; order Cypriniformes; family Gobionidae; genus Pseudorasbora; species Pseudorasbora parva. The sequence continues at coordinate 36,384,626 of NC_090175.1, read as the reverse complement.
GTCATTACTTCCTTGAAAAGGTCAGATTTCGGTATAAACGCCTCCGTTTGTTCCTTGGTCCCTGTTAAAAAAGACGAGAAAGCTATTTATAATGCTGTGAATGGTATAATATTAACAGTAAATTAATTTGTAGGCCTACAACTTAACTAGTTATTTATAAAAGAAATGCCGGTGCTTGGTTACATGACAGGTCTGTTGGCCATCAATAATGTTATGTGTAACGTTATTTGTATACTTTTTTTATCAATACAGTAGTAATTTGTACCGGCATTTAAACGTTAAACTTTACTTATTTTTACTACGGTTATAACAAATATTTGGTAACGTAAATATACTTAAATGTAAAAGCCTTGTGGCAAGCAGCGAGGTGAGGGACCGTGAGAGCGGGCCGGTGGAGTAATAATGAGCGGCATCTGATCGCCACACCGGTCCCGTCTCACGGCAGAGTGACGGGAGTATAAATGGAGGAGCGTTGAAGACGAGAGAGGAGCAGGCCTGGACTTTGTTATGGTTTGTTTATGTTTTATTATGTGTGTGCAGGCAGTGGCCCGTGAGGGGCTCCCCTCGTTACTTCCGTTTTGTTTATTATTTATTATAAAGTTGTTGAACATTCGCCGGTTCCCACCTCCTTCCTTCCCATCTACAAACCCTGATACAAGCATATTTGCCCCGTTCACACTCCGCCAACGTCTGAAGATAGCAAAGCTGCGCGAATAGGATTGTGGGTGATTTTAAAGCGCGAAGGCTACTCATATGCATCCTTTCCTGTATATGACATATTTTTTGAACAAAGGACTCAGTTCTTGGTTGAAATTCCAAGGATCCTCGACATTGGAACAGTCCTTCGTCGGATGTCAATGACATAGCATCCTTGAAATTCTGGCTTCCGAGGATCCTTCCTTGAAATTGAGAAACGCCTAATATCTCCATTTGCATTGAACTTTCAGCGCTGTAACTTTGCAGATACTGTTTATGCTCGAGCAGCAACATTACACACTAACTAAAGTTAAAAAAGTGAAATCGCATGCAACCACCCCTTTATTTATTTTTTAAAGTTCATGAAACATTTTTGTTGTTGTTGAAAAAACAGGCAATTGACACATTTTAGATACCGAAATTCACAATTCTCTATTCTAATTTTGATATATCCGCTAAAACTATTTGCCTAACTAATAAAATGAAAACATTACAAACAAATAATTCAGTAATGGCACAAACAAATGGAACAGAATAAAGATACAAATTAAATACTGGTTAACTGGTTTTCTTGGGGTCCAACAGTAAGTTTTCAGGTGCATAAATGTAATAAAGTAATTAAAAGTAAAATAATCTCTGCATAGTCTTTACTGTATAAATTAAACATGGATTAGTCCTTATTGAAGTTTATAAAAAAAGTTATTAAAACGAGCAGAGTGATTTTTCTTTAGTTACATTGAGACAAACAGTAGCAGGAATATTAGGCTGCTGCCACTTTATGAACCGCACAGATTCAATATAGGCTACTGATACTATCTCTATTCGTGCATTTTCTTTCCCAACTGTTGCGTTCACTCAAGACATAACCATGTTTACTAGGATACTTTGTTTAAATTTTTTCTTATAAGCGTAAGCTGATGTGAAAGGGCCCAATTCAGTATTTTCTGTGCGTTTGCTTCGGCTGTTTGTGCATAGCAAATTTCCCACAGTATGCAAGAAATATTTCTTATCGATCTGCAAAAAAAATGTAACGATGACACATCAGCCTTTCCTTTTTCCTCTTGCAGTCTCTTATGGAAGGAGGCACAAAGAGTTCTGGACTAGTGCCAAGAAAGGCTCCTACCATGCCCAAACCTCAGTGGCATCCACCATGGAAACTGTACAGAGTGAGTTCTTTGTCTTCTTTCAGGAGTTAATCAGCATGTTTGTTCATATCATTTCTAAATACTTGTGAATAGAAACTTTGTCATTGTGCTAGATGTTATGTGATGATTGTGGCTTCCTTTTTAATGACCATTAGGCCCAAAAGGGCAGTTTTTTACAATTTTACAATGTGGTAATTTTCTTCTCTGGTTGTATCTCTCAGGTCATCAGTGGCCATCTGGGCTGGGTCAGATCTATAGCAGTGGAGCCTGGAAACCAGTGGTTTGTGACTGGATCAGCAGACAGAACAATAAAGGTGATCTATGTGAATTCAGATTAGAGCTGTACGATTAATCAAAATAAAACATTCGTTTTTTTTTAGTCAAATCACAAAAGATGGGATTTAATATATATTTATATTAAGTGCTCTATTTTATACTTTTACAATAGCTATGTATTATTGGTTATTCTTGTTTTAAACACAAAATAATCAGCAATAAAAAAATAAATATCAATAATAATAGTTTCTTTTCTTCAGTCTGTCAACTGTCATACAAAAAAAAAATCCCTTTTATTTATTTTATATTTTTAGAAATAAAGTTGTACAAAAATATGGAAAATTATTGTATGAACAAAAAAACTAAAAAATTCAAGCAGCACTTGACTGAAAACTGATAATGACTTTAAAAAAAGAAAATCCTTTTTTTATCTGAATTTTAAAAATACTAGTCAGTAAAAAAAAATGTACGAACCAAAATTTGAAAAAAATATATATATATTTTTCATATTAAATATATTAATCATTCAGCTCTATGCAACAGAATCTGATTTTTCTTTTGACCAGTTATCAAAATATTGTTTAGTCCTACAAAAAGCAATTATTATCAGCGAATATGAGGAGAGTGTAGCGGGGAGCAGCTCAGTGAACTACCAGTGCCAGCTTTTGTTAATTTATGGGCTGTGAACGACTGAGCAGAGCACGTACACGGAGCAGAACATTGAGCAGTGCAAACTGGGTTCTGGAATACATACCAGCTCGTCCAGAGCTTTAAAGTTGTGCATCTTCAGAATCGGTGCTGCTTGCAAAGTTAGAAAAATGTTGGATTATCCATACTACAGATGCAAATGGATTAATTTTTTGCCTGTAGTGTCTAGCCTTAAAGCACAGCCCTACAAACATTTATAATCACACACAAAAAAATTATTTTCTGTAATAACTCTTTCTGTCATTGACGAGATTTGCCATAATTTATGACACAACACGTCCCCGCCATTGACAGCATTCCAGCAGTCCATGTTTTCGCTGTTATATATGTATATCATCATTAGGGCTGGACAATAATTCAATATCAATATATATCGCGATATAATTTTTTTCAATAACGGTGATATGATTTTTAAACACATTTCCGATATTTCGATATGACTGACTTTCAGGGCGCATGCCATCAGAAAGAGCAGAACACGATTGGCTTCTTGCGTGATGACGTACACCACGGCCAGTGCTCAGCAGTAGTAGGCTGATAGATCCAACGCGGCACGTTTTAGCTACAAAGAGAGTTTCCCTGACCGCAACACAAATGTGACTGAACGAGCTTCCACAAGTAAGGAGAAATAAATAGTTGATAAGAGAAGAAAGACAAACTTTCTTTAGTGGCGTGGAAGTGGTTCGTCTATCTAAAGCACTATTCGCACGGGATTAGTATTATCTAGGGACCTCTGTGACTTAGAAATTACTCTCCCACATCTGAGTTTTGCGTGGCGCATTCGCACGGGATAAGCAAAGCCTGTGATTTTACTCGAATTTACTGACTTCTCCCGGATATGATGTTCGTTATAGATAGCTGTATGAAATCATGAACAGGCATCGATATCGTTTTGATTATTTTACAGTAGCCTAATAAATAAATATAATTTCGTTCAGTTAGCGAACAGACGCCATGAACTGAGCTCAGACCAGCGGCAGGAATCAGATTTCATTTATCACGAGTAGGAAGCTGACAATATACGGCGGAAGATTCAGTTTCAAAACTAAATGTAAAAGCGCCTATTTAAACAAGATTGTCATTGTACTGTACTGTTCTGTTATGTTTTTCATTCAGAACAGTATTGATGTTAATATTAAACACACCATTCAATCAGATTACTCTCAAATTGATACTCATTCTAAAGTGAAAGTATAATCCGTGTGGGCGCGGCTGCACGGGAATGACTGAACGGTGCGCATTATGAATGCAGACTTTATTCTTCGTGAAAGATAAAGATAGAAATGCTCACAGGGAGAAAAAAAGCTTGCAAAAAGTATATACAATCCGGCTAATCCTAGCCAAATCACAGAGATGTCGATTCGCACGGGACTAATGTTATCACAGGACCTCGGTGTTCGGCGAAATATGGTAGGTAGGCTAATTTGCGGGGGAATTTTTACTTTACAAATTACAGACATGGCCGATTCGCACGGGATTAAGATCACAGACATTCTCTGCAATTATTACAAATCATCAGAGGTCCCCAGATAATACGAATCCCGTGCGAATGGGGCTGATATTAAACTTGTGCCGGAGAGGTGCTGACTAGGGGTGTAACAATACATCGACATAGATGCATCAATCTAATGTCTAACAATACGATGCCAAGCGTTACAAATAATCCATGTAGACTATTTATGTAAGAGGCAAGTGGCACATTTGTTTTAATACTTTCCACATTTGCACACAATGTCATGTATTAACACCAATGCGTTCATTCTCGTTTAAATTACCTTATCAAAGCTTGTGAAAGACGGTCAGACATGGCTTCACGAAAATGTATCATTTGCTCCTGTTAAAGCCTTGCAAAAAGCAGCGTGCACTCATCTCAAACAGAGCACAAATAGGCCACTGAATTGAGTCTTATTTTATTTATTTTTTTGTGCATCAGTAGATAAAGGTATAGTTTTGCATAAAAGGAGAATATAGCGCTATGAATCGTTCTTCACTGAAATTTAAAACTTAAATGCTCAATAAACTGCGTCTGCAAAGTGAGAGTCTTGTTTATTTGATGGTGATTTCACATTTCTTGTTCGTATAAAGGCTAAATACAAATAAAAGGTGAACATTAATTTATTTGTACCGTTTTTATTTCTGAAATATTATATAGTTTTATAGGAGGAGGTTTCATAGACTTGGCAAATTAATTTGTCAGAAGTTTGTAGGTACAGAAATCCTTTGTGGCAGTTCTTGGTAGTGTTTCTAAAGCTTTTATATAGTTCATATCGATATCGAAATTATATCGTATCGACCAAAATTAAGAAATATATCGTGATATAAATTTTGGCCATATCGTCCAGCCCTAATCATCATTCTGAATCCAATCTGGAAAAAGTCTTTGACAATTCGATTGTCTCAATTTTGTTTTGGCTTTTTTAATGAAAATCATACAAAATCATTTCCCTCATACTAGTGAGAGAAACTCGTACTTTGTTCGTTCTTTTATTGTATGCTAAGATACTGATACAACAGAATGGTCATGTTTTTACAAATTCACAAATTTAGTGAAAATTATCAAAAATGCTGGTGCTGGCTGGCACAATTTTTTTTAAATTAAAATTAAAAGCTGGTGGAGAAAGAGGTAACTTGTCTTGTATATAGTGTTAAGCTTTTGTTCTGTAACGCCAGATCTGGGATCTTGCCAGCGGTAGGCTGAAGCTGTCTCTGACGGGTCACATCAGCACTGTGAGAGGCGTGGCCATCAGCACACGCAGCCCTTACCTGTTCTCCTGCGGGGAGGACAAACAGGTTAAATGCTGGGATCTAGAGTATAACAAGGTACAACATTTAAATACCAATACAAGCAATGTGCATTCAGGGCAAGCTTTACCTAAAAGATATCAGTATTAAATACTTTTTGATTCTTGTTGTCCACAGGTAATAAGGCACTATCACGGTCATCTGAGTGCAGTCTACGACCTTGACCTCCATCCTACCATTGACGTACTGGTGACCTGCAGTCGAGATGCCACAGCAAGAGTATGACACTTTCAGTGTGTGTGCATTGATAACTGATAATGGACATGTTGTGCAAAAATAGTTATACACATTGTCTTTGTGTGGTAGGTTTGGGACATCAGGACAAAGGCAAATGTTCACACCCTTTCTGGACACACCAACACAGTAGCTACAGTCAAATGTCAAAGTGCCGAGCCACAGGTGATTACAGGTATGCATACATTTCATTTTTGAATTCTACTGCTGGTAGAATTTTACATGGAATTGCCATGTTTTTGTCTAGGTATTTTTCATGTTTCGTGTGCTTTGTATTCCATCTTCAGGAAGTCATGACACCACCATAAGACTCTGGGATCTGATCGCTGGCAAGACAAGAGCCACACTGACTAACCACAAGAAGTCTGTCAGAGCCTTGGTGCTCCACCCCAGGCAGTATGTTGAACAGTCATTGTTTAAGCAACATGATAAGTGAATATAAATCGAGTAGTAACCCTGTAAACAAAATAGTTATTAAAGATAAAATTAAGGCCCTATGAAATCCACTTAATATTTTTCTTCAATTATTTCAGTGTATCCCATAATCTGTATTTCCTTTCCGCCGTAATTTTTTTTACAGGACTGTGTTGGTATTTAATTTAATTTATTAATTAAAAATAATTTAACATTAATTTGAGAAACACACTTATTTTAATCTAATAATGTACAAAATAATGTTCCATATCAGATTTAAAGCTTCACAACATAATTTTGTGAACTTGCTTTACAGCAGTTTATACTGTATAAATCAGCCTTGTTTTAGTACTGTTCAAATAGTATATTATAAATTGGCTTTAATTTTTATATTTATTTTCAATTTCAGTAGCTTTGTGTAGCTTTTGTCTTTATTTTTATTTATATATGGCTTAATTTTTTAAGTGCTTCTACTTTAAACTTCTTAAAATATTCTATAAAATATCTTAAAATATCTAACAATACTTGTCAAGGCAACATTTTAATTTTGTGTATACTTATCTAAATGTAATAGCCACTGTTGTTATTGTTAACTAAAGTTAAGACCAAAGCACAGCTGTGCTGACATTCAGTGTATAATTACTCATGTCAGTATACTACATATATTACTGCTTAAGTTTTAATAATTGAATATATTTATTATAAAGAAAATTGTAGTAATGTATTATTTATATTTCTTATTACATAATAGTAATGCATATTCTTTTGATATTGGCATCCAGTTAAACAGAGCTTTTGTTCAAGTGATATTTTAACTGAAGACCCATCATTTTTTTGCTTGTGTAATCACAAGCCCTAATCAAATAAATCATATGTAAATATTGTTGGTTGGTTATCTCAGTTCCCCAGATGTGTTTCAAAGTGTTCTTTGATTGGTTTCACAGCTTAGGCTTAATCTAGTCCCAGAATAAAATGCATGTTTGAGCTATTTTAACTGAAAGCAGCTCAGACTGACATATCTGAAAATATGTGAAACTTGGAATTTGCTTTTTAAAACCATATCCTCTCTTCAACAGGTACACATTTGCTTCTGGCTCTCCAGATAACATTAAGCAGTGGAAATTTCCTGATGGGAACTTTATCCAAAATCTTTCAGGACACAATGCCATTATCAACACACTGGCTGTCAATTCAGATGGTGTTCTGGTGTCAGGAGGTGAAATACTCCTTTTTATGTTGCAAAGCCAGCCATGCTAAAATGTCTTATATGTAGAAGATATGATTTATATACAACTTGTTTCACCTTTATCTCATCTAGGCTGCGTTTATCTCCACTTTTAGACAGATACTTGCAAATTTACATAATCACCACCCCTCAGAGGAATCCCCGCTACCATTTTGAAGTGCATTCAGCTTCAAGTAGATGTGGGAAGGTTTTATTTGGACAGACCTTCAACCCCTTAGTTTTGACCAAGGGAGCAATTCTACTCATATGTACACTAAAGGCAGATCCATATACCACAATCCAACACACATGTGACATCACACCTAATGAAAGGGTGAAACCCCAGCATCCATAGCAGATTTAAAATGATCAAGGGCTTTTAGGCGTTCCATTTAAACCCATTGCAAGGATTCAGCCAGTAGTGGGCGCTCGTGCAACGAGTGAATGGAAAGGGTGGAAGTGGGTACTTTGCAAGGGAAAGGCATAAAAAGTGGACTTTAAAAGCAGCCTATCTTTATTCCATTGTGTTCCTAAACTTTCCTTTCTATTGTTTTTCACATCAGCTGATAATGGAACTATTCATATGTGGGACTGGAGGACTGGCTACAACTTCCAAAGGATTCATGCAGCGGTGCAGCCCGGTTCTCTGGACAGCGAGTCAGGAATATTTGCATGCGTGTTTGATCAGTCTGAGAGTCGGCTCATAACAGCAGAGGCTGACAAAACCATTAAGGTCTACAAAGAGGACGACACAGCTGTAAGTTTGCGGTTCACTAGCAAGACTTGCTCAAAATTAATAATAATAATAAAGATTACATTGACTGTTGATGGTGAATTTAAAATCCTCTGAGTTCTCCAAACATTCACCCCCAGTTTCACATACATGGTTTAATCCAAGTTGTTTTAAACTGTTTTAACTGAAATCAGCTTGCACTGACATAAAATATGTTTGTGATATTTCAAGATGCACACGTGAAGTTTTTTTCAAGGCATGTTTATAAAAGCAGCTTAAGTATACTAATTGAAGAAAGGCTTAATCTAAACCCTGTTTGTAAAACCAGGCCTTAAATTCTAGATTGAAGAGAATTGCCGTGCTATTTTTTTTCTGGTTGTTTGTGTGTGTGTGTGTGTGTGTGTGTGTGTGTGTGTGTGTGTGTGTGTGTGTGTGTGTGTGTGTGTGTTTGTTTGTGCAATAGTTTACGTTTAGACAAACTCTTTAAATTGCTAATTACTTTTTTCTTTCTTTCAGACTGAAGAATCCCACCCAGTTAATTGGAAACCTGAAATTCTGAAGAGAAAAAGATTTTAGGGGTTTGGGTTTTTGGTTTTTGTATTTAATTTTTCTATATTTCAATCCTTTTCATTTAGTTACATTTTAGCTGGCTGATTTCTATGACTGTCTGCTTAAGGCATAAAAAAAAAGCACATCCACAATTTAAATGAAGTCAGGAGACTTGAAATCAGATGAGAATTGTTTTTTAATTTGCTCTACCTATTAAAATAATTAACATTGCAGTTGTATTCATGAGGAAAGGTTTCTTCCCTGTCTATCTCAAACACCATATGCAGGTATATGTGATAATGCCTGCCCAACTATTAATTCTGAACAAGAAATCCTACAGAATAATTATAACAGTGAATGTTCTATTTTGGATCTGAGCACTGTTGCTGATCTCAATCAGAGCCAAACAATGCAAATGTGATTTACATATACATTTGCTGTAGTTTGACTTTTCTTGTCAATTTACAGCGAATTCCTTGAAGAAAAAAACATGTCTATATCATGGATCTGTCTTGTCTGAAAACATCTGTTGTATTTCCTGACATAACATTTTGTAAAATAAAGAACCCTGGAGTTTAAATCCATTGTTTTCATATTTCATGAAAGGCGTACATTTTGAAATGTTGAAAATGAAATGTTGTTTACAAAACAAAATGTTTGTTTTAGGTCACACTTTAGATTAGGGTCCAATTCTCACTATTAATTATGGTTTTTGTGGCAATTAACTCTTAATTACTGCTTATTAACAGTTGTTACGTTTGGGAGCTAGGTAGGATTAAGGTATGTATAATATGGTCGTGCAGAATACAGCATTAATATTTGCTGTAAGTATTAAAGGGGTACTTCAGTGCTGGGAAGGTTTTTAAACTGGGTTATTAATGTAGTAGAAGTGTGAAATTTCTATACTGAGAAAAGACAGACATTTTATTTTTGTCTCATGGGGATGAAAGACAATTCCCAGAATGCTTCCCTGTGAGGCCACTCCCAAAGCCACCGCTACTGAATCACTGATCACTTTTCCACCACTGCGTTCATTTTCATAAAATCAGTTCAGTTAGAGAACTGACACTATAATTAAAAGCTGAATGTATCTGTTCAATATAATGTGATTTAGCTGCTGAGTGAGTGTCAGCACAAACGCAGCAGTAGTCAGATTACACGCATCGTGATGAGCTGAATGAGCTCTCCTGATGAGAGCTGAGGTAAACGCGTCCACGCTCACGGCAGTAGGCCTAGTTCTCTCACGTGTTCAGTCTGGCACGTTTTCACTTCATGTCTTTGGAAGATTAACTTTCAAAGGAATCAACTTGAGAGGATAAAAATACTCTGTGCTCCACCAGCCGCACCGTTTCCATGAATGCCTGCTGCGAGATGAGCTGTGAGTGAGACCATAGACAGTAAAAGAAATGGACGGAGCGTTCCCATTGACGTCTACGGCGAAAGAATGAAGTCAACCTAGGGGCACTCACTTCCTGATGGCTGAGCGAACTGCGCAGGCTCAGACTGAGCTTGACGACGTAGATGTGACGTGAGCCTCCTGTCTGACAGCTGTGAGTCTTCTAGTAGATGTGGAAAGCGAAAGCTGAATCACGTTGTTTAAATATTTTCTCCCGTTGCTTTTGGCTCACTATGGGCTTCTCCCCATTCTTCCCCCTTGACTTTATCAGACTAGTCTCCAGGACATGTCTCCACGTCCCCCTGATTGTCTCATAGACAGTAAAAGATTGCCTGCGAGCGTCTCCTCAGGTCTATACGGTAATTTCTCAACTGTGCGACAGGGTCGCGTTGGTTATGACGCAATCGTTAGCCTATTTTTACAAAAACAGCTGCTGCGGGGCGATAGTGTAAGATACAAGGTAATGGAGCCTTTTATACATTGTCATGTTTCTTTAGAAATAAACAATGGACAAATGGAGTCTTTAAACGTCTCAGATGTAAAGTTATTCACTGTCAAAGTGACTCAAAAATGAATGGGAGTCAATGGGATGCTAACAGCAGGTGATGGCTTGGTTAGCAATGGCCGCCCCTAGGGGTGGAGCGCTTTCCGAGCGCTAGATTACCCCCTTGAGTGAGACCCAAGTGCCCCTCTCAGAAACTGACGCTTTCGCGCCTAGATCGCCCCCCGGTGACCGGTCCCGGTATAGTTGCCCCTCTGTGTTTTCTAATGGACACGAGGCAAACAAAACAAAATTACACTTCAAATATCCCCAGAATATCAAATATATTCAAGTGTTCGTTTTAAACAAAAGTTTTGTTTTAGTTAGTTATTTGATGCTATAAAACTGTTACATCATGATTGACAGCTGAGATCGACGTCTTCTCTGAGTGAAGGCACTAACAGACTTTTTTTCGGGATTTTTGGGAGCAGATTGGAGCTTTAGCTTTAATTTCTACATTTCCATAACTGTTTATTTCACACCAACATAATTAATTGTTCTGCATCTGTGAGAGTATGGGCAGGCTTTTGATATCACGACTGTACTTCCTGCTCTCTCTACTGCACAACTCCAGTCCCGAAATCGCTACTGTGCAGACTTGGTCCCAAGATGTTAGCGCCGTGCAACGCCGCCTGAAAGCTTCAACTCTGGCAAGCGTAAACAGATTATGTTGAGTCGTCCATATTTTTTTACGGTCTGGTGCGACCCCATCACCCATGTGCGAGTTGAAAACATGCGGAAATAGCTCCCTCTGCTGGCTGTAGTCTTTAGCGTCTGGCTAAGCATTTTACAGATGGCGCAAATTGACGATATTTGCGTCACCGGAGTAATTTTTCCAGAAATAAAATGCATAAATCTCAGGAGGATATGAGAGGGAGGAGCACGATCCTTCGAATATACTCCAGGGTTTCTACTGATAGAAAGCAATATGCTAATCGCTGAAGCAGAGGTGTCAAGACTGAAGTAAAAATACTTTGTTACCTTATTTAAGTAGAAATTTTTTGCGTATCTATACTTTACTGGAGTAATTATTTTTCACTTTTTACTTCTACTCTTTACATTTTCACACAAGTATGTGTACTTTCTACTCCTTACTTTTTAAAATAGCCTCGTTACTCCTCTTTCATTTCAGTTTGTTTAAAAAAAATCCATAGACAGTAAAAGAAATGGACAGAGCTATCCCATTGACTTCAAAGGCGGAAAAATGAGGCCAATCAGAGGCACTCACTTCCTGATGGCTGAGCGAACTGCGTAGGCTCAGACTGAGCTTGAGGACATAGATGTGACGAAAGCAACCTGTCTGACAGTTGTAGGTCATCTAGTAGTTGTGGAACGTGAAATCTGAATTACGTTGTTTAAATATTTTCTCCTGTTGCTTTTGGCTCACTATTGGCTTCTCCCCATTCTTCTCCCTTGACTTTATTTCCAAAAGGTAACCCAGGTTAGTACCCAGGACAGTCAATTCCAAAGGTTGATTACATGGGTAGATAGTACAAAAATATCACCCTTGAAATAAATTTATATTGTTATTTTGACACAAACACAATGTGACTTCAATCTAATCAAAATCTAAAAATGCCAGCACAATTGTAATTTTACAAAATGTTATGCCATTTAGTAGTAACAGGCAAGAGTCTGTGGATACAGAGAGAAAAGGCCATAAAAAGTTTATTTTGTGATCACAGAAAAGCGCCATACAGGGACAATTTTAGCTTTTATTCTAAAAGTGTGCACATTGAGTGAAATATTTCCATTCTCAAATGTTTAATTTTAAATAGATCTTAAATAAATGTTTATTTTGTCACAGAAAAAAACAAAAGGTGGCACAATGGTTGATTTAATTTGTTTGGTCTTTTTCAAAGGGCTGTTGGGGGAGTGAGGAGCTGCACTTTTTTTTCCTTTTATTTGTTTGTGAAATACATTATTTTGGACTGTACTTTTGATTCTTTTGTATCATAAAGTTATAAATGTAGTAAGTCATTTTCAAATTATTACAAATAAACCTTGCATAATAAACTGAAGCATGAACTACTGGTTTCTGTACATTGAATACTTTTAACATTTTAGTGTAGTTAGTGGATTATATGTAATGTTTGTATTTAGGGGTTAACTATAAGCGAACCCAAACGGAAAATATGGTAGCCCATCTATACCCATTGTGGCCCATAAGAGCCCTACATAACACCCACCTGGGTCCTGTCATCAACCTTTATGGGCAGACCCATGTAGGCCCCAAATGGGTGCTACCTGGGTTACCCATATGAGCCCATCAAGAGACCCATCATCAACCCATTTTGGCCCCATAAGGGTTCTGTATGTGGCCCACATTGGCCCCATTTATTAGAACCCATATGGGACCCATGTTGGCCCATATAATGAACACACAAATGAAGCCCATTTAGAGCCCACTATGGACCCATCATGTGCCCCTTTGGGCTAACACACATGGGGCTCATGTGGAGCCGGTGGACAAAATTATATGGGCCCCACTTGGGTTGCCCATGCAGGGCCCAAGTGACACCCCATCAAAAACCCACATGGGGCCCACATGGCAATGTTGGCTGGGAAGCTGATGAGCCATACAATGAAGTTGTGATAAAGAGTAGTGAAGCAAGGCAAAGGGGAGAAGTGGACATTTGTGAGCAGCAGTATGGTTTCATGCCAAGAAAGAGCACTACAGATGCATTATTTGCGAATGTTAATAGAGAAGTACAGAGAGGGTCTGAAAGATCTGCATTGTGTCTTTGTAGATTTAGAGAAAGGTTAGTCGCAGCAAGATAGAATACATGTGTGTGAATGAGAGAGAACCAAGTGGAACAGTGAGGTTACAGGGATAAGAGGTAAAGAAGGTGCAGGATTTTAAGTACTTAGGGTCAACAGTCCAGAAAAATGGGGAGTGTGGAACAAAGGTGAAGAAGCGTGTGCAGGCAGGTTGGAATGGGTAGAGAAAAGTGTCAGGTCTGTTGTGTGATAAAAGAGTACCAGCAGGAATGAAAGGAAAGGTGTCGAGATGGTGATGAAGGGGAGGACTCAAATAGCGGGTGAAAGAACAAGTTTATTCAGGCCAACCAGAGACACCAAAAAATAAACAAAAGACAACAAAAAGACTGGAAACTGTCTGAGAAGACTGTCTGGTGCTCCCGCTGTGTCAGTGCACACCACAGCTGACACACTGGCTGGAAAGACCACCGAGAATACAGGAGGCAGGAAGAAACGAGACCCAGCCAGCAAGGTAACAACACTTGCTGCAACTGCTCGTCTAAGGGTCCTGAATGCAGAGTAAAAAGACAGGTAAGACACAAGACAGAACGTAGTGCAGACATCCAACATCAACGTGACAAGAAGTGATCTACTGACAACAAGAGATAGACACAGCTGGGTATATAAAGGGTTGAGGGAACAAGTGACAGGTGTGGAAGATCAGCTCATGATCAAGCTAATTACTCCAATCACGAGCTGCAGGAAAATGACAGGACAAGACAAACAACAGGAAGAGCAAGTGTCACACCCTGAACCTGTGACAGAACCCCCCCTCAGGACTCACCATGACGCCGATGGAATTGGTCAATAAGAGCGCGGTCCAGCACATCCTGAGCCGGAATCCAGCATCTCTCCTCCGGACCATAACCCTCCCAGTCTACCAGATACTGATGACCTCTGCCCCTCCGTCTCACATCCAGGAGTCACCGTACCGTGTAGGCAGGCAACCCCTCGAAGAGTCTGGGGGGCGGCGGGGCAGAGGTCTGGGGCTGAAGTGGAGAGCGAATAACGGGCTTGACCTTGGAAACATGAAACACCGGATGAATTCTCTTAAAACGGGGGGGGGGGGGGGGTAATTTGAGTCGAACCGTCACCGGGTTAAGCACCTTTGTAATAATAAACGGTCCAATAAATTTGGGTCCCAGTTTACGTGCGGGAAGTTTGAGGGGTATGTCCTGGGCTGACAACCAAACCTTTTGACCACACACGTAAAGTGGGGGCTTAGAACGGTGACGGTCCGCCAACGCTTGTTCCTTTCACCAGTCCGGGAAAGGACTTCTCTGGCGAGCCTCCACGTACGAAGGCACCTCTGAATAAACGAGTGCGCGGATGGAACAAAGGCGTCGGGTTCTTGGGAGGGAAATAATGGGGGCTGGTAGCCTAAACAGCACTGGAAGCGTGATAACCCCGTAGACGAGACCGGGAGTGAGTTATGCGCATACTCGACCATGGTTAACCTGGAACTCCAAGTCGACGGCTCTGCCGATGCCACACAGCGCAAAACTCTCTCTAAGTCTTGGTTGGCTCGCTCAGCCTGACCGTTCGTCTGCTGGTGATAACCAGAGGATAGGCTCGCCGTTGCCCCCAGCTGTTGACAGAATTCTGTCCAAAATCTTGACACAAACTGGGGACCCCTGTCAGAAACCACGTCCACCGGGAAGCCATGAATGCGAAAAACGTGGTCTAAGACAATGACCGCTGTCTCCCTCGCTGAAGGTAGTTTGGGGAGGGGGATAAAATGAACCGCCTTTGAAAACCTGTCCACCACAGTAAGAACCACGGTATTGCCACTAGACGGGGGTAGGCCCGTGACGAAGTCCATGGCTATGTGTGACCAGGGTCTCGAAGGACATCAAGGTCATCTTCGTAAAGATGGTTGCTCCCTGCAAGAGTTCGAACGCTGAGGACATCAACGGCAAAGGGTGGCTATTCTTTACCGTGATGTCATTCAGCCCTCGATAATCTATGCAGGGACGCAAAGAACCATTCTTCTTCACCACGAAGAAGAACCCCGCCCCAGCTGGAGAGGAAGAAGGATGTATAGAGTGCCGAAGTCATGACGTCACTTTGTAGGCCAACCCGGAAGTTAGCGGCGCATGGGTTCCCTCGATCAAAAGCCTATGCATTTTCCCTATAGACTTTTGGACAATCGCAAAAAATATGATCTGTGTTCAACAAAGAGTTATGACCCTTACACGTTTTGTCTATCAAGATAATCTTTACAAGTGAATCCAACATGTATACCGTCTGAAGCCTAAATAAAGCCGTCAGATATAAAATGCTAACGGTAGGCTATAAACGGACTACAGCACACAGTCGCGGATCTACGTCATCATCAAGCTTCCTCAAACTTTATTTAAAAAACACGTTCGCTCATTATGATCTGCGTTGTGTATGAACACTTATCCACTTTTTCATGAGAAATATTGCCCATTCGTTTTTTCCAAAAATGTTAGAAACTAATTGGGTTTATGTGTGCCTCTCTGAGATGTGATTTCTCCTTTGTTAATGTTTTATTTATTATTTTGTTATTTTGTATAAAGCTTAATATTATTGTCTTTGTGATTAAGATTAGGCTATTATGCCTGATCATCGTGCCCCAAATAGACTTTAAAGAATCTTTTGAAGAATCTTTCACTGTATTGTGTTTGATTGTATGTTTGCATACCATTTGCTAATTCGCCAGAAAAAAAGTGCTTTTACCACCTCCGAAGCACTGACGACGTAAGCTAGCTGTATCAATTTACAATCGTATGTCCTTTTTCTTAGACGATTGATCATATATCGAGGAGAGAACCACTATAAATCCGGACATGTAGAACAGCGCAGCTTTCATTCGACGACTTTTGGTTCCATCTCGGGACAAAACAAAACACTAGTCTCTCCACAGAAATGAAGAACTGGTAATCGGTTACCTTAATATGACAGATTCCTGTGTATAACAATATTTGGAAACACCACTATTTGAAAGGACTAAATATATAACTATGTATATTAACTGAAAGGTAAACTTATAAGAACGTGAGGCTGAAACGCGGGCTAGTTTTGTATTTTTATTAAACATTTACTTACAGAATTCAAAAGTGAATGAAACGTGGGCTGGTGAGATTTCCCGTTTGTCACGATGACGTCTAAAGTCCCGGCCAAAGGATGTAGTCCCTTTTAGCAACTTGTTAGCAACCGCCCTTTTAAGACACAATAAAGTTTTAAAAAAATCACAAGCAGGTTAGAACTAGTGTGTTTTATTTCATAGATCAAAACGTGAAAATATTTAGAGGCTTTGTTAACCACAGACCTTATTTCAGGCGATTTGGCAAAAACCCATTCAAAAAACCCATAGACTTTTGAGCGAGGGAACCGGAAGTGCTAAAATGCTAACTCACTTCCGCGTTTTGGCCTACAAAGTGACGTCAGAACTTCGGCACTCTATTGTGCCAGCTAATAGAGAATCGCTGATGTACTTCTCCATGGCCTCCCTCTCCGCAGTAGAGGCACAAGTTGTTGGTGAGACGATGATGCCGCTCTGCGACAGTCAGATGAGTTCTCCCAATCTGCATGGGTTCCTCCTCAGATCGGCCGAACTGCTGTGATGCAGTCATTCCCGTGGTCTGTGCGCTGCTGATGGATCTGTGAGGGAGCCCCGCCCTTCGATGCTGGGAACGAATGGAAATCCGGTTGTCCACCCGAATAGCGAGATCCACCAGACCGTCAAGGGAAGGGGGTAACTCCAGTGAGTAAATCTCATCTTTAATGTGCTCAGCTAAGCCATGAAGAAAATGGTCCCACTGAGCCTTAGCATTCCACCCACAGGATGCTGCGAGTGTACGGAACTCGATAGAGTACTCTGATACGGACCGAGCACCCTGCTGTAATAGCGACAATGCTCGTGCCGCCTCGGTGCCCAGTGCCGAATGATCAAATACCTTGCGCAGCTCCGCTGAGAAGTCCTCAAATGTACTGCAACAATCATGCTCATTGTCCCACATAGCTGTTCCCCACTCTCTCGCAAGCCCCGACAGGTGCATGATGACAAAGGCTACCCTCGACTTCTCCGTCGCAAAGCAGGAGGGCTGTAGTGAAAAAGTCAAAAAGCACTGTCATAGTAATGAACAACATGAGTTGGGCTCACCGGAATATGGAGCTGGTGGGTTCAGGCGAGGTTCAGACTGGCGGGTATTCACTTTCTCAGTGTCAGGTTGGCTCGGGGAGGGAACCACGGCAGGGTGTGGCTGTAGCTTTTCGAGCCGCTGGGTAATATCTGCAAGCTGGCGTGACATCTTTGTAATGGCATGATGAGAAGCTGACATCTCCACTTGCTGCTGTCCCAACAGAATGCCCTGTTGAGTAATAGCTCGTCGTAACTCTAGATCCTCCACTGAGTCCATCATTGGTCAGTAGATTCTGTCGAGATGGTGATGACGGGGAGGACTCAAATAGCGGGTGAAAGAACAAGTTTATTCAGGCCAATCAGAGACACCAAAAAATAATCAGCTCGTGATCAAGCTAATTACTCCAATCACGAGCTACAGGAAAATGACAGGACAAGACAAACAACAGGAAGAGCCAGTGTCACACCCTAAACCTGTGACAAAAGGTGTACAGGACAGTAGTGGGACCAGCAATGTTGTATAGTTTGGAGACAGTTGCACTGAGGAAAAGACAGGAGGAAGAGCTAGAGGTAGCAGAGCTGAAGATGTTGTGGTTCTCTTTAGGAATGACAAGGATGGATAGGATCAGGAATGAGTGCATCAGAGGGACAGCACATGTGAGATGTTTTGGAGACAAAGTTAGAGAGGCCAGGTTGAGATGGTTTGGACATGTTCAGAGGAGGGAGAGTGAATATATTGGAAAAAGAATGCTGAGGTTAGAGCTGCCAGGCAGGAGGTCAAGAGGAAGACCAAAGAGGAGGTTTATGGATGTAGTGAAGGAGGACATGAAGGTATAGTCAGTCTGAGAGAACAGTATACAGAGGATAGGACTAGATGGAGGCAGATGATTCGCTGTGGCGACCCCTGAAGGGCACAGCCAAAAGAAGAAGAAGAACAATGTTTAAAATACATTTTAACCGCTATAACTTGTCAGCCTTAAAATGGTCAAACAAATGAGTTTTGGAAAAGACAAACCATGACATAGTAACAACACTGTCTTCAGTCAGGTCTCGTCCCCTTTTTTACATATTCTGTGGTGGGGATTATTTAAATGAGTAACATCACTTCGCAAAACCCGGAAAAAACACAAAGTACAAACTTTGTGTAGTTCGTTGTTGTTCTTGGAAAGTGGATTCTGTTAAATAAAATACCTCCCTTTGGAATGGACTTTGAACTTTTTTACACTCAACAGCACCATTACACACTAACTAAAGTTGAAAAAGAGAAAAAATATAAAAGGACTCCTTTAAACTTTTATTTTTGGTCAAGTATAGTCCATCATCTAAACCAATGTTTCCCAACTCCATTCTTGTCCCTGGTCCAGTCCTTTGGAGGCTTGTAGGCTAGAGTCCACCCCAACATTAAACGCTAGAATGAGATGGTCATCTAGTAAGTGCACATGGTTAAGTCATAAATGTTTCCGCCCGTGGTGGCGTTGTGAAAATACAATTAAAATATGATGTGAAAAAGACTTTATATTAACTTGATATCTTTAATACAGTACAGGTAAAGACAACAATCTGTAGTCTCCCAATTGTTTAGATTGTTTTTAGCATTATGTGATTAATTTACAGCAAAATGAGAGAAAACATTTAAGCATTTATCTCCAAAAGTATTTTTATTTGCGTCTTGCATTACATAGTTAAATGGGACAAGCTCAGTGCCGATTCATTTTCTGCTAGTTCTTTTTGTGAAGTGGAATCTGTGCAAAGGATTGTGAGTGATTGAAGGATGCAAAGGATACACTTGATATATCTTTCCAAACAGGCCAAATGAAGGACACAAAATGTAGGCTGCTTTCGAAGGATCGTCTAAATTGAGACCTTTGACAGAGCTTGATGACGTCGCAGCCGAGATATGCAGCCTTAGGACTAGAACTGAGAAGCACCCATGTAGCTTTGGTGTGTTCTGCAGGAACAGGATTGGGGAACACTGTTCAGGTTGTTTCCCTGCCTAAATATGGATTATTGTAATTCCCTGAATCAGAGAATAAACAATTCTTCATTATCTAGGTTACAAATGGTCCAAAACGCGGCTGCAAGACCGGTGCTAACCGGTGTTAAACGGTGTTCACAAACGCAAACATATTACTCCAGTTTTAAAGTCTTTACATTGGCTTCCAGTCCGCTTAAGAATGGATTGTTTTAGAAGTGCTTCTGCTTGTTTTTAAATGTTTAAATGGCCTCGCCTCTTCTTATCTTTCTGACTTGTTGTGTGAAAACCTCCATTGAGAACTCTTAGGTCTGCCAAACAGAGTTTTTGAACTGTTCCAAAGTCAAAGATAAAAATCTAGGGGTGATCGAACATTTGCTAAAGCTCCACCTAAACTTTGGAACAGTCCATTTGTACAGCACATTGGTCAATTGTGGTTGTTTTTAAATGTGCTTTATAAATAAATTGAGATTGAGATCTCTACTTGTTGCTACAAAGGGACCTATAATAGGTTAGATACAAATAGCCATTGCTATAAACTTGATAGTGTTATATAAGGCTACGCTTGATCTGAAAAATAACCACTTATCTATCTACTTGAAATACATGGGGGAAAATACAATTCTAACAAAAAGGCACTTGTTTCCTGTGTCACAATAGCTGACTCAGTATTTATTGATTGATGCTCGACAGCAGGGATGATGAAATACTTTTACATCAGGGAGCTTGGAGTGCAGCCTGGTCACCCCATGGCAGTGTTCTATCACGGTACTGGGGCAATATTGACTTACTGACCATGTGGTCTGCAACTCCTACAAAGAGGTAAACACACCTACACAAAACCCGAAAAACAAACAAACACTGATGCACTCCCAAGTTCACATTTTGAATAGGGTGATGGTTGTAACAGGCAAAGACAATGGTAAACAGAAGAAATAATGCATTTTATGAAACTTTTTTATAGCATTTTGTACACTTTTGATGACCGTAAATAAGTGCTGAGTAGCCTAATATTAATAAGGTTAAGGGTTTAGAATAGGGTCCATTTACATGACACCTTTCAACAACAAAAATAGTTTTGTGCTTTTTCATTTACATAACAGCATTTTGGTGGCTTTTGGCAAACTTTTGAAAACTAGTTTCAAAGTGCAAGTTTTTGAAAACGGTCACCTCTGCAAATCTGTGAAAACAGTGACAGTATGCAAATACATATTACGTGTTTAGTCTATAGGCATGTGCGTTTGAACGTGTATGTGCGCAGTCTCGTAGTCTTTCTTTACAAAGAGACATCACCGAACTACTTGTCTGGCATGCATAATACAGCTTTTGTAGTCGTTTTCGCAGATGTGAACAGGGAATGTTTTGGTAATGAGAATTTTTTTTCCAGATTTTAATGCTTCGTTGTTGTGTACCCTTAGTCGTAATTATGTATAATGTATTGTTTTTACAACTGTAATTTCATGTAACCTGTGTAAGTAACCGGTTATATGTATCTATTTTTTAATATATGAAATGAAAATAAAATTTGTGTAGCTTTGTGATATATACCTATTTTAATTTTTACTTCACCTACATTGTCAGTGATCATTAGGCCTATAAGTAATGAGGACTACAGAATACCTTTCATTTACAAAAGACAGAGGGTTTTATTAATTAATTGACAGGTGCAATCCGTAAGACCATTACATTTTAAATGAGTTGATGAAATTTAAAATCATGACCAACATGTCTTGTTTATGAAGCTTTTGCAGACCTAGTTTTCGAAAAAATGGAAAATATCAGACACCAATTGACATGTTTACACTGAAAATGCCTTGCCTGTGTCATTCCCATGTATTTGAACAATTGCTTCACAAAAATGTATGAATGATAGCTCAGAACAATGGGGAGAGCTTTAGTAAGGTCTTTAAATGTCTCCCAGGCCTCCAAATTGCTTGGCACCACTTTCCTGCCCTCCAGCAGTGATTCTGTTAATGGGAATGATCTTCATAGTGGTCTCCTTGAGAGAATACCAGCGACTGTGCCACGTGGCCCAGATAATGCCGTTGTCATATCCGTGCTGTGTGTCTTTCTCTGTGTACTTGCCACCTGTGAAGACAGAAACCATACATTAGCAGTGAGATTCCTGCACGTATAATATTTATGGGTTTTGGAAGGCAGACCATCTCCTATGAATAGGGATGCGTGTAAGGGTTTACCCTGAAAGTATTTTCCATTGAGATGAGCGGCATGGCAGCGGTTCATCCACCAGCCAGACCCTTCCTGTAAGGCACAGTGTTCCTGGAACTTGTCGTTGTCTCTGTCAGGTGTACTGAACTGCATGCCATTGTGAGATGTGTAGAATTTGTCACTGGGATCTTCTCCGAAGTCATACCCATCAAAGGCATCACCAGCGTCTCCGCCAAAGTAATAAGCATAAGTCAGTCGGTATGCATCAACTTCTGGTCCAAGTTTGAAAGTCGAGTAGTCGGCATACCTGAGAAGGCAAGTTTTACCAGACAAATTAGTGACAAACTTTATTGATTGCTGTGCACCCTAATGTTCAGTAGCATGTTTTATCTGACTGAAGAGGTCATGAAGTGTTACTTCATGTACTTCACTTTTTTTGAAGTGCAAAGTCCTGTTTGACAACTACAGATAAAGAAAACTATTGCACCGAATGCATTCCTGTAACCCAAACTGTAGAGTATAGTGCTAAAAATGCTAGCATGGGTTTGATTCCCAGGGAATGCATGAACTTCCAAAATTATACCTGAATGCAATGTAAGTCAGTTTGGATAGTAAGAATAATAAAAACTCATGGTTTCCCATGGTTCATTACTTTTTGTTGCCTTCCCAATCGACCATCTCTATCCTCAGTACATAAGGCACGCTGGACTGAACTGACAGCAGATGCATCTTCTCATTCCCCAGCCAGAACTCTGTTCTGTCATCTGGTGAGAGGTACCCAAAGCCTTCCTTATACTGTACCCAGTTTTTGTTAAAGTCAACGCTGCCATCCCGTCTCTGAAAAGCATACAATTCATTATGATTGATCAATAAAGTTGCAAACTTGTAACTGGTCCTACTTACACCACATCGAGTGGGATTCAAACTAGAGTCAACTTGCATGGGATAAAAAGGACACTAAAGATCTCAGCATGTAAAGTCAGATTTTGTTCACTTCTTTAGGCCAGGAGAGTGAAGTTTGCCTGAACAATTCTTACTAGCTCAGTAAACCCCAGTCTCATCTGGGTCACGGCACCAAATGTAGCTTGTCCTTTACATCCTGTATCCCTTCATTTTCTTAAAGGAAATTGTGTCACTATGCTTTTTTTGTTTTGTTGCATACCCTCTGAAGTACAGTCCATCCACGTCCAAAACTGTCTATCTCACAGTAGACCAGGAACGCCTCAGGAGCCCTGGCTGGTTTCACATAGTAGAGCCCACTGACCTTACCACCTTTATTTGCAATGTCCTGACAATCTGGGGAAAAGTACGCATGTATAGTTTAGCTCCTTATCTAATGTGAAACTAAATTCACCATGTCAGTTGTTATTAATTTGTTTAAATCTGCTGATTTTACCTTTGCCTGTGATTGTCTGAATCTCCACAGTGTCTTTGCAGGGCTCTTTGCACAACTGGTCCAGCTGGAGAGACATCTGCTTTAAATCAGTTATTCGTTTCTCATTAGCCTGTAGCATTGACTGCAGTTGACTGGGGATTAAAAAAACAAATACATTTAATAAGACTATTAATCTTTATAACGACATTAAATTAACTATAAGAAGAAAAAGAAAAGTGATATAAACCATAAAAAATGCTCACTATATTTGATCTTCCTGAGCGAGAATGCTCTTCTCAAATCGCAGTATATCATCCAGCATGCTTGAAGATTTTTTGATGTATGTATCTGTCAAAAGGATTGTGATTAACCTCATGAAAAAAGTGAAGTTTAACATTCATTTTAAAAATGCAATTCATGCATAAAAGGACTATTCAAAAATAAGTATGTTTTAATTTCTATATTAAAATTAATTTATAATTAATTGTTTTAATATTTTTTTTTCCACAGTTTTCACTTTCATTTAAGTTTGAGTAATTTTATTGTTTTTGTTATATATATATATATATATATATATATATATATATATATATATATATATATATATATATATATATATATATTAATTAGTTTTAGTTGATTTTTAGTTATTTTAGTACTTCAAGTTAAACTAAACAAAAATGAGCAACTAGCTAAAATAAAATATATTTTTAATATTATATTTTATTTCAGTCAATATTTAATTTGTTCCAAGTAAGGCATTTTATTAATGTTTTTTTATTTGATTTTATTTAACAATAATAACTCTGGTATCAAGGTCAGTAGGCCTAAGTCTCTTAAAATATAAGATAATTTTGGGTAGCTAGGATGTGTGACTCCTGTAATCTGAATTATGCATGACTTGGCATTTGAAATAAATAATAATAATAAATAAAAAATTA
This sequence comes from Pseudorasbora parva, assembly GCF_024679245.1. Taxonomy (NCBI): domain Eukaryota; kingdom Metazoa; phylum Chordata; class Actinopteri; order Cypriniformes; family Gobionidae; genus Pseudorasbora; species Pseudorasbora parva. The sequence continues at coordinate 36,360,582 of NC_090175.1, read as the reverse complement.
TAATAAGATACACGCATATTCAAGGTGAAAGAAAAATATGTTACTACTTGATGCTTTCATGACAATTTTTATGACATTCAGGGCCCTTATCTATTATTTCAAATAACAGAAACCTGTCAATCCAAATTTTTGTCAATCCAAAATTAATAAAAACTGTGCTACCTGGTGCTTGTTTTTGTGCTTGTGCTTCTGAGTCTCTCAGGTAGACTGCTTTGTCCTGCGCTCCTCTTGTAAGGTTGGCGATCTCCTCCAAATCCTGTTCCATTTCAGTAAGCTGTCTGTCCATATCAGGCTTGTACCTATTTAGGTAATCAGCAACTCCACATGTGGTAGGGCAGTATTTCCCCTGAGGAAGTGAGGACGGAGAGTGACTGTTAAACCAGTTACTGTTACAATGAAGCATTTTAAATTAAAGTTAAAATTAATTTAAACAATCCAGAGCAGACAGTCTGTACTTACAAACCCATCATTTGGGTTACACATGTCTTGCGTCGGTGAATAGTCCCCTCTCATTTGCTTAAGGTAAAAAAAGGAGAAAAGACGATTAGTAAAAAGCATTATAATACTGATCGACTAATAAAACATTCTGTCTCTCACCGCTGATGTTAATGTAGACAGCAAAAGGATGGAAGAAACCACATGCATGAACGAGGCCATATTGGACCTGCAATCTGTGTGGTGTACCCAAGAGAATGTGAGGGACTGTTGACTGCTGCAGGATATTTATCCGATCAAGGTCCTCCTCAGAGATGAAGATAACAGTCCACTATTCAAATAAAAGCTAACACAATCCCCCTCTTACTCACTGTCTGACTCAGAACATAACCGTAAATGATGCAGAGATTGGTCAATGTGTCCATCTTCATTCTGAAAACAAATGTGCCGAGATAACTTGAACATAGCGGACCATTACTGTACATCGATCAGGGTTCTTCAACCTTGTTTAGGTCATGAACATGTTGGTGGTTGTATATTGTAAAAAAGTGAATGCTAGTTTTAAGCCTTGACCATATGCTTAGGGTACCATATTAATGTATTTATACACAGTGTGGGGGAAATTTACTTTTAAAAGTAATGGATTACAATATTGCGTAACTCCCGAAAAAGTAACTAATTGCGTTAGTTACTTTTTAATGGAAAGTAATGTTACGTTACTTTTGCATTTCCTTTTCTCCCCTGAGCTGGGCTGTTTGTTTTTTAATAACACTTTTTTTGCAAAATTTAAAGGCCCTTTCACACCAAAAGTGAAATGAATAAGCCTCAGGCTGAAGAAAAAAGCAAATTCACGCCGTGAGAGGGCGCAGCTCAAACCAACCTTTCAGCTGTGTTCTGGATTGCAGAAGGATATGATGCAGGAGAAGAAAGTTTAACACTCTTGCTTCAGCAATAGGCCTACAAAAAATGAAACGTGATATTTATCTAAAGTAATTTTTGCTTTTAGTATGGTTAAATTAGATCATCAAAGGACAAAGACATTGATTAATAATGGGATGTTAAATACATAAAGTATATTTCTTTATCATCTTAATTATTGCAGGTTTGCCTAATATTTTAAGTTTGCAGTTCACTGTTTTGTATTAATTTTGTGCAATTGAGAAGAGTAATGAGTAAAGTGAGATGGTATAAATGGGAAAACAAAGTACTCTGCATTATTTGAAAAAAGTAACTCAGATGTTTTGTTGGAAATTTCACAGTCATGCGTTACTTTATTAGTTACTTGAAAAGAGTAATTTAACCATGTAAACTGTGTTACTTGTAATGTGTTACCCCCAAAACTGTTTATACATTTTTCCATAATGTTAACATTGCAAAGCCATTAAATAAACATTATTTGCGAAAAAGTCATATTGTAAATTACTTTTTAATTATTTATACCCGGTCCGGTTTCACAGACAAGGCTTAGATTAAGCCAGGATATATAAGCCTTAGTTAAGTTATGATATTTATGTAGCTTTTTTAAATTTCCCTTAAGAAAAATAAATAAAAAAACAACACATTGCTGGTATGCATCTTGAGATAAAACATTTTATAATAATTATAATAAAGACAAAATATTTAAGATATGTCATTGCAAGTTGTTTTCAGTTAAGACACCTCAAAGGTGCATTTTTGTTAAGAATAGTTTTAATCACAATATAACTAGGCATAAACAAGCACAGAAACCCAAAAAGACAAATAGAGAATTTACTGTGACACAGGACAGACCCATTGCTACAGAGTATCCACCTTTTAAGTTAATGATTTGTAACCTCTTTTCTTTTTCCAGTGTTTTGACATGAAATGTTCCACAAATCTCTACAGGACATGTGTACAAACAAACACACACACACACACACACACACACACACACACACACACACACACACACACACACACACACACACACACACACACACACACACACACACACACACACACACACACACACACACACACACACACACACACACACAAGTTGGTCTATGTGGTTTACAGGGACTCTCCATAGGCGTAATGGTTTTTATACTGTACAAACCGTATTTTCTATCCCCTTACACTGCCCCTGCCCCTAAACCTACCCATCACAGGAAACATTCTGCATTTTTACTTTCGCAAAAAAACATCATTTAGTATGTTTTTAAGGCCATTTGAATTATGAGGACATTTGATATGTCCTAATAAACGACATTTAGAATGTAATACCAGTGTAATACCCATGTAAATTTGTGTCCTCATAAACCACATAAACAGGCTCACACACACACCCACCCACACACACACACACACACACACACACTCACACCCCCCCACCCCCACCCCACACACACACACACACACACACACACAAACACACACACACACACACACACACACACACACACACACACACACACACACACACACAACACACGCACACACACACCACTTTTGCTGTCATTTCTCCGTCACTTAAGTCACTGAGGCAAAATTCTATTTTACTGGTAATGACCAAACCAAAGAATTGCTATTTTTTAACGACAAAATAATAAAATAGTAAGCACACACACACACACACACACACACACACACACACACACACACACACACATGTTGTGTTTCCATGTTTTATGGGGACTTTCCATAGGCGTAATGGATTTCATACTGAACAAACTGTATTTTCTATCCCCTTACACTGCCCCTGCCCCTAAACCTACCCATCACAGGAAACATTCTGCATTTTTACTTTCTCCAAAAAACTCCTTTTGTGTGATTTATAAGATGTTTTCCTCATGGGGACCTAAAAATGTCCCCACAAGGACAAGGATTTCGGATATTGCCATCTTTGTGGGGACATTTTGTCCCCATAACGTAGGGATTACCAGGCCACACACACACACACACACACACACACACACACACACACACACACACACACACACACACACACACAGTGTAATCTGTCTTCATTATATTCACATATTTATTAGTCACATAATATTTATTAGCAAGAATTTACATTTTCTTAATTAAGCAGTATTTTAACTGATTATCACACACATTTTAACAGCCTGGTTGTAATTTGTAAATAAAAAGTAATTATACACTTTTGGAGTATTGTATGCCTAAATATCACTTTTTAATCACTTTGAATTGAATATCAATATTCTTGCTCAATACTTGTTTATATTTTCAAGGCTACAAACATCAGTACCAAAGGTGATATCTGAACATGTCTTAACCAACTAAACCACTAGGGGATGTTGCAAATCAAAAGTATTACATGATCCTTGTTACCAGAGAAGCAACACACAAATCTGCAGCTGTTTTAAAATAATAGATATATATATATTTCTATTATTTATATATATATATATATTTTAATTGAGGTACATTTTTGTTATTATATAAAGTTATTCAGATTATTTAGAATGCATATTTTGTATAATTAAAATGGTGAGAAATATTTAAAGGTTTGCAAACACAAATCTTGTATCTAAAATATAGCATATACAGTGCCTTGAGAAAATATTTGGCCCCCTTGAACCTTTGCCACATTTCAGGCTTTAAACATAATGATATGAAACTGTAATTTTTTTGTGAAGAATCAACAACAAGTGGGACACAATCATGAATTGGAACAAAATTTATTGGATATTTCAAACTTTTTTAACAAATCAAAAACTGAAAAATTGGGCGTGCAAAATTATTCGGCCCCTTTACTTTCAGTGCAGCAAACTCTCTCCAGAAGTTCAGTGAGGATCTCTGAATGATCCAATGTTAACCTAAATGTCTAATGATGATAAATAGAATCCACCTGTGTGTAATCAAGTCTCCGTATAAATGCACACGCACTGTGATAGTCTCAGAGGTCCGTTTAAAGTGCAGAGAGCATCATGAAGAACAAGGAACACACCAGGCAGATCCGAGATACTGTTGTGGAGAAGTCGGATTTGGATACAAAAAGATTTCCCAAGCTTTAAACATCCTAAGGAACACTTTGCAAGCAATAATATTAAAATGGAAGGAAATTAAGACCACTGCAAATCTACCAAGACCTGGCCGTCCCTCTAAACTTTCAGCTCATACAAAGAGAAGACTGATCAGAGATGCAGCCAAAGAGGCCCATGGTCACTCTGGATGAACTGCAGAGATCTACAGCTGAGGTGGGAGACTCTGTCCATAGGACAACAATCAGTCGTATACTGTTCAAATCTGGCCTTTCTGGAAGAGTGACAAGAAGAAGATAGATATCCATAAAAAGTGTCGTTTAAAGTTTGCCACAAGCCACCTGGGAGACACACCAAACACACCTGGAAGAAGATGCTCTGGTCAGATGAAACCAAAACTGAACTTTTTGGCAACAATGCAAAACGTTATGTTTGGCGTAAAAGCAACACAGCTCATCACCCTGAACACACCATCCCCACTGTCAAACATGGTGGTGGCAGCATCATGGTTTGGGCCTGCTTTTCTTCAGCAGGGACAGGGAAGATGGTTAAAATTGATGGGAAGATGGATGGAGCCAAATAAAGGACCATTCTGGAAGAAAACCTGATGGAGTCTGCAAAAGACCTGAGACTGGGACAGAGATTTGTCTTCCAACAAGACAATGATCCAAAACATAAAGCTAAATCTACAATGGAATGGTTCAAAAATAAACATATCCAGGTGTTAGAATGGCCAAGTCAAAGTCCAGACCTGAATTCAATCGAGAATCTGTGGAAAGAACTGAAAACTGCTGTTCACAAACGCTATCCATCCAACCTCACTGAGCTCGAGCTGTTCTGCAAGGAGGAATGGGCAAAAATTCTCTCGATGTGCAAAACTGATAGAGACATACCCAAAGCGACTTACAGCTGTAATCGCAGCAAAAGGTGGCGCAACAAAGTATTAACTTAAGGGGGCAAAATAATTTTGCACGCCAATTTTTCAGTTTTTGATTTGTTAAAAAAGTTTGAAATATCCAATAAATTTTGTTCCACTTCATGATTGTCTCCAACTTGTTGTTGATTCTTCACAAAAAATTACAGTTTTACGGAGGCAATTTTTGTAGGCAATAAACTGACATAATTTTAAAAGACAATATCTCCATTTGCATTGAACTTTCAGCACTGTAACTTTGCAGATACTGTTTCTGCTCAATTAGCAACATTACACACTAAGTTAAAAAAGTGAAATCGCATGCAACAACTTAAAATTAATAATTTCAATTATATAGAAATGTATTTCTTCTGTGGAACAAATTTATAAATAAAAAAGTGTAGTTGTGAAATTAAAGTATAGTGTTTCTAATTGTGTCTCTTTTTTCTTATCCACTCTGATACACAAAGTGGCACAAATAGATAGAAAAATTTGATATTTATTATATCAAAATAAATATGAACTGCAACATAAAACAAACAACTATACTGTGCCACTTGCAACTTTTTTACACCATGCCTTCCTGGCTTCATGTGCACCATTAAAAAACTGCTCTTGCACCAACTAAATGTTCTTTCCCCTTCACGCCAATAGAGGGCACAAACTTACAGAAAGAAACAACATTAAAAATATAGCCTTTTTTTAAATGAACACATTTGTAATAGGATAGTAAGTATGGCTCCTACAATGAGGGTGAGTAAATGGTGAGAGTTTTCATATTCAGGTGAAATATCGCTTTAACCATGCGCTCTGTTCCTTCTTAGTTCCTTGTAAGTTTTAAAGAGCTGCATAGCTGGTGAACTTAAGTTTTGTAAGAACTATATTGCAAATGCATGTTGAGAGGTGTATTGAATGCATTCAACTAACAAAATACATTTTGTAGCATACCTGTATGGGGAGTTTTGTGACAAATGTCCAGCTGCCATTGAAAAAGATTAAAGTATTATAAACAACAAGTGATAAACAAGATTCATTGAGTCAAGCAAAGGCCGGCTCTGTTTTTCTCTAAATGTGGAGCAGTGAGAGGTGTATTAAAGAAGACTGATCTCATTCTGAAAGGTGATATAAATCTCTTAATTAAATAAAATCTGATTTGATACAATCAGCTACAATAAAACTACTGGATTCTGAAGATGATCCACAATAAATCCACAGAGTTTTCCAAAGTACCTGGTGAAATTTTACAACTTTACTTACTGGAGTGTGGATTTACAGCTTTGTACCCAATAGAAGGTCCAGTTACCAAGGCAGTGAGTCCAAAGAGAGTTTTATTTTTTACATTTATGCATCTACAAAGATTCACAACATTTTTTAATTCTGTTTATTTTCTGCTTAGGTGTATCATAAAGCTCTGACTCAGCCAATAACCTCATTAAAGTGTCCAGGCTGTGACCTGATTTTATGGTGCGAAACCATATTGAACATGGTAGACAACAGATATAAGGCATGGCTGACCTGAGAGTCAACTTGAGCGTCTGTGAACTTAAACAACTCTGAACTCTGCCTGAACCGCTCTTAAAACCAGATGGAGAGCTGCTTCCATTTCACAAGTCCCAAGAAGCAGCCTGCCAACTCTAGTCTCCCAAACAAATGATAAGAAATGTCACCACCATTGCAGCCATCATAGAAGGTCGTTGCCATCTAAACTGTCCTGAAACGCACACAGTCTTAGTTCATTTTGAGGTTATTTAGTATAATGCCTAAATTGAGCTCACACTAGTATAAATGCAACGCTGAACTCTGTAAAACTGCCAGGCTTGTTTTTATTGGTTTGCATACAAATTATATATTGTTTTGTGTGGAAATTGGAAAAATGCTATAAAGCCCTGTTCACACCAAATTTAAAGACAACTATATTAGCACCCAGACCAATGCACGATAACGTTATTACAAGCGCTCTCTACACTACAGTTATGCATCATTAAAGGCATGAGCGAGATGGATTGGCTGTGATGGATTAGTGTTTTTATAATCCATTAACTGACAAATATGTATCTGAAAGTTATATTGTTCCTCTGTGCCGTTATCATTATGTTTTAATAGCTCTGCTATTCTAATAAATTTAGAATCTTTTTTGACTTTAACTTTGTCGTTATTGATATAGTACGTGTGGTGAATGGGACTTTATACAATGTGATGTAGAACTAAGCATACAGTGGGGTAAAAAAGTATTTAGTCAGCCACCAATTAAGCAAGTTCTCTCACTTAAAAAGATGAGAGAGGCCTGTAATGAGAAAGTTTAAAGAGAAAGTTCCACTTCAACTATGCGAAAGAAAAAAAATCACATTTATTTGCAAAGTATTTGGTCACCAACAAAAAAAGCAAGATTTTTGGCCCGCACAGATCTGTAACTTCTTCTTTAAGAGGCTTCTCTTAAACAGGAGCTATTAATAGACCTGCACCAGGCTGGGCAGACTGAATATGCAATAGGCAAGCAGCTTGGTGTGAAGAAATCAACTGTGGGAGTAATTATTAGAAAATGGAAGACATACAAGACCATTGATAATCTCCCTCAATCTAAGGCTCCACGCAAGATCTCACCCTGTGGGGTCAAAATTAAGAATGGTGAGCAAAAATCCCAAAATGGCTGGGACCAAAGTAACAAAGGCTACCATCAGTAACACACTATGCCATCAGGGACTTCTGCAGTGCCAGACGTGTCCCTCTGCTTAAGCCAGTGCACGTTCGGGCTGTCTGAAGTTTGCTAGAGAGCATTTGGATGATCCAGAAGAGGATTGGGAGAATTTCATATGGTCAGATGAAACCAAAATAGAACATTTGGTAAAAACTAAATTTATAGGAGAAAGAATGCTGAGTTGCACCATACCTAATGTCAAGCATGGGGGTGGAAACATCATGCTTTGGGGCTGTTTTTCTGCAAAGGGACCAGGACGACTGATCCATGTATATGTTTGAGTAAAAACCTCCTTCCATCAGCAAAAGCATTGAAGATGAAACATGGCTTGGTCTGTCAGCATGACAATGATCCCAAAAACACACTGCCTGGGCAACAAAGGAGTGGCTTTGTAAGAAGCATTTCAAGGTCCTGAATTGTCCTAGCCAATCTCAAGATCTCAGTGTCTCATAGACAGTGCTCAAGTAAGCTTGGGTAAGTCACCTAGAACCTCAGCCACTCGGTTTAGCACAGACCTCAGATGCTTCTGACTCCAGATGAGGCGATGGCGGGAGTTGCGATGGAAGCGTAGAGCACCTTGTCAGTTGATGTACGCAATGGTCGCAGTGTCGGGCCAGTCCAAACCCTTGACACTGAATGCCCATTGTATGTGGCCCCTCAGCCCATGGCAAAGGTATCAGTGAACATGACAGCATGTCATGACACCTGTTCTAAGGGCACTCCTGCCTGAAGAAAGAAGGGCTCTGACCACAGGCTGAAGGTTTGGCAACAGGTCGGTCTGATACTCCAATGAATGCCGTGCTTCCACGCCCATCTCGGGACTCGCCCGTGAAACCAATGCTGAAGTGGTCTCATATGAAGCCGACTGAGCGGTGTTACTGCCACTGTGCCTGCCATATGCCCCAGGAACCTCTGATAAAGTTTCAGTGGGACCACTGTCCTACCTTTGAGTGTATTCAAGCAGTTCAGCATCAAGTGAGCACATTCTTCTTTGAGGCATGCTGACTGTTCAGCTGAATCCAACTCCATACAGAGAAAAGGTATGCTCTGCACAAGGGTATGTTTGCTCTTTTCCCAGTTGACCTGAAGATCCAACTGTCTGAGGTGTCTGAGCACCAGGTCCCTATGTATGCCCAACTGTTGTCGAGATGGTTGAGGATGTGAGCTCCCTGTTCTCTCATGGAAACAAGGCCCCCCTCAGTGACATTTGTAAAGACATGGGGAGACAGCCCAAAGGGTAGGACTTTGTACTAATATCTTCATCCCTCGAATGCAAAGAGCAGAAACTGCCTGGGTCAAGGGAGAATCAAGACATGAAAGTACGTGCCCTTCAGGTCAAACGCTGCAAACCAATCTCGGGGAAGGATACATTCGAAAATGTGTTTCTGCATGAGCATTTTGAATAGGAGCTTATGAAAGCTCTGAATAAAAAACAAAATTTTCTGTAACCCATCACTTTTCTTGGGTACAGTGAAGAAGGGGCCGTAAAACCCTGTCTTCATATCATCTGGAGGGACCAACTCTATCATGTCCTTCACAAATAGGACTGTAATCTCCACTCACAAGACATGGGCATCAACAGCCTTTGAAGTGATATGGATGAACCTGAGCTTGGGGCGGATGCTGGGCAAACTGAGTCGCATAGCCGAGCCTGATGGTTTGAATGAGCTGTGAGACTGGGGAGCACTAGTCAGGCTCACAGAGGCCATGCAAGTGGGACCAAAGGGACCACAGGCTTACCCAAAGTGTTGGACCCTTCACAGTTCTTTGAGCCTCTTGGGACCCAGAGATAAAGGAACTGCTCTTTTTTTAAAATTGGGATACCACTAGCTGCCAGCGGTGGAAAAGAAATTTGACTCAAAAGATTCTCAGCCTGGCCCTTTTCCAGGGAAGAGTAGCCCCACCCATCTCTGGGTCACCTGTCTCAGGGGTGATGTTTCACCGACCATTTAAAAAGCAGCAGAGATGGGGGGTGTAGTCTTCCTGTGGCGGACACAGTAGAACAGACAGTGCCTGAGGTTTTTTTTCTCAGAGCAATGAGCGGACCGAGGGGCGGCCCATAAGGGACTCTGATGGTAAATTGGTGAAAGCTCTTTATAGCTCAGCCTTCTACAGACTGTGGAGAGCTAGTGGACCCAGTTCTAGACAATGTTGCATAAAACTCGATGTGGGAGCATCGGGAAAGCATACATTGACCACTCGCACCTCTGCCAGAGGATGTTTCTGGACCACCGTGGTGGACATTGTCTGGCTGAGGCCCTGTTGCATGACTTGGATCATGGTCAGTCAACATGTGTAGCTCAGAACCCTGGCTCATATCTACCCTCATGCATTAAGAGTGCTCCTCACATGCAGGGCAGAGGTGCCCGATCAGCAGCACTGTCACCCCACTGTCAAGAGAGAGTAGAAACAAGTATAGTTCCATACTGGCAAGTTTTCCATGCAATTCAGGAAGACCGGAAGCCTAGAAATCTAGACGCACCCTAGGGGCAGCAAATTTAATCTGCCCGCAAGTGTCAACTACTCTCAATGCCCTTCTGAGCTGTATTCGCCTAACTCTTGCCGGACCAATCACATTGTGTATAGAGTCGGTGGGCGGGGCCATAATGACGACGGCCGAGTTGCGTTTGCGTGCTTCTAGTAAACACAGAAACTGGCGAAGGGCGGCGGTCTTTCAAATCAGCTTTGACCGCGATTCTGGTAGACTTGGAGTTAAGCTTTTCTCTGAGAAAAGAACAAAGAACGGCACTGAAGTCATTCTTAAAAAGGGAAGATGTGTTCGGAGTTTTGCTGACCGGATACGGCAAATGTTTAATCTATCAACAAGCTCTGTTTCACCTTCGGTTGCTCTGGTTGGTGGTAGCGCTATCCTATCGTGTGCAGAGGGAGTTTGAAAGACAACCATTTATCCCGCCCCACGGATTGAGCCCTGTCTATGGTTAGTTTCCAGACCAAACATCTTGATGTGGGTCTGGCTTGTCAGGCTAGAAGACCGGGGAAAGCATGGCTGAATCTGATTCAGCAGAAGCACACTTCAAACTTTTTATTTTCACTTCAGCTCTGCAGCAAATTTTGAATAATTATGACGTATGCAAATTTGGACCCAAATGTGGGTCGCAGAGCTGAAGTGGTTACAACATTCAACTGCTTCTAATGTTTCCCATTGGGATTGTTTATGCAAAGCAGTTAGTCAGGTTTACCTCTCCTGTCTTTTTGATTTAACGAAGTCCTCTATCTACTTTCCTCCCACCACCACACTCCCAAAGATTATCTTTGAATTTTGTAAACAGGAATGGAAGGAACCAGCAATGAAAGTATAATCAATAAATGCACAAAACAGGACTGTGAGTTAAGTATAGTGTTTTTGTTTTCTCAACAAGAGTACTTTTATCTGGCAATCCGTAAATATGATCACAGTGAATTTGTAAGTGGGAGGTCATAGCAAGGGCAGTGTGAGTTCAGCGTCCAACACTTCAAGTGTAGTTCTTCAGTGGCCGCAGTTTCACATCTGCCCTTAGACCTCAGACTGCCTGGTGAGCACAGCTGCCAAATATTCAACATAAAATAAATGGCTTTGAAGCCATTTTCTGTTTATCTGGTTTATATATTGCTAAACAAGATGGGTATGGACAAAATAGGAAACAGAACACAGTGAATGTGATGATGTAATCACAAACATGCTTTTATTTTTATAATTTTAAAAAGGATCTCCTTTTTGTTGCATCAGTGCGCTGTGCTGATGTTTTAACTATTGCAGATAGACAATTTATCACAGCCAAAAGCCTGTGCTACTGGACACACAGCACCTTTAATACCAAAAGGCCCAAAGAAACATAATCAGTTCTTATCTTTGTTGAACAAAGAAAAACAAAAATGGCCTGTAATCAGCAATTAAGATATTTATTGGTTCCCTCCCTGCTGCTAGCGTCTGTATATATGGTGTTAGACCATGCATGTTTAGACTGTATGATTACTTTATTACAGTTGTACCTTCATTGCCTGTCCCCGTTTGTCATCTAAACTGGAAGCAATTTTACACAAAGCCACTGTCTAGGCAGACTTCTTAAATATTGATTCTGAAACCAATTGCATTATTTGCTTTTGTATTATTAATGACAAGGAAGAAAGATTAATAATAATTTGGGATTAATGCTTATAAGTATAATGAAAAATACATGAAAAAAAATAGGTTTTAATCATCGTGGGGAAAAATATTATCATAGTGTTTCTCTTTGAGATGTCATCAGATGGCATTATTTCCCGTCTCCTCTGATTAGCCGCTGATTTGTTAACTAGAAATACATTTACTGTACCATACATAAGTACATGTTTTGAGTATCTGTACTTTACTTGAGTATTATATTTTTCTGGAAACATATGACTTTAACTTCACTACATTTGAAAGACAAATTTCATACTTTTTACTCCACTACATTTCTATCAAGGTTGAAAGCCATTTCGGTAGCAGCTTTGAAAGTCAGTGGATGATTTTTTTCTTCTTTAAAAGGTGTTTGGGTTTTTGCAGAAAGCTTATCAAGAGTCACTCATGTAGGGTCACGTGAAGTTCAATGATTTCCCAGCATTTTTTGAACACTGAAATACAGTTTATAGCAAAATGGAAGAAGACGGATGTCAGAATGTTAATTTTGGCGAGTATTCACATAAACAGTGTATAAGATCTGTTGTCTGGTTATCACCAGACCAAGCTCAATTTAAAACTGAACATTGGTCAGGGGAGTCTGCTCTGTATTTTCTTCTGCACAAGGGGCTTAATCAACTAGCATTATTCAAATAATATATTCAAATTTGAATAACACGCAATTGGATAGTCCTTCAATTAATCAGACCACAAGAGGCGTGATCAACAGACAACGACCCATCGCTTCTCTATCTGTCATCGCGTTAAACCCGCCCATAGCACGCCAGGTGGATAAGCCAGTCTCTGATTGGTTCCCGCAAAAGTGTTTCCTGCAAAAAAAAAAAAAAACAGAAGCAGTAGAAATTAATGAACGGGTTTCAAGACAGTTGCCGGGCGAAATCAAATCGCCGGCAGATCAGGCTGGATTTACCCAGTCTAGGATGCGTGCATTTGGCCTTAAAGTGACAACAGCTTTGTAAAGGGCTTTGTAACTTTTATACAAATTTTTAAATTAGTTTAAATTAGTTGTATGCTAGGATGTCGGATGGAGCATCACTGGCTTAAACCAAGAGGGCATAGGTTGCATTTATACAACAATAATAAAATAATGCGTTGACATAAAAAAGGAAATTTATTTTTGATACTTAAGTACTTTTGAAAACAAATACTTCTGTACGTTAATTAAGAAAAAATCTGTTTTTACAACTTTCACATTTGACCAGTAGTACTTTTACTTTTACTCAAGTAATGTTGTGTACTTTGTCCAGCTCTGATGTTAACTATCACTTGGAACCAAACTTTTGAGGAAGAGTAGATATTCTGATTTCATGCACTAGATTGGACAAATGGGTCTAATAATTTAACAAGAAAGAGGATCTGGGAATAAAATTCAAGTTTATCAGATGACCTGATTACAACAAAGAATCTCTATTACACAAAGCTGCAAAATTACGGTCACTTCTTCCTTTCACGTTCGCATGAATTTTTTGGGTGCTTAGGAGAAAGGCTGGGAGACTAAAAGGCTTGACCAGAGCGTGTGAGAACAGCAAGTGGTATTGTTATAGGATAATCAGCTCCTGCCTCTAATTAAGAGGCTCACGTTTCACAAACAAAATCAGCTCAAAGTGGACTTCAAAACATGCTCAAGCAGAGAGAAAAATATGGTTTTGGATAAGCTTATTCACATGTCTGAAACTGTTGAGGTCAGAGACCTAGACGTATGTAGAAAAAGTGTATAATGTACATGGCCACACAATATATGAGTCTAATTAATTTTAGTTAAAGTGGATATTGTGGTTTTCTGTTTACTTTTGCTACATGTGAATTGTCACACAATTAATAAGCATAGGATTGTTCTAGTATCTAATCAATAAAAATGCTGTTTGCAAGCAGTTTAAATATAAAACGTACATTTATTGCCAATCAATTTCAATTACTATCAACACTGTTAAAAAAAAAAGTAAAATAACAGAAGTACTGTAAGTTTATTATCTCAACATTATACAGTAGGCTACATTAACAGACTTTTCCATTAACCCTAACACAGAACACAATGCATGCAATGTAAAATTCAAAATACAGGTAAAACACCAGTAAAGAATGAATTCTGTTAAATTATTACAGTAAATTGTGCACTATTTTTACTTTTTTTGAGTGTATATCAATGCTGTTATATAGGCCTATCAAAATATTTTATAAATAATATATTAATCAAGATTATTTGATAGCCAATTCAATTCATTTTATTAATGAAAGTTACTAAAAAGTGTTACCAAATAAGTTCACTGTTTATTTCCAAAAACTACACAACTTTAATTAATCAAGTGTTAAAGCATTAAAGTGGTTTAGTGAAGGAATGTAGCCTATAACTTCCAGCCAATCAGAATGCTGGGAACCTCCTCAGTCCTAAAGCACATGCCATATAAATTCTCAATCGACTGTGAGGGCTTCACTGTCATAAAGACACTAAAATGCTAGACTCGCTGACATTTCTATTTGAGAAATTCTTTCTTTTCTCAAACTTGAATCTTTTTAAAAGTCTATGGCAGGAGACCGAGGAGTGTGCGGTGAAATGTCCGATGCTAAGGAGAGGAGACCTTTTGGAGGTGCAGCGCACTCTCTTCATTCATTACGGCATCTATCTGGGCGAGAACAGAGTGGCGCACCTGATGCCCGACATCATGCCAATATTAACGAACGACAAACAGCTCATTAAACCAGTTGTCACCAACAAAAGACTCATTTTAGGCTGCATTTACAAAAGCGCGAGTATACGCGTCGATTCGGTTGAAGATTTCGCGTATGGAGCTCAGATTTTGGTGAACGATATGGATATGAAAATGAAATGTCAATCACTGGCGAGCGAGGACGTCGCGAGAAGAGCAGAGAAACTGGTCGGCGACATTCAGTACAGTTTATTATGGAATAACTGTGAACATTTTGTAACGTATTGCAGGTACGGGACACCTGTGAGCCAGCAGACAGAGAGGGTGAGTTCTTTCATACAAACCATGGAAAATATAGAACACACCTTAGTCTACTGTAGCCTACTTAATAATTCAAATAACAGAATTCATATTATTAAGTATTATAGCTAATTGTTATTTGATCACAAATTATTAAATAATAATATAGTGTATAGTTATTATTTTGTAGTGCCTATAAAAAAAAGAACTAGTGTGTTCAGGAAATAGGATTTGGACAATGTCTGTTAACAATATCTTTAATTGTGTTTTCTTGTGCAGTTCTGTGACTGTCTGAAAACCATCATTCGGGACCAGCGAAGTGTGGCCTTAACTGTTGGGATGGGAGTGATGTACATCTTTTGCTTTGGCATGGCACCTTCAACTACATTACCCACAATACTTATTCCTTTCATTCTATGGATGGCTGGCTGAGAGACACTTTCAGTACATCATATAAAACAACACAGCTCAGTCTAAAAGGGGACAAATACACAACAATACAATGCATCTGTGCAGCAGTGGAATATGTGTATGCAAAGTCTAATTATGTAGTCAAGCGATGTTTGAGCATAGTTTTGCATCTACATTATGTTAAATGGTAAGCGTTATCATTTAAGCAATTTATGAAAAGATTAGCTCTACCTTGCAGCATTTTTTTTTTTCATTTTAAACCACATACTTAAAATTGGTAAAGCCAATATTGTTGTAGCTTAAAGTTACAGATTGTATACAGCTCACTAAGAGTGCCTTATATCATGCATATTAAGCAAAAATGTGTTGAAGTTACATTTTTATTGTATGGGCTATGATTTGAACATACATTATAGTTTTTTTTTAATGATTGTGAATTTGTACAGTTTAAAATATATATTTAAAACCATAAGTTCCTGAAAAAAAACCTACATTTAGAATAAGAATATTTAGACAGAATTTGATGTATTTAAGTAGATGTGTAAATAGTACAGGTATTTCTGGTTCCTGATGTAAACAGTTGATTGGATTTATTACCCTATTTACATAAAAAAGTTATATATTTAAAAAAGCCAAAATTGTTGAATTCAACACATTCTCAATGTTGGCCCTGAACCTGTGGACTTCACAGGTTCTGTAATCTGAGCGGTGCATCTGATTTACCATCACTATGTTCATGAAAAAATAAAAATATATTTTTTACATATTTTCTACTCCTGCTTAAATGATGAATAAGCTTCTTGATTTTAAATATTGTATTGCCAGAAACAAGAAGTGGCCATAGGTTGACCATAGAGCTAAAGTAGAAATGCTGTTTACACCAACTACACCTATATTGTCTGCTTTGGCCAGATAAAATGCCATAAAACCAGTCTATTTTGGTACAGTAGCTGGAATAGTAAAAATGTCAAATTCATGCCACAAACCGTTTGAGTCTGCCATTTCCTGATCCCATTCTTCTTCCAATGCATATTGATGCATTAAACTCAATTATCTATAATCTAAAACCATGGCTCTCTTTCCTCACCTTTGAGGACATCTTTACTGCAGGCTATGGTTAGGGGTATTTGTAAGAATGGGCTTTAGGAATAGGGACAAGTGAGGTCCCATTAAGGAAGCATCCATTTATGATTTTAATAAATATGACAATACATGTCATGTTGCAGGAACAAAAGATAGATGAAGTGTGGATCTAAGTGGAAGAGAAGCCCACATTGTAACCAGTGGAGTTGATGACTGGTGAGCCGGTGGGACAGTGGATAATGGCAGAGCCCAAGGGATGGATGATCACGGGGACACCAAAGAGGTGGAGGACCAAGGCGCAGCTGAAGTCAAATGTGGTACAAAAGGATTGTCAAAGAAAGGTGAGGATGGAGGATGAGGGTCCACCATTTGGGCTAGCAGGATGGAGAACCATATTGGAGCCATTGGGTTGGAGAGCTGAGGGATCAGAGGGATCTGAGGGCCCAGAAAGAGCCTGAATTATTGAAGTACAGTACTGTGCGCAGTCATTGAAGAAGAGCGCAAAAAAAGTTATCCAAAACATCGTGCTTGAAACAGGAGGAGGAAATAGATGGCGAACCGAGACGAGTGCTTGAGCGAAGTTCAAGCGTTTTTTCTTTTCTTTTCTGAAGTATATTGCCAAAAGTATTGGGACAACCATCCAAATCATTAAATTTAGGTGTTCCAATCACTCCCATGGCCAAATGTGTACACTTAGGCATGCAAACATTTTGGAAAGAATGGATCGCTCTCAGAAGCTCAGTGAATTCAAGCATCCACAATGATAGGATGCCATCTGTGCAATTAGTCCATTTGTGAAATTTCCTCACTACTAAATATTCTACGGTCAACTATTAGTGGTATTATAATAAAAGTGGAAGGAATTGGGAATAACGGCAACTCATCAGCCACGGTAGGCCACTTAAAATCACAGAGCATCAGTGCATGCTGAGGCTCACAGTGCACAGAAGTCTCAAACTTTCTGAAAAATCAATAGCTACAGACCTCCAAACTTCGTGTGGCCTTCAGATTAGCTCAATAACAGTGCGTAGAGAGCTTCATGGAATGGGTTTCCATGGCTGAGCAGCTCCATCCAAGCCTTACATCACCAGGTACAATTCAATGCGTCTGATGGTGTAAAGCACGCCACCACTGGACACTAGAGCAGTTGAGACCTTATCTGTCGAGTGATGAATCGCGCTTCTCTGTCTGGCAATCTGATGGATGAGTCAAGCATAAAGTTTGGTCGAGGGGGTATTATGGTGTGGGGTTGTTTTTCATTTAATATTTTCTACCAATAAATACACTGACTGATCTCTAACACACTTACAAAACCAAGTTATGTTGGATGAATGATAGCTTAGTTAAGATGATATTGACAGCAAAATAATATTGCCTCACATACCTCATAAATACTATACGCATGGAAGCAATATCCACAGCATTTCTTAGAGATTTGTTTAGTTTTGAGTTGTCATAACAGCTATTTTAATACTGAGGTACTTAAGTGCAAGGTCTTCCATAACAGAAGTGCGAAGCCACTCTTCCTGTGAAAGACACTTATCAGTAATGTGCATCCAGTCAGGTCTATCCCTGACCAAACTTATGTTTGTAAAAGTGTATATCACAAAGTGTTCATTTCATCAAGTGAGCATTATACAACCAGCACTCAGTATTAATCTTGCTATTGAACCAGGATTTTAACCTCCTCCCAATTAAGACTGACTTTTTCAGCAGGCCATTTAATAACTAATCAGACTCTTTTTAAACATTTTGGATTCTACTTAGGTGAAGGTCACGTCTCATTTTATCCCAGACATCCTACCAGTGTTCACTAACGAGAAGTTCATTGTTGAGCAGATGGTGACCAACAAAAGACTGATTTATGGAGCTTACTAAGACAGCCAGTGTTTGTGTAGACTCTTTGGCTGATGTTGCATAAGGTGCAAAGATTCAGGTCAATAGTACAGATAGTATGGTCAGTGAACAGCGACCGAATGGAGAGGAAGTGGCACAGCAGGCAGAGAGAAGCTGATTGAATCTTTCTCCTACAGCATACTGTGGCACAACTGCGAGCACTATGTCATATATTGCCTGCATTTAGCTTCCAAACGTTCCAGGCAAGAAAAAAAAAGATGGTGGAGGGGGATTTATGTGGAAATATTTTGCTGATGGTACGATTTTTAAAGTCTTTTATGCTCACAAAGGCTGCATTTAATTGATCAAAAATACAGTACTATTGTTAAATATTATTGCAATTTAAAATAGCTGTAAGTTGTGCATGTCCACTGTGATGACAATAATTTGCATGTCCACTGTGCATGTCCATAATCTAAAAATGTTTACAAAAGATTTTTTACCTATTTATTTGTATGATACAGCAGGAAATAAGTTTTTGAACACCCGAGAAAATCAATGTTAATATTTGGTACAGTAGCCTTTGTTTGCAATTACAGGGGTCAAACGTTTCCTGTAGTTTTTCCACCAGGTTTGCACACACTGCAGGAGGGATTTTGGCCCAGTCCTCCACACAGATCTTCTCTAGATCTTTTAGGTTTCTGGCCTGTCGCTGAGAAAACACAGAGTTTGACCTCCCTCTAAAGATTCTCTATTGGGTTTAGGTCTGGAGACTGGCTAGGCCATGCCAGAACCTTGATATGCTTCTTACAGAGCCACTCCTTGGCTATCCATTGTCATGCTGGAAGACCCAACCTCAACCCATCTTCAATGCTTTAACTGAGGGAAGGAGGTTGTTCCCCAAAATCTCGCAATACATGGCCCTGGTCATCCTCTCCTTAATACAGTGCAGTCGCCCTGTCCCATGTGCAGAAAAACACCCCCAGAGCATGATGCTACCACACCCATGCTTCACAGTAGGGGTGGTGTTCTTGGGATGGTACTCATCATTCTTCTTCCTCCAAACACATTACAGTTTTTCTCGATTGCTTAAACACTACAACCAGGCTTTTGAACTAAAATTTCAAAACCATAATGCCATTTATCAGAAAGCACACCCATTTCACTAAACTATAAACACTATTCCCTGTTTTGACACATGAGTCAGATTTGTTGAACTGTCACTGCAAAACTCTACACACAAATCCCTTAATTTCTCATTGCCTAGACCATGTGGTCATTTAGAAAGCACTAGCATTCAATATTGTTCACTCAAGTCAGCATAGTTTCAGCTCAATTAGCACACAATTACCCAGGTGAAAACACTAAGAGTCAAAATTTAACACACATCAATCAGAACTTTCAAGATACATAAAAGTGCCAGAGTCAGTTCATTTGAGCTTTGGAACAATGGATCCACAAAGAAATGAAGGAAGCGGTCGAGGAGGAAGAGGAAGAGGACGTGGTGAAGGAGAAGGGAGAGGAAGAGGACATGGTGAAGGAGGAGGGAGAGGACATGGTGAAGAAGGATGGAGAGGAAGAGGACATGGTGAAGGAGGAGGGAGAGGAAGAGGACGTGGTGAAGGAGGAGGGAGAGGAAGAGGATGTGGTGGAGAAGAAGGAGGAGGAAGACAAGCAGTCTCGGATGAAATTAGAGCCAGTTTAGTTGATCATATGAGAGAAGTGCCAATCATATTCATATTCCACATTTTATCATAAGTGTGGGGACATGCACTGGTCTTGGTCTTGACTCGGTCTCGGCCCTTCAAAGTCTTGGTCTTGTCTTGGTCTCGGCCCTTCAAAGTCTTGGTCTTGTCTTGGTCTCGGTTTAGGTGGTCTTGACTACAACACTAGTGGAAAGTGTATGATCGAGAACCTTATATGGTTGTTCACCTCGTCCAAGCCATGTGTCAGTAGATGCGTGACAGGGGTGGATCAGGCATGCTAGAGGATTTTACCCCCGCTGCCAGGAGGCTGAGGCGGAATACAATTTTTTTTTTTTTTTTTTTTTTTTTTTGTTGTACTGTGTAGTATGAATGAATGAATAAAAATGTGCCAATGTATCCATTGGTTGTGTCTTTTGTTCATCATGTGAAAAGGTTTGTGAGGAGGGGAACCACAAGTAACATAACTTACCAGTTTTGGAAATGTTGTTTTGAATTTATTGCACCAGTGTGTTAGACTATGTTGTAGTGTGTGTGATTTTGAGGGCTTGTGTGTCCTGTCTGAGGGCAAAGTTTGGTTTTTCAGCAAGAGTGAATGGTTTTGAGTGTAGAGCTTCATTTTGACCTGAAAATAGGTTGTTTGGGAAACTGGGTGAGACGTTATGGATTTGTGTTTATAGTTTTGAGAATATGAGGCATAGTTTCAAGAAATGTGTTTAAGCAATTGAGAAAAACTGTAAGTGGAATTATGACCAAAAAGTTCTATTTTAGTCTGATCTGACCACATGACTTTCTCCCATGACTCCTCTGGATCATCCAAATGGTTATTGGCAAACTTAAGACGGGCCTGGACATGTACTAGTTTAAGCAGGGGGACCTTCCATGCCATGCATGATTTCAAACCATGACGTCTTAGTGTATTACCAACAGTAACCTTGGAAACGGTGGTCCCAGCTCTTTTCAGGTCATTGACCAGCTCCTCTTATGTTGTTTCAGCCCCTCTGGGCTGATTTCTCACCTTTCTTAGGATCATTGAGACTCCACGAGGTGATATTTTGCATGGAGCCCCAGTCCGAGGGAGATTGACATTCATGTTTAGCTTCTTCCATTTTCTAATGATTGCTCCAACAGTGGACCTATTTTCACCAAGCTGCTTGGCAATTTCCCCGCAGCCCTTTCCAGCCTTGTGGATGTGTACAATTTTGTCTCTAGTGTCTTTGGACAGCTCTTTGGTCTTGGCCATGTTAGTAGTTGGATTCTTACTGACTGTATGGGGTGGACAGGTGTCTTTATCCAGCTAACAACCTCAAACAGGTGCATCTAATTTAGGATAATAAATGGAGTGGAGGTGGACATTTTAAAGGCAGACTAACAGGTCTTTGATGATCAGAATTCTAGCTGATAGACAGGTGTTCAAATACTTATTTGCAGCTGTATTATACAAATAAATAGGTAAAAATAACCATACATTGTGATTTTATGGATTTCGTCTCTCACAGTGGACATACACCTACGATGGCAATTTTAGACCCCTCCATGATTTCTAAGTGGGATAACTTGCAAAATAGCAGGGTGTTCAAATACTTATTTTCCCCACTGTATATCAATTAAATGCAGCCTTTGTGAGCATAAAAGACTAAAAATCGTACCAACAACAAATAAATGCAGTACCATAGCGGCAATATATGACATAGTGCTCGCAGTTGTGTCGCAGTAAGCTGTAGGAGAAAGATTCAATTAGCTTCTCTCTGCCCGCTGTGTCACTTTCTCTCTATTCAGTGTCTGTACACTGACCATACTATCTGTACTATTGACCTGAATGTATATATGTATAGGCCTATATTTGTTAAAAAAAATTGAATTGGTAACCGTGATCTAACTCTTCCCCATATAACATTATAAATGTATTTACTGCCAGTATTTTTCTATTTAATACATCTTCAATTATTAATTTCTTTTTTCCCTTTTTTTATTACTCACCCCAAACCTTTGAACAAGTGTAAAACATCAGTGATTTATAAATATGTCTAAAAAGACCTCTAAGAACATTTTATTTGACTGACTGACTGACTGACTGACTGAATAAATGAATCTTGGTTAGAAACAAACAAACAAACATTAACATAGATCTGTTTTAGACAACTTTTTGGATTGTGTTGTGTATTATTTGTTGTGAGAGAATGCATAACGGCAGTATTATGCAAGACTAATAGGAAGCATATGTGTTGTACAGGAAATTCATGAGCTGGTGGTGACATTAAAAATGAATACTTTTAAGATATTTTTAAGATCATCGCTTCCCGCTGCATTCATTTACTTATTTACTTATTCCAAACAGGATTTCACAATTTCCTCCTACACAAGTACAGATTATCTCCTATTTGAATATGTCAGTGAACTCTTCTCCTCGTGGTTTATTTCCCAGATCTGAGAAATGACAAAACATCTTCTGCTTTTTTAAATAACCTTAACCACGCTACATGAAAAGCTGCTGAATTCAAAAAACAGACAGGATACCTGTCAGAGCACAAAAGCCTATATTTGAGCTATAACAGTTATAAGTCTTGTATTTAGAGACGTGGTTATTATCCATTGTGAATTTCTTGCTATATTTGAAAATTAGATTAGTTACTGCATTAGGTACCATATGGACTAACAATAACAATAATATTTAGTAATCTACAGGTTATTGCATTTTTTTGTTTACATTTAAAGTTGTATGAATTAATATTAGATTAAATTCACTCATTAGAATAGACTATATTCTATAAATAACACAACATTAAAATGAACATTGTTGTTAGTCAGTGATATTAATGCTCAAACCAAAGTTATCAAATTTTATCTTTTTGTAAAATGTTACCAAAAATAAATTAAAAAAACAATAAAAAACAGCATTTAATAAATTTATATAAAATGAGCATGGCTCTTTTGCTATTAAATGTCATGAGCATCACGCTACTACATATGCTGTTACATTTGTAATTGCTTAGCCTATTTGCAGTATACATGGCGTAATCTGAATAAATTCTTAAAAGGTGACAATGAAAAGCCATTTTATTTTGCATTTTGCAATACCATTAAACAACAGTAGCAGCACCATCTAGTGGACAGTCATAATGCACAGTGACAGAAACAATCATGTTTGTGAAACCTGCAGCAAATGTACCTATAACACATAAGCTTCTTATTCCATGCTAAACAATTCCTCTCAACTCTATTTCAGTTCTGCTAAACTATAAGGAAAATGATCTTTAGAAGAATGATGGTCTTCCTGTCAGCTATAATCGGGGTCTTCATCATTTTATAGGCGCTATGACACCTCTCACCACCCTCCCCAGTCATTATTCCCTTGACCATCTTGAAGACACTCCGGGTGGAATTTGTCCTTTAATGTTGATCCAGAAACAGCCACAAAAGCATCAAAGCATTCACTCTGTCGACAGCTGCCCTTCAATACACAGGCTACAAAATCTTGCTATGGACAATATGCAAACTATAAATGTTAAAGAAGTGGTGATTACTCGTGAAACTTTGATTAAATTATTTTTGTGTTATCACGGATATATAGCTTGCATTTGTTGCTTATCATGACTGATAATTATAATAAGTTTCATTTAACCATTTAGCACTATTTTTGTAATAAATAAAAACCTATGATGAGAAAACAACACATGCTCTATGCTTAATGTGCACTAAGATTGCAAGACATCTGTCACTTGCCCAGAGCAGAACTGTAACCCTGGAATTAGTGAAAAGGAAAAAAGAAAAACAACAAATAAAGGAAATCTGTCACGGGGTATGACTGAAGGAAACAAACAAAACAGGGGGAAAAAAATTCCCAGAGCCATGTAATGTTTTTAATTTTTTTTAAATAATATGTGAGTCAATTATATATATTATATATGTCAATTATACACAAATGCATTAATACTTAATGAAAATGTTCATGCATATTTCATTACAATGAAACAGTAAGTAATATTTGGACAGTCCGGAGTGCCATGATGTAGTCAGAAAGAACATTAATGGGGATAATTATGATGAATGGCAGTACATGGAGAAATGCTAGACAGTGTTTGCATTAGTGTCCTACACTGAGCCTGGATCCAGTCCTGTTTTGTTAAATTCAATGCATGGGGTAATTACTTAGAGACAGTTCTTACTGCATCAACTTCAGGTACCATTCAGGCTTGTTTGTTTGCAATTATAATAATGGTATCCTTCAGTTATTTTTAGATTAATTAAACACTGCAGCAGACATTTCATATTTGAATGAAGGTGATGCATTACTTGCAAGAAACATTCTTATTTTTACAATTTAATTTAATTTTTAAAATTTAACATTTTTAAGTTTATTATATTTTCACTTTTCAAGTGTAATATAATTTAGGTTTCTTTATAGAAACCCTTTATCCCTTTAACCCTTTATCCCCCCAGTCCGACGCCCCTGACTAAATCCCCCCAACAAAGTCAGGGGTTTTCAAATGGGAGTCCGAAGAAAAACTGAATAAAGTTTACTGAATATTCTAAATGTGTTACATTTCTAAACCTGCCATGTACATTCCAGATTTGTATGTTTGCTCTGTATCTTTAGTGGGTTTTACTCACCATAGTCCCCTTTATCTCGCTCACTGGGGTTGTAAGGCAGTATTCTTACGCAAGTAGCTTACATACATTTATTGTGAAAGTTGCTTATTCTTCTTTAAGTTTCTACATCCAACATTAATACATCTATCTATCTATCTATCTATCTATCTATCTATCTATCTATCTATCTATCTATCTATCTATCTATCTATCTATCTATCTATATTTATATATTTATTTATTTATTTAATAAAAATAGATTTTAGGAAGGGGGTCCCTCATAAAGGTTCATCACATTTGGGGGTACATGGCATCATAAAGTTTGAAAACCCCTGCTTCAGGTCATCGATCTGTCACATTGGAATAAATAAATATGTAAGGTTAAAACTGTGCTTGCATAAAAAGATGCAACAGTTTAAAACTGTGCCCCAATGAACTGACCCCTAAATTTGACCATATAGATAATAATGTTTCAACACACATCTTAATAATAAATAAAACAAAACATAATAATTGATATAATAAGTTATTACTGCAGTCCCACTTTGACTATGCCAGACGTTTCTTTATGTTTCATGGTGTTATATTCTTACCCTGAAGTCAAACAGCTAACAGCACTGGATGGATTACCATCAGAACAAGAGCAGAGCTTTAGGGAGCTGGTTATTTTTGTCTTTGTGTTCTCTGTAGTGTTGTTGCACTGCTATACGTCAATTGGCCTGGATGGACATTTACCTCAGTGTCCCTGCAGAAGTGAATGAAAATCTATACCAATTAATTATACAGTCAATAAATGACTAAAGCTGCCAGCTTGGCTCTATTAGAAACCTATTTTACACCTTGGTTTAGGTGTAGTATGTACATAGATGTCATATAGTAACCAAACTGCAATTATTATTTCAAAAACCTATATGAGAAGAAGACACATCACAAGAGTGGTTTCCTGGTATGAGCTCCTGAATAATGACAGACAAGTTCTTCAGTTGTTCGTCCAATTAAAGAATTATAGATCAATATTAAAGAAAATAGATTATGATTTTCTCCTGCTCTGTTTGGAAGGAAAATGATTCATGATATTTTATAATCCACAATCATTGTGTCACGCCCTCACAATCATCGGTCACTGCCACGCCCACTCGTTCCCCATCACCATCATTCTAAACACCTATGCACCATCAACAGTCACCACTACATAAGCACTTAATTCTCACCTTCACACTGACCGTTTGATCTTGCACCGATCCCATCATCGACTACCTGTCCTTCCTGGAAGCCCTCACCTGTAACCAAACTTCTTCCTCATCGTCATTGTCTTTATCGTCTTCACCATCATCTTCTTCACCTCCATCGTCCTTCGTCTGAGTGTCACCATTCATCTAAGTATCACCTGTGTCATTTTCCACTGAATAAATACGTTGGACTTGCACTAATCCATCTGTGTCCTCATCTGTGTCTGACAGAAGACCACACCAAATGCAGAGCTCTTCGGACACAGGCGGGAACCGCACCGCAGACCACTTCACCACGCTGGTTCATGCTGTACGGTTCTCCCTGGTTCACGACACTCCCTCCACCATTACTCAAGTTAGCATGTCATCACCTGCACCGTCGGCACCCGTTACTTTGCCAGCTGCCTGCGTAAGTCCCATGGCCCGACCAGTGACCTACCAATGTTCCCTGTATATGGAAGCTATGGGAAGCAAATACCCCCGTCATCGGCTCAACCACCGCCTTCTGCACTCATCTAAAAGAGGTATTTGGTCAACAAACTTCCACATTATCTGTCCATGATCAACTATTTTCTATTCGCCAAGGCAAACGAGAGACAACGAGTTCCTATGCATTGCGTTTTCGCACGCTGGCCTGTATGAGCGGATGGAATGAATCAGCTCTCATCACCGCCTTTCGCCACGGCCTCCTCGCTGAAATCAAGCAACTCATTGTGGTCTGCGAGGACGCCATGGGCTTGGAGGCCCTTATCCAGAAAACCATCCGCATGTCTCAACGGTTATCTGCCTGTGGCCTCTGTAAAATTCTGCAATGGGGTGAGAACTGCTTTGATCGTTGTATTCATCGTCCTTGTCGAAAAGGTCCATCATCATCTTCGTCAGTTCCTTCATCATTACCTGTCCAGTCCACCTGAGTAGAGAGCCCCGATACTCAAGTCAACCTGGCCATCCCTCCAGCTTACCGGGCGTTCCAGGATGTCTTCAGTAAGGGGTTGGCTACCAAACTACCACCCCATCGGCCATGGGACTGCGCCATCGACCTCCTGCCTGGGGCTACTCTTCCAAAGGGCCGCATCTATCCTCTGCCCATCCCGGAACAGAAGGCCATGGAGGAGTATGTGCACAAAGAGCTACAGCAAGGATTCATCCATCCATCGACCTCCCCTGCCGCTTCAAGCTTTTTCTTCGTGGCCAAGAAGGACGGAGGCTTGCGGCCGTGTATCGACTACCATCACCTGAATTCTCAGACCGTCAAGTTTAGTTATCCCCTTCCTCTGGTCCCATCCGCCCAAGAACAGCTCCGTTGGCCACCATCTTCTCCAAGCTCGATCTCAGAAGTGCCTACAACCTCATTCACTTTCGCAAGGGAGACGAGTGGAAGACAGCCTTCATCACTCCCTCAGGTCACTATGAATATCGGGTGATGCCGTATGGGCTGTCCAACTCACCCTCCGTCTTCCAAAATTACATGAATAAGGTATTTCGTGAATTCTTAAACAAGTTTGTCATCGTCTATATCGACAATATCCTCATCTATTCAAGTGACCTGAGGGAGCATGAGGAGCATTTCTGTCAAGTCATACAAAAGCTCTTCAGTCACCTCTCTGCTCCAAAACCGGACCAAGTCTCTGTCCTGGAATTCATCGGCCACAGAGGCCTTCCACCAGCTAAAGAATGCCTTCCAGTCCGCTCCAATCCTGGTCCATCCCAATCCTTATCTTTCGTTCATCGTTGAAGTGGACACCTCATCGACCGGGGTCGGAGCGGTTCTGTCTCAGCGGCAGGGGACACCCTCACGACTCCATCCATGCGCCTTCTTCTCCAAGAAGCTATCCCCGGAGGAGCAGAACTATGACATTGGCAACCAGGAGCTCCTGGCGATCAAGCTCGCCCTGGAGAAATGGAGACACTGGCTGGAAGGAGCAGAACATCCATTTGAAATCATCACCGACCATCGTGACCTTGAATATCTTTGTGACGCCAAGAGGCTGAATCATTGTCAGGCCCGCTGGGCCCTCTTCTTCACCAAATTTAATTTCAAGGTGACGTACCGCCCAAGGAACCAGAACAACCGGGCGGATGCCCTTTCTCGTCTCCACCAAGCCGACCCTGAGCCCAAGCACCTTGAAACCATCCTCCCTCCAGCCATGGTTGTCAGCCCGATCCAGTGGGCGCTCCACGAACAGATCCAACAGGAGAACGCCCAGCAGCCTGCTCCGCCGGGAGGTCCAGAAGGGCGCCTCTATGTCCTGCCTCGCCTGCCCCTTCTGGACTTGGCTAATTCGTCACAGGGCTCTGGACACCCAGGCAGGAGAAGGACCCTCTCGCTCCTTCGCCACCGTTACTGGTGGCCCGCCATGCCTCGGGAAGTCTCCCGATTCATCAAGGGATGTTCAGTCTGCGCCATTGCCAAAACCCCTAGAAGACTCCCCGAGGGCAAGCTTCCGATCCCTGAGCGTCCCTGGAGCCATCTGGGGATCGACTTCATGACCGACCTGCAATCATCCGAAGGATTCATCTGTATCCTCGTCATTGTCGACCAATTCTCAAAATCCTGTAAACTAATCCCCTTCAAAGGTTTACCTACCGCGTTGGAAACCGCGGAGGCACTCTTCACCCAAGTCTTCTGACATTTTGGGCTTCCGGAAGACATCGTTTCCGACCGAGGACCCCCAGCAGTCCACCACAGGGCTCACCCTGTTCCAATGTCTCGGCTACCAACCACCGCTCTTCCCCTGGACAGGTGAGCCCTCGGAGGATTACTGGTTCCACCAGAGCAAGAGGGTCTGGGACTCAGCAGGCAGTCCGGAGAAATAAGCACCACGCTGACGCCAAATGCGGACCCGCGCCGCAGTACCAGCCAGGCCAAAAGGTCTGGCTTTCCACGAGGGATGTCCGTCTCCAGCTGCCTTGCTGTAAGCTGAGTCCCCGGTACATCGGACCGTTCATGGTAGACAGGCAGCTGAACGAAGTCACCTACTGCCTTCACCTTCCTCCCACCTACAGAATATAACCTTCAATTCATGTTTCATTTCTCAAGCCCTTCACTGAACCTGTCCCTTCTTCACCCACAGATCCTGGTGATGGTGCCGTACGTACCTCCTCCTCCTACCATCGACGAGGACCGATCAGTCTACCGGGTGAGAGCCATCCTCGACTCGCGGCGACGGGGTTCCCGGATGGAATACCTGGTGGATTAGGAGGACTATGGTCCTGAGGAGCGGAGCTGGATCTCCAGGAATTATGTGCTGGACCCTGACCTTCTCACTCAGTTTCACCAAGACCACCCTGACCGACCCGCTCCTCGGGCCGTGGTAGATCCCATCGCCACCTGTCCCAGCCATCAGGAGCTGCCCGTGGAGGAGGGGGTACTGTCCCGCCCTCACAATCATCGGACACTGCCACGCCCACTCGTTCCCCATCACCATCATTCTAAACACCTGGGCACCATCACCAGTCACCACTGCATAAGCACTCCTCACCTTCACACTCACCGTCTGGTCTGGTCCGATCCCATCATCGACTACCTGTCCTTCCTAGAAGCCCTCACCTGTAACCATCTTCATCCTCATCATCATCGTCTGTGTCTGACACATAGAAAGGTATTTTTGAATAGTTTTTTATAATAGATCCATCCAAAATGAAATATATTTCTTGTCTGAAAATATTTATATATCTCTAGGACTAGGACATCAGCATTCTTAAGATGTACAAAGTACACAAAGACGGTAAAAGTAAGCCATAAATCATACTGTAAATTATTCTGAAGATACATGATTGCTTTATACGATATATTTAATTTAGGCTTTTATTAACATATAAACATTGATCAGCACAAATAAATAGAGCATGTGAAATATGGTAAACGGACGTTAATGTGTTTGCTTGTTTGTGCAAGTCTTATGAGTTTGTAAATAATGATTTTGGGTGAACCATCTCTTTAATGCATGTTCTTTGACTGTGAACAATTGATTGGTGTGTTATTCCAAAGAGAAGGGGCAAAAAACCTAAATGATTCTTAAACCAAAAGTAATCTACTCTTCCTCTGGGTTGCAAATGGCAGTCCATGTTGACTTTATCCTTAATCAATATCCTTATTTCTTAACTATAACTAATCTAATTTATTCTTAAAAGAATAAATGGCTTCAGAAAAAGCTTATGAACCCCCCCCCCCCACCCCCCACCCCAAAAAAAAACAAAAAACAAGACACAATCAAATTTACATTTAGAAACTGAAGTGGTGGCGGACAAGAACTGGAAAATGATAAATCACTCAGTGTGCTGTGATATTTAAGAGACACGAAAGATTAACATTTATGTTAAGTGCAGTTCTGCATGGTTGAGAATATTGATGCTCAAGCAGTTTGTGAATTTTTAGATTGAATTATTGTATGCAGTAGTCTGGTTCCTAAAAGCTGCTCTGCGAAAGATCATAATTAGTCTCGAATTGACTAAAATTATGAAGTCCTTAGGTCTAGATATGTTTATGTGTAAAGTGCCTGGCAGGTTACAACTAATGCATACTTTATCATCCTAGATGAAACCATAAGGGAATAATGCCAATGGCATGGTGATGCCATCAACACATGACAGACAAGATTAGATTGTATGGCCTACAGCAACAAAATGTAAATATTGCTAAGGACATTATTCAGTTTATTCTGTTTAAATGGAATAGGTCTGGCAACAAAATGGGAACAAAATCACTCTTATCTTGATTGATGTCGTGTCCATTTCTACCTGATGTTGTTTAGCAGGACAGACTTTTGTCCTTTTGTCTTAATGATTACATTTCCTGAAATTTGAAACCCTGTACCTGTACCATCTGAAAAGCTCAGACAATAGAAGAAGAAGAAAAAGCAGAGAAAACAATGTTAGGAAAAAAAATTATATCATAATGACATTATTCATGAGTTCATTTGCTGTATATTACTGCAGTTGTCATAAGAAGATAGATCAGAGTTCTTTTTATGTCAGTACATTTATTTATTTATTAAGTAGCCTAATGACTTTCATTAACAGTACAATTATTAGCATAAATTACATAGACTGGTGCTTAACAGCCTAATGTAGGCTACTTTCAAAGATTTAAATGCCAAAATCCTAAGATTAATTCGTTTTAATAAGAAATATAAATTAACATAACATTAATAAATCTCTTATCTATTATATTTGTAATTAAAAAGCAAACTGTGGCTCATGAAGCCCGATGTCAATCAACAGTCTCGCGACTAGGCTACTGGTGGATTAGCGCATAAAGAACATGCGCTCGGCTGACTCTCGGCAGAC
Organism: Pseudorasbora parva; assembly: GCF_024679245.1. NCBI lineage: Eukaryota > Metazoa > Chordata > Actinopteri > Cypriniformes > Gobionidae > Pseudorasbora > Pseudorasbora parva. The sequence goes on along the minus strand of NC_090175.1, from coordinate 36,329,323 downwards.
TGAAGCGGTCCTTTCCCTTTCAATGCATCAAATTCATTCGGTCTCGTGAATTCATTGACACTTCTTGAGGTCTGTCGTTGGGTTATGCACGATCGTACTGGTATGGATTTGGTCTATTTTGTTTCTTCTGACAGATATACGAGCATGAAACTTCTCAACTTAAAGAAGGTAAGACATTTAAATGACTTTCCCTCGAAAGGGACTTCCTTGCTAAATTCAGTGCACTTTTCACAAAACGTTTTGCTCGGTTTAAACCGAGGTGTAACACTTTCAAATTTAAGCATGTCTTTGTATTTAATGACCACACACTATTATTAGTGACAGTAAATGAACATAGGTGCAAACGTGCAGATGATAATATTGTACATTCAAACAGATGAATGCTAAACACCTGATTCATTTACCGGTATATGAACTTACGAATTAACATATTTAGATTCATCAAATACTAAAACGCTATACATGAAATCCATTTTGTATATAATTGTATGCATTAAAATAAATTTAAAATTATAAAACAATTTTAAAGTGACGTAGTAGTTACGTGTATTTAATATGATAAAGACAGAAATTAGGCACAATTATAAGTAACTAACCCTAAACTAAACTAAATTAAACCCTAACACTATAATAAGTATATGCACTATAAAAAAAACAAATTTATATATATATATATATATATATATATATATATATATATATATATATATATATGATCAAGAAGTTATGATGAATGTTTTTGCTTTAACTCTTCAAAATAAGTTAAGCAATTTTCAACTTTTTTATGTTATACAAGGTTAAACAATTTTTTTTAGGTAATTTAATGTAAATTAAAAAATTTAAGGCAGCAACTTTTTTCACAGTTTGTAGTAATAACCCTGTAACAACGTCACCTCAAAATATCCGGTTACACTTTATTTTAAGGTGTCATTGTTACAATGTAATTATATATTTAAGTACTGAGTAATATTAATTAACTATGTACCTACTAGGGTTAGGGTAGTATTTGGTTGTGGGTTAGTTGCATATAATTATACATAATTAAATCTTTCTGTTTTGAATACAGAATAGACATTTTTTATATATTTAAATTTTCATTTTACTCATTCTTTTATTTTCCAGAGTAAGTGAACAAATGCTAAACATGGATATAAGAAACGAAATGAACACATCTGAAGACGAAACCCTGAGCTCCTTAATTCAGTCCACAAACTGTTGTACACCAGCTGCTATCCAAGTTAATGGTGTCTTATATGGTCTGGAAGACAGTACAAAACTGGTGGGTGTTCAAGTGATCTTGATTTTGGCTTACAGCACCATCATCGTCTTTGGTGTGGCCGGCAATTCTTTGGTCATATATGTCGTGTACAAGTTTAGAAATTTACACACGGTTACTAACTTTTTCATTGTCAACTTGGCTGTAGCAGACCTGTTGGTCAACACATTGTGTTTACCTTTTACTTTGATGTACACTCTCTATGGAGAGTGGAAATTCGGACAGGTGATGTGCTACTTGCTGCCGTATGCACAAGGCTTAGCGGTCCACGTTTCGACCATCACACTCAACGTTATAGCGCTTGACAGGTACCGTAGCATTGTCTACCACATGGAAACCAAGATGTCCAAAGACATGTGCATAGTCGTGATTGCCATTACCTGGGTGGCAAGCGCGATCCTTGCCAGCCCTCTAGCTATCTTCCGTGAATATGTGACCTTCGACTTAACGGCTGAGCAGACAATTCAGGGTTGCGCGGAGAAGTGGCCTGGAAGTAGCACGGATGGGACAATCTACAGCATCGCCATGTTCCTTCTGCAGTACGGGCTGCCACTGTCTATCATTTCTTTTGCTTACACTCGAATCTGGATCAAGCTAAGAAATCATGTCAGCCCCGGCGGTGGCCGTAGCGACCGCCATCAACGGCGACAGAAGACGACGAAAATGCTGGTGGCTGTAGTGGTGGTCTTCACCGTTAGCTGGCTGCCCTTTCACGCCTTCCAGCTGGCTGTGGATATTGATAGCAGTGTATTGGAAATGAAAGACTTCAAATTGCTCTATACGGCTTTCCATATTGTGGCCATGTGCTCCACATTTGCCAATCCCATCCTTTATGGCTGGATGAACAGGAACTATAGAAAATCTTTTGTGGCCGTGTTCAAGTGTGGAAGGTTAAACAATGGAATGAGAAGAGTTTGTAGCAGTGAGAAAGTAAATGAGAAATGTACACGCAATAAGCAAAACACAATCAGTGTTGTCTTTAAACAAGAAAACACTCTGCTGTGATGGCTGTGTTTTGAGATTTCAAACCACAAAATGTGACCATAATAAGGACAAATATTCAGAAAGTCTATTGTATAAGTAAATCCGAAGACTAAACACTCCACTAATTGCCTGATTTTTTATTAATATATGAGACAATTGTGGTGAATTTGTGACTAAACACTTAATTAGTTTGAAATGTTGTATTTTGTTGTTAACATGCACTATTTATCTGGTTATATTTGGAATTAACATTTGATCTGTAAAAAAAAAAGTCAGTGAGACAGAGATCTCACATTAAGTATATTGTATATTTTCTGTTTCTTGTGAAAATAAAGGTGAATTTACACAAAATGGTTCCCAAAGCTTTATAAAAGGATACATAAAATAGGAAGACGCCAGGTCAATGTTTGCATTTGATCCTGTCCGTTGCTCACAATCTGCATGTGATTTGACATATCATCTAAAGAATACAAAATCATTTCTGACAGTGCAAGTACATTTTATTTTGTTTCTTTTTTCAGTGTGTGATTTTATTTATATACAGAAAAAGCACTGTAATCATAATGTTGAATTTAATATATTGGTGCTTTGAAAGCTGGTCTAAAACAAGTTGAACAAAAGTATAAAAGAAAATTCAGACAGAAATTCTGCGTGTGAATCAACACATTCGTTGGGAAATGAGGCAGCAAGCCAGCTGCTTTCGGTTTCAGACACCTCATGTCTCTCAGGTAATTAGGTTACGTGGTTTCTAGTACTGCACATTGTTCACAATGAAAGACTGCACCATTTTGATTTCAAAAGCGAAGTGTTCCCTTCTAAAAACAAGATATTCTTAAAAATATGTCATAAGTTCATTAAAAGGAAGAAGTGTGTCTGGTGGGATTTTGCCTCAACTTTTCTCTTAGGAGATTCAAAATTCATATTGGAAAAGGATCACGTGCAACCTATTATTTTGAATTATAAGATTTAATTTTTTTTAAATGTTCTTATTACAAAATATATATATTTTTAATTTGTTGTAAAATAGAGAAGGATTTTGATTTTTTGACCACACCAGACAGACACTAAAACAATAAATAAAGAAATATGTATTACAAATGGAATGTACACTGATCAATATTCCTAATTTTGATAGCCACTGGCCTATGAAAGATCAATCAACTGACAGGAACAGTCCAATCAATACTCACTGAACAACATAAAAATAGAATAAGAGGGTCTCAAGAGTATTGATCCTGCCAATTACAGTTATGCCCGTCTTTGAATGTCCCAAAAGCCACTTCTATTATGTCTACAATTCTCAATTGAATTCCTGTCTCTGCACAAAACTATTTAACGGGCAGACATCATTACATTAGGGATTTTATTTCAAGAAGATGGCTTTTAGCCTTAAAGCTTAGCCATGTGCATTACCAGTAATGCCGTCTTAGTCATTCTTTGCTGGTTTGCCCACAATAAACTAACAGCAAAGACACTATACTGCAAATGATTCCAGGCAAAGAAGCTTTAATGTAGTTACTACTCGCCTCATTTATTTCACGGTGGATGCCAAACTTCTATTGCTTTAGTGTTAAGATCTTTAATGCCACAAGCAACAATATTTCCCCTCCTACAGGCATAAATAAAGGTTATTATACTATACTTTCTTCTATAGCTGGGGCCTGTACCATGAAGCCAGTTTCGCTGGCTAGCCATGTTTCAATTAAGATTGTGCCAATCCTAGGTTTTAGGTACCATAAAAGTGACTAGGCTTTTAGCTGTGTTCATAATCATAAAGGGACAATTCACAACTCTTTTGTATTAAACTGTTATTCCCTTAACTAAAACGAGTTGATACATACCTCTCTCGTCTGAGTGCATGCTCTTAATCGCTCTGACGCGCGGTGACAATCTGATAGCATTTAGCTTAGCCCACTAAGCCCAGTTCACTATGGTATCAAACAGAGATCAAGTTAGAAGCGACCAAACACCTCCACATTTCCCCTATTTAAATACAGTTACACGTAGTTGAACGATTAAGAATGGTGACATAAAATAAAACGTGGCACTTTTCTAAGCGGATTAAAAAGGGAGAACTATAATGTATGGCGGAATAGCACTTCTGAGAGTACTTCGACTCGGCGCAGTAAAAAGTCCTGTCTGAAAAATCCTCCCTCACATCTCCCCTTCCCTCTCTCATTTCCGTCAATAGGTTTGGAGCAATGTATGCAAAGATAAATCAGCTCCGCCCACTTCCAGCATGAGACTGTGGCGTTGTGCTGTTGTACTCAGACTGTTGTGAGTGACGTATGTGGGTTCTGCGGTTCTCCAGTTGGTTAATATTGCTTTTTGTTCATAATTCCACTAAACGTGTTTGGAGGAAGAAGAATGATGAGTACCATCCCAAGAACACCATCCCTACTGTGAAGCATGGGGATAGTAGCATCATGCACTGGGGGTGATTTTCTGCACATGGGACAGGGCGACTGCACTGTATTAAGGAGAGGATGACCGCGGCCATGTATTGCGAGATTTTGGGGAATAACCTCCTTCCCTCAGTTAGCGCATTGAAGATGGGTCGAGGCTGGGTCTTCCAACATGACAATGACCCGAAGCACACAGCCAGGATTACCAAGGAGTGGCTCTGTAAGAAGCATATCAAGGTTCTGGCATGGCCTAGCAAGATCCAGACCTAAACCCAATAGAGAATCTTTGGAGGGAGCTCAAACTCCAGGTTTCTCAGCGACAGGCCAGAAATCTGACTGATCTAGAGAAGATCTGTGTGGAGGAGTGGGCCAAAATCCGTCCTGCAGTGTGTGCAAACCTGGTGAAAAACTACAGGAAACGTTTGACCTCTGTAATTGCAAACAAAGGCTACTGTACCAAATATTAACATTGATTTTCTCAGGTGTTCAAATACTTATTTGCAGCTGTGTCAAACAAATAAATAGTTAAAACATCATTTATTGTGATTTCTTGATTTTGTGTTTTTAGATTATGTCTCTCACAGTGGACATGCACCTACGATGACAATTTCAGACCCCTCCATGATTTCTAAGTGGGATAACTTGCAAAATAGCAGGGTGTTCAAATACTTATTTCCCCCCTCCCTCTCTCTCTCTCTGTTCAAAATAATAGCAGTCCAACATCACTAACCAGATCAATCACTGTTCTTGTTGGAAATTATATTTCTATATGGCAAATATTTTAGGTGTGGTAGAGTAATAGAAAACCAAAAGACCCAACAGTCATGACATGCATGCTGCTGCTTTTGTGTAATTGAATCATTAATAGAAAATGGCATTATTAATTGTGTTGAATGGCATGGAATTGGCTGTTCACTACTAGACTTTCATGTGTACGTGCCCCACGAATGCGGGATCAAAGCCTGAGTTGACAGAAAAAAGCTGATGATCAGTATCATGGTACCAACAAAGATAGAATTGAATTGGTTTGGTTTTGTCAACTCATATACAGTGCCCGAAAGGCTCAAAAGGAGAGAAGTAATACAATACACAGATGTACAATTTCAAGATAAGTTTATAAAATAAAATAAAAATACAATAAAGTTCATCATCAGAATAAAGTATTAAAACATTCAAATGGTGTGTTTTATCAACAAGCAAACAAATTCCATAAAAGAACAAAAATTGAACACATTATTTAAAAAAAAAACACATTTATTGTAAATAAGGTTAAGGCTTTGATAAACCAATACTTGTCACAGTTGTATTAGGAAGACAAAGACTAGACCAAAATACAAGTTTAATTTCCAAATAGGTCTACAAGACAGACAAACAGGCAGGGTTAACAAACCATATCATAACAGTGACCAGACAAAGACTGAGTGAACAAGAGGAACTTAAATAGCAAACAAACAAGGGTAATTAATGGAACACAGCAGGGTCAAAATGAACTAATAACAAAGGGTGACCATGGTGACAGACAAATGGTGGGAAAACGAAGACAAAGAAACATGACAAATAATGCTGCCTTCACATGCTATCGGAATTATCGTAAATACGAGTTTCCTAAGTAAAAATTTCCCATTTCAATGTGATGAGCTCGTAATCACAACTTCAGAAGTGGGAATTATCACATTTCTGATAGCACATGAAGGCAGCATTAAAACACAATTGAAAGACCGAACAAAGACATGTGACAATAATGCAATGATATATAAACAGCACATATTATCTCATAATATATAATATATATATATAATATTATATTATCTCAAATGATCTCTCATCTTACCATGTTTATAATCAATGTATTTAGACAAATATTTTAAAATTACTTTTATAATTTAGACTTCTTGATGAAAATGTCACGTAGTGTTACTGCATTATAAAAAAGGTAAATAAAGTCTGATTTATGTTTCAATGGTTCCTGAAAAAAATTATATAAATGTCAAAAAAAAAAAGAAGTTAAAAATAAACTTAAATAAAGATTATTTTCCAAATGGGATGGTTTTATTAGGTGGACTCCAGGGTGGAGGGGGTTCATCCTGAAGAATAGCCTGTATCCTCTTTTCATTTTTCTCTCTTTTTTGTTGAAACTCTTTTCTTCTCTGTAATAAAAGAACCAGGAACATATACATTCAACATCAACAGAGGCAAAACAATGAAAAGCCTGTTGATTAGTTTACTCATTAAAAATGAATGCGTTTTTAATACAGATTATAATATGTATGTCTCAGTCTCACTGCATCTGTTTAAATGTGCAAGAAGCTTTAGTGCATGGCCTGGCAAATAAACAACTAAACCACCCCTTTATACAAATATCACTGATCTGCCCTTGTCACATAAATTAGCCATAATGACAATTTTATTGGCAAATGACATTTAAAAAGAGCACGCAAAACAGTAATGTCATGGAAGTGTATTTTCTACAAAACTGTTTTTACATTGCAAAATGAGAAACGTGTGATTGGGGAACTGTGTGTAAATACATTTACAGTAACATACCAGCCATTTGTTGTACATCTCCAAGGCCATTTTTTCTTTTTCCTCCTTTTCATATTCCTCCTCCACTTCCTTTATTTTGACCTTCCTTCGTTCTGCCCTTACCTTCTCTTCAATGACATCCTTCTTTCTGTCACTCCTATGTAATATGTAAAGTAATTAACTGAAAATCATGTTCTGTACAACGGCGCAGTCATTAATGTCGATCTGTAATCTGAGGCTTCACAAAGAGCACATTTACATCTTAATCAATACTAATGGCTTGAGTAACTTCAGCATGATCCAACATGAGCTATTTAACAAGATAAAAGGAATAAATTAGGGTAATATAACTCATTTAAACGTGTCTTTCTTACCATTCAGTGAAAGCAGAGGTGTTGTCCTTCTTTCTTTCCTCTTTCTCTCTGATCTGCTGTAGTTTCTCTTTTCTCTCAGTCTGCTTCTTTTCCTTTATTCTGTCTTTAAGGATACTATCATGCTCCTCTTTCCACTTCTCAAAAACCTGCTTTTGTAAATTAGATTGTGATATCTTCATGTGAATGATGGTACTAAAATTGCATAGTATATATATTGAATCTTATTCTGTGTTATAGGTTCAGCTGGGTATCATCTCTCTCGCTCTTCAATTTTCAAAATTCAATAATGGTGAATTTTTAATAAAATCACCATTATTTTTAGTCATGTGCTGTGGCAAATGGATTTTTAAAACTACAAATATTCCACGGTCTCCCAATTAAAATGAGGTCACCAAAGCTGCAAGCATTTATACAATTAGCAAACTTAATTTAGTCTAAGATAGGTACAGTACGTCACATAGCATGATATGTCAACTTCCAATTATTTCCTAGTATTTCAGGACAGATACTGCTTTCTCCCAAACGCACACACACACACACACACACACACACACACACTGGAAAAACTAATTATAAGAGTAAAGCCTTCAAACCCTGAAACCCCTGCAGACAGACCAGACATCAGAAAAAAATCAGACATGACAGTTCTGGAAGCGGCTAAAATGCTGGATCTAAAATGCCTTGAAGCCAAAGGCACTGTTATGATGTCCTTGACAGGCATGGTGGCAAGGGGATGCTACTTGAAGGGACATTCCAAATGAAAGTGAGCAACTGAATACCTCCTCAAAAGTCCAAGGCTGCTGCACAGTTTACTGGCCCAAACAGCAAACCACATTCACACACATAGCTCTAATACATGAAATGCATCTGACAAAATGTAGTTTCTGTTCTCAAACCAAGTATATTCCAACAACTTTGACTGGGTTGAGCAACTGTCAGTCTGGGCAGGGTTGTGTTTCCCAAAACCATAGTTGCTAACCTGTAAGCCAACTTAGTTGGTTGGCAATGGGAAATTGCATTGCAACCAACAAAGTTGCTAACTTAGTTAGCAACTATGGTTTTGGGAAACACACCCCAGATCAGTGCCACCTTGGACTTTATGTGGACTGGAGTGTATTTTTTTAGACATCTTTCTGGAAATGCTAACTATTGATGTGAAAGCAAAGAGTTCTTTTTAATCCTTTTTTTTAAAACATATAGTATAGCTGTTTGCAAATGCACACCTCACAAGTAGTGGATAAAATACAAATACATCTTCTTAAGTTCTTTTTAATACAGTAACATTTTCTAAAAAAAAACAAATTTTTATAATTACCAATGAAAAATACTGACCTGTTTAGCGGTTTCCTGTTTTTCTTGTTTTTTATCCATTTCCAATTGTTGTTGGTTGATTGCCTTCAGTTTTTCTTGGATTTTCTTTTTGATGACTTCAGATTTTTTCTCTTTCCATGCATCATAAGAGGCCTTTGCATCTGCAATTTTAGTGAGCTTTTCCTCGAAGGGAAATTACAATAAATAAATCATACTAGTACTGTGGTGACTAAATCATTGAATTAATTTATTGCAGAAGAAATGTGTATTAACATTTGTGGTGCATCCAAACTAAGTCACATACTGTCTGAGTAGGTACTACATTTGGATTTGAATTCGCAACTGTTAAAAAAATATAAATAAAGATTTTTTTTCTACACTCGAACGGTGTAGAAAAAGTTAAAATGGCTTAATCTTATAAAAAAAGTGACAAGTACACCTATGCGTTGCGGCTTAAAAGTATGTTATGTAGTATGAATATGGTTAATATGAGTGAAATTCAGACGTACTACTTTCAGCATCAGTTTGCGTTGCTTCACTGATTAATAAATCCTTTCCCGTGGCCTTTTGGGGTAGTAAAGCATCCACTGAATGCGCATTTAAGAATCTCGGCAATAGTAGGTCATCCGGGTACTTTTCGAGAATAATTTTTTTGAATACTATAAATTTGGATATACTACTCTTTTAGCAGTTTTCACATACTATATAGTAGATTTCAAATGCAGCATTGGTTTATGTTAATTACCCTCTCTGCATTTTCTCCTCTTTCAATTTCTCTTCCAGCTTTTTTGCCCTCCTTGTTATTTTTAAAGTTTCTTCTTTCTTTTTTAGCCATTCCTGTTAAAATAATTGTTTTTCACATACATTTTAGATGCATACAATTTTTTTTAAGCATTTGTTCATATACATTTAAGTATTATTGTGTAATTAATTATGATTTTTTTAGTAAATGATTAGTCTAACCTGGTACACAGCAGCTCTGAGTGAATCTGCTGCTTCTGGAACCTGTTGGGTTTCCTGTGTCCTCTGATCCAAAATCTTCAATGTTCCCAGGTATTTGGATTCCACTGTATATGAGCTTTTGGACTTTCTGGAACTGGATGACCGGGAGCTTGGAGGTCTAATGTCAAAAATATATTCTTCTTTTCAATGTTTTGTAAAAAAAAATTATTTAGGAGCACCAAGTAATTTGTTCCTCAATAATACATTAGAAATCTCTCAGGACTCATAAAAAATATATTTGTGTTTCGAAAAAGAATGAAAGTCGTAAGGGTTTGTAATGACTAAAAACATGATGTTTGTAATGAGGAAAAGCAACTAGAATTTCTTTTTTATTTTTGGTTACAATTTATTTTAAGGTGTTATTGTTATAGTGTAAATATATATTTTAGTACTGAGTAATATTAATTACCAACATGTACTACTATAGGGTTAGGGTGGTATTAGATTGAGGGTTAGATACATAATTAACTGTTATTACTATGGTAAGTACATGTAACATATTTAACAAGAACACTGTAAAATCAAGTGTTACCTTTTTTTTTGTAAACTATCCCTTTAAGTGTACAGTAAAATGGTTCTCCAGATTATTTGTGCGATCAAATGGGCCATTAATCTACCCTGTAAAAAAGTTACAGTCTGACATTTTTAAGTTATTTCATCTTAATTGATGCCAAACTGACTTTAAAGTTTCATCTTGTATAACTTAAAGGGGGGGTGAAATGCTGTTTCATGCATACTGATCTTTTTACACTGTTAAAGACTTGGAATCCCATACTAAACATAGACAAAGTTTCAAAAGTTAAGGTGGACGTTTGATGGGAGTATTTCTTTGTCAAAAATACTACTTCCGGTTAGTCATAAGTTTCGGCAAGTTTTTTGAGATCATGCGTCCCCTTTGACGTTAATGGGGGCGGAATTTCCTTGTATGGGCCGTACGGACAATTCTACCGGAAGCGCGTGAGAGAGAGAGAGGGAGAGAGAGGGAGAGAGAGGGAGAGAGCGAAAGTAACCAGGCTACCCCCATCAAAGCGCTGGCTCGTAGGCTGCTGGACAGGTGATGTGCACATAACAATGTCACCAAAAAAGTGCGTTTTTGGTTGCCAGACCAAGACAGTCCTGCACAGATTCCCCCAAAACCCCGCGTTAAGGCAACAGTGGATGTAATTTGCTTTTCCGGATCAGCAACTGAGTTGCGCGAATGTTTATATCTGTTCGCTGCATTTCGGTGCCGACTGTTTCATGAAAAGGCCCAGCTCGACGCCGGATTTTCCCAATCGCCTAATGCTGAATGATGGAGCAGTCCCAACGTTAGAAGGGTGAGTGAGACTGCTTCAAATGTCTGTGTTTTTTTTTAGTCCGCTTACTGTCTACACAAACCACGCATAAACACACAAACACACGTGCACAACTGCACTTCCCACATGTACACCTTCAAAGACAAAAATACGACGATATAATTCAAGTATAAATATGTAAATAACACAAGCCGCTAAGCATATTATATAGTTAGTGTATAACTTGTACCACATACAGACGTCCTGCTCTAGTCGTTTTTGCTGCTGCTCCTGTTCAACTGCAGCCTCTGGGTCTGATTCCGGATCATAGATGTATGGCTGTATCTGATTAAAAGCCATATTTTTATTTTGAATAAAGTTTTTTTCCCGCTGTTGACACAGCTTTACGACGCACTCGACTCAACACAGCAGCAGCGAGCACACGTCATTATTTAGCTCCGCTCACACGACACGCCCCCACCCGCTCTGCTTTTTTCGGAAAGACTCGGAAAAGCGCATCTTTCTTATATAATTATTAAAAAAATAAAGACTTTTCGGAGATATGCAGGATGCAATGCTACTCTATAGGTACTCAAGATTGACATGACACTGACTGAAACTGAGTGTTTCACCCCCCCTTTAATAAAAAAAGTGTAACATTTCTTAAGGGGGGGGGGGGGGGGGGGTGAAATGCTGTTCCACTTTATCCTGTGGATGACATCAAGCGACTTCAACGCTTCAGCACAGCATTCCAGGAAGGCAGCGCTGCATTTGAACCGATTTGAACGCAGAAATGACGGGAAGCTTCACAACATCGATTCAGTCGCGTCGCAAAGTGAATCTCCACGGTCACTGCTGTCATAGGACTTCACCAAATCATACCAAAGAAGTGTGTTTTTGACGGCGCGGTCCCAGCGATAAAGGTTCGGTCCTGCTTTGGAAGCAGCCGGTGAGTAAAACTGCTTCAAATGTCTATGTTGTTGGCTATCGTCGCATGACTAAACATCAGTAAACGACATGATCGTGTATATTTAATTTATCAATGGAGCATGCGATCTATGGTGTGTGTTTAAATACATTTGTTTAGCTGACCAATATAGGTGTCAGTTTGATTATTGTAAAACCACCCAAAACCTAGCGTTCTCACAAAGCGTGCTTCGTCATTCAAATGCGCTAACAGTAACTCCATTGTTGTTCTACGTATAACGTTACACTAGTCTGACGTGCAAAACCGCTTTGCTTGCTACTGCTAAGGTTTAGTCGCATACAATAGTCCATAAACCGAATCATGTCCTCATAAACTGCGAGTAAACACACACACAAATGTTGACAGGACACTAAATACAGTACATACCAAAGAGACGGATGTCCTGCTGTTGTTGTTTCTCCTGTTCAATTTATTTCAGCCATATATCTATTAGCTGAATCTGAACGCTCGTTTTTTTTCCGGAAAGACTCGGTACAGCCTATATTTCTTTTATAAATATAATAAAACTAAAGACTTTTCTGAGATATGAAGGATGCAATACTACTCTATAGGTACCCAAGATTGACATGAGATTGACTGAAACTGAGTGTTTCACCCCCCCTTTAACTTATTTTGACGAGTTAAAATAATGTAAAAACACATGTTGTCATAACTTATTGAACATTGTGTATTGTACTTATTGAACATTGTGTATTGTACTTTATTGAACATAACTTATTGAACAAGTGTCACAGTGTACACTTTAAAAAAAAAAGACTTTTCTTTCTTATTTCAGAAGTCCACCACAGCCTGTGTCAGCATGAAGTATTAAACAAATTCACTAACCTGTCTGTGGATTTTCTAGACATTCGGCTCTCTGGGGTTGACGTGTGGTCAAGGTTATCCTGGGAACTCTCCTGAATGAAAAAGTGATTTAATTAAGAATTACATTAGCATTTGAATGTTGACAAGGCATTTAATTGACCTTAATTTGTAGGGTACTGCAACCTTTAGTAATACTTTTTTAAAACCAGTTTCCTATAACACCACTGACAGAAATGCAAAAAAAAGTTTTTTTCAGTTTTCTTTTCACTCTTAAACTGACTTACATGCTTTTCTTCAAATAATGCTAAGATGTCTCTCTCTTTACTCTCGTCTGAGGCAACTAGAATGAAATTTAGACATTTATTTAAATTATTAAGAAACACCTTAACAATAATTACATTAAAATATTAGATGTTAGGTCATAGATCAACAATACCAAAATGTAATCTCATCCATTTCTACATACCACTGCCTGCAGTGGCTGGAGCCTCAGACACTTGCTCTGCTGTTGAACAAGACTGTGTATTGGACTTTTCTGACATGGCCCGGTGTTCATCTGGACCCTGTAGTAAAAAATAGCATTAAGCCTCCTATTGTATTCGCTACTTAATTACCTTTTTTCTTTTATCCATATTTTATGAAGATTACATTTTGTAAGTGTGTTGAGACTATCAAAATACACATCACATTTTTTTTTATAGAAAAATACAAAAAAATGTGAAAATATAACCATTTAAACTAAATTGCTACACCTTTTGCGTTCTGTCTGTTTTGACTCAAAAATGAACTAGGGCTTTACACATGCCATCATGCTGTTTTTTCATTTATTTATTTCATTTTTTACATCTATTAGATTTGTCTCAAACATACTTACTAATGTTAAATACGTTAAGCCTCTTTCCTACACTACACATGTTTCCATTACCCTTCAAAATGTCAAAATACTTTTAGTTTTTTGTGAAATACTTGTTTTTACACTGGCATGAGTTGGTTTTCAGGCAATTTAAAAAGGGAAATTTTTCGCAAAACTGCAATGGAAATAATTTCTGCATTTACAGGTCACGTGGCGTCCGTAAGTCGCTCATTCTTTACAGATGACGCAGACAGGAGGACAGCAGACGAGACAAGATTTCTATAGACTATAGAATTACAGGAACACTGATTCTAAACAAAGAAATTAAACTCAAATTGAAATCTTTTTATCATTTACACATTTGTACCTGAACACTGTCATTGTAAGAGGTATGACTCTTCTCAGAAGAAGATCTGTTGGAGAAGGGTATAGACATAGAGGATGTGGCTGTTCTGCTGAAGGCAGGGGTTTCTGCGTGTGTTTCCTCTTCTAACTGACCAGTGTCACATATATTTGCTGTCCTCTGTCTGGGAATGGGTCTGGGTGACATGTCTTGAACAAGATGGCCTTTAATTAAAAGAAATCGTATTTTATTTGTTAGTATCTGACATTTCTTGAGATAGCTTCACAGACAAAAAAACAAGCCCAGCTCTGGAAACCTTTCAAAAGTACACTACAATTCAAAGGTTTGGAATAATTAAGATTTTTTAATTAAGACTATAATGCTCACAAAAGATGCATTTATTTGATGAAAATACAGTAAAAACAGTACTATTCTGAAATATATTGTTTTTTATTGTAATATATTTTAAAATGGATTTTATCCATGTGATAACAAAAAAGCTGACTTTTCAGCAGCCATTACTCCAGTCACATGAGTGCCACATAATCCCTTACTTTTCTAATATTTGGTGTTTATGTGCAAACATGTCTTACCATTATTAATGGTGAAAGAAATTAATAATTTTATGCAGCAGCAAGGACACGTAACTTCTTTAAAAGTGACATTAATGACTTATATTGCAAATAAGTGCTTTCTATTCTTTAAAATAATAAGAACCATTATTAATAATTGAGCACCAATAATAATTATTGAACATCCAAGCAGCATTATAATAAACAGCATTATAATAAACAGTAACAGTATTAATACAGTCTTGGAAATTACCACAGATCTTAACAGCACGCATGCAAAGACTGTACCCCTGACCTGTTGAGAGTTTTGGTTTAACACTTCTCTCCCGGGGTTGAGGAATGGGTAGGTCACCATCTTCACCAATCCTTTGGTTGTCCTCCTCTTTTTCTGAAGGCAGTGGTACTGGACTGTCCCACTGGGAGCCTTCTGATGTAAAAGGTATGGAAGATTCCCAATGGCTATTCTCAGAGTTTAGTGGCAGTGGAGATTCTGACAGACTCTTTCTCCCCAGCGATTCTGTTTGGTTCCTCAGCCTCATTACTGATTTTGACTGCTCATCCTTCTGGAGTAAAGTGGATTCTGGCTGGAACTTGTCAGAGAGTGAGGAAAAAGGGGAATCTGACTGTTGATTTTTCTCTAGAGTGTAAGAATTGCTTGGACTTTGAGAAATATCCCTGGACTGGGTGGTATGAGAAGAATTATGCTGACCATCTGCACTTCCCATGGAGTTTAGCTGTTCAAAATGCACAGGTGAGCTGGTCCTTTTGGTTTTCATGAAAGATACTTTTTTGGGTTTGACATTTTCTTCTTCATCGTCTGATAGCTTGAAATCATTGATTTTGCCTTTTGTCTTCCCAGCTTTGAATCTCTCCTTTTTCTGTTTTTGTCTTTTAAGAAGTTTGTTCAGTATGTCTGCTGAAACATTTCAAGTACATTAAAACTGAAACTGAATTAATTGGGATAAACAAATTGATTCTATGTAATGTTAAGGTTTATAGTTCTGAGCATACCATGAATTTGCTTTGAATATGATTTAGATGCATGAGATTGTACATACCATCATCATCATCATCATCATCATCATCATCATTTTTACCATCTTCAACATCATCGTCAAAGTCATCAGAGTAACTATGCATGTTGGCTCTAGCAGACACAGCTTTCTTTAGCTCATCCTGAAATTCAACAACATTTGTCAGGCGCGAAAGCATGCGGTCACCAATACGAACCTTAACTAGACTTTCAGACAGAGGCTATAGCGTCTGACAATCTAGAAAGATTTCCCTAAGAGGACACTAATGATGAGTAGACGGTAATACCTGAAAAGTTGTTCTTTTGGATGTTTTAGGGCTTTTCGTGTAAGCAAGCGTTGTAGAATAAGGCTCGTCATCCATCTTATCGAACAGACGGTTTAAATGCATTAATTTGTTAATAAACAAACAAATGTGCTCGTTTTAGATATAGCATGTAACCATCAACCGTTTAAACAATTAAAACCTACCGTAGCTTCAAAACAAATAAGAGGTAATTAGCAAGCGTTGTTCAGCAGCTCATCATGGACGCCATTTGTTTATGCGAGTTACCAAAGCAACTACGGGTTGAGAATTTACAAAACCTACTACGCCGAAGGCTTAACGAGGGGGTGGTGACGTTGATCTAGGCGTCCTCTGTATGGCAAACGCCTTTTACATTAATGCTTCAAGCTTTACCACTTCATCCAATTTGAATTAACATGCAGTGCTTTTTATGTCATCAAGTCATGACAGTCAAAATATAGGCATATAACATACAAATTCAACATTCGGAAAAAAAAAACTTTTTGTCATAAATAGATTTATGTCTTCATTGATGCCATGACATTCTGGATGATGCCGATGCAGCCATATTGTGACAGAACGCCCACCACACACCAGCTTGTTGGTGGAGAGGAGACTGAGTTATGAAGTATATGATTAGGAGGCAATGATGGACATAGGCCAACGGGCAAATTTGGCCAGGATCCAACACATCCTGGGATTTGTATTGACCACAGAGAGTCAGGATCTCCGTTTAACGTCTCAAGGACGTAATGACTTAATTTTTCCTTTTTATCTCGTTATGACTTTTTAATCTCACAGTTATGACTTTTATCTTATACTTATTACTCAGCATGTCTTTATTTTGACTTTTTACATAATTTTGACATCCTTTTTAAGTCCTAATTGACATTAACCAAAGCATGTTTCTTTCTTATGTGGCAGAAATGAGATTACAAAACTGAGCTCCAGTGGCAGTGCCAGTTCTAATATATATTATAGCCTAGACAAAATAAGAACATTTTACACTGATCATCCTGGTCATCATCTTGCTTTCTTGAGCAATTTGCATTTTGAAATAGTTGTTTGAGTCCATATTAACACTAATATTTTTTATTTATTTTTTATCTGTGAGTTTAATTTATTGATTTTTCTGGCTGATTTCCCCTTTGTCATGGCAGGACCAAATAATACCTTATATACCCACCAGGTGGAGGTAGACCTCATAAAATGTTCCTCTCAAAAAAAAATATACATTGCTGTCACTGGGGCGGTAACCTAAGGTACAAAAGTAAAAAGGTACAACTTTGTACCTTACTCACCCCTAAATGTTAGCTACATATTAGTACCTTTTTCAGTTTTGTATCTTAGGGTACTACCCAAGTGGCAGCAATTTACCTTTTTTTCTGACAGTGTGTCCTGGCAAAAGGCATTTAAGTGAGCTCACTGGTCATGGTCAATGGAAAACATAAACTACCCTACTGGGGAAAAGGTGCTACGCTCGTAATCATTTAAAAAAAGAAAAACAAGACAAAAACAAAAGAAATTAAAATAATGAATAAGCATTTCATGAAAATTGGCTTTTCTTACAATTGTTAATGTCAATCATATTAATAAACTCTTTTGTTTTAATTGTCACACAAAAAAAGTAATCTGATTCAGTCTTTCAGCCAGTGGTCCATGTTGTTCTTTTATTTTTGTCAACAACCTGCAAGCAATACAAATGTCTTCTTAATTAGATTCTGACCTTTGTATGACACCAGTGAATCTATTTCTCTCTCTCTCTCTCTCTCTCTCTCTCTCTCTCTCTCTCTCTCTCTCTCTCTCTCTCTCTCTCTCTCTCTCTCTCTCTCTCTCTCTCTCTCTCTCTCTCTCTCTCCACGTATCCTTCTGGCTTTTTTTGCAGAGGAATTGTCTGTGCTCTGTGATATTAATCACACTACTCCCATCAGCTGTGTTTGGACAGGAGCTGTTTATATCAACTGTGTGTTGGTAATGTTTTATAATGACTTATATTAATACACCATTAACATTATTAATTTGGAACATTCTCAATGGAACACTGAAACATTCCTTCAACTCTTTTCTTACATTTCATATGGCCAGGACATCTATAAACTAGGCTATATCATGCTGATATAAATACTGACAAATTCAAATTTAAGGGCCAAGTCAAATAATACAAGATTGCTTAGCAATTTGAGGATCTCATAGAGGATGGCCGTGTACTGTATTTCTGCTCTGGCATAATTTTCATACAGAGATTAGAGTGCAAATAAAAAAGTAGGCCCTATCAGTGGCCTAAGGCACTGTAGAGGAAACA